>NC_141137.1:88678258-89334458 GCF_053477565.2 Lygodium microphyllum
CTAGGACATCAAGTGCTTCACAAAGTACCAAGAAACACGGGGGCACACAAGGCAAGAAGAGCAAGTGCCACTATTGCAAGAAGCCAAGACATTATATCACAGAATGTAGAAAGCCCATCACCAAGCAAGAGTCAAGAATGTCTGTTTTTTATGCACCTTCCACCAGTAATGAGTCTGCATCTTTTGTTGCAAACCAAGACTATTGTTTTTACACATGCACTTATGACTCTTCTTGGACAGATAGAGTATTTACCTCTACTGAGGATGCAAGCATATGGTTTTTTTACAAAGGCACTTCTAGACATATCACATCCCGCAATGATATTTTTTCTTCCTTTATTGCAACCCCTGTTGACAAGTTTGTATAGTATACCAACAACGCATCATACCCTCTTAGAGGCATTGTGGAGATTGTATTGACAACCATTGATGGCTCTTTTCTCGTAATGTTTCTTTTAGAGCAACTGTCAGATTACAGATTGTGCACTCACATATATGTGGCCCTATGCAAACAAAATCATTGAGTAGCTGTTACTATTTTATCAGTTTGATTGATGGCTTTACTCGTTTCTGTTGGGTCTATTCTATGGTAACAATGTCAGAAGTGTATGATGCATTTTTGGCTTTTGTAGTACTTGCTGAAAATCAATCTGCCTGCAAGATAAAGACTCTCCGTTCCAACTGAGGTGCAAAATACGCATCTTCTATACTAAAAATTTTTTTCAACAGAAAGGCATTGTCCATTAGTACACTATTGCTTATACTCCACAGCAAAATGGGATTGCATAGAGAAAGAATCGGTCACTCATGGAGATGGCCAAATGTATGCTTAAAGCAAAGAGCTTGCCAAATAGTTTTTGGATCAAAGAAGGTATGTGTACTTGCCATGTTTTTAACAAGTACCCCACCAAGGCATTAAAGAATGTCACACCTGTTGAGACTTGGAACAGCCAAAAACCTTCTATTGGACATTTTCATACTTTTGGGTGTCTTGTATATCCACATATTCCCAAGGTACTAAGAAAGAAGTTGGATAATAAGGCTATTAAATGCATTTTTGTGAGGTACAACTGTGAGAGCAAAGAATATAGATTATATGATCATGTCTCTAAGAAGCCATTTGTCAGTAGGAAAGTGGTTTTTGATGAAAAGTCAAAATTATCCCTTGTTGGTTTTGATACATATCAGGCCGCCAATTATATATTTGAGGGGCTGCTGCCCATTTATTTTGGTGATATAGCTAGAGCTTCAACAAGTGTACTTAATGTTCAGCCAATTGCTCCATTGGGTAATGCAAAAAATCAGCCTATGGCTGATGTGTGAATATTCAGAAGGGTGCTGAATTTAAAGCTTAGCAAGAGCTTGTACACAGTCAAGAAACTAGGCAAATGCCTAGATGGTATTTTCAGACTATGAAAGCAAGCTCGTATGCATGATGGTGCACATACCATGGAGTTTGTTATCATAGCACATACACTTGATGATGAGGAGCCTTAATATTTTGAGGATGCACAACATAGTGTACATTGGATGGCAGCAATGCAAGCTGAGTTTGATCCTATCATAGAAAATCAAACATGGGATTTAGTGACCTTGCTTGTTGGGAAGAAAGCCATTGGTACAAAGTGGGTCTATAAGCTGAAAAGGAATGCAAATGGATCCATTGACAAATATAAGTCAAGGCTTGTGGCCAAAGGCTACCCAAAAAAAGAAAGGCATTGACTATGAGAAGACATTTGCGCCTACATCTCCCATGACTACCATTCGGCCTATGGTTGCTTTGGCTGCCCATTATGGTTGGATTGTGCACCAACTTGATATTAGGAATGCATTTCTACATGGGGAACTTCAAGAAGAAGTGTATGTACAACAACCCATTGGTTTTGCAGGCAGTTAAGGGATCCAAAAACTTGGTATGGAAGCTGAAAAAGGCTTTGTATGGTTCGAAGAAAGCTCCCCGGGCTTGGTATGCAAAAATTAATGCCTTTTTACTCAACCAATGGTTCATTAACAGCTCATCAGAGTCTGCACTTTACGTATGTAAAGAGAGGGAATCCTTGCTGGTCATATGTCTTTATGTTGATGGGCTTCTGCTCACAAGGACACATGCTAATCAGACTTCAGCATTCAAACAAAATTTGCAGCAAACTTTTGAGATATAAAATTTGGGGCATTTGCACAATTATTTGGGCATTCAGTTCATTCATGACACTAAAGGCATTGGATTGTCATAATCTAGATACATTGGTAAGCTTCTTGAGAGGTTTGGCCTACAGGATTGCAAGCGAATTTGCACAGCTATGGAACCAGGACTCAAGCTGTGCTTGGATGGTGACAATGATGTTTGATATCCATAGGTATGCTCCAGTAATTGGATGTCTCATTTACTTATGCAACACAAGGCTAAACATTCAATTTGCAGTTTCAACCCTGACTAAATATATGCACCACCCACGCAGGTCACATTGGCAAGCTGTTAAACATGGTTTGCATTACTTGCAAGGTACTAGGACTCTTGGCTTGCTTTATGCCAAGGGGGGACTACAACTACATGCTTACAATGATTCAGATTGTGCTAGTGATTTTGATTCATGTCACTCTAGGAGCGGTAATTGTTTCTTTCTTGGCTCATCTTGCATCTCTTGACTTAGCAAGAAACAATCCACTGTTGCCACATCATCATGTGGAGCTGAATACAAGACAGCTTTCACTACCACAGTTGAATGCGTATGGCTTAGATGTTTGTTGGCTGATTTGGATGTATCTATCACAGAGCCCACCCTTTCTTCACTGACAATTAGAGTGCCATTGTAGTGGCATGGAACCCAGTATTTCATGCCACTACAATATTGTAGTAGCATGGAACCCAGTATTTCATGCACGCACAAAGCACATCGAGATCCACTCTCACTTTGGCGTCAAAGAGAGGCTACATACAGGTGATATCAGCCTTGTCTATTGTCCTAGCACTAGTAATGTGGCAGAAATCTTCCCCAAAGCTCTTTCTCTTGACAAATTTGAAGCATTCCGCAATGCTTTAAATTTTATCTCCTTTGGTGGATGACCTTTGTACATTGATCACTCTTCACTTCGGGGGGATTTGTTAGGTTTGACTCACACCTGCGCTCACAGAGGAGTATCAGTGATCCTCGCTAGGACACTACGGCACTTTTTACTCTCCTTACGAGAGGTGTTTTCCACTAGATTTATTCTCTTTTATTTTATGTGCCTGTGTTACCCAGTTTGGGCACTTGTCATGTTTTACATCTTTTGGATGTGGACACACTATAGCAATCCTAAGGTTTGAGGATTATACTTTGTACTTGTATCTTACACTCTTCAAACTATTGCATTGGGTGTTGTGCTATCACATTCTCACACTCTCTTCACTATCAACTGTACACTCAGCTGAGCTTCAATCTATCCTTCTTCGGAAAAAAACACAAAAACCCTCAATTTTTGAATTTGGGGGTTTTCAAAAATGTGTGCAATTTCCGGTTGATCTAGCTCATCTTTGTCGTTTTAAGCTATGCAAAAATACTCAGAAACCCTCAAAGTGCAAAAACCCTAGTTTTAGATTTTGGGGCTTTTTGGAAAGTTGTGCAATTTCACATCTATCTTGTCTCTCTCATCCTTAATTTTGAGGAAATTTTCAACCTCTGATACCGCATGCCAAGAAATTTATGGGTTTTCAACCGACTTGCCCAAGTTTTGAAATTTTCACCAAAGAATTGGGGCTTTTGCTCAAATCGACTCCCATTGACACTAAAATTTCAGGATTTGTCACGGGCATTGGTAATTGGCTATAACTAATTCTGAATTTTTGCAATTTCCCAAAGTTTACACAGAAAAATTTCAGGCTTTTCGCTCTCATGCCTTCAAAGGCATACTACGGCTGGTGGTACAGCATTCAATTGTCCTGATCAGTTTGGGTGCAGAAATTGAGCCATTCACAGCCATTGTTTGGCTACACAATATTCATTCAGCTGTTCACAGTTTTGGTACAGCCAATACTCTTGTTTGCATTGGGAAACCGAAGAGGGTGTTGGTCATTTATGGCTCTTCCATTTTGGAAGCTTTGGCTTCAACTTCCATTCAGTTTTTATGATGTTTTTGGCATCCTCACCAATGAGGACAAATTGGATGGTACAAATTACTCCTCCTAGAGATTCATGATTCGAAGCCTCCTTGTGGCCATAAATTATTGGGATTAAGTCACAAGTGATGAAGTTGAGCCTACAATGATTGCTCCTGATGCACCTCCTCCCATGCAAGAGAGAGGTGAAGGAGAGCCTATTGTTGCCCCCATTGCTATTACACCTAACCAAAAGAGATGGGATCCTAGAGATGCACAAGCTCTCTCTTTCATAGCTCTATCAGTGATAAGAGCCATCGTACCTTACATTTGATCTTGCAAAACCTCACATGAAACTTGGGTTATTCTAGAACAAATGTTTGCTATCACAAGGACATGAAGTTTTGAGATGCTTTAATCTTAATGATAACATTTGATTAAATTATTAATCAAATGTGCAAGGTTGTTTAGCACATGTGATGCACATGACAATTATTTCATGGTAACAAGCCAAGGACCTATAGGATGCAATGGTTCTCAAAGGTAAAAGTTGTGATAAGTTGTGGTAATTGGGCTTTGGGGGTCAATTGGTGTCAGTTTTGACCCTAGGGCAGTTGTTTGGCCAATAAGTATCACTGGTGACACGAGGGACTAGCATTAGTTGATTAATTATTGTCAATCCAAGGGTCAACACAAGTTGGAAACCGCTCGAACTTGCAAATGGCCTAGCTAATTTAATTATAGATGGGCACTTTTAATTTTGGGTAGGGTCAAAAGGGCTGAAATTAATTTTTAGGATTATTTAATTTTAAAAATTAATTAAATGGCAAGAAAATGCTAAATAATAGGTTTAGAAGGTTGCCACTTTAAAAAAATGCCCATGGAAACTAAGAAAACGTTTTTGGGGGTTGGGTCTTAGCCATTTAGTTAGTTTACAGCCTAGGAGAGAGAGAGGGAGGGAGCTACTGATCCATTTTCTTATCAAACAACAGCAATTTGCTGTAGAAGACAACCATCTAGGGGCCTCAACACGCATGGGACAGAAAGGAGGCACCTTCCAAGGGCTGGCAAGAACGTTTTTTATCAAGTGACAGCATTTTGGAGGTATTTGGCAATAGGTGACGGCATCAAATGCAAGCTGGAGTAGGTGGCAAACTAATTATAGGGTTTTCTCAAGAATAAAACCAGATCTCTCTATCATTTTGTCTTTCTCTCTCCTTCTCCAGCCCTTTCTCAAGAGATATCAAAATTTCTCAGTCATTTTGAGTAGATCAGTGTCAAATTTGGTGGACAACTAAGGGATCTCTACTGTAAATCCTAAACTTCTGCAAATGTTAGGGTTTAGCAGCCACCTTAAGACCTGCACCAACAGGAGAAGGCATCATACATTGAAATCAACACCTAAAATTAGTGGAATTGACAAGGATTTCAGATGCCAAGCAATCCATTGTGAATTGGAGCAACATTTGGCCAATTGGCGGTTCCATTGGTGCAAGTTCAAGGGTGAAATTCAAGGGGTAAATTGCCCAATTTGTTTGTTGGTTGTTGGACCAGCAAGGGGCTTTTGCATCAGCCAAGGAGATTATGGAATCTCGTCTTGTAATACATCCATTGGCAATTGAATTTGAAGAAATACCAAAAGAATCCACCCTATCCCAAAAGGAAGTTTGGTTTCATTTGCAGCCATGAATGAGGCTCCCATCTCTTTTTAGCATAGAGAGTTGGTCAATGCTCACATGAATGAAGGTGATTCTATGACAGATCACATCACAAACATTCAAGATTTGTGTGAGCAACAGCTCAACATTGATGAGCTGATTGAAGATGGTGAGATACTGAGCATCACTTTGAACTCTCTTTCAAAGTCATACCTTTGTTTTCACACTTCACTAACTTTATCATTGCGAGGAGCAACTATGCCCCTCACATTGACCGGCCTCTTGATTCAAGGGGAGCAAACTCGAAAGAATATGGCTCTACGTTCAAGTGATTCAGCCGTGCTTTCTAAGTACAAAGTTAAAGGCCCAAGGGAAAGGAAGCAAATTACAAATCAGCCGAAGGCTGATGTTGGGCAACCTTCAAATAAGGGTACTAATGACATAGATTGGTCTAAGGAGATAAAATGCCACTATTACAGACAGCCAGGTCATTATATTGCATGTTGTCTTACTCAGGACTGTGCTTTTCTTACATGCACTTATGATTCTTCTATGGATAGGTCACTCTTTAATGCAAGAGAAACTCTGCATACTTGGTATTTTGACAGTGGTGCATCCTATCATATCACTTCTAGGATGTGTTCATTCTCTTCTATGCATTCATTCCCTTCTGGTAAGAAGGTATCTTGTGCCAACAACACTTCTCATACAGTTTTTGGTGTTGATGAGGTGGTGATTACAACAGCACATGACACAAATTTCCAACTTTTGTATGTCTTGTATATGCTTGAAATTACCAAGAACTTGATTTTAGTGTGTACTTTTAACAAAAGTGGATTTCATGTCATCTTTGAGCATGGCAAATATGTTGCTCATGACAAGGAGCATGATTATGCATTGAGGTTTTCTAGCACTTTGTACAAAGATCTCTTTTCTGGATGATTATGTGAATACATCCAACAATGCATTTTAGTTGATACACTTACTCCTACAGTGAAAAATACAGAGTTATGGCATGCTAGATGTGCACACATGAGTTCTGGAAATCTCATGACTCTTCAAAGGTGTCATATATATTCTTGGCAAAATGCATTGGTTTGCCTTTAAGAAGGATGATGCAATGTGCGTGGTTTGGAAATTACAGCTTATACACAATGATATATTTGGTCTCATACAAACTCGTGCTCTTGGGGGTCATCATTATTTCACCACATTTGTAGATGACTACTCTAGGTACACTTGGGTGTATGGCTTGAAGGCCAAATCGGATGTATTTGCGTACTTCAAACATTTGGTTGCCAAATTGAAAATTGAAACTAGTTTGAAAGTGCAAATTTTTCGCATTGATAGAGGGGAAGAGCATGTCTTAAGCCTTTGAGGCTTATTGTTAGACCATGGCATTGCACATTATTCTACAATGAGGATGACTTCCTAACGGAATGGAGTGGCAGAATAGAACCATACTCTTATGGAAATGACTAGATGCATGTTGAAGAGAAAGGGTTGCCTTATAGATTTTGGCTTGAAGGCGTTCTGTGTGCAAATCATACTTTGAGATGTGCTCCTACAAAAGCAATGAAAACCATTACACCATATGAGGCATGGTATGGCAAGAAGCCTAGTGTGGATTACTTTCATGTTTTTGGTTGTATCGATGCACACATATACCCAAAGAGCTTCATGAAAGCTTGATAACAAGGCAGTAGAATGCATTTTTGTTGGGTATAGCATGGAAAGCAAAAGGTATAGGCTGTATAACCCTTTCACATGCAAGGTTTTTGTGAGTAGAGATATCATATTCTCTGAAAATTCAGCATATATGCATGCTACATTTGGAACCCCAATTTGGATGTAGAAAATCAGCCATCACAGCATGCTGAACCTGCCCCACTTGCCCAAAATCAGCTGCTGGCTGATCCAGTTTCTCCTAGGGGAGCGGATGGCATACTTGTGCAAGAAAGGGCTGCTATACATACAGCCAAAACAGTCCCTAGATGGTCGATGTATACTCTTAGAGAGAGTCATATGGATGCTCCTTTGTCTCAACGTACATAGTTTAAGTGCTAGGAATGCAAGGGGGGAACATTCTATTGTTATAGGCCATCTTATTGATGATGAGGAAGCATATGCTTTTGCTAGTACTCTTTTGGCTGAGGATTAGCCTACATATTTTGAGGATACACGACAAGATGTGCATTGGGTGCAAGCCATGTTAATGAGATGCGCTCTATTATGAAGAATAACACTTACAGTCTTACTGACTTGCCTTCTAGCAAAAAGGTCATTGTCACACATTGGGTTTACAAGCTGAAAAGGAAATCTAGTGGGTCTATTGACAAATACAAAGCAAGGCTGGTTGCAAAGGGATATGCTCAGAAAAAAGGGCATTGACTATGAGGAGACATTTGCTCCTACATCCAAGATGACCACCATTAGATGTGTGATTGCTATGGCTGCACACTTCAATTGGGATATACATTAGTTGGATATAAAGACAACACTTTTGAATAGAGATTTGGAAGAGGATGTACATGCTGCACAACCTCCAAGCTTTGTTGTACAAGGCCAAGAGCACAAGGTTTGCAAGCTGAATAAAGCCTTGTATGGTTTAAAACAAGCTTTGTATGCATGCTATACAAGATAGATGCATTTTCGACCACACAAGTGTTCCAAAACAGCCCAACTAAACCCACCCTCTACATGAAGGAAGAGGGGGATTTGATCATCATCATTCTTTATATAGTGATATGCTACTCACTAGACCAAATGAGAGAAAAATTGCAGATTTTCAAGGCTAAATTGCAGTCTATGGGGCTACTTTACTATTTTGTGGGGATTCAATTCAACCCAAAACCAGTATAGTATTGTTATGTTTCAGTCACAGTATGTTTCAGTCACAGTAAGGTTTAACATGCAAGATTGTAGACCTATGAGCACACCTATGGAAACAAGGCTAAAACTTTCAATGCATAATAGTAGTGATCTATCAAATGTTACTTACTACAGCCAAGCTACTGGTTGCATCATCTATTTGTGTAACACTCGTCCCCACATACAGTACGCAACATCACATGTAAACAAATACATGCACAATCCAAGGACACTGCATTGGCAAGCTGTTAAGTGCATTTCTCACTATTTCCAAGAAACACAATCATATGGTTTAGTATTTCCAAAGGGGGGAGACTCACAAATGCATGCTTACAGTGATTCACATTGGGCTGGTGATCACAATACAAGGCAGTCTACTAGTGGACATTGTTTCTTTCTAGGCAAATCATGCATTCCTACCTAAGCAAGAAGCAGCCCTGAGCCTACTATGGCTACCTCATCTTGTGAAGCTAAGTATAGGGCAACTCTCATAGCGACAATCAAATGTGTTTGGTTACATTGTGTATTGGCTGATCTTCATGTTCATTTGCAGGAACCCACTCCTATTCTCTCTGACAATCAGAGCGCTATTGCAGTAGCATGGAATCCAATGTTTCATGCCCATACTACGAAACACTTTGAGATACATTATCACTATGTCCGAGAGAGATCACATGCAAGGGAGATTAATATGCCCACATTTCCACACAAGAGAATGTTGCAGATATTTTTACCGACGCACTACCACGTGACTGTTGTAGGGGTACCGAAGGTGCACATTGCAGTCGCCAACCTCAAGAAAATACTTACTGGGCTGCACATTGTGGACAATAGCAGCAGAGTGCTTCAAAAAATCTAGTCACAGAACAAGCTCACCAATGCCTCCGATGCCATACATTCAGACAATGAGCTCTAGATTGTACATGGTTTGAGTGGTTTCTAGACACTCAGGTTACCCTATTGGCTGGAACACTACCCTCAAATCAATGTCAGGTTGGGTACTCAAAAAATTGAGAGTCAACTGTGATACTTGGAAGTTATCTCCATGGCCTTTGCATCTTGCTTTGAATTGTGCAGTCTAACTGGATTATCAATGCTGAGGATTGGATGTTGTTGTGCTTCAAAGTGTCCTTTACTGCATATACTCTTGCAACGGAACTGGTTGGTTAGTTGGAAAGAAGCCCTTTCTCATATTAAATGGACAAGCAGGCTTAAACTTGCAAGTAATTCACTTCTGATGAAGGCCTTAATTGGACTAATGTCTTTTATCCTCCTTTGGCTGCTGTTGACGCACGAAAGGCTTACTTTTTGGTAATGATTTCTAGAGTGGTCGATGTTCTCCCTCCTCACGGGACTATTATGTCTTTTCCCCAAGCTCAACGCAGGTATGCTTTGGGCCATCATTACAGGCCTCTTTCGACTCTCATTCAAAATATGATTGAACCTTTTCAGTTAGTTCATAATGTAGACTTTGACGATAGATTGCAAGATTTGAGCACTCAGTACAATGGTAGGGACTATTCTCTGCATGATATGACAGCCAAGGGAATGCATTTTGTACTTTAACTTAAACATCAGACATCTGAGCATGCCAAAGGATTATGACATCACACGAATCTTGTTATTCAATGGTGTTGAAGCTCTCGGTAATTTGGGCCAGCAAGCTGCCACTTGAGGAGTACCTTTACTTTGGAGATGCAACAGTTTTTCAATTCCATGGCATCAAAGACTCTCAGAAATTTAGGCCAGCAAGCTGCCACTCAAGGAGTGCCTTTACTCTGGAGATGCATGATTGGTCTTGACACCAGAACACTCGCTCTTGCTAGTCAACAGCAATGTGGTGCTTTCTGGCTCTTTAGCAAGCTTTAGCATTTTTGATTTAGCAAGCTTTTCTGGCTCTTTAATCCTTTCCCAATCAAATTCAATAACTGCAGTATGATATTTTCAACAACAAGTGTTTATAAACTTTCTAGGCTGCACGTTTTTATACTCATCAGTCAATTTGTGTATTGATTTTTTATATAATATTTTTCCACAAAAAGTGTGCATCTCTACTCATTGAGGGGGCAACTTAAAACAATTTCTCATTACTACATTCTTCATATATGAATATCATGTATTCTCAAATTGTCTTGGTGTGTAGCTATCCCAAATCATTTGTTGTATCAGGTTCTTTGGAATCCTAGTCTTTGTTGATAATGCTGTTGCCTCCTTTACTTTTCTTTATGAGATCCGTACAACAGGCACTTACTGAATGTTATAGATTTCAAGATATTGGTCAACAACAGATGTTTTGTCTTTTTCTAATATTGTGACATTGGTTCTGTTCACCCTGATAACGAATTGTACATATGGAAGCTTAATAGAAAATCTAATCTCCATAGTTGTTACAGTTTTTATCATACTATCATTCCCTTAAAGTCTAGATCATAGTGAAAAACCATGTGTACAAATACATTTGAGAACAGGGTTGCAAGGTACGTCTCTGCAGTCCTCTTTTCCAGAGGAAATAAGAACTTTATTAATAAATCCCCTTGGGACAAAAATATTGTGAAGTATAATGTTCGCAATATAAGGGACTTCCAAGATATAATATCATTAATGACAAAGTGAAATCTTACGCAAAGTAATAGAGACTAGATTCTTGTACTTGTGACCCCACAAATCTATTATGAGGCTTGATAAATAGCCAATCTGGAGGTCTATAATGAAACAAGAATAAATTTACTACACTAAGATATCCACACCTAACATTGTAAACAAACAAAAGTAGAACTATGATGGACAAACCGCAATCACAAGGTTATGACCACGATCTTTCGGTCGAACTTGACGCACAAATGCATCTATACTGTTGAAATTCCTGATCTCTGGTAAGGAATCCTTGATACCTTCAAGCCAGTGTCATTGGATTCAGAAATTAAGAGCATGATTACACCACCTTACAAAAAAGTAAGATGATATGATTAAACAATGCAACAATACTATACATGATAACAAAGATAAACAAGAGTCCACAAATTCTATAAAGGCAGAGTACTCTCCAGATAAAATTACAGACTTCCCCTTCTATATAAGAAATATTCCTGGTTAACTTGACTTTGCTGCACAAAATCACAAAGCCATGAATACAGCAACAGACCGCATGCATAGTTTTTACAGGGAACAAGCATAAATCACTGTTACATGCACCCAAAACTCTAGGACAAAAGGAATCTCTTTTAAAGGTCTACATATATTTCCGAATGAGATGATTTCATGAGAGGACAAGCCCATGATTGTAGAGAAGAGCTGCATAAGTCAAAAACCTTAAATGTATGGCTGGGCAGGCTCTAAACCCACAAGAGAATCATGTATTTAAAGAAGATCCACACCCCCCCCCCCCCCAAAAAAGGAGAAAGAACAATAAAAGGAAACAGGAATCACGTCATTAACATGTTTTACCAGGACAGCAATCATATGTTACTAAACAACAAGAACAAGAGAAAACACAAGGCACTGAAGTCCTAAAAGAACAAGAGAATATACAGGGGGTTCTGTGAAAAGCCAATCAATAGGTCTGTAATGCCAAACCATATGTGGCTCTAAAGGAAGAAGGTCCTGGAGTCCCATAAAAACCCAATCATACCTGTGCAAAACCGTGTTGCTTTTTGCAAGTATCTAGAAACAATCAAGTTGCTTATCCCTTCATCGATTAGCATACACATGATTCCATTTATTTAATCTATTGTACAGAACCTGTTTCTTGCAGTTTCTTAACTTCTACAAAACAATTTCCTCAGAATGAAACTTCTTTGAAAGCAACCATTTCAGAATCATTGGTCCCATATATAAAGAAAAGTATGTCTCCTCCTCTGCACTTAAAGCCACCCTACAACTGTCCAAATGAACAAGCAATAATGCTAGCAATCAGCTCCCATCTGCCACAATATCCCTGAACCCACTCTATCTAGCCTTCTATGGGAACCATGTTCAAGCGCTATGCAAAATAAAAATTAACTAGTACCCCTGGAAACACTTCTAGCTGCATACTAGACTTCTGTCCATGACCCAAGCTATTGTCCCCCGCATCATATCATAGTCTTAATTATACAAAGGAAGAACATCCTGAGGGCTTTCCTTCATGCTATTGGGACATGGGGACATCCCATAAACAGTGCTTATAAATCTTCACTCTCCACCAGCTTTCCACACCTAACACAAGCTACTAGAGCCCTGCCATAGGCAAGTCATGTGCCCATTGTTGACATCTTGTGTTCTAGTAACCATAGGATTCCTCAGTCCAAAGTTGTATCTAGTCTCCTACAAAAATCACTAAAAAGGGGTGAAGGCACGCCCCGTCTAAGCTAACATGAGGCAGCAATTGGCACCACACTGATCCTGCTCATCTAAATCCCTCCCCCTATCTTGGTCATATATGCCAAAAGATAGACATTACAAGGTCTACCAACCATCCCCACCACCTAGATCCCATTCTAATATTCAGAAGGTCTGCTATGATAAACCCAATGTCTCCATCCACCCATCATGCAAGTAACTAAAGTCTATATCTACATACCATCTCCTATTGCAATGAGCAACTGATGAAGCAGAGGTGCAAAAGAAGGTGAACAACATGAGAGAATGAAGAATACAAAGATAGCAGTGTGAGCACGGCCCAGGCTATCAACCGCAGATATGCAAAATAGTGAATGATTTAATGAGGTCTGTGCATGTGCTACTGATAAATAGGCATGTGGAAAAAACTAGCCAACCTGACAACTTCATGACGAATGGTCCAAATTTAAATGCTCGCCCTGACATGTGCCAACAGGATTGACTGGACAATGTGGGTGCCCACAATGGACCTGAACCTAAGGCCCTCTCAGGGACATATGGGGAAGATGATCTGGAAAGAAGCACGCATAAAAATACATATAACAACGCTTCTTACCAAAGAGTTAAATGATTAAAAAAGTTCAATCCCAACTTGATTAATATTTATCCAGAACTGCTAATGGGAGTAATCGCTCAGTGAAAAAGTTTTCTCCAAATGCCTTGGGCTGAACTAGCGCAATAGCACTCAAGCTGTCAAGTGTAGATGTCTAGGGATGATCCTGTTGTACTCAAGACTCTAAAGCTAGAAAAGAGTCAAAACAAAAAACTCCATCATGTCAAACACGAAATAAGCAAGATCCTCCATCGCAAGTAAAGGAGGAAGTGGAATCGACTACTATGAAACCTCCCAGATTGCTGGAAAGTCAACACTGCAACAGCTGGAACATGAGCCCTGAAATTCAAGTTTGTGTAGGACAATGTTGGCCATCCCAAGAGCTGAAAAAAAGTAGTCCCCCTCATGGACCAAAATAGTAACAACCTAGATATCACCACCTAGAATAATAAAAGCCACTCTTTAAACTTTGAATGTTTCCTTGTGAGACTGAAATAGCCTTCTATGAAACATCCTCCGATGTAATTTCCTCCATGAAGGAAATTTGGAAGAAGAAACAACCTGCATGGATTCCCCTCTGAAAGCGACTTCAGGGGTTCTCCATGAAAGGAAATAGGTAAGAGGAAACCACCTGTATGTGTGCTCCCTCTGAAAGCAATCACGTCATCGTCCACTGCCACGTCCCAGTTCGGGAATATTAACCTGATTCCCTTTCGATGAGTAGCACGCATTGCACCCTTGACACAGGACTGCCCATCTCTTAGGATCGACTAACCCATGTCCAAGAGAGAGAAATGAAGAAAGAAAGGTATATTAATATCATGTGGAGGCCAAAACAGACCTGAAACTCTAAAATCAACCTACCCTTGTCGGATTGGGAATTGGGGATTAGAGGTTACCAGGCCAAGGTCCACTTTGGGTGCCCAAAAATGCATAATCAGCTAGAAATTAAAAGAAAAGTAAAAGGATGCTGTAAGGTCAACCTACTAATATAAGATAGGGGTGTAATATGTCAAAAGGTCCATCTAAACATTTTTATATGATCACTTCCCTTTCTACCAAAAGGCCAAATCGGCCTATGAGACAAAAGTAGATACATCTGAAGTTCAAGAAACTATCATGTTTCCCAAGTAGAATAGTGAAACCACAATCTAAAAACAACTAGCTAGGAAACAGCAAATAATTGAAAATACTAAAGCACCAAGGATTGAATACAATGTAGAACTGTGGGATATCCATCATGAGTCTGTCCAACACAGATAGATGAAAGCATCAACGTAGAGATGCTCAGTGACGTGCTAGTATTGTTCCTATCCTCTAGTGGTGTCTCCAACAAGTACATGGACCAGCGGGCCATGGATGGCATGCTATGCATCTCTTGATG
Organism: Lygodium microphyllum; assembly: GCF_053477565.2. Classification (NCBI taxonomy): domain Eukaryota; kingdom Viridiplantae; phylum Streptophyta; class Polypodiopsida; order Schizaeales; family Lygodiaceae; genus Lygodium; species Lygodium microphyllum. The sequence goes on from NC_141137.1 coordinate 88,693,177, forward strand.
GCCCTACCGAATGTGACTCCATGTTGTGGAACTACCAATCAATCTAGGGGTATGCTTTGAGGTATCAGTTGTAGCTGTAGCTTTGAAAAACTCTGTGAGTGTGCGCTATCGTGACGGCCCAACATACCTCCCTCAAGACTCTAAGAGGTGATCTCTATGTCGACACAGTTCCAAAAGAAAGAGTCCAAGGCAATGCTGATCTAGGAAGTCCATCACCTTGGACAATGGTCCGAATCCCTAACATTGCAAGCACCATTTGATCTCATAGTACACCGCTCATCTCCATATGCAATGCTCCTTAGTCTCTAGCTTGATCTGGCAGTGCTGGCAGATCCAAGCCTTTGGGGAAAGGGAATCTACTCCACAGCGGACCGGTCTCTATCCGTAACTAATGCAAGGATGTGTGGAGCTAACCAATGGCACACTGTACTCCAAGGGATAGGTGTGTGTCCATGAATCTCGGCCAGATCACAAAACCATCAAGGGATGTATGTAGAAGATGCTTTTACTTGAAAGTCTTCTTCATCCCCACACCCTCGGAAGGCACCAACCATGTCCTAGGTGTATATAATGATCTTGTTGAGCTCTTGTTGACTGAGCTCTAAGAAAGGAGAATCCACACTATACTGTAGAGATGAAAGGTGGTCCATATGCAGCCCATGTAGCTACAACCATGTGGTTGTCTAGGCATACAAGCACTCGGTGTCACCTTGCGGTGCTAGCTACCCAGATGACTCTACAGCAAGTACATGCAAAAAAAACAATGTCTAGAAAAGAGCCTCAGCCACTATCATAGGTGCTTCTATAAGTGCTTTGACTATCTCATGTGGCACTAAGGGATCATCATCATCATCAAGGACCCCTCCATTTGCTACAATCCATCATAAGCCTCCCCTCCATCTGGCCCTAACCGCTCTTATTATAGATGTCCTATGATAAAGACTCGATCCCCAAATAGGAACTCCATATAAGAATGCTAGTATAATAATACGTCAAAGAGCCATAGATTCGTCTAAGGTTCTTAGAATTGTATATATGCACACTAGTTCTCCATGGCTCCTAATGTTGCATAACCTCAAGTCAACCTATCCTCAAGTGCTCTTCTCATAGTAAATCCTCGAATCGATGTATCTCTGGCTTTGTTCCACTAGTTCCCCACCATATGTAAGTTAAGGCAATGATGTTTTGACCCACTAGTTGAGGTATTAATGTTATAATACAATTAAAAAAAAAATTGTACCCTTTCTATTATTTCGCATATCTAATTGTTTATTAAATTGTTTCCTTTGCACTTACTAAATATAAAGAATAGTGGATTAGAGCTGACCATTGATGAGTGGTTATAGGTTATGGTGGATCCATGCAGTGAATTAAACAAAAGATAGCATATACTTCCACCTTTATGACTTGATTGAGCACCTATAACCAGAACTTAAGCATATCAAGGGCAAGCTCGTACACAAAAGGATTAATACCTTGAAGTATGGGCAGAATCTACCAAAACAAGCAATTACAATCAGTGAGATGGCATGATCATGAAATGTTTTGTCTAATGTGCATGTGTAGGCTAAAAGCTTAAAATGCACATATCTTTGCATAGAAGACTCATGTGAAGATTTCAATATTGTTTTTGTAACATACTTGTAAAGAGCTTTCACATAGTGTCCATATTAAGGGGTCCCTAAATTTTAGAAGATCTCTAAATTTTAGAAGAGATCTAAATTTTAGAAGCCACGAATCGGTCTAAAATACTAGTCTTAAAAGGATGACATTTTCAAAATAGCAAGTTTTGTGTTCTGTTAGTGCTTACTAAATTTGCTTGTTTCTATTCTTGACAATTATCAACCCAAAAGGGAAGGCCATAATGACGAGATAAGTACTAAGATACTTGTAACACAAGCTTTCAAGTGTCCTACTACTTGTCACACCTCATCTCCATTCCTTTCATGTTTCCATGGCTATAATTATCTAAAATAATTGTCATATTCAAGTTTAAATATTTGTTTTTCCCATTTCTTGAAATATTATGTCTTGAAAATAAGCAATTAGTATAATTGTTGTGCATACCAAGTTGTTTGGGACTATTCCAGTTCAATGCCATAACCTTGGTCTTTCCAAGGCTCCCTGCTGTGAGATCTTTCCTAGAGAAAGATAGGTAGTATATCTAGATAGAACTACAACCCCTCCAGAGAGTCTGAGATAAGCACAATATCCTCTACATATAGTAGTAGTAGAGATGTCAATACTCCATCCAAGGCATTTTGTGTGCGTATCTAAAGAGAGAGATGTCAAAAGATGACGTACCAGCAAGATAGTAGGGTTTGCGGGGAGGAACATGGAGTGAACTCGACAAACATGGAGAAGAGAAGAGAAGAGAGAAGAAACTCTGATGAATGGAATGATGAAGTTCCGGATCATGGAGTGAATGTGATACGGGTGCCATAGCACAGGAAAGATGATAAAGACAACCACGAACCCCAATGTCCTCCTAAAGGGGTGTGAGGGTAGTGGAGAGGCTGGAGAGAAGAGGTGAAACTGAATGAATCAGCCATGAGGAATGAATGAAGGAGTGGCCTATAAATAGGCACAGTCAGTCTAAGATGGCGCCCCTTTTTGGGGCTGCAAACCCTAAATGCAAACCCTAAACGCAAAACACAGAAACGCAAAAACGCAAATTGCGTGTGAAGGGTGAAGGGTTTTCCACCGCAAAGGGAACCTGTAGTAAAGAACAGTAGATAGAGTGAACTGGAGAACCTGAAACTCAACCTCAAGAGAGAAGCCACTAGCTCCGTGCATCCATGCTGGAAGGAATACAAAGGCCTCATCACCAAGTCGCGGCTGAACCTCCGAGGTCCCAATCTAGGTGGTACCTGAAGATCCTGGATATTAGTAGAAGAGATGACTGGTCGAAGACAACCAACCCAAGAAAGTAGAGGATGGGTGAAGAACTTCATGTGGAGTAGGTTCCACCTCTGAGGTGAGAGGTGGAGGGACGCCCACTGAAGTCGAAGAAGTAGATGCCCCCTCTGAGGGAAAAGAAATAACATCCCCCTCTAAATACCCCTCTGAAGTACATAGGGAATCCAAAAACTCATGGATCATGGACTCCGAAATGTCTGATAACGAAGAAAGTGATGTCGGTCGTGTTGAAGAAGGTATCTGGGTGCCGAAGAGCTCCCAGAGGTAGCCTCTCAAACCTGAGTAGTCGAGGGTGGGGAAGGGTGAGGCTCAAAATGAGCAAGAGGTGGGCAACAATCACTGTCTCTTAGTGGAGCAGACTGGGTAGCCGAAGAAGAGGAAGGAGTCGAACAGCCACTGTCTCTCGAAGGAGCAAACTGACAAGGAAACAGTATCAGACAATCAATGTCTCTCGCTAGAGCGAACTGCAGATCTATAGGTCGTGGAAGCCACAGTACCTGAAAATAAGTGGAAGAAGACTGCCGCTAGCATTGCAACGATCTCCAGGAGGTCGTAGCGCTAATCCATCCTCCATGTGTGCGAAGAGGGCTGGAAATCAGGCACCAACTGATGGAGACAGCAATGGACAGCTTCGATTGAGATACCTCCGCGAACAGGGTGTGGGCAGCAAGCTGAAACACCTGAAATCTGCAAAAACGAGATGTTGATGCAACGGAAAAAGAAAAGAAGTGGATGCCGAACCCGCCACCGATCTTTGCCTTCACTGGAGTGGAGGATCTTCGCTGCTAGGTGAGCACATCCAACTCTGATACCATGTCAAAAGATAACGTACCAGCGAGACAGTAGGGTTTGCGAGGAGGAACATGGAGTGAACTCGGCAAACATGGAGAAGAGAAGAAAAGAGAGAAGAAACTCTGATGAATGGAATGATGAAGTTCCAAATCATGGAGTGAATGTGATACAAGGAAACAAGGGTGCCATAGCACAAGGAAGATGATGAAGACAGCCAGGAACCACGAACTGCAATGTCCTCCTGAAGGGGTATAAGGGTAGTGGAGAGACTGGAGAGAAGAGGTGATGGACTGAATGAATCAGCCGTGAGGAATGAATGAAAGAGTGGCCTATAAATAGACACAGTCAGTCTAGGATGGCACCCCTTTTTGGGGCTGCAAACCCTAAACGCAAAACGCAGAAACACAAAAACGCAAACTGCGAGTGAAGGGTGAAGGGTTTCTCAACACGAGAGAGAGAGAGAGAGAGAGAGAGAGAGAGAACATGAAATGGAATTATTTATTAATGTCTACAAGAGGCCAAAATGACCTATGAGACTATAAGTTACAACTATTTGTAAAACAATACCAATGTCTATTGATAAATGATGCAAAAAAAGAATCTAAATCCAAACGTAGATTGGAAAAGAAACTAGCTGATAGTATGAGGATACACATCATCTTAGAAAACCCCTTGTGAAAGGTTGGAGTGTATGTAGAGAAGAACTTGGATGGTGTGGCTCTGGTTTGAACAATAATCTAATGTATCCTCTTATGCATATGTCATTGACATATATATCAAGCTCTAGGACGCCTAGATTAGTCAAGCTGAATTGCTCTATCAATCAATTTCCCTAGAGCAGATGTAAGCTTGAGTTGTATAGGAGACTCCTCAGCACTCCTCTCAAGCGTAGACTAAGTCTAGTCTAAGCTAGCTAGATGCTCCTCGCGAAATCCATGAGTTGCCTTTGGATAGGCCCTCGACAAACTAGTACTCTACCTCTGAGGATGATCTCTCTCTGTCCTCATATCTCCAAGTATGTAAAGAAGAACCTGGATGGTGTGGCTCTGGTTTGAACAATAATCTAACGTATCCTCTTATGCATATGTCATTGACATATTTATCAAGCTTTAGGACACCTAGCTTAGTCAAGCTGAATTGCTCAATCAATCGATTTCCTTAGAGTAGATGTAAGCTTGAGCTGTATAGGAGACTCCTCAGTACTCCTCTCAAGTGTAGACTAAGTCTAGTCTAAGCTAGCTAGGTGCTCCTCACGAAATTCATGAGTTGCCTTTGGATAGGCCCTCGACAAACTAGTGCTCTACCTCTGAGGATGATCTCTCTCAGTCCTCATATCTCCAAGAGAAAAAGACCATGGTATCTCTAGTTAATGTAGTCCATGACTATCGACAATAGCACTAATTCATCCCTGAACAAATCATGAAAAGTAGCCTCAAATCTCATAGTGCATCATGCATTGGCAAATGTGATGCTTCTTATACTTTCAATCTCATTGGCAAATCCAGCATATATGCTCCTCTGGAGATAGTCTCAATCTCTAGCTAGTGGGAGGAGATACGTATTTGACAAGAACACCACTAACATGTGATAGATAAGTATCCGTGTACCTCGCGCATACGACAAAGCCACCCTAAGTAGTGTGGAGAAAATGGTCTCAATTGAGAGCCATCTTCATCCCCATCTCATGTACTAATGTCACCCATGTCCTCCTAGTCTCCGATTGAATGAGATCCTACCTAATGATCTTGCCAATTTGTGAGTGACACAAAGTGAGAGACTGTGCATTAAGGCAGGATTGAAAGGAGGTAGTCTATCCATGCTAAAACTGTGTAAGTCAAACCATGATAATGTCATATTGGCATATATCAACATCATGTATCACCCTCTGTAGCTAATTATCATGAGGACTCAAGGGCTAATCGTGCATATATATGTCAAGGAAGCTCCCATAAGTTGTGTATGAATGAAACCAATTTAGTAAGATCCTCTTACCACAATCAAAGGGGACCCTAGCTCAAGTCTAACAATCTCATGAGGTTCCAATGCCTTACACCTGATCATCCTTGAAATGATGGATACCAATGACCTCTCCATCAACATTCATCCATAAATGTATGGCCTGATCTATTGTAGTGGTCAAGGCTCGAATCTCTCCGAAACAAATGCCCTCAATGGAGAGATCCACCTTGAAGATGACCTTACACCAACAAAAGTAGCCCATTGAGAAGTGCAAGTCACAAATTGTAGGAGTAAGGCAAGCAAATGGGCATTTTCTGGAGATGGTCAAGTTATCAGTACATAGAGACCAAGGTTGTCTCCATACGTAGTACGGATTGATCCTTACAGTACGATATCATACATATTTGTACAATTTAGTACAAAAAACAAGGCCTTTGTTGCCTCTCTTACCCAAGCCTATAGCTATCTTTCTTTCTTTCCGGGGACTAGATAGAACCAAACATAACCCCAATAGCTGATATGTGTTGCTCAAACTTTAGATGGAAGCTTAGAAAATGGTGACACTATGTTGCAAAGAATGGTTGTGGATTTTGAGCAATATAGGATCATGCAATTCACTTTGAGGCTCCAAATTAAGTTCGTGCTTGGTTAGTGAAAGACCTCTCTTTGACACTCAAACTCTAGCTCTAGCCAAGATAGCCATGGGATGTGCTAGACATAACCACAAAGAGATATAGAGCCCATCGCCAACGCCTAGCTAGTCCACACCCCCGTAGGAGACACCATTTGCAGATACAAAGGATACTACACCATCATAGAGCAGCCGTACCTCACCGCTTTAGCTTCTCCATGCTAGATAGACCCATGAGAGAATCTTGGGATAAGAGTGCCTCTTGAGCAGTTCCACGTTGTATCTGGCTTAGGCATCATTTTGTACTCATCAGCTATGTATTATTTATTGTTTATTTTTCATTTAGTTAGTCATAGCATTAACGATAGCTATTTTGAGACTTCGGAAAATTCCCTAAAATTTCAAATGTAACATTTTGGTCTCATACGCCGATTTGGCCTTTTATAGACATTAATATAACTTTCTTTCTTTCTCGTGCCATCATGTGAAAAGGTTCCAGTACTAAGAGTTACAAAGTCATGGCAAAGATCCCCCAAGCCTCTCTCTCTCTCTCTCTCTCTCTCTCTCTCTCTCTCTCTCTCTCTCTCTATGAAAGGTAATTGTATTAATTATGGGAAAAGTACAAGATTAAGGATGGCTCTAAGCCATCATGCATAATATCTAAGACATCACAATCAAAGTACAAGGGGACAGAAGAAACTGCAACTTGCCAAGCAAGCAATTCCCGTCTAGAGAGAATATCAATTAACTCAATCAAGTCGAGCTACCAATGAAGAGGTCCTTTCAAGGAGACTAGATGACTCTGCACTCCCAATGAAGCATTCAAAGATGAATGCATTCCTCATGATCCATATATACTAACAACCCTAGAAGTCTAAGAAGGAAAAGAGCACTTTTATATCAGCCCACACGGGATCCACAAACTTGGGATATTCATTAGCAGTTTATGAACTCGGTACCCCCAAGAGGTAGCCAAAGTTCCTCAAAACAAAGCATTCAAGCACCACCTCGCCTTGCTAGACCAAGACCCAAAGATCACTCTCACTGCAACTGATAAGGGCCGATTTAGATTTATTAATGTGTAGTCCCAAGGCAAGGGCAAATAAGTCCCATGTAGCCATTGCTCTTCGTATATCTAGATCGGCCTTAAGAAACATTAAGGTGTCATCCGCCAAGGCCAACCACACCAACTTTTCCCGTGAAGAAGAGAGAGTCCCACATCCTCACCACTAGCCACAAGACAAGACAATGTTGTCAGAATGGGGTGAGTGGCCAATGTAAAAAACAAAGGACTCAGCACACAACCCTACCTAACCGATTGACAAAGGAAAAAGGGTATCATGACGCCACCATTGAGTAGAACTCTTGAAGAGAAATCCATGCTTATAGTATTGATAAGTCCATCCATTCTTGGACCAAATCCCGTGCCTTGCATCAACTAACCCAAGAAGGATCATTCCAAATGATCGAAGGCTTTTTCAAGGTCCAGCTGAACCATCACCATTTCCTATTTTGTGTATAGAGCATAATCCGTCCCCATTTGGACATTCAAGATGTTGTGCACAAAATTTCACCCTTTGATGAATCCATACTAGACTGAGTGAATAACGTCTAGAAGGCATTCATGCAATCTATTAGCCAAGACTGATATAAAGATCTTATACAAAGAGCCCATCAATGAGATTGGTCGCCAATGTTTCAAGGCTCAAGGGGGTGGCACTTTAGGGATCAGTTTAATGGCACCCTCCTTCCAAGAGGGAGACATGTGTTCAGTTGTCCAACCTACTAGCATAAGGGTGTCAAAGGTGCAACCAAGTGAGTGGCATAAGTCTCAAAAAACTCATTGGCGATACCATCCCACCCCGAGCTCTTGTCTTTAGGCAAATGCAAGAGGATATCCATGACCTCATTCTGTGTAATGTCCATATCCAAATTGTTAGCAACACCTAGTGGGGCTTGGTCTTTAACTGGAACACAAAACAATGAACGCACTGCACTGACTGCATGAGAAAACAGAGGGTTATGATCCAAGCAAGTCCATGAACATTTGCACAATTGCTCGTGGATTTATGACTATTTTACCGTCAGAGTTGCTCAAACGGGCCACATTTTTCCTATCAAACAAAGCATGCAAGCCGTGAAAAAACTTGTGCGACTAACAATTATTGTCCTACAATCCCCTTGATAATACAGTAAGTTTGGCCTATTGGTATGATCTCTTTTGAGAAGTATCAACAAGTTTGCCAATCTTGTGGAGATGGAAAGTAAAAGGGCATCATGTGGCAAATCCATCAAAACAGAGTGTGTCAGAGCCTAGAGTTGTCTAACAACTTGCAACCATTGAGTGCGCAGGGTAGCATGGTGTATTCTAGAATGTCTATATCAACTGATCGAAGGAAGCTGCCCCTTGGAATGGAAGATGCGATGCAAATTGATGTAGCAGCCATTGCATATAGCGATCAAATATCTCATGCCGAAGGAGTTGAAAAACAGCAGGTTGCTCAAAAGGGCTCAAAGGATCAACAAGATGCATATGCATCTCAAATACTATGGGGAAGTAATCAAAGAGAACATAGCCCTGCAAAACCCTAATTTCCAATACCTACAACAAAAAGAAATCATCATGCGTAATGTAGAGTCAATCCAGAAGGCTCTAGGTTTCACCGTGTTGCACCAAATGGAAGGTGTAGCCATGGTCTTAGGGAGATAACCAAGATCACAAATCTTGTTTCTACTGAAGCAAAGGCATTCCAATCCTCGCATTCTGAGCCATCCACGAGTCCATGTCTGGAAGTTGAATGCAATGGGTGAACACACATATTGAAATCACCCATGATGAATCTAGGTCTTCCTTGGGAGAGGCATGCTCTCAACTAGCACCATTACCACGTCAACCAAGAAAATCATTAGGAGCATGGAGACCCACCAGCCATAGCACTTCCCCATCATAAGTAATTTCCACAACTATGAATCTGCTCAATACATCTCTCCTGAGCACTACTAGCTGAAATTTCTCTCTAACAATCAGCAACACAATGGAATAGTTTCCTGTTGAAACATTGGCATAAAAAAGCTTGAAGCCATGATAGCATACGATTCTCCCTACTTCTTTGTGACTCATATGGTCCATCACACACAAAACATCCCAAGCATTAGAGTGCAAGGTTTGCCACATAGCATGACGCTTGCCACGTGAATAAATACCCCAAACATTCCATTTTAGATATGTTCATGATGAGATGGAAGACCAAGGTTGGGTTGTAGCTGCCTCACTGCAACCTTATTTGCCAAAACAACAAGAACATCCTCATCCAGAAAATTTCTCAACACAACGAATGTGTTTGTCCCATTACCACGTGCTTTAGAAGTCAAGGGCTGATCCACATCCATTGTGCTACAGTGTAAGTATTTGCGCTCCCATGGAGTAATGACTTTACCATGCCTATCAAAGGTCAAGCACGTAGGTAGAGCACATAATGGCTCTTGTCGAGCCTTAGGATTAGAGGTTGCCTTAATGCTCATGTAACAATAGCACCTTCGGACAAAGGCTTGTCCTTATGATGCACATAGGTGCATAGGGCATTCTCTATAACCTCCAATGATCCAATGTTCTGAATATCATTTGACTTTTTGCCTTTCTTCGACTGTACCTCTTGCCAATCATGGGCACCATCAGTGAGAGATGAAAGCAATTGTTTGCCTTTGCCCAATTTTTCCCCCCTCAGGCTGGGCATCTATATGCATATGCAAGGCAAAACCATCCTGTTGTGCAACAGTCAACGCATTTTGCCATAAAGTGACTCAATTTTCCGCAATTGAAGCAATGTCCTACAAAGGCTCCCCATTTGAGACGAATGTGCAAAGTGTGCATACCAAGGGAATTCACCCATAGCCAAGTGGGACACTTAAGAGAGATATTCCAAAGCATGCACATTCTGTTGCTATTGGCAGCTCGAGTACTGGGGGGGTATCAACACTTTCACCAATCTTGATCATGGCATCAAGCAAAAGGAACCAATACACAACTGGGCAACCCTCCACTTTCACCCAAACCGAACATTCTTGCTTTAGCGGTTCTGTAAAGTCTACCATTGGCCACCATGGAACAACATATACTAGTTTGTGATCACAAAACAATGGCAACTTACTTAAAAGTATATCATGCTAATGAGAAAATCGGAACACAATCTCATAAGACCCCTTGAGCCCACAAAGATGTCCTCCACACACTCCTCTTGTATAACGCTCATCACCCATGAGTGTACCAAAGACATTGTAGGAATTCTAGCAATAAAGAACAAGGTAACCATTTTTTCATGGAGAAGGAAAACAGACACAACACCTTTTTTGTAACCACAGTAGTAACGACAACATCCCTTTCTTCAAAGTCACCACAATTATCTCGATTATCTTGCACATACTCCCCAAGCAATGTGTTGGTAAATTCCAAAAGATGCTCCCAATCCAAGTCTTGGGAGTCATTTGACTACCCTGCTGCTTGAGCATAGGACAAAGTGTGACCCATCTCTAAAGCACAAGGCAATGCATTTTTCCCTTTCTCGGGAGGCCTCAACAAAATTGGAACACTTGACAAGGGGCTCACGATGTTCCGTGTCAAGCTTTGGGACCATTTCATCTTTATCCATGTCCAACTGCAAGGCATCTCCCACTACATTATTGAAAGCGTTACTCAACTCAGTCATAGAGGAGTGCACGTCTTTCGCCCAATGCCAAAATGCTCTGCTGCCTAGCCTGTGCACGGGGGATGAAAAACATGGGTGCACGCAGGAAACACACAAACAGGGCTGCTCACCAGTTCTACAACCAGTCGGGAACACATAGCAACGCACCCTCCAAGAGTTCTACAGACCCTCAGCCACCCCCTCTACAACAAGGGCTGCATCCAACCGACCAGTGGCCCCACCCCAAGGAGTCACCTTGGATAGAGCTATAGAGAGAGGCAGAGCTCGCCACCCACACCCAACAAGCCCACTCCCCCGCACAAGACATCACCTACAGATACAGCGGATACTATAGCACCACCAGGGAGCCATACCCCGCTGCTTCAGCCTCTCCATGCTAGACAGGCCCATGCGGGACATCTTAAGATGACCACGCTCCATAAGCATTCCCACACTGCACTTGAACTGCATCTAGATTGTATCGATTCTATATACCATTTTGTACCTCCTCACCTAGTTCACCATAACACCAGATAGTAGCTTTACTGGGACTTGAAAAACTTCCCAGATATTTTGTATGTAACCTTTTGGTCTCATTGGCCAACTTGGCCTTTTGTATCACAACAAGCACTTAGGGAGAAAGCAGCTCAAGCGCTTGATGCCTATACTGATGGATGACGCCTAACACGAGTGATGTGGACTTTGGCCTCAGTGGACGTTACTCTCTCTCTTGACCGATGTCTGATGCGACCGATGTACTGACGCCTGACACGACTGTCTGTTCTCATGCCTAACACTTGATGCAATTGATGTGCTGACGCATGAAGGCTAACATGAATGTACTGAAGCCATAGTGAAGGCTCTAACTGACCGACATGTATTGACACGGATACCTGTCATGAGCAATGTACTGACTAACCAACAGTGAGTCTATTCCCAGCACAACAGTGAGTCTATTCCCAGCAGGAGTTGCTCATCAATCAAACAGGTAGGAGGCCTGCTTGCTTGGCATTGAGTGGATGTCTTAGATTGCTACATGGCAGAGACTACTGAAAGAGAAACCAATGGACATGAGATTGAAGTTGACACAGAACCAATTGGGCTGACCACACGAGGCATTGCATCAGAGGGGTTGTACAAGACTCCAACTAAAGACAAAAAGTTTTAATATAGACAAAACAGGAGAGCTCGTGAAAATGCCACTCCCACAAGTACCAAGCGAAAGACAAAGATGCAAAGGCTGATTGTAACAAACGGTTTGGATGATGTGAAATCCCTCATAAGAGATGAGATTGCAGCAATATGTATGCCAATGATGTCACAACTCTATAGAAACAGAATTTGTATCCTTTTTCATTAATTTGTCTATATAATGATTTATTAAATTTATTTCCTTTGCACTAATTAGATATAAAGAAAAGTGCATTGGAGCTGGCCACTGATGAGTGGTCACAGGTTATGGTGGACCCACGCGGTGGGTTAGAGAAAAGATAGTTCACACTTCCACCTATATGACCCGATTGGGCGCCTGTGACTAGAACTCATGCATATCAGGGTTAGACTCGCACACAGAAAGGATTGATGCCTTGAAGTGTGGGCTAGATCCACCAGAACAAACAGTTACAATCAACAAGATGGCATGATCATGAAATGCTTGTATAATGTGCATGTGTGGGCTGAAAGCTTGAAATGCACATTTCTTTGCATAGGAAAGTCACATCAAGATTCGGATACCATTTTTGCGATGTACACGGAAAAAGCTTTCATATGACACCCATATTGGGGGGGTCCCTAAATTTTAGGAGATCCCTAATCTCCTAAAATTTAGGAGCCTCGAATTAGCCTAAAAATGCTAGTCCTAAAAAATAGGGATGTCGTTCTAAAAATAGTAAGTTCTGTACTCTGACTGTGCTTACTAAATTTGGTTGTTTCTATTCTTGACAGTATTCAACCCAAAAAGGAAGACCATAGAGAAGAGACAAGTGTCAAGACACTTGTCACACAAGTTTCCAAGTGTCCCACCACTTGTCACATCTCATGACATGTGGCTGGACACTTGTCTTGTGCTACTCCACTTTCCCCTTTTGTACTAGCTCTCCCCTCTCCTATAAATAAGAGCTTGTTTTTCTTCATTCAACATCATTTTTCTTTGCTGTAAACTCATGTACAGCACCCACAAATAGCCAGAAACTGGCCCCATCCATCCCCATCATCATCCCCCACTTCTCCATTATCAAATTCCTCCATATTCCCTCTTCTATCACTGTTGTTTTACAAGACAGCAAGCCTGTAAATTCATTACAGCACCTCCTTCTCGAGCTCTTTCTTCCATTTTAGCTACAAGAAGCAAGCCCTATCCATGTACTGCTGATCAACGATAGAGAAAGGCTGAATTCCCCTTTTTCTTCTCTCATACTGTAAAGAAATCAGTTCTTATCATTGCATAATAGATAATGCATGTGTGTTTGTACATCTTTGCATGATCTTGTGAGAGTGAGAATTACTTCTTCTCACTCTCAGGTTGATTGTAACTGAGCTCTTCCCTAAGGGACTTGGGTTGAGCAGAAATACATTCCTTCGGGGGGGGGTTACCCATCTTCAACCCTCAATCTTGTCTCCATTACTTTTACATTTTCATGGCTGTAATTTTGTGAGTAATTTTCATTTTCAGCTTTAAGTGTTCATTCTCTTTTATATTAAATCTCGAAAACAAGCGAATATCATAATTGTTAAGCATACTACGTTGTTCGGGGCGTTTACAAATGATTGACAAGGTGACAAGTGACATGAATGTAATGCATGAAACATGGGGAAAGAAATTAAATGCTAAAATGGATGCAAACCTGAAAGCATGTATGAAAGTGTGGGCCAGCATGCAACAAAAAGTCATGAATGACATGTATACAAAGCATAAAGGCATATGTGACAAATTGCAGGAGACATTCAAAAGGTGCAAACAGGAAATCATGCATTAATGACTGGGATGATGCAAAATACAAAGAAATCAAGGCTAACCTGCAAGTTGATATGACTGATAATTTGAACAAAGTAAGTGATGCCTGGAAAGTAGATATTGATGCATTGAAATTTGATACAAATGCACACATAGCAGCCAAGGATATGGAGATTGCTGAACTGAAAAGGCAATTAGAGGCATGTAAGAAAGAATTAGCAACACACAGGTCAATGATGGATGCACAAACAACAATGCCAGTTGCACCAGAATTAAAAGAAGAGGTGGAAAGTTTAAAAAAGAACATGCGCACATGGGTGATGTGGTAGAGGGAGCTCAAAAGAAAGTAGGAAATGTCGAGCATACAATGAAAAAAAATGCACAATGGATTGAGGTAGTCAAAAGAAACAAAGGGGTGCCTCAAAACAAAGTAGAAATGATGAACGCAACACCAAAAGAGGAAGCAAAAAGGAAACTCTGTGCATTATGTGTTCGTGTGGTGGGGTGGATTGAAAAAGGAACCGCCCTAGAGGATGCTAAAACACTTTGTGCTAAGATGGGTGCAAATGAGACACACATAATGGTTGCCTGGAGGGTGGGTGATCCAAGTGACAAAAGAGGTCAGATCCTCATGCTGAAATTTGAGGACATGGATAATAAGAGGGCCTTACTCTCAAAACAAAAGGCTTTGAAAGGCGAAAAGGTTTATCTCAATGAAGATCCTACACCTGCACAATTAGAGCATAGAAGGGGCTAGCATGCCAACAGTGTTGGAGGCACGTAAAGAAGGCAATTATACTATGCATAGAGATGGCAGAGTAATCATAGTAGAACGAAGGTCACAATGATGGTATGTGGCCTATGAGACGCTAAGGCTATCCCTTTGGAACTGTAATGGTTCAATGAGACTTGATGCAGGTTATTTTGAGGATACTTTCCGTGGGATAGACATAGCTATTTCCGTGGGATAGACATAGCTATGTATACAAAGACACATCAATATATACGTTCTAGATTACCAAATGTTGTGGGATACAAATGGGAGAGTGTTTATAGGCCTCAACCTTGTAAGCCAAGGAGAACCAAAGTGTCGGGTGGGGTGGCTATTCTTTATCGTGAGAGCCTCCAAGACATGATTCATGTGGTGTCACAAGATGTGCATGCTAGATATATGTGGGTAAGGCTAAGGATAGGGTGTCCAAGGGATCTATATGTTGCAGTATCCCACCTGCCTATTCAACGTTTGCCCCTAGGGAGGAATCACCATTTGAAGTACAACATGAGGACATTATGAGGTATACAAGCATTGGGAACATACTACTAATGGGAGACTTTAATGCTCAAACAAGAAGTGAGTAGTCAGCATTTTATGATACTAAACATGAGATGTCTAAGGAGTTTGCATTGGATGAACTAGGGCTTGATAGGACATCTCAAGATAAGGACATGATAGCATATAGATCCCATTTGCTAACATTAGGAAGTGCTCACGCATTAGCTATATTCAATGGCTTATCGAGATGGACGGGAGAGGATGCTTTCACTTGTTGGAACAGCAAAAAGGGAGCCAGCATTGTAGACTATGTAATGGGCTCGCCAGCATTGATTCCAAAAATTAAGCGTTTTGAGATATCTGACAAGCCAATTGATCTAGCAATGGACCATACAATCCTAAAATTCACCCTAGCATGTGGTCAAATACAAGAAACATGCATACAAGTATACACATTTCCCTACTATGAGTTTCTAGAGCAAACTTTGCATATCTATAGTGACGCAGTACGAGATGGCTTAAGCCAACTAGACCAGCATGAACCACTGGAGGATACCACTAAATCTCTAGCGAAGATTTTACATACAGCAGCTACAACAAAGGCATTCCCATGTAAGATGGGCTCTACTACACCACGCAGATGCACTGTCCCTCAAAATGCTTGGTATGATGATGAGTGCAGACAAACTAGGAGCCGCCTATAGAGGGATGTTACACTAGGGACATGCACACACAAGCATGCATGGAATGTCTTCCATTGTCTTGTGTGGAAAAAGAAGAGCGATTATCTAGCTAAAACTAGAGTCTAAGATGTATCAGCTCTTTTTGAGCAAGGACAACAAGAAGGTATGGAGGAAATTTCATGGTAGACAACCCCCAATTCAATTGACATCACCTACGGTATGGCATGAACATGCTAGTGCACTATATAATGCTCCATCACAAGAGCAGATTCCCTCTCCAAACTCTAGGCCAACACAGTGTTGATTCTTTATGAAAAAAATGGTGAGGTATGCCATTTGAAGGTTAAACAATGGGAGAGCATGTAATCAAGATGGCCTTGTGGCAGAACATTTTGCAAATGCTTGTTATGCATTGGCCCCTATCTTGTCAAATATCTTCAATGGAGCTGTGTGTGAGGGATTTCTAGCAAGTTGGTGCAACCACACAATAGTGCTGATTTTTAAGAGCGGAGATCCATTGGTCACTAACAACTACCACACTATTATGATTGGCCATATGCTAGCGAAGATATATGCCTCTATTGTGTAGCATGAGTTGAGTTGGTGAGCTGAAACAAAGGGGATATGGTTTCCAGGACAAGCTGGATTCCACCAAGGATAAAATACATTAGACCATATATTCACGCTGAGGACCTTGATTGAGGAGGTACGATCACGAAGGCAAAAAATCTATTATTGTTTCATGGATTTCCGCAAAGCTTTTGATACGCTACCACGTGCAAGACTCATGCAGAGGTTCCAAACCATTGGGATCCCAAAGGATATGCAATGGTGTATTTATACATTGTATGAGACAATGACAGGTAGAGTACGAGTACCTGGAGGCACAATAGACCCAGTGTCTCGCACAGTTGGTGTAAAGCAAGGCTGTCCACTCTCTCCTTTGTTGTTTGGATTGTACACTGACGATATTTTAGATTACATACAAAGATGGGGTGGTATGGGAGCCAACTTGGCTAGGGTATCGATACCAATTTTGTTATATGCATACGATATTGTGCTCATCTCAAATCCACTAAGGAGCTACAGCAACATCTAGATGCATTGCATGTGTTTTATGAAGAGAAAGGCCTCAAGGTTAATCTTGGAAAGACTAAGATTATGGTTTTCAACACCTTGATAGCTTTGGGTGACACGCTCACAACATCACTTTATGTATGACGGTCAATCTGTGGAAATGGTTAGACAATATGTATACCTTGCGGTCACTTTCAAAGGGCCATAGTTTTCATGGAAGGAGACTTCACAAGCTAGGCTTGCACACGCATATGTAGCTTTGGGCAATCTAGAATGAGAGTGTGCACACATACAGCTCCAAGAGCCCCGTACCAAATTGTTGCTCTTTGACACTTTAGTTATGCCCACACTACTCTACAGAACAGTCATTTGGGGCCCAACCCTTTATCATACTAGACGGGCGCCTCTCATGGACTGCAATAGACCAAAAGCACAACATTATGATAGCTAGGAACATATGGAGAGACGGCCAGTCATGATGATAGCACATATGATATGGGCGAAAGCCTCAGTACCACGAGATCATCCGAGCAAAGTTGGGTGCAGCACCCATGGTAGTGGAGGCCCTATTCCATGCAATCTTCCTCCAGAGGATATGGCAGCTCCCTAAAGAGCGATACCCTAGGCTAGCTCTAGAGTCTTCAAAATAGCTTACAGCAGAGGAAGATACACAGTGTTGATAAGCACATATGAGCACGTGGCTGAACTTGCATGGCATGAATATAGACAGATTGCCACTGTTCAATTACAGCCTTGATTGTCCCACTTTGAATCTCAGTCGTTCAGAGTTGAATAGAGTGATCAGAGTAGACATCACTAAAGTGGAGACAAAGAGGACTTGGTCCAAGACCCCTTTCCCACCCTTAGGCACGAAGATGGCACAATACCAATGTCACTTCTTGCCACTTTCCCAAGATGGTTTCATAGTGAGGCCAAGATATATGGATGCTCAACTTTCTCACGGGCCTCGAGTTGCTATTGGACAAATCCGCACCTCACCACATCAACTGATGATTGAGACAAGTCAATGGGGCCATGTTTCAGTAAATGAGAGGATGTGTCAACTTTGTGGATGGGAGCTAGAGACAAAGGAACACTATATTTGTAGATGCACTATATACTATGATATCAGAGGCCGTTACCATTGCCTCTTTAAGGAGGGCCTTGGACCACTGAGATAGGTGATGGACTATGAGGATCAAAGATGTTTGGGCCTTTTCTTATTGGAACTCCAACGGTGCAAAGCAACATTGTTACAGGATCGGAGGTAACCCCAGCAACATCCATCCCTCCAGAGAGCAGTTACAAACTTTTTCAATATAGCTGATCCCCCGACGACTACCACCTTAGATACTACACCTCCTACTAACAAGCACCATCGAGGGACATCATCAGGTGGCGTCACATTAGACAGAGCTACAAAGTTATGCAAAGCACGATGCCCTAGGCTACCTACTCGTCAACATAGGCATGCTCATATGCCACACATTCGCATCACGATTGCTCATTATAAACAAAGATTACCACAATGACTCAGTCAAAGATAGCTTGCAAAGTCTTGGTGGATTCCATACACTGAGAGGAAGATACTCTATACTCTTTTCAATTTTTCAATTTTCCATATTTCTCATTTTCCATTTCAATTTATCATGTAGACCTAGACATAATTTTGTTTTCTTCTCTAATGAGAGATGATGATACCAATTGTATTAATTATGGTCCCATAGGCCATTCTGGCCTTCTAGAGACGTTAATAGCTCTCTCCCTCTCTCTCTCTCTCTCTCTCTCTCTCTCTCTCTCTCTCTCTCTCTCTCTCTCTCTCTCTCTCTCTCTCTCTCTATGTCAGCTGGACGCGCGCAACAGGACAAGCTGTTTTCGTCTGACAGCTCCACGTTAGGTCGCGATCCCGTTCTACCGACAGCACTTGCTAGCCAGCTCCTACCCATCGGCCCTACCGTCACATCCCTCACCATCCCGCAACCCCTCATCACCTGTGCCACCTCAGCCCTTCATCGCCTGCTTTATTTGCGCCACCTAACGCCAACCTCTCCCGCAATCCATCTGCTCCCCACACACCACCTCTACAGCCCCCATTTCCCTGCTGCCATCTCCTAGTCCCACAGTCCCTCCTGTTGCAAACAATAAACCTGTCATGAAATGGTTGTTTCTCACATACACTGAAATGGTTCTCCTCTATTCTGAACTCTGAATCGAGCTCCCCCACAGGCCCAACACAACAAGACAGAGTTCGCTCCCAGAATGGAGAAGGTCCAAATAGAGCAAATGATTACCAATGCCATCAATAAAGTCAAGGAGTATGACAACGGACTAAGCATAGTAAACACACAATTGAACGATAAGATTAAAAAGCTGGAATTGAATATAGAAGCCCAAGATGGGGAGATTCAATCACTTAGGCAGCTACTAACTGACATTCAGCTCAGCCCCAAGCTAGAGGAAGGAGAATTTCAACCTAGCATGACCGAGGAGCTCACATGTATCAAAGAGGAAGTACAACAACTCCAAAAAAAAGAGGAGACAACAAAGAAGGCTATTTCTTGGGCAGAGATGCTCAAGAAAACCCAACAGCAAGTAGAGGAGGTGGAGCAATGGATTCAAATTGCAAAGAAGGGGAAACACCTAGCACATGCACCTACAACCATAATCAATGATACATTGGAGGAGGAACAAAAAAGGAAAATGAGAGCACTCCATGTTCGGGTGATGGGGCTGAAGATACATGAAAAAGTGGACAAGGACACCAAGGTGCTATACACGTAAATGAATATTAAGAAAGATACGCATGTCTCCGCTTGGAGAGTGGGCAAGAAAAGCACAAAAGGGGAGAGCTCAAAAGAGCGTGCACTTATTCTCCACTTCCCCACCATGGAGGCTAGGAGAGACTTCCTAGCTCAACATCGTACATTGAAGGGGACCGGTGTGTTTCTGGGTGATGATCTCACACCAACCCAACTAGCCCACATGAGGGAGTGCATGCCAAAAATTAAGGCAGCCAAGGAGGAGGGCAAACTCGCCTTCTACGGAGGAGGGAGAGTGGTAGTCATGGAGAGGCGCCACAAATGACGGTGTGAGACCTATGGAACCAGCCTTGCAGGGGCAGTTTGGAACTGTAATGGAGCCCTCCGCTTGGATGTGGGAGCTTTTGAGGAGACATTCAGAGGGAGAGATATAGTGTTCTACTCAGAGACACATCAGGGACCACACACTACACTTCCACGGCCCGATACACCCCACCCCAAGGGGCAATCACCGTATGTGGCTTTGGATGAGGATATTTGGGAGTTCTCGAAGGAGGTAGAGGTTATCCTACTAGAAGACTTAAATGCCAGGACAACCTCCCATCAGGTGTCTTTCTTTGATGCATCTGAGGAGATGCTACAGGAGCAGGATGTGTCAGAGCTATAGTTGGAAAGGACATCTCAAGATATGGGAAAAGTCACCGAATATGGGAGATACCTTGTGGAGATGGACACAGCTCACAAGTTGGCCATTCTCAATGGCCTGGCTAGATACCCCCTATCCGGCGCCTTCACATGTTATCCTCACCGACATGGTGCCAGCACAGCAGACTATGTTCTTGCCCCATCGATGCTGATATCTCACATCCATGACCTCTCAATATCCCCACGCCTTCCCGGAGTTGCAGTGGATCATGCCTTCCTATCATTCACCATCGACCTCCAATTCACTGACATGCAAACCCATCATGCAACTCCCCGACACCCGAGATACCTCTTTTCCAGAGAGACAGAGGATATCTATGAGGCGCAGATCCTTAGATTGTTACATGATGCAAACCCCAACATTCCATTACAGAAGCTGACTTAGCAGTTCAGTGAGGCCCTACACATCGCTGCAGGTGTATCCTTCCCACACTCATAACCCACATAGAGAGCCTCCATTGGGGTGACACCTCGGAACAACTGGTATGAAGATGAGTGCCGTGAGACCAGAGCATGACTATAGAGAGAGATAACACTGGGGTCCACTACCCACAGACAGGCACATATACTCTTTAGACGCCTCACACGGTGGAAGAAGAGAACATTCTTGGCCCAACTGGAGCGAGACCTATATCAATTATTCTTGAGCCAAGACTCTAAAGAGGCTTGGAGGCTTTTCAGAGAGCATTGCCCGACCACACCTACTACGTCCACCACTATATGGGAGGAGTATGCAGCTAGTCTTTATACTGTGGAGGATCAGCCACCTCTTCTTGACCCACTTGAGCCTTGTCCAGAGACCACCACTTTCTTTACAGAAATTAGGGTCTGAGAGGCCATTGACAAACTTAGCAGAGGAAAGGCACAAGATCATGATGGATTAATAGCCGAGCACTTGATCCGTGCTAGAGATTTGGTGGCAAGATTCCTAGCTTACATGTTTAACAGAGCCATATATGAAGGCCTACCAGAAAGCTGAAGCACGAACACTATTGTGCCTATCCTCAAGTCAAGGGACTCTACTCTACCCAGTAACTATCGGACTATCATGGCTGGGTATACATTGGCTAAGTTATATGCTTCCATCCTTGGGCATGAGTTAAGCAGGTGGGCAGAGAGGTGG
The DNA here is from genome assembly GCF_053477565.2 of Lygodium microphyllum. NCBI lineage: Eukaryota > Viridiplantae > Streptophyta > Polypodiopsida > Schizaeales > Lygodiaceae > Lygodium > Lygodium microphyllum. The sequence continues at coordinate 88,714,733 of NC_141137.1, forward strand.
GGTCTTAGAGCACAAGGACAGGCTGACTTTAGGAGAGGCTTCTCCACATTGGATCACATCCTCACACTCAGAGCAATCATTGAGGAGGGAAGGGCCCATGGCCGACGAACCTACTGCTTCCGCAAAGCCTTTGACACAGTACCGAGAGACAGGCTGATACATAGATTGCATGCCATGGGAGTACCGAAAGAGCTCAGTTGGGGCATTTTGGCACTGTATGAGAGAGTTGTGGGCAGAGTCCAGACACCTAAGGGCCTTTCGGCACCTATTTACTCCACCATTAGGGTGAAGTAGAGATCCCCCCTCTCTCCGACATTATTTGGCCTGTACATTGATGGGATTGCTGATTATATTTCACAGGAAGGAGATAGAGGAGCTCGACTAGCTCACACTTGGATACCTCTCCTGTTGTATGCAGATGACATTGTATTGATAGCTGACTCTCCAGAGGGTCTACGGAGACACTTGGATGCATTACACTCGTATACTTTGGACAGTGGGTTTTCAATGAACATTGGTAAAACCAAGGTGATGGTATTTAATACTACACCACACTGGATCAGGAGATCAGCACCTAAATTCACATATGGATCTGAGGAGCTAGAGTATGTGGATTCTTATACATACTTGGGAGTCTTATTCATAGGGCCCACCTTTTCTATGCGAGAGGCAGCAGACACTAGACTGACTCGCAGATACACAGCACTAGGTGGTTTGGAGAGGATGTGCTCACAGGTGCAATTCCAAGAACCCCACACCAAGCTATGGCTCTTCGATACACTCGTCACATCCACACTACTTTATGGAGTACAAATATGGGGGCCCAGTCTTGACCACCGTAGCAGATCAGGGCGCACTTATGACGGATGGAGGTCGATGGAGAAACCCCTAGTGTCCATGATATCCAAGATGATCAGATGTAAGGCCTCAGTACCACATGAGATCATCAGAGCCACGCTAGCAGCTACACCAATTGTGGTAGAGGCCCTTGCCTGATCGGTCGCATATATACATAGCCTATGGGACTTACCCGGACACAGATATGCACGGTTGGCCCTTGAGTCCTCCAGGCAGCTTGCCAGAGAGGGTGATACTTCACATTGGTATGCACAGATATCGGCCTCGTTTGAGCTGCATGGCTCTAGCATGGACAAGTTACCCCTCTTCCAGTACTCCCTTAATGCACCATCTCTTGATCTAAGCAGGTTAGAGATTCGCAAGATCATCAAGATGAATCTTACCCAATTGGATACCAGGCGAACATGGTTGATGCCAGTACAAGAGCTAGGGACAAAGATGGCTTTCTACTGCGAGCATTTCCTTTATACTACAGATGATGGATTTATTGTTCGCCTAAGATACATGGACACCCACCTTTCCCATGGGATCAGATGTACTATTGGCTAGTGGCGCACCTCCTCACATCAGCTAGAGATTAAGACTAGCAGATATAGATCCACCCCAACAAAGGAGCACATATGCTAGATATGCCAATTAGAGCCAGAGACAGAGGAGCATTATATATGCCGCTGCCCAACATATTATGAGGTCCGTTGTCGTTTCCACTGTCTCTTTGGAGACGGATTTGGACCACTATCCAAAGTCATGGATTTTACCGATCAGCAATGCCTTGGCCTCTTTCTTCTTAAGATACAACGGCTTGGTGACATCCGCCTCAGGAGTACAGCTGCTCTAGGGCACCGAGGCCCTTCACAGAGGCAGCTCACAGACTTCTTTGCAAAGGAGAGTCAGAAGACTTCAATACAGTTACAGCCACAGTCCACACGAGAGCCTCTCTCACCACCACAGTCCACACACAGACAAGGAGTACTGATTGATCGAGCCGTTCAGCTTAGCCAATCCAGACGTCCTAGGCCTCAACATAGACACTGACGACACCTTCATAGGCGGATACAAGGGATTATTGCTCGGGCTAGAGCTAGGTCCTCCATACCCACATGAGATTGTACCATTTGAAGCTCATTGTTACTAGATAGAGCTCTATGTTTTACACACAGCCATAGTTAGTTTTCATTCTTATTTTGCTTTGTGCTACATATTTTGCCCAGACAGTTTGTACCATCGTACACATGATTGTAACTCATGGTTTCATAGGTCATTTTGGCCTTTTGTAGACATTAATATATCATTTCGTTCTCTCTCTCTCTCTCTCTCTCTCTCTCTCTCTCTCTCTCTCTCTCTCTCTCTCTCTCTCTCTCTCTCTCTCTCGTAAAAGGCAATTGTATTAATTACGAAAAAAGTACAAGTTTACTTTATTACAAGATACATGATGGCACTAAGCCATCATGTGAAATGGTTCTAGTTCTAAGAGTTACAAGGTCATGGCAAAGATGTAGAGGAAATTGCCATATGCCAGGGATGCAAGTCCTCCCGGGAAAGTAAGTCAGAATGCTGAAGAAGATCTATCTGCCAATACAAGAGACCCTTAAGCCTAGCAATATGCCGCTGAACATTACAGGCGGAATCAAAAAGAAAAGCATTTCGAATGGTCCAATTATGCCAACAGTCCCAATATCGAAGAAAGTGAAACATGAGCTTCATATGTGGCTGTGCCAGTGTTGGGTATTTGGGCTGCACAAAGACCCAATCAAAGGGCCTTAGCGAGAAACCAACCACTTCCCTCCAAACGGCTGACAAGAACGACCATATTTTCTTAGCAATAGGGCAAGAAATAAATCGGTGACGGGCAGATTCGACACTGGTGGTGCAAAAGAAACAGTTGCCATTGGATATTCGTCGCTTGGAAAGAGCCAAAGCAAGCATAAGACCCCCAATCATCACCCTCCAAAGAAAGACCTTATATTTGAAGGGTGTCTTGTTCAGCCACCCTTCCATCACAGTTGCCCTCCACCATGACCGGGATTTACGCAATCCCCATAGAGCATTAGCTTTAGTGACCAGCCAGTGATGATCTTTAATCAGAAGATGATAGACCTGGTTAGCGGAAGCTTTGCCTAAACTTAGCCGACCTTCAAAGTCCCAATCCTGCCAAGGACGATCCGAAGCAAGGGCAGGAAAGGATTGTCTACTCTGGAGCACCATCAAAAGCTATTCCCATAAATGCCTGTATCCACAAGGGATCCTAAAGATCCTCCTGGCTGTACGAAATGATATTAGCACATTGCGACTGGCAAGGGTGGCATCCGCGACTGAAGTTAAGCCCAAACGTGCCATAAGGTTGAATTGTGGTCAAAGCTCTTGTTTACCTTCCCATGAAAGTAACCACGAGACTACCAGCAATTCCAGTTGAAAAGAATTAGCAACTAAGCGATCCTCTGCCGGATGCCACTGAGCCTTCCGGAGGACCAGTTTCCAAGAACATACCAAATGGGCAAGCAGTGATGAAGAGGAACAAGAGAATCGAGAATCGGCATTAAGAACATGCCACCACGAACTCTGGATTTGGGTATTGCCATGCCGAAGCCCATGCTCCTCAAGGAAATAATGGGCTATAACGACCCACGGATGATGATCTGAGCACATGGCACAGAAAAGAGACCAGCATATGAGTTTGGGCATCCAAAATAGCTCCTCCACCCATGCGTTTGGGGGTGCACGCATGCGACCAAGAAATCCAGGAAATGCCTACATGCAAGGAATCTTTCTTCCATAACATGAAACGAATAAACTCAGTCAGAGCATTCAGAGTAGTAGTAGTCTAGGGCAGCAAGGACAAGAAATATGTGAGCATCGGCAACATAATTGTCTGGGCTACTTTGAGGCGAACATGGAATGGCCAAGCCTGAGACTTCCAATACAGGAACTTAGCCGCCAGTTTCTAAGAAGTCCACTGTAGAAGCTGCTTTGGGGGAACATCAACGCCCAAGGGGTAGCCAAGATGCCTGACAATGGAGCCACGAGGCACAACGATACCCTGCTAGTTCAATGGCTGCAAATCCGACTCCGTGCAGCTGAGAATGGCTGATTTCAACGCATTGATGCGAAGGCCGGAAGCTTGACCAAAGAGAGCCCAAACATCCAATGCTTTGCGAAGGTTATCCTTATCCGCCTGCAGAATCATAAAACTGTCATCAGCCAAGGATTGACTAATGAAATGTTGTCCAGAAGGAAGCGACAATCCAGCCAACTGAGTGGAAGCTGCCATATGAGATAACATCGAAAGAACTGGATGAGTCGCAAGGGCAAAGAAGAGCGGGCTCAATGGGCACCCCTGTCTGACAGACCGTGCAAGGGCAAATGGCTCGGTAACGCCTCCATTCAACATGACTCGCAAAGATGCCGCTGCACTGATGATGTAGATCATTCGAGACATCCGATCACCAAAGCCCATAGCAGACATAAGCTCTGCAACAAAAGACCAGTCCAGATAGTCGAAAGCCTTTTCCAGGTCTAGTTGAATCAGTATGACCTCCTGATTAGAATGCCGTGCATAATCAATCGTCAGTTGCGCATTTAATACATTGTGCAAAATGTTTCGGCCCTTAATGAAACCATATTGAAGAGGATGCACAATGGCAGGAAGATGCTTGTGGAGCCGATTCGCCATTACTTTGGAAAAGATTTTGTACATAGAACCCACTAAAGAAATTGGGCGCCAATGTTTCAACATAGACGGCGAAGGAACCTTCGGAAGCAATTTAATAAGTCCTTCTTTCCATGAGGAAGGCATAATCCCCGTTTCCCACGCCTGCTGAAACAAAGCCGTCAATGGTTTCGCCAATTGGGTAGCAAAAACCTCAAAGAACTCATTGGTGAGACCATCCCAGCCAAGACTTTTATCCTTGGGTAAGTGTAACAAAACATCCATAACCTCCGCCTCACAAATATCTGACTCCATAGTGGCTTTCATGTCCTGCGGAACCTGACTACGGACCAGGTCATAAAAAACTGAACGGGCTTGAGTAGTTTGGGCTGAAGGTGGAGAAGTGGAACCAAGTAGGTCGATGAAATAATTCCTACACATATGCACAATAGTCTGCAGATCAAGGACCAGGTGCCCTTCTGCATCCAGAAGTCTAGTCATATTCTCTCTAGCAGGAGAGGCATGGAGGGCTCGAAAGAACTTATGAGTCTGACACGCATTATCTTGCAATGTCTCTGTCAGATGCTGCAATTTGGCCTGCTGATACGATTTCAACTGAAACTCTTGAATAAGATGAGCCACACGCATTGCTAGTGCTAGTAGAAATGCATCATCTGGAGTGTCCATCAGCAGAGAACGCACCAAAGCCAGCAAGTCCTCCGCTGCTTGCAGACGCTGTCGACAAAGAGAGGCATGATGGATTCCATACTGCCGAGCAACCCGCTGCACATTAGAGAGCAATCGTTCAAACGAAGCAGTGCCCTGAGAGGAGAAGTCCAGTAAGAATCTATCAATCAATTGCTGCATATAACCTTGAAAGATTGCATGCTTCAAATAAGACGAGTTAAAACGCAAAGGGAGCCGCTCCAGAAATCGCTTAAAAGGTGCAATGGGTTGTGCGAGCATCTCAAGCTGCAGAGGAAAATGGTTCGACAATGCATATTGCTGCAACACTTTCATTTCAAGCATCTCAGGGAGGAAATCATCATTCTGCATGATGTATATGCGGTCCAGCCGCCGCGACCATGTTGTTGCATACTGAGCGGAATGGAAAGTAAACCCTGTAGAAGACGGGTGCAGCCAGGACCAGAGACCTTGCTTAAGAACAGCAAGAGCCAACTCATGCCACCTACGGCTTTCCGGCGCGTCCATTACCGAATGCTCCGATGTGGACTGCGAAGAATCAACACACATATTGAAATCCCCCATGAAGAGGCCCCGTCTGCCAAGTGACAAAGAAGTCTGCGAAGTATGCCAAAGCTCCCGGCGCGATGAAGGATCATTCGGAGCATAGAGACCAAGTAACCATAAGATTTCTCCATCGAATAAAATTTCAATCACCACAAAGCGGCCATGCACATCATTTTTAATAAGAAGAGGTTAATATTTTTCGTGTACAATCATGAGCACACCAGAATAACGCATGGCCTGTGTCCCTGCATAGAACAGACGAAAGCCATGGCAATCTACAACTTTTCCAGCTTCACCATGACTCTTGTGTTCGACAACACACAAGCATTCCACTGATTCTCATGCAATACAGTCCACATGGCATGTTGCTTATGGCGAGAACAGATTCCTCGCACATTCCAAGTGGCTATTTTCATGTGTTTTTTGCAAAAGAAAATCAGGTACGAGGCACAACTTGCCTCGATTTGACCTTTTCTGCAAGAATGTCCAGGACTCCCTCATCCAAAAAATTAGCCAGCACGGCAAAAGAGTTCTGACCAGATTTGGAGGTAGACGGCATATCTGCTGGCTTGGGAATGGAGCGGGGATAACGACGATTCCACGGGGTAATGACGTTGCCTCTGGTATCAAAAGCCAGCTTAGCTAGTGAACCCTTTGGATGATCCGAATACACTCTCCGAGTAGGCTAAGGACAGGGGGCAGAGGAAGCCATCGCAGGAGGAGAGTGCTCCGACGGCAACATTTCTTTCCTGCGCATATAAGTACGCATGGAATCTTGTGATGCAGAAGGCACAGAATTCTCCATGCCAGCAACCACCCTGTTACCTTTTTTTGCGCGTACTTCAACCCAATCTGTGCCATGGGAATCTAAACCCGAAACATGTTGTTTACCTTTATCCAGAGCTTTAGGTGGGTGAATAGCATCCTACGACGGGACATCACATACCATATCTTCCATGGGTAGCGCAACATGCCCAGCATCTGAAGTGTATTGTTGTTCTGGGCATTCGGCCATGAAATGCCCTAATTTTCCACAGGAAAAGCAATGTCCTGCAAAATTGCCCCATTTCAAACAAAAGTGTAAAGCATGCATGCCAGAGCAATTGAGACGTAGCCACGCAAGCCTTTTCCTGGTAGTGTCCCATAACATACACAAGCGGTTACGATTCACAGCCCTTAAACTTGGAGGGACCAGAACAGTGCCCACAGCAACCATGGCGTCCTTCAACAATGGCCAATAAACAACCGGGCAATTTTCCACTTCAACCCATACAGGGCACTCCCGTTGCAGCAGGCGCTGAAAATCTGCCATTGGGCGCCATGGTACAACATGGACCGAACGGCGATCAAGAAACAGAGGCAGTTTAGACAGAAGAGCAACACGGTGTGTCTCAGATTTTAACAGCACCTCAGAAAAACCTCGGGGCCCCACAAAAATCTCTTCAACACATTCCCCTTGTAGCAGACTGTGCAGCCACTGGCGAATACGGGAAAGCTAGGGGATTCCACCAGTGAAGAAGAGTATCACCGCGCGATCATAGAATACTGAAAAGGAGCGCAAGACAGATTTGGGGTCAACAGTGGCTTCCAAAACATCTTCCGGTGCAGAGTCAGAAAAGACTTCCTGATTATATTGAACATAATCGCCAAGTAGAGTGTTGGCAAACTCTGGCAAATGCTCCCAGTCAACATCCTGAGAGTCTGCAGAGTCCGAAGCAACCTGAGCATAGGAATGATCCTGATGATCCATTGACTCCTCCGAAGTGTGCTTGGTGCGTTTGCCTGCAGGCTGAAAGTCAGGAGCAGTGGGCATCTCTTCATTGCACGGAACCATATCGTCGGGTTCCTCGGTATCACAGTCTGGACCAAGCGCTGCCACCGTTTGGTCTATAAAATCCAGGTCCAGGCCAGCCATGGTGTATCACTGCATATACCAGTCAGAGGCCGAATGAAGATCTCACGAGAGGCAAGAATGTGCAGGCCGCTCTTTCTCTTTCTCAGGCAAAACGGACCTGGCACTGGACTGACGAAGAATCTTGGGAAGCGCGTGCGCAAAAACAGACGGCCACTGTGCAGAGAAGCCACGTCCGCAGGCAGAGAAGGGCTCGTTCCCTTTGCTGGCTCACGCTATCGCGCGCTCTGTGTGGCAACCTGGGTGTGACTGGCTGCTGGCCCTCAGTGGCAAAACGGGCAGATCAGGGCGGACAGTAGGCAAGGGGCGACGGAACGTCCAGGCAGAGGAGAGAAGCCACGTCCGCAGGCAGAGAGGGGCTCGTTCCCTTTGCTGGCTCACGCTATCGCGCGCTCTGTGTGGCAACCTGGGTGTGACTGGCTGCTGGCCTTCAGTGGCAAAACGGGCAGATCAGGGCGGGCAGTTGGCAAGGGGCGACGGAACGTCCAGGCAGAGGGCGAGCTCTCTCTCTCTCTCTCTCTCTCTCTCTCTCTCTCTCTCTCTCTCTCTCTCTCTCTCTCTCTCTCTCTCTCTCTCTCTCTCTCTCTCTCTCTCTCTCTCTCTCTCTCTCTGTGTGTGCGCACTATAGGGCGACCAGCTGTTCGCAGACAGGCAGGGGCAGGAGTCGAGCCGCAGGGTCGAACAGACCCCACGCTGGTCCAAGGGGCGAACGCAGGCAGCGCGTGAGACAGAGGAGCACGTCGGCGGGTCAGGAGAGGCGCGTCAGATCCTCTCGCTCTCTCTCTGACGGGCACGGACGACGGCAACGGCGACTGACACGCACGGGCATAGGCGGACGAGCACGGCGACTCACGAGCACAGGCGGACGAGCACGGACGACGGCGACTGACGCGGCACAGACAGGCAACTGAGGCGGCGCAGACAAGCGACGGCGGCGACAGACGAGACGACAGGTCGACGGTAGGGTTTCGGTCCCGCTCCCTCCCTCCCTCCCTCCCTCTCTCTCTCTCTCTCTCTCTCAAGCCTTTCACACTATCATTTTCTCTCAAGCCTCTCCTACACTATGATCATCCATGTATTATGTATCCACTCCCATCTATGTCTTGTAAGTTATAGGTAACAATTGTGCACATTGCGCATGCAACATGATGTTATGGTGTGTCACACTCAAGTATTCATCTTATATACTCTAATAGCATTGCTATTTAGACTTTAAACATCTATTCTATCATCTTTAGTCCAAAATAATTAAGTATGAAATTTCGTACTAATATCATATCATACCTTATAAAATATAAAGCTACCATTTAGTACCGTATTTCATTGTACCGTATGGTATTGTACCTTTTGTACCTGACAACTACGATAGAGGCACCCATGATGGGGTATAGCCTATAAAATAGTTGAGATTCACAATGTGGAACTGGAAATGAGTCATAGGCTTGTTTCAACAGATCCTCATAAATAGGGATGCCATCTTATACATAGATACTCATCAAAGACCAAGCACCTAAGGTGAGAGGTTACAAATGGGAGATGGCTTGCCATCCTCAAGTACAATCACAAGGAGGGACGACAAGGTCAAGAAGGGAGTTCTACACATAAAGGAGCTATAGCACATTCTATAGGTGAACAAGATAGACCGCCCATGTGACATATATGTTGCATTATGTTACTTTGCTTCCACATACTTCATGCTACCCTCGAGGAGGACTACCCTTCCTATGACTATATGAAGATGTTGTGCATCACTCTAACATAAGAGATATTCTATTAGTTCGGGATTTTCATGCAAGGACATCACACTGACAAACACTGCTCTTTGAGAGCAAGGAGACAAGACTCAACATAACATCACAAGATACTGCAAAATGCACTGAAGACGAGATCATCTCTTGATTCTAGGAGGTGCACATGGAGTAGCCATTCTCAGTGGCCTACCTAGCTAGATGGTCAATATCAATGATCTCACATGCTTTCCACACAGGCATGCATCTAGAGGGCCAAGAGGAGGCCCCTCTACAGGACCTACATGGAGGTTGGGATGAAACATTGTGAACTACTTGTTAGGATCCTTACCTCTACTGCTAGATGTATTGTCTTTCACCATCTCTCCATGTCCCATAATAGTAGCTATAGATCATGTGTGACATTAATGTGACATTAAAAGTGATATTTAATGTCACGTTAAGGTCACAAATATGGAATGTGACATTAAAGTGACATTTAATGTGACATTAAGGTAAATCTAGGGGAACATGCACGAGAATGACCATCCGGGCTCTTGGGCGCCCGAACGGGGTTAAGGGGAGCCTAGAGAGTAAGAGAGTCCAAGAATAGTAGGACTCACCAATAGTGGACGGCTGGCAGAGGAAACGGGTAGAGAGGTGCCAGCACTTATCTAGGCGTGGTTGGGAGGAGAAGGAACTCTCGTGCTCAAGGTTTTCATCGTTTTCTCTCTGTCTTTCCCGAAGCCATCTTTCATTGGTATCAGAGCCGTGAGGATTCCTGGAGGTCTTCAACGAAAGGGCAGTGACGGATTCTCAAGTGCCGCAATCTGTTCAGTTGACAGACGACGGACCGTAAAGTCGTTGGTCAGAAGAGACGTGACAAGTCACGAAAGTAAGTCGCTGGTCAGACGTGACGTCGACAACAGTCGACGGACCCGTAAGTCATTGGTCAGAAGTGACGTGACACGTCACGAAAAACTTAACGTGACGTGTAAAATTGGTCACATAACTTATCAAAGGGCAGCCACTTTTTTACGCCTCTTTGAAAAACGCGTAAGCTGATCGTGAGCCATCGAATCTTGCCCACGCCTGTCTGTGAATGCTCCTCCATGAACACACCAACAAGACACGCATTCTTCTCCTTTTTACGAGCTGAAGTTGAAGTTCTTTTCTGATACGTGTTTGATCAGTCGACTGCGTGTTCAGCAGGAAGCAAATTCAGGAAAGCGACATTGCTGACCAGCGTGATTATTAAAGAAGGAGGCTGAATACTAGTCGTCCTGCAAAGAAGCTCCATTTTCTGCGTGACCGACTTTCTTCGGGCAATAAAATTTGTTCCTTACTCTTCGGATTTCTTTCCAAACCAGCAACCACTGCCTGCCATTAAAATCAGGAAAGTACTTTACTTTGTATGCAAATTTCTTATCTTTGTTTTCCAATTCCAGTGTATTAATGGCAGAAAAAGGGAAAGAAAGGGTAATGGAAAGCTCTAGTTCTGGGGACCAACCTATGGTAGATCCCCATGAACCAGAAATACAAGAAGAACAATGGGAAGAATTTTTTGCTACACGAGAGCAATTTGATGATCTTACTGCTCGTGTGCAAACTCAAGGGGTTCAAATGGAATTTTTAACTCAAACACTCACTGAAATAAAATCTCAATTAACTTTATTGTTGGAAAGAGATAAAAATAAGATAGAAATCTCAGATGTCCCATCTTCATCGAAAGATTTAGATGTGACTATGCGAGATCCTAAGGAACCCCACACTTACCATAAATTGAGGGATAATCCAGTTTTAAAGGATATGAAACCACCTCAATTTTACGGGGAGGAAAAAGATAGGAATAAAGACACAATCTTTAATTTCCTCCAAAAATGGGAAGATTTACATAAATTAAAAAATACCCCACCACATCTCCAAGCACTGGAGGCTAGTTTAACTTTGGGGCCCAAAGCATATAAGTGGTGGCGAACTTTAAAGGAGGCGAATAAAATACCTGAAACTTGGGCTCAATTTAAATCTGTCTTTTTGAAAGAATTTCTTGCTGAAAATGAAATGGAAAGAAATTGGGAAGATTGGGATTATGTCAGACAAAAGGGACGACCCCTGCTGACATATCTGGAGGAATATCGTGAGATAATCCTCAAATTGGAAGGAATAGATGAATTCCAAAAAACAAGAGGATTCATTAGGGGACTAGATAAAGCCTGTGAAAAGGAAGTAAAACGGAGTTTACCTAAGACGCTGGAAGAGGCAATTAAATTTGAATTAATTTATGAAGATAGTATGCGTCCAGGTACACTCACTAGTCTCATTGATACGGAGCCCAAGTCTAAGGAATTGGAAACCTCAAAATTTGTGGGCAAATTTAAAAGGAAAATGCCATTTTTTAAGGGTAAAAAATAACCTTTTGAAAAGAAACCATATATGAGGTCAAAGTTAAGTCCTGATGACTTTGATAAGGCCAAAAAAGAAAAGTTGTGTTTCAATTGCCTATCCCCTAACCATGCTGCTTGGAATTGCCCTCAAAAGAAAAAGGGGGAAGACAAAGGAAAGGATAAGGACAAGGGCAAAGGAACAGAAAAACAAATCCATGTAGTGCAGACCTTAGAATTAAAGGGCCATGAAAAGTACAAATCTTTAGAGGTCTTGCACATGGATGTACAACATAAGTGTTGTATGTCAACTTCTATGTGGCAGCCTACTTTTGGGCCACATGATTTACTTAGAGTACATGGATTGATAGCTGGAAAAAGGGTTAGAGTCATGATTGATGACTCTGCCATACATAATTTTATAAATTATGCACTTGTCAAGAAATTGAAACTTCCCCAACAAAAGAGTGGGCATCAATATGTTGTTCGTATGATGCAAGGCCAAGACAATAGAATATGGGATACAATGGTATCCAATTTGGAAATTGAGATTCAAGAATATAAAGACAAACTCGATTTCCAAATAATGAACATGGAAAGAGCTGATATTGCTCTAGGGAGGGAGTGGCTATGGGGATTGGAACCATCCTTAAAACGTAGTTATCACCATAATGCACTGGAATTTGAAAGGGATGGTAAGACTTTTGTTATTCAAGGTAAACATGAAGTATCTAATAATCCTTTGCTGTGTTCTACTGAAGTTCAGAAGCTGATAAAGAAGGAAGTTTGTGAGGTATATATGCTATGGTCTCTTCCTGTACAGAATACTTTTACTTTCTGTAATATAAAGCAACAATTTTCTTATGTTTGTGAGTTGAATGTTAATAATGAATTGAATAGTTTGTTAGATGATTTTAAAGATGTGTTTCCTTCTGATTTACCAAGTGGCCTTCCACCCGATAGGGGTGATATAAATCACCCAATTGATATAAATAAGGATACACACCCAATTTCAAAACCACTGTATAGGTTAAGTGAAACACAGCATCAAGAAGTTGAAAGAAAAATTAAGGATTACCTGGATAAAGGGTTTATTCAATCCAGTAATTCACCTTGGGCTTCACCAATTTTATTGGTAAAGAAAAAAGATGGTTCTATGCGACTTTGTGTTGACTATAGAGCACATAAAATAACGGTGAAGAATAAATTTCCTATGCCCAGAATGGAAGATCTTTTTGATCAATTACAAAGGGGCAAAATTCTTCACAAAGATAGATTTAAGATCAGGTTATCACCAAGTAAGAATTAAGGCACAAGATGTTTCTAAGACAGCATTTCGTACTAGATATGGGCATTATGATTTTTTGGTGATGCCTTTTGGCCTCACTAATGTACCAGCTACCTTTATGAAGCTAATGAATAGTGTTTTACGGCCCTATCTAGGACATTTTGTAGTAGTCTTCTTGGATGATATCTTGATCTTTAGTAAATCAAGAGAAGAACATTTGGAACACTTACAATTAGTATTCCAACTGTTAAGAACACATTCCCTTTATGCGAAGAAAACTAAATGTGAATTCTTTGCACAAGAGGTCAAATATTTGGGGCATATTATCTCGAAAGAAGGAATCAACATGGATCCAGAAAAAGTAAGGGCAATTATTGAATGGCCACCTCCAAGGAACCTGGAAGAGCTGCACATCTTCCTAGGTTTATCTGGATTTTATCGTAGATTCATTCGAGATTATACCAAAATAGCTGTTCCAATGACAGACCAACTTAAAGGGAAAGGGAAAAGTTTTAATTGGGGAACAGATCAAAATGAAAGTTTTCAAAAACTTAAGGTAGCTATTGCTACAGCTCTAGTATTATTAATAGTGGATCCCAATAAACCATTCGTGGTTGAAGCTGATGCCAGTGATAAGGCAATAGGCGCGGTCTTATTACAAGAAGGTCGACCAATTGCTTTTGAAAGCAAGAAATTAGATCGTGCAAAACAGAACTATTCTGTTTATGAGAGGGAGTTGTATGCAATAGTACATGCAATGAAGAAATGGAGGCACTATTTGTATGGTGCCAAACTTTTGATTTTATCGGATCATGAAAGCATTAAGTGGCTTGATGATCAACCGGATTTACACGGGCGTAAAGCCAGATGGACCAAACTCCTCCAAGAGTTCGACTATGAGATAAGATATAGAAAAGGAAAACATAATATAGTAGCTGATTCACTCAGCAGAATGCCCATCATTAATGAATTGAGTTTTACTCAGTTCACTTCCAACTTGCTTGAATCTTTAAAAGGGAAATGCCAGGTTGATCCGGCATATTCCAACATATGGAAAGCAATAAAAAATGGGGATCCAAATGAAAGTGCTTCTACTAAGGAAGGAATATCTGAGGATGTTCAACAAGGAAATGGAGCATCAGGGATTGCTCAAACTGGATTCAAGTGGAAGAATTTTACCATTGATAATGATTATTTACTCTACAAGGGTAGGGTATGTGTCCCAAAAGATACAGAAATAGGGCGCCAAATACTCTTTGAGTGTCATGATACCCCTAGTGCGGGAAATCCAGGAGTTAATAAGACTTATAGTCTTATTAAAAGGCAGCTCTATTGGCCTGGAATGAATAAGGACGTCCTTGACTATGTGGTCAAATGTAATAAATGCCAGGTTAATAAAGCTGAAAAATTTAAAATGGGAGGACTTCTCCATCCACTAGAGATTCCTTCGGGAAAATGGGAGAGTATCTCCATGGACTTTATTGTTGCTTTACCTAGAACACAGAGGGGGCACGACTCTGTGTGGATGATTGTGGATAGGTTAACCAAAATGGCTAGGTTCATTCCAACTTCAACTAATGTTAAAACACCAGAATTGGCTAGATTGTTCGTAGAGAACATATACCGATTGTATGGCCTTCCGGCAAATATAGTTTCTGATCGGGATAGAAAATTTGATAGCCATTTTTGGCGTGCGGTATTTAGGAAATTGGATACTAAACTTAGCATGAGTACGGCGAATCATCCGCAAACAGATGGGCAAACTGAAAGGGTTAACCAAATTCTTAAAGATATGCTTTGGGCATATGTAAGTAAAAGGCAAACTAATTAGGAAGAGTATTTACCGATAGCAGAGTTTGCATATAACAGTGCCAAGCACTCTTCCACTGGATATAGTCCATTTATGTTAATGTATGGGTTTCAGCCTAGAGCTCCTTTTGCAGTAGGACTGCATAAGGAAAAGGTTCAGGTAGCTAAAGACTTTTTAGAGGATATGAATAGTATGTTAATTTGCTCAAGAAAATATTAAAAAAGCTCAAAATCGAGCTAGAGCATATGCAAATCCTCACCGAAGAGACATCTCCTTTGAAGAAGGAGAATTGGTCTATCTTAAGGTGCCTGAACAAACTAAAACTATGAAAAAGGGACAATGTCCAAAGCTTTCACCAAGGTATTGTGGTCCTTTCATAATACTTAAAAAGGGTGGGAGAATTGGCTTACAAGCTCCAACTACCTGCTGGTAGTAAAATATATCCAGTTTTTCATGTAAGTAAATTAAGGAAAAAGCTGGGTGATTTGGATAATCTAATCTTAAATGATGATATTGAGGAGCTATTCTATGACCAATCTAATCCACATGAACCAGAAAAAATATTAAATGTTCGTAACAGACGAACAAGGAATACTATTTATCAGGAATGTTTGGTTAAGTGGAAAGATTGTTCAGAAGAAAGCTCAACATGGAAGCGAGTAAGTACTTTAAAGAAAAGGTTTCCTGATTTACAATTAGACCTTCCAAGTATCGCTTTCGAGGACGAAACCGATTCTTAAGGGGAAGGAAATGTGACATTAATGTGACATTAAAAGTGATATTTAATGTCACGTTAAGGTCACAAATATGGAATGTGACATTAAAGTGACATTTAATGTGACATTAAGGTAAATCTAGGGGAACATGCACGAGAATGACCGTCCGGGCTCTTGGGCGCCCGAACGGGGTTAAGGGGAGCCTAGAGAGTAAGAGAGTCCAAGAATAGTAGGACTCACCAATAGTGGACGGCTGGCAGAGGAAACGGGTAGAGAGGTGCCAGCACTTATCTAGGCGTGGTTGGGAGGAGAAGGAACTCTCATGCTCAAGGTTTTCATCGTTTTCTCTCTGTCTTTCCCGAAGCCATCTTTCATCATGTCTGCCTCCATTTCAGCATGACCTATTGATATGACTCAACCCCACCATGGAGATGCCCTCAATGATATGCCGAGTACCATTTCACCGAAGATGTCAACTGCTTACTCCAACCACCTACGTTGGGCCTTGCAGAACATGGACCCATATATAGACTTGGAAAAGTTCATGACACAACTTGCTTCCACACTCCATACCTTTGGCTACGATGTAATTTCCTCACACCCTACCTCCTAAGTCCTCTCACTTCCACCCAAAAGCAAGAATGTCACAAAACATAGCTAGTACAATGATGAATGCCAAGAAACTCATATTTGCCTCCAACAAGATGAAGTGCAAGTTAACTATGCACATGGCCAAGCATGCACGATCTATTGCTACCTACCTCAAAGGCAAAAGAGGGCCTACTTGGCCAAGTCAGATCATGAGTTTTATGAGCTATTTTTGGGCCACAACAAGGTGGCATGCCAAGTACTCCAAGCACCCAAACTGATTTATCTCAATGTGTGCCCTCTATGGTGAGTGATGATGGCCCTAATCTATCAATGGTAGGACAAAGGGGCCATTTCCCAAGGGGCTTGGAGCATCTCACTCTGTCAAGGGCCATGGTCCACTTCAGGTGGCTCCTTCTCTCGATGGTCTACCTTGGCCTATAGGGGCGGTCACCTAGGAAAGAGTGTGAAGGGTGCTCATACTAGTTATTGTCTTGGAGAAGAAGTTAGTCAAGGCACTTCATCTATCAAGATCGGAGGGCTTTGCCCCTGTAATATTCCCCCCCGTGACCCCCGTGCCCCCCCCCCCCATGCGAAACCCTCCCCCCCCCCCCCCATAAGAAAATTTTTTAAAAAAATTTCAAATTCTTTTTACTCTCACTCTCTCTCCCCCTGCCGACTGCATGGCGGGGAGAGAGAGTGAGTGAGTGAGTGAGTGAGTGAGTAAGAGGGAGTTAGGGGGGGGCATGCAGCCCCCCCAGGTGGCAGGGGTGGCGGCCATACTACCCTCCTCCCCCTCTTTAAAAAGAGGGGCCTTCCCCCTCCCTCCGGCAACGTAGCCCCTTCCTCGTCGTGATCAGCAGCTCCCCCTCCTCCTCCTCCTCGTCAGTCCGCAGAGCCCCTCCCCCCCCCCCCCCTCGGTGATAAAAAATAGCGCCGCACTGCTGCCCCGAGGAAGAAGAAGAAGGAGAGGGAGAGAGAGAAAGAGGAGAAGAAGGGAAGAAGAAGAAGAAAAAGGAGGAGAAGAAGGAGAGAGAGAGAGAGAGAGTAGGAGAAGGAGAGAAGAAAAGAAGAAGAAGAGGGAGAGAGAAAAGGAGAAGAAGGAGAAGAAGAGGGAGAGAGGAGAAGAAGAAGAAGAAGAAGAAGAAGAGGGAGAGAGAGAAGGAGAAGAAGAGAAGAAGAAGCAAAACAAGAGAGAGCGAGAGAGAGAGAGAGAGAGAGAAGACTATGAGATGGAGAGGGTGAGATAGAAGGAAAACAAATTGGGAAGAGGGTAAAAGAAGAAGAAGAGTTATGCATGTTTAAAGTCACATTGATTGGCCTTAGATTCCTTGTGAACCCTCGTACCACTTCCTTCTGTCAAGGCAAGAGCGGTCGATTTACCTCAAGGGTTGCAAGACCAAGAGAACGCACAAGGATGGCACCCAAGAGACGAGTTACAAGGAGCACAAGTGCTGAAGTTGCAAACGGAGCTAGGAATATATCCAATGCAAGCGGAGACATGAATACCACCAACCCTCCAGCAACTATAGCTCATATCCAGGTTGTACCAAGATTTAGATTCTCCTCACGCATCTTGAATTCTTAAATAGAGGTAGAATTGCATGCATAAAATAGGTAAGTCATTAGTATTACATTAGATGAGTAATAGGAAAGGAGACTAAAAAGCAAGTAACAATAGATGATGCATTGAAGAAAAATTGCATAAAATATAACAAGAAGCGTGTCAAGGTTGCATAGGAAGATTGCATCAATTTTAACGTACATTGAAGTGCTTGAATTCAAGTTTTGTATAATAGCCTTGAAATTGTAGGATAAAGTTAAAATTTGTCTTAGAGAGAAGATGGGCAAGTTAGACCCTAATCCGATATATCATGAAAAACATAAATGCATGTGTTCGCCATAAAAGGACTTAAGATGGGTTGATCTTCTACCCTAAATAGGTAGCCTTGGTTAATAAAGGTCAAGGTGAAATCACATAGATCATTAAAAAGATCTAGAAGATAACCGTTAAAGTTGTTCCTTGAGCAACCCTAAATCCCAAGGGCTAAATGCTAAGGGGAAGAGTAAACCCTAGGGAGACAGTATATCAAAACTGAAAATGATTTAAGTAGGGATAAGCTAAGTTCCAATGCAACGGTGGCTTAAGGGACTTGTTGAGATGGTTTACCATTGATGTTTCTAAAGAGGGTTGACCTTATTTGAGATGGAAAAGAGGTTAGTAAGCAGAGTGGTTACTTGCTGGATTAGGAAAGGATGTTTTCCTAGTTAAAGGATGTTAGGCTGGTTGTTTCAGCTTGATTGTTTCCGAAATGATACTTAAGGATTGGTTGTGATTTTGGATGAATATCCAAGTGATTATATTTTCATGGTGGGAACTGTAAGGATAAATTGCCATAGGAACAAAAGGGATGTTTTCCCTAGTAAATGTTATTAGGCTGGTTGCTTCAGCTGTGGATGATTTCCTAAAGGGATAATTAAGGAAGGATGGCACTAGCTACCCCCCGCGAACCGCCAAACCCTAACCAAGGGGGTTATGAATCCGCGCCGGGAATGTGGACCGAACCCGCCGCGAGAGGTCTCTCCGTGGAAATTACTTGGCGTAGGAGGACGCTTGGGTGCCAAGGGGGGCTCTGGCCGTAAATCCCAATGCCTCCGGACCCTACACAAGTGTTCTACGTGACTCAAGATAGGATCTCAAGGCCTTGATACTAGTTACAAGGCAGAATCTTGGTAGGATAAACCTTCGGGTTTTTATTTCCGGGAGACGGAAGGATTTTACTGCAGAGGCAGAAAGGGACAATTAATTCTCCTGTATGGGCGGGAGACAAACATTAACCTGAAGGTAAGTTAAGGAAGTATTTGATCTTGTTTTACCTTGTCTTCGTGTCTGCGCCCTAAATTATGTAAAGGAACCTGTGATTAACGGGTTAATTAAGGAAGCTGCTTTTATGTGTCAAACATAATGTGGTAGGTAATTAGATAACTAAAACAACCCCCGAGGGAAGCCTGGTGGATGTGACCGTCGCATCCATCCTACGCCAAGGTGGTCTCGGTTAGCGGAGAGCTTTCCTCAATGGAATTTATTTGATGCAAATGTTAGATAGATAAGGACCATAGAACTTGTAAGTTAAAAATCTCATTCATGCCGTTTTAGGGGACTGGAATGGGACTATGCCTTACGGGCAGAGAGGTTGAGCGATACATCCCTCTCGTTTCCCATTCTCTTTGAACTGAGTGCGATATGAGTCTACCTTGGTCCAGTTGTATCTACGCAAAGTGGAGCGGCTGTCGCCCGATGCTAGAAGGCTGTTAGGAAGACTCGACTACTAGGAACCCGGACTTCCGGTCGATCCTAGTGGGAACGGCCGGATAAGTTCCCTTGCGAGACAGACTCGAGAGACCCTAGTTGACAAATCCCATGTCATTCCTTGGGAGTGCCGGGTGGCGTCTTCTAGATATATCTCTCGATGGACTGCTAAGACATGTCCCACAATTTGAGGAGCAGGCACATTACAGCCCCTCTCTCTCAAAAGGGTCTCCCTATGTCACCGAAGCTCTGATAGAAAGCCCAAGATACCATTGGCCCTTGAACTCCTTGATCCATTGCAGAGGTTGAAATCCCTCTTGAAAGAGGCACTGCTACGTCCCCTTGATCTCATTTTTACAACACACATCAGCAGATGTAGTGCTCCAAGAATCAATCTTCACTCCAAAAAGTTAGCATTTGCGCTCCTATATCCTCAAATCTTGTTGTCTACCCTTCGCTAGAGTCAGTATGTGTGGATTTGGTCTATAGAGCATCCAAGGCTGTGTGACAAAGGGGGTCTCCATATAAGCTGGTCATATAATAAATCCATCCTCACAAAGTTGCAAGAAGTGCATCTGGTGATGAGTTGCCTTTCTGGCAAGCTGCTGCAGTTGACTCACCCAAGTCTTATAACTGTCCAAATGCATAATATCCAGCCTGATCACCTGGTTCAACTCTGTATTGCTCAGTACGAGGCTGGAAAGAAATTTCAATCAATCCATCTCGCCACATATATTAGGGAAACAGCATCAGATGTGTTAACTAGACCAAACTCAATGGCTTCAATGCACCTTAGACCAAATGTTTCACTAGATGTATAATAACACAATAGATGCTACTTAATAACCTTTGACATGAACAAAGTTATTACAATCAGACCTCATTAATATGCTTAATACTACAGATGAAAAATGCTGAAAGATAACAAAAACCTTGGAATAGGCGTCTGCGTACAAATGACATCGCTTCAGATTGTTCCACTACATTTGCGAGCTCAGCAGCATCAGGCCATGTATCACAAATAGCCCTACCAAGACAGCTAAACTAATTAGAAAATGTTTTAATATGTTGGTATTAATATCATAACATTGAAACAATGATAGTTCTTTGTTAAACTCTTTTAAACCTGTTTATGATTTACATTTATGTTTATGTTTCTGTTATTAAAAATGTACTTATCTTTCTTAGCTGCATGATAAGAATTATGCCACAGATACCAAATCTTCCTGCTGTTAGAAACCCTTTTCTTGCACAAAGGACACAAAGGCCCTCTATCCTCCCATCTATTCTTCTCCTTGCCTCTATTTCTTAGCAATCTTGTTCCACATATCACCATGCCATATAGTAA
Organism: Lygodium microphyllum; assembly: GCF_053477565.2. Lineage (NCBI taxonomy): Eukaryota > Viridiplantae > Streptophyta > Polypodiopsida > Schizaeales > Lygodiaceae > Lygodium > Lygodium microphyllum. The sequence continues at coordinate 88,735,568 of NC_141137.1, forward strand.
GCTTTATGACCTTTTGAAATGTGCAAAACATTGTCTACCACATATATCCCACATCATTGCAACTTCTTGTCATGCTTAATCTATCAGTAGTAATAGATGGGGCGGAAACCTCATTCATACAAAGTTCTTGTTGAACATATTGATCCACCCACAATCTTTGGCTCCTGACGTATAAAAACATCTTGGAAATACAAGAGAAGGAAACACTGAACTCTTGGTATCACATCCTACCTTTACATTCTTTACCTTGTACCTCATTTCTTAGTAATCATGTTTCACACATAATTGTGTCATTAGGTAGCCCTTACAATGTTCTGAAATGTTCAAGGAAAAAACTTGGACTCATAATCTCATGATTTCAAAGTTCCTGTTGAATATATTGAGCCACTTTTCTTGGGTTTGATGCAAAGCTCACACACAATTGTGACAAAAAAGGAAAGGTACACTAATGTCTCTCGACGACAAAAACGGACTACAAGACAGAACAATAGGAATAATCACTAGATATCAAAGTGTGACATGGTACATGGTAATCAGTGATATACACTGCAAAGCAAAGTGAAAAGGAATGTAGAATGCAATGCCCATATAGGGATACAAAAAAAGGGCATGGGTGGGGGTAGAGCACTATGACTGGTTGTGTGTATGAAGGTTGCAAGATGTAGTTAGGAAATCTTATCTGTTAGATTTATTTATCCCTATGTGTGAACACACATTATTATGTGTAAAAGTGTATGTTTAGGTGTGAACACTTTTTACACCACTTAGCATTAACTAAGGGTCAAAGGTGTAAGTGGATACATTAGCCTATATATTCAGGCCCTATCACTTGTACTTTCATCTCACATATCTCATCTATCTCATTATCAATCTATCTATCAGTTTGTGCGTACTTGCAAGCCATGGAGTTCCATCCACCACGGCCTGCTGGTCATGCACATGAGCTCCATACCCAACAGTGGTATCAGAGTAGGATCGACTAGTTCACATCACCTGTGCTGCTTCAGCATGCCCAGTTCAGCCTGAGCTGCCACCTGTGACATTGCATTCGGCAGTCATTGGTCCTTCTGTGCTGTCTGTCCAGCACAACAACCAGATCTGTAGCACTTCTGCCCTATTCCCTGTTGTGCCTACAGCCTAGGACTGCTCATACTGTGGTGCAGCAGAGAAGAAAAAGAAAAAGAAGGAGAAGAAATAAATAGCAGGGATACTGCTGAGCACTGCAGTCTGCCTAGTTCTGTGAGAGAAGAAGAGGAGAAGGTGAAAGTTTTGCGCTTCCTATCTGCATGCATGGCTGAAGCCTGTCCTCCACAACTGACCTGTGGCCTGTCCGACCTGTTGAGCACCACCCTGGAAGGGTCCACCTAACTGTCTCACATGCATTCCTGTCCTGGCCCATCAAGTCTGTCTGCCCTGACACGAGCCCCATCAACCAGCGGATCCTCATCAACTGCTCTGCCATTATCACATCATCAGCCTCAAGCCGACACAGCCCCACATGCCTGTCACCTACCATCCGTTGACCAGTCACATCATCATTCAGCAGTCTGATCAGCCTTTTCTCCTCAACCTTTAATCATAAAGGTTTAATTATTTCTTAAAGGGGGCAAACAATGGCCCACCAAGCATCCGATGTTTGGCGACACTATCACAAGCAATCAACACTAATCGTCGCGATGTCCTCAACATCAACATCAAGGGGGGATTTTAATCCCATTAAAATTTACAAAAAATAAATAATTTAAAAATAAAAATTTTAAAAGTTTTAGGTGATCGGAATTAGACACTAGCCATGTACATGCATGCACTAAGACCTTTCCATCACTTATTAAATATTGTGTGGGGTCCTCTACCCGTATTTTAATCCAAAATGAGTTGTATTATTTTTTTCTTTTCTTTCCTTTTGATTCACAAAGGAGCTAAATTTCAAGGTGGATTGTAACCACTTCCCACATGACCTCTAAGTTGATCTCGAAAGCTATACCCGTGCATTCGGCCTCTGGTCATGTGCTCGATGCCTTTGAGCCATGCTGACTTTTGATCAACCTCTGAGTCATACATATGAGCCTCTCAACCATGTCATATATTGGGTCCCTAAGCTTGTCAGTAGACCATGTCATGACCTACCTCGTGTTGTATCTCTCTTACATATGCATCTCCTTTTCAAGAAACATTGTATGGGATTCGACACTATCTCTTCGAGGTAAGACCTTCCCTTTTCTTTTTTCGTATGTTTCATGCCACAAGTTCAATGACCATGACCAAAAGGGAGATTTGTTAGATTTACTTATCCCCATGTGTTAACACATGTTATCGTGTGTAAAAGTATGTGTTTAGGTGTGAATACCTTTTACACCACTTAGAATCAAATAAGAGTCAAAGGTGTAGGTGGATACCTTAGCTTATACATTCACACCCTATCACTTGTACTTTCATCTCACATATCTCATTATCAATCCATCTTTTAGTTTGTGTGTACTTGCAAGAGCTCTCTCTCTCTCTCTCTCTCTCTCTCTCTCTCTCTCTCTCTCTCTCATGGCGTTCCATCCACCATAGCCTGCTGGTCATGCACGCAAGCTCCATACCCAACATTATATGTCTAAAGAATCAACTTATGGGACTTGATTTTAGGCAACTCAATTATGCAAGTAAATTTAAATAACTCAAAATGTACTAGCATATAATGACAAGAGAGAGTGCTCAAATGAGACACAAGAAACTTGTATTTATGAAGCTATTTATCAAGTAGTATGATTGTACAAATATGTACTTTGGAATGGTCTCCAATGTAGTTTGAAACTAATTGTAAGGTAGTTCTCTTAAATACTAAAGACTGTTAGCTTGCATATGTTAGTTATATCAATTTGTCATCTCCTATTTGTGAGCTCTTGTCAGAGTTTTACGGATACATAGTAGCTCTAGCATTTAGGTGCATTTTTTTTATTTGTTGGTCAAATGATATCCTTTGAAGACATGGCTATGATCCTTTTGTCTCAGATGCTATCTACTTGGTTCGATGTCTTCCACACCAGCCTTATCACATCCAGGACCCGCAAGACACTTTTATGGGAGGAGCTTTCACTGCTTGTCTTGGAGCATGACAAGCGATTCAAAGAGGTTGGAGCCAGTGGTTTTGGCTCCATCAAGGCATTTACTATAGGTGCAAGTGGAGGAAAGAAGAAGAAGGCATAGGCCAAGGACAAGAAGCAAAAGGACAAGAAGGATGAGAAGAAGGAGAAGAAGCCCAAGTGCCCACACTATGGGAAGGGCACTCATCCCAAGGAGAAGTGTTGGCAAAAGTACCTCCATTTGAAGCCAAAGAAGAAGGATTTGAAGGATGCCCCGGTAACAACATAGTCTATCTTTGTGCATGTATTTGCCAAGGAGGATACAGCTCTTGCTTCTTCCAGTCAACAGAAGCCTTGGCTTGTTGACAGTGGGATCTCTTCTCACATGACCTATAAACAGGATTCGCTTCAAGATCTGAGTGCCAAAGAGGGCACAGTCACTATTGGTGACAACTCTACAATTTCCGTTTAAGGAGTGGGAACTATTCCTTTGCTGCTAGACACACAGTCTTCTTCAACCAAATTTCTCTATGTACCGGATTTAGGTTTTAACCTCTTGTCTATTCATGGTCTTACACAACTTTGTATCCACATGGTATTTACACAAGATGCAGTGACAATGGAGGATGCTTGTACAAGTGTCATTCTTTGGACAAGATTCGAGGAGGGTAAGCTTTATATGCTCCAGCCTAAGCCGCGAGGTCTTTCCATGAGCTTGGGCTGCTTTGGCATACTTGTCATGGTCATCTCAATTTTGACACAATACAACAAGCTTCCCGAAAGAAGATGGTAGAGGGACTTCCCGACTTCCCTCCTATTCACACTTTGTCCCCTAGTTGTTTGAGGCACAAGCAGTATAGGCAACCACATCCCTAGGTTGCTACTAGAAGAGCTTCTACCCCGCTTGAGTTGGTTCACACCAACCTTTGGGCACGGCCTCCCTTGGGAAGGACAAGTATCTCATGTTGATTGTAGATGACTTCGATCGTTATGTGTAGTCGTATTTCCTGGAGTACAAGAGTGAGGCGTCCTTCCATTTCTATGAGTGGAAGGTTATTTGTGGAGACAAACTACTTCCGAAGTTCGTGGCATACCAAGCGATCATGGCGAAGAGTTTATTTCTAATCTCTTTTCTCAATTTTGCAAGGATCACGGAATTCGGGTGGAGTATACTCATCCTAACACACCTTCGGAGAATGGTGTGGTGGAGTGTGCAAATCGAACCATGCTAGAGATATCGTGTTGAAGCATCGGGGTCTTCCTCATACCCTTTGGAATGAGGCAATGACTACTACGGTTCACATCCACAATCATACCCGACTTCTGCATTACAGGATATGACTCCCTACGAGGCTTTCTTTGGTCGAAAGCCTTCTGTGTCTCACTTTTGCATCTTTGGATGTGATGCATTTGTCTATGTGGACAAGAAGAAGAGGAAGACGAAGCTTGATTCAAAGTCCATGAAGCTTATCTTCATGGGCTACAGCACTACCATGAAGGACTATCGACTCTATAACCAGATGACACGGAAGCTTGAGGTGAGCAGGGATGTGATCTTCAACAAGGCTTCGGCCTCCAAGGATCCTATTGATGGTTCTATTCCTAGTGATTCTTCATCATCAACTGATCCTCCCCCACCCTCAGTTCCTTTCCTTCCTTCCAGGTTGCCTCTTCGCACCCCTTCCTCCTTTTCGGCTCCTCCACCTCCTTTTCCACCCTCTACTCCAGCTTCCCTACCACCTTTGATGGATGTAACTACTACTTTTTCATCATATACTTCCACTCCTTCAACCTCCCCTCCAAAGTCTTCTATGGCTAATCAGCCCCGTCAAAGCAGAAGCCTTCTTGAGATGAGGAGGATTTACATTCCCTACATGAGGGGGAGTCCCTACCCTAGAAAAGTGCATTACAGGTCTCGATAGCTACTCACTCTCTTTCGCAACAGTATGAGTCTATTCGGGTCCCTCGTTGATACTGATTGCTCATACAAGATTCACGTGTTTCTCATATTCTTGCTACTCCTCCAGTCCGCACACATCAGCCCTCTTACAAGCCCAACGGAATAGTTCACTTTGTGTGAACTATACTCTTATATCACAGATTCTTTGCCAATGAACCTACTATAGTTCAGGAGGCTCTTGCACACGACAATTGGCATTAGGCCATGCAAGAGGAGCTAAATTCTATCGAGTGTAATCAAACATAGGAATTGGTTCCTCATCCGCCAAAGCCAAAGGTGATAGTGTGAAGTGGGTCTATAAGACCAAGTACCTTGCAGATGGCTCCTTGAACAAGCACAAAGCTAGGCTTAATACCAAGGGTTTCGCTCAGAGGGCAAGTTTGGACAATTTTCAGACTTTTGCACCTACAACTCTAGAGTCTACTATACTCAGCTTATTTTGGCTCTTGCAGCCCACCACCATTGGCCTATTTATCAGATGGACGTTAAGTCTGCCTTCTTGAATAGTATCCTCGTGCTTGGTACCAAAGGATTGATCACTTCTTTCTACAGAGTGGCTTTCATTGATCAGCTCATGAACCCAACCTATACTTCAAGTCTTCAAGGTTGAGGGTGGCAAGTGTGTTTTTCTTATCCTATATGCAGATGATCTTATTATTACGAGAAGCTCGACTCAGGAGGTTGATCGTACTCCGAAGATTGAGACAAGAGTTTGACATGATGGATCTTAGGATCCTCCAATTCTTCCTTGGGTTGGAGATCTATCAAATGGCACAGGGCATTTTTATTTCGTAGCACAAATACATTTCCGAGCTTCTCTCAGAGTTTGGTATAGCCAATTGTTGGCCTCTTTCTTGCCCCATGGACCCAAAGTCCAAGCTTTTGGCAACAATCGGAGCTCCCCTTACAAACGCCACTCGTTATAGGTGTCTTGTTGGCTCCCTCATCTGGCTTATTCACACTCGACTGGATATTTATTTTGTTCTGGCATTGTTGTCTTCTTTCATAAAGACTCCCACTCAGGAGCATTGGCGAGCGGCCTTATGCATTCTTCGCTATTTATGGGGGACTCAATCCTACGAGAACAAGTATGTAGAGGGGATTACTCTCTCTAGTTGGAGTGATTTTGACTAGACAGGTGATGTGGATTCACGACGGTCCACTACAAGTTATGCCTTCTCCCTTGGATCGAGAGTTATCTATGCAACAGTAAGAAGCAGTCGAATGTGGCCCTTTCTTCTACACAGGCAGCATATCATGCCTTGTGTTCTACAACTATTGAGGCAATTTGGCTTCACCGCATGTTGGCAGAGATGCTTTCCTTGGCCTGGACCGATGGAGTTGCACGTGAACAACCAGAGTGCTGTAGCTTTGGCAAAGAACCATGTGTTTCATGCTCACACAAAGCGCATCAAGGTTCAGTACCACTATGTTCGCAATGGATATTGGCTTCCAAGTTAGCGATGGCCTATTGTCCAACGGAGGACAATGCGGCGGATCTCTTCACAAAGCCTTTGCCCAAGACTTTGATGCTTCATCACATGAGGTTGTTGGATCTTCAAACACTCCCAAGATTAAGAGGGGGTGTTAGTCTGCCTATATTAGTTATGTCAGTCTATCATCTCCTTGTTGTAAGCTCGTGTCAGAGTCTGTGGAGACATAGAAGCTCTAGCAGTTTAGGAGCATTTTCTTTATTTGTCAGCTTCCTATGTGCATTCTAGGCTAGTTATTGCTTTCCATAGTCTACCTCACCTATTGAACATTGTCATTGTCACTCGGATTTTCAAGGGTCACCCCAATTTTTTCTATCATTTTCACTTCACTAACAAGCATTAAATGCTGGTTGGCCAATATTTATGGCCCCTACATGAGCAGGTCGGCTAGTTTTTTTGGGATTTTGCTATTTATAGCCAGCCCCCCTCCCACTTGGCAAAAACACACACTTCAATTTTCAGTCTTCCTTTGCAAGTGCACACTCCGACTGTCTATGCTTGGTGCTACCATCATCATCAACTTGATTTAGCGCCCTCACTGATGCTTTGGGTTGTACGTAGGGACTAACCAGTCCATCATCATTGTATCAGCATTCATCTTCAGTCAATGCAACTTTCTTTCCTCACCCTTTGCTCTGTGTGTGTGTGTGTGTGTGTGTGTGTGTGTGTGTGTGTGTGTGTGTGTGTGTGTGTTCGTGTTTCGAATGCCACAATTATTTCCAGAAATTGTTTTCTGCACTTGGTTTCCCGTCAAATCAAGTGATTGATGTCAGGAATGAATTTCTCCAATATGTCTCTGGAATAGTTCAGCAGGATGATGCTCTTACCTTAGAGAGGCCTTTTACTAATACAGAGCTGGATGATGCATTGCTACACCTCAATAAACATAAGTCTCTTGGATGGGATGGCCTAACGGTGGAATTTTATATTTCCTTTTGGGACGACTTAAAAGAGATCCTCTCGCAGATGATTAATGTTGCCTGGCAAGAAAATCAGCTGCTGCACTCTTGGAAGCATGGCTTAGTCAAGCTTGTGCCCAAAAAACATCTCAATGATCATATATCAGATTGGAGGCCCATTACCTTGATGCCTGTGCTTTACAAACTTATTGCCAAAATGATTGTGCATAGGCTACAGGGTATACTGCATGCAGGACTTCATCCTCATCAGTATGGGTTTGTGCCGAGAAGACAAATCCATGACAATATATCCAATGCCTTGACTGCAATTGAATATGCTAAATACTCGCATCAAGACGTACTTATATTGCAGGTGGATATTGCTAAGGCCTTTGATAATGTCCAATGGGATTTTATTTTTCAGATCATGACTAAGTTGGGCTTTGGTCCCAAGATGGCAAATGTTGTTTACTAGCTTTACTCTGACTCTACTGCTCAGTGCATTTTGGGGGGACATTTGTCTCGCTCATGGATATTGGGTCGATCAGTCAGGTAGGGCTGTCCTCTTAGTGCTCTTTTCTATGCAATTGTGACCCATCCTCTTCTGGTATATCTTGATCACTTAACAAACACAGGGCAGATGACTGGTCTTCAAATCCTAGGGGCTACATCATTTTTGGCACAAGCGTATGCTGATGATTCTTTTTTCATGCCACAGAATTCTCCAAGGGACCTTCACATGCTTATGGCCACTCTTTCACTATATGGTCTGGCAGCCGGATTACATGTTAATTTTGACAAATCTAAATTGCTTCCCCTCAAACAATGTGACTGGCACTCTATTCTATGGCCTGGTCAGGTGGTGCTTTCCACAGATATTGTCAGGCATTTGGGATACCCCATCGGATGGCATATCACTAGGAAAATGCAACTGAAATGGATTTTCCAAAGACTGCAACATAAATTGGAATACTGGAAGATTTCTACTTGGCCCCTTCATGTCAGGCTCAGAATAGTACAATCCATTGTGATGTCTTATGTCCAGTTCTATTTGCCTTTGCTGCATTGGTCATCGAGGGATATCTCCGCTTTTATGTCTCAAGCTATGGAGATGCTGTGGAAGACAAAAGCTGTTGTGAAAGCATTGAGACTCATGAGGATGGAAATGGTGTGCTCTCCAAGAATGCATGGTGGACTAAATATCCTCAATATAAGATATCATGTCCTTGCAAGGAAGGCTACCATGTTGCATACTTTCTTCCGTCAGCAACAGCCGTGGACTTGTATGCTAGCATCCATGTGTGCCAACATGAGCACTTCTACATATGGTCATTGGATTTCGGATTTCTGGGAGGTTGTCATTGGCAAATTTGTGGGCAGAATACCTGGCTGTCCTTTCTCTACTACTTTGATACTTGATTGGAAACAGGTTCTCTTTAAGGTCAAATGGGCTTCTAATAGTTGTTTGGGGACAAACTCCATGCGAAAAGAAAGCGTTCATTGGAGTGCCATTTTTGAAATTCCTCTTGCTTTACAGGAACCTCTTCGGGCATACAATCTTATGAAACTGGGAATTAGGTACATACAGGATGTGGTGGATGATCGGGGATATACTTTATCCTTTCCTCGGGCCATGACCTCTTATGCATTGGGAATGCATCATAGGTTTATATGGAAGAAAATTGCTGATTTACTGCATCCCTTTCTACCAATTCCACCTATGCTTGATACAAACAGGCTTATGGATTGGCAATTACAGCCATCTACTACATGCATTCGTCCTGTCTCTCTTTCTGCCTTAACTTCCATCAAAGTATACAAGCTTCTTCAGCCTGCCCCATGGATTCAATAGCATGCTAATTCTCTGTGGCACTTAACGAAGTCTCTTGCATGGTGGTGGAAGAATCTTAGGATGCTCTGGAAGTGTAAAATGCCACTGAAACAAAGGCTTTTTCTTTGGAGATGTTTGACAGGCACACTGTCAGTGGGAGTCACACTTGCTAAATGTCACATTGCATCATCCACATGAGGGTGACATGGACGCTTCCTGCATAGAGCTTTTCTTTTTATGTTTCTGATAGTTTGGGATAGCCCCCTTTTCCGGGGGTCCCAAGCTTGTAAATTTGTGAGCACATAAATATATTGCACTGGATATTACCAAAAAAAAAAAAGTGTGTGTTGGTGTTTCTCTTCCGTTGCGCACTCTCACAGAGACCACTTGTAAAGTGGTTATGTTGAATATAGAAAACTGCATGTAAGAAAGTTCTAAGAAGAAGTTCTACTTCAATAGTATACTTGAGAAACTACATGTAAGGTAATTCTATGGAATACAAAAAAACTACCTGTAAGATGGTTCTTTGGAACACAAAAACTACATGTAAGCTAGTTTTCACAACTCTCATGAGTTCTACCAGATCTAGTACAACAATACACCCTATTGAGAGTGTGGACTATATTCAGCACCACTCTATACTCTCCTCTCCTCTCTCACTCTAAGACACTATAGGACAATGCAAGATAGCAATCTGGCTACTCAAATTAGTCAATCTTTCTCCTCTAAGAAAATCTCGAGCAACCCTTTGGTAGGTGGATACTTCGTTAAGTGGGAAATAAATGGTTGTAGCTCCAGATATTCAACTCCCATGTAGGTAGGTAGGTATAGTCTAAAATTGTTCACACCTTAGTAAAGAGATGATGTGGGGTGGTGGGTTTGTTTGGTCTGAGGTGTGCACACGTGCTAGTAACTTCTATTCATTTTATGAGAGTGAAAAGTGGGAGAAGGAAAGAAAACTATAAGGTATGAAAGTACCACTACTTAAGAGGCCAATCACAAGGGTAAAAAAATTCTTCCCTGCAAGAAGACGTCAATGGAAAAGACAAAAACTCCAAGTGAGAAGAGAAGATGGAGAAAAGAGAAATGGAATGGAATCAAAGGAACAAAATTGAGTAAACACCAAGGTACAAGGTTGCAATCTATTAGCCCCAACAAATTGTGAGAAACCGGTTGGCTACAGATGATAGAGAAACGAAATATGGTGGACAATGTCAATGTATGAGCTAAAGAGAGTGTATTAGCTAGAGTGAGAATGGCAAAGTGAAAGTAGAAAGTACAACCAAGGCCTAAGGTTGACCTAACCAACCTTCCACACACTAACTAGAGTTGAATTAACTTAATTCTAGGGCCTAGCGTCATCACATCAAAGTCCTAAGACACATCACAATTCGACACTTTAATGAGTGTCCATATGTCATATAAATTACATTGGGCATTACCCCAAATTGGAAAATTCTAGCATCCCCCTACAGTGCCAATGTGATGGGGTACAAGGATCATCAATCACCAAAGGGTAATAAGTTCAAGGACTTGCAAAAAGCCTCAAACTTCTCAAGCGGTAAAGCTTTGGTGAAAATGCATGCAACATTTTTCTATGTGGTAGCATACATCAAGCTAATCTCTCCTACATAAGATCTCTCTCTAGCATTATGGTAATGAATTTCTACGTGTTTTGTGCAAGCATGAAACGCACGATTTTGTGCTATTGCAATAGCACTTTTCCTGTCTGAGAGAATGAGTGTAGGACCCTCTAATAAAATTTGTAGATTAGCTAACAATCTACGCTACGCAGCCATACACATTCTACTATTGCTCTAAAGGTTGCCTTATACTCAACCTCACAAGACAAGGCAACCACTATAGGTTATTTCTTACTAAGCCATGAGATGCATGAATGGCCCAAAAATAGTCAATAACCACTAATAGATTGCCAAGTATTTGAATCTCCAATCCAATCTAAATCATTGTAAGCCTATAGTTGCAAGTCTCCCTCCTAAGAAATATCAAGGCATGTATTTGAGTACCTTGCAAGTAATGGAAGATCGGCTTAACAGCTTGCGAATGAATTATACGTGGGCTACTGCATAAACATGCTCACTTGAGATATTGCAAATTCTATGTTAAGGTGTGCCTTGCAAAGATAAATAAGGCATCCAAAGACCTGGCTATAAATTGCAACCCCAATTATCTCACTATCACCATGATAGAAAGCTTCAGCCCTAGCTCCATCGGAGTACTCATAGGTTTACAATCCTACATGTTAAACCTATGTAGAAGCTTTTCCACAAATTGTAACTATGCCATGATGATATCGTGCTGATCTTGGGTGAACTAAATCCCAAATGGTAATGTAAGAGGCCATGCTCAAGCAAAAATATCTCAAATGCACGAGACATGTACTCCCCCCTTTGATCCATACATAGTGTTTGCACCTCAAACCTATTTCTGCTTCTAATTTTGCAACCAAATGTTGAGTGTATGAATACATCTAACTTGTCTTGAGGCCATATGCCCATGTGTAATGAGAATAGTCATCTATAAAAATGACAAAATACAAATGCTACACCATCCTTAAAAGCAAAGCAATGCATTTTCCCAACTATACACCCCTCAAATGCATGGGGAGATGGAGTATCGATTGGAGGCAAAGCATACACCATCTAACAACCTTGAAGTGTCCTCAAACCACCAAAGCTCATATGACCATAGCGAGCATGCCAAAGCTTTGCATTCTCCATAGTGTGAGTAAGTGTACTAATTGTCAAAGCATAATGAGATCTCTTCTCATAAGTATCCAATAAAAAGAGACCTTTGTACAAAGTACCTAACAAAGAAAGAGCATAATCAAGCTCTCTATCTCTAACAATGCATTTATCATCTTCAAAGATGACCTGGAAGCCTTGCTTATTGAAAGCTTAAACTGAAAGAAGGTTTTTAGTAATCGCACTCACAAATAATACATCCATAAGCTGAAAATCTAATATATCTATAGTAGTTATCACAACTATGCCAATGCCACAAACAACATAACTAGAGTTGTTTGCACAAGAAACTCTCTTTCCCGCAAGGGCTGACTGCACAAATGTGAACAAACACTTCCAAGAAGTGATATGCCTAAGCCCTAGATACCCCACTATCAAAATACTGTGTATACTGCAATTCAGCACTATTAAATGCTAAATCAGCCATATACGTGTCTCAGTTGCAAGTGAGATATATATAATCATCCTCAATCAAGTTGGTTGTAACATCACATTTCACCATCCGAAGACCTAGTGGCTAATGTTTCATGGACAGCCAAGTTGGTTGTAAATCAGCCATATACATTTCACCATCCGAAGACCCAGTGGCTAATGTTTCATGGACAGCCAAGTTGGTTGTAAATCAGCCATATATGTGTCATAGTTGCAAGTGAGATATACATAATCCTCCTCAATCAAGTTGGTTGTATCATCACATTTCACCATCCGAAGACCAAGTGGCTAATGTTTCATGGACAGCCAAGCCGGAGTCCTTTCTCTCCTTTACTAAACTCTTTCTGCATTCGCCTACGTAATGGCTGAGCTTCTTGCAGTAGTGGCATTTACCTTTCTATTCCCTTTGTCCATGTCTTGGAAAGACCTGCTAAATGGCTGTCCCACAAAAGCTGTGGCTGATTTTTCACTTGTTGCTTAACTTTGCCTTTGCTTTTATACTTAGAAAGCATAACTACATCACCTAATCTTATAGAGATATTATTGCTAGTCTATTTCTCTTGCACAACAAGAGCCCAGTTTAACTCCATGAATGTGAGGGGCTGTTGTGCTACTCTCAAGGACAAATTCAATGAATTACAAAAACCAAGATAAGGCTTTGGATGTGAGTTAAGTGTGATGTTAACAATCTCTTCATCAGGTATCATCTCGTCAATATTCAATAGCTACTCTCTCAAATCTTGAGTGTAGGTAAGGTGATCTATCATGAAATCACCCTCATCCATGTATACATTTGCCAATTCTCTTCTCAAGTAAGAGATTCTAGCCTCATTTCTAGCTGCAAACTTTTGCTTAAGAATATCCCATGCTGCCTTCGAGGTCTTACAACGCCAAATATGAGGTATTATTGCTCTATTGACTAATAGAGCAATTAAATACAAGGCCTTTGCATCTTTGGACTCCCATTTCCTCTATTCGTCTATAGGACGAATAGGGGCAGCTTGCTGTCTTCTAGCTCCTTTTTGAGGCATTTGCGGAGCAAAACCTCTAAGTCTAGCCAAATCACTAGTCACAAAATCCCAAAGACCTTAGGCAACCAACACATTGCGCACCATGAAACTCCACAAGGAGTAATTGGTGCCATCCAATTTTTCCTCTTGAGGAAGGACACCCAAAATGTTGCTTTGATCACTATGACCTTCTTGTGCCATTGTTGTCGTATAATGCACAAAGTCTGCAACCAAACACTTCCAAGCTGACGTGTAAAATGTACTTCCACGAGTACCAAAATCCCAACCCGGGATAGATAATGTAATCACAAAACTGTCCCAAGATTGTCTCAAAGAAAATTCTGCCTTAAATGCCTCATAAAGCATACCAAACTGCAGAAAACAGCTATACACTGCTGTACCTTGGAATGCATGCCAAAACACTCAATTTCAGCAATTTCATGCTGTTAATCCCCTAAATTTCGCCAATTTCCATGCCCAATCTATATCAATCAGCAAATAAATGCTGTACCTACACCTATTTGGTGCCTTGGGATGCATGAAATGCAAAAGCCCCAATTTTCCTCAAAGAAATTCCGAGAAATTAAAGAAGATTTATATTTATAGCCTTACATTTCAGTGAAATGTCACCTTGAGATGCTAGTTGACAGCAACTAGCAACTTCGTTGCACCTCCGAACGCGTGCCAGACCCAAAAATCACAAAATCCCCAAATTTATTGTGGAAATGTCGAAAGTATTGGTCAATGTTCGCGATTGCAATGAAGAAATATAAGCGGGACCTTGAATTGGGCAAAAGCCCCAAATTTTTGAGTCCTCTTACCTCCTCAAAATGCATGTGGGATCCGAGGCATATTGTGAGCAATGGGCAAGGTGTTGATCTACAACAGCAAACCTAAAGCAGGGTGGAGCTGGTGGGCGGCAGCACAAAGAACAGCGCGACACTAGCAAACTGGAGGCATAGGGAGCTATGCATGCAGGCGACACTACAGGCACACAAGCAGGGCAGTGGGCAGTGGGCAGTGGGCAGTGGGCAGTGGGCAGCAGCAAACTAAGCATAGGGCAGCGATGGCTGGCAGGGGAGCTGTGCAAGGTGTGCGGGAACTAGCTGAGGCGGCACAAGCAGGAGCTTGTACAGGCGAGGTAAACAGAAGCCTGTCAGGGCTAGCACTAGGTGGTGAGCTGGTGGCACCGCAGCAATCCCTTCCTTTTGCTCCTCCTTATGAACAGAAAACCAGTGGCAGCTCTCAACTCCTCCTCGGCATACAAAGCCAGTGGTGGCAAGGTAACCTTGCTCCAATACCTAATGTGAGAACACACTTTGGAGGAGAGAGATGAGGAACGGTAGACAATGACAGCGTATGTGAGTTAAACAGATGGTATTAGCTCAAGTGAGAACGGCAGAATGAAAATACTAAGTATGCCTACGGTCTAAGGTTGACCTAACCAACCTTCCACACCCTAACTAGAGTTAAATTAACTGGGAGGGCCTAGTGTCACAACAGTATAGTCCTAAGACACACCACACTTTTCACACTTTAATGAGTGTCTACACACAATACCACACAAATTACATTGGGCACAGCCCACTACCCAGAATTGGCAAATTCTAACACATGCAACATGAACCGCCAATGATGGCACCAAACACAAGGCAAGAGATGGATACAATGATGATGAGGAAGGCTAGAATGATGATGCACTAGACACGATGGAGAGGCACAGCAAAAAATGGCCAGTGCCTTGGAAAACTGGCTGACCTACATTTAATGCAGGTTGGACTGAATGCAATTGCTGCCCAGCATGAAAATGGCTGACCGGGTCTGCCCACATGTACACCAAGTGTCCTTCCCACGTGGCTGTAATGCCTACCCAAGACAAAGAGAATCAGGCTGCCCAATGTTGCTGCCTGTCATTGGCATGCAGTGTGCACACAGGCTTAGAGAATGCCATATACATAAGAACAACCTCCACCTAAAATATTAGGAAGAGAATTTGACAAATAAAGATTGTATCAAAGCTCTTGATATCCTTGTTTTACTCAAACTAAGGCTCACATGTAGGAGATTTTATACAAGATACTGTCAGAGTGCAGCGATGCGGAAGCGTGGGACCAAGACTGAGAGAGAGAGTGAACACAGAGAGGAGAGAGAGAGAGAAAGAGATAGTAGAACTAGAAGATCTGCTGTAGGAAGTATGCTGAATACAAAGGAATGCAGATCTGTACACGGGAGCAGTGCATATGTCTGTGTATCTCCTCCTCGATGATACCACCACACGAGCACACCTCGAGGACAGCAGGGCCTGATCACGATCTGATCTCCACGAACTGCTGAGAGTGCCTGTGAATGAATGAGAGTGTGCCAAAAGACTGGCTATATATAGCCTGAAAAAGAACAATGTCCAGCATCAGGTCCGCTGCATTAAACGCAGCCGACTGCATTAAAAAATGCCAAAAACTGTCTGACTACACAGTCTCTGCCACATGGCATCTGCGTCAGCATCTCCCATCACACGTGTGACTGCTGACCTGGCAGAAATGCTGAGGTGGCACTCAAACTGACCCTGATGGATCTGGAACACTCTCGAATGGCTATGTACACAACCTGAAACAGGAAAATGCATGTGTCCAGGGGATGATCTCTAACAACCCCTCTCAGATCCTGGATGAGGCATACATAAGGTTGAGGGATCTGGCATGTCACCAAAGAAGAGCCTGGGGAAGCGCCTTTGTAAACAAATCTGGAAGATTATCCTCCATCTTGTAGTACTCCACATCAATGGTCACATCCAGAAGCTTCTCCCTGATGAAGTGGTATTGGATCTCTATATGCTTCGTCCGGGCATGGAATACAAGATTCTAGGCCAAGGCAATGCAACTCTCGTTGTCGCACCGCAGAAGAGTAGGACAAGTCTAGGGGCAGCCAAGTTCCTCCAACAATCTCCAAAGCCACACAACCTCACATGTGGTGGAAGATGCGGCCCGATACTCCGCCTCAGTAGAAGAAAGGGCTACCGTGGGCTGCTTCTTACTACTCCATGAGATACACCTGCACCCAAGATAAAACAATAGCCTGTAGTAGACCACCGGTGGTCCACATTGCCAACCCAATCCGAGTCGCTCCAACCTACAAGAACAAGATTTGAAGCACTTGGACTTGCTGGATAAAAAATCCATAAGTTAGAGGTCCCCCTCAAATATCGAAGAATCCTCACAGCAGCCTGCCACTGCACCTATTTTGGTTCACTCACAAACCCCGCCAAGAGACCTACAGCAAAACAAAGATCAACACGAGTGTTGAGGAGCGAGATCAATGATCCAATCAGCTGATGGTAGCGGGAAGCATCCGTCAAGGGAGAATCTGTGTGGAGTGGCCTTCCAATTCGGATCCATAGGAGTAGAAATGGTTCAACAGGTCTCCATCTTAAAAGTCACCAAGAGCTCCTGAATGTATCTCTACTGTGAGATGAAAATCGCCCTCTGAGACTAATAAATCTCGTGACCCAAGAAGAAATGAAGAAGCCCCGAGTCAGTCATCTCAAACGTCTAATGTAAAGCTGTCTTTGTCTCTTTGACCTTCTGTGCATGGTCACCTGTAAGAATCAAATCAACAACATACAACACAAACAACACACAACCAGCCTCGGAAGTGTGTACATCATACAGCCACCAACTCATCCCGTCACACTTTCTCGGGACAGGCACAGCTGTTGCCACAAGAGTTCTTCCGTAGTGGCCCGTGGTCCTACCTGAGAGTTGCGGATCCTAGAGAGTTCCACTACCTCTAGAGGTGGGGATCTTAATGGTTTGTAAGTCAAGGAGGGGCAAGGTCCATCTACTAGCACCACCGGATGGACCAAACTATGCCTTCTTTCTTCAGTCCTCTCACTCAAGGAAGTGCACGACTACACAAATAGAGGAAGAGTTGAAGAGTTAGATAGCGGACCACATCTCCCAGTGGATGGGAGAAGAAGGACTAGCATTGTTTGCACAGCAGTGGCCTGGTTGCATGATAGACATTAACTGATGGACTGGTGCCCGAGGTCCCACACTTGACCATTATCTTTTGAGCCCCTCCACAGTGGAGAGCTCCGAGGGATGTGATCGAGTGGGCCCCTGGCACAGGCGGCCCGTTTCTACCAGTGTACAGTTCGCCTCTCACTAGCGGGCCGAGCCCTGGTGGTTAACCAGGTCCTCCTGGCAACGGCCTAGTACATCGCCTCGTGTTGGTACTTCTCCTCTTCAGGCATAGTACAGCTTTGCCGCCTAGTGCGGAATTTCCTTTGGTCAGGGTCAAATGGTTCCAAGGATTCCAGGGCCAAGGTGGTGTGGGCGACCATCATATGGCATCGACATCACTCCAGCCTAGCAGTTTCTTCTTGTCCTTGATTCTATTCGGAGGAAACTGACCTACTGGAGCATGGCTCGCCTCTCACTAGCCGGCCGAGCCCTGGTGGTTAACCAGGTCCTCCTAGCAACCGCCTGGTACATCGCCTCCTGTTGGTACTTCTCCTCTTCAGACGTAGTGCAGCTTTGCCGCCTAGTGCGGAATTTCCTTTGGTCAGGGTCAAATGGTTCCAAGGATTCCAAGGCCAAGGTGGCGTGAGCGACCATCATACGGCATCGGTCAGAGGGAGGGCTTGGAATCATAGACCCAGAGTATCAAAGTATGGACCTCTTGGGCAAGCTAGATGTCCGCGGCCTCACACTAGGCGGGCAGACCTGGAAGGTCTTATTACAAGAGGGCCTCCAGGACTGTAGACCGAGGCTTGGTGGTGAGTGGAGGCCATCTCTGAGATGGATCTTCACGTCAGCCCAGATTAGCCCCCCTAGATCACCTTTCCTACGCAGTTTACTCCCCATGTGGCAGGGCCTCCATAAGGCCCTAATCCAGAGCCCCCCAAGCTGCCAAGAGGAGATAGACCACCAACTGGTGATCTAGAACCCCCAGGTCAAAGATCGGGTAGGGGCACAGATCGGCGAGCGCCCCGACATCGAGTGGACTTATTGGGAGGCCGGCCCGGCTCGTACCATTAGGACATGGCGGGAGGTGTACAAGATGGCAAACAAGGAGGTGTTGCAGCAAGTATCAAGCTGCCAGAGAGAAGTGGAGTTGAGGAGAAGGGAGATAGACGCAGCAATACCTCTGGAGTAGCTTGCATCCTTGATACGAGAGCCAATAGAGCTCGAGGAGGTATGGGCAGCTAGGTTTTCACCAGCAAGCATCCCCCTACAGGTGGCAGTTAGAGTGGGCGCCGCCCCACAAGGGACTTTCTTCGCCGTTCAAAAGGGGGGGCATGTGGCCCTTGACAAAGGGTAGCACGCTGAGGGGATAGCCACCCTTTTGTCAAGGGGATAGCCGCCCTTTTGGGAAGACATGGCGACTGGACCCCTATGTTTTATGGAAGAAGCTCAGGGAGTGGCGCCTTTGGATCTGGGAGAGCAGACCACTTGATGAGCTGGAGTGGGATCCAGGAGAGTGGCTGTGGCCGGCCACTGTGGTCGCCAAGAAGCCATCCAGGTTCCTGGAGTACACTACTGGGATTGGCAAACACATACTAATGCTGAAGGATATGGATTGGGCACCGTCACGTAGTAGGCATTGGGCAGAGCATAGCATCACGGAGCCTTTCCGACAGATCTTCTGGCACCGCCTATGGGATATCTGGAGGCCGAGGAGGATGTCGTATTTCTTATGGCTGGTGGCACATGGAGGCTTGGCAGTGGGAAGTTAGCTTGCCCAAATGCAAGAGGGAGGTTGTAAGCGTTGCACACAACAGGCTCTAGAAACACCAAAGCACTGCCTTTGGTCATGTGAGGAGGCGCAGCTCATGTGAAGAGGAGCATGCTGCATCCTTCGCCATATCGCATCCAACCTTGGATGTATCTCATGGGGAGCTTTCTATTGGCAAGTAGTCAGCCAGGGCCGTCACCTTCTGTATGAGGCCGGGATGCAGGACGCCATATTCATTATCGAGGCAAGATCTTGCGTAGTGGTTGGTTTGGAGGCTCTACCCATCCGCCAAGTACTGGAGTCCACAGCAAACCACTCGAAGGTATGGGAGATCATAGGGAGTCTTACTAAATGGCATATCTGGAAGGCACTGGAGGCTTTCAACGGAGAGAGACTTTCGGTACATGCGACCTTAGCGGAGCTTTGGACCTCCATCATCCACTCCCTCCACGGCCGATGGGACCAGGTGCAGGGCGAGTCTAGGGCTCGTCATGAGCTCCATTGTCATTTCATGTGCACTTGGGGCGGCCAGGACCTATTCTTCGTGATATAGGCAGGCAGCCCTAGTTGGCAATACAACCTCTCCCATGGGTTCCTGCCCCATCCCCCCCAAACCGCCTTGAGAGGCTTGTATACATGATGTAGTTGTGACTTTGCATCAGCTCCAACTAGTCTGTTGAGCATGAGCACCCCCTTGTAATCAGTTTTTTTTAGTAACACAACCAGCCACATTTTACTTGCAAAAAAAAAAAGTACGGGGTGCTCCTCATCCCCTGTTGTGGCCGGACCTTCCACGAACCGCACATCTCAGCTCGTGTAGGCATCCCGCTTCACGGGATCATACAAGTGATATCCTTGAGACTTAGAGCTATAGCCAACGAACACTTGTCTTTGGGAAGCCACTTCGATTGTCTCGTTGAGGCTTGGGGATGTGCACATATACGTCACGCCCAAAAACCCTGAAACAAGAAATATTAGGCTTAGTCCCAAAGTAAGCCTCAAATGGTGTCATCCTATCAATGGCCGAAGCGGGGGATCGATTGAGAATGTGGACTGCTATAGCCACAGCCTCAGCCCAAAGAAACTGAGGTATTTGTCGGTGCTCCATCATGGTGCTTGCCATCTCGATCACACTGCGATTCTTCCGTTCAAGGATGCCATTTTCTTGAGGAGTGTTGGTGTTAGCAAACTCCTGATGAATTCCCCTATATGCACAAAAACGAGCAAACTCATTAGAAGCAAATTCATCACCCTTGTCTGATCACAAGGTCTTCAATCTCTGGCTAGATCGGTTCTCCTCGAAGAGAAGTCAATCCTTGAAGTGGGAGAAAGCCTCTAACTTCAACGTCAAGAAGTAGGCCCATATCATCCTGTTGTACTCATCTACTATCAACATGAAGTACAAGCTCCCCTTCAAAGACTCATTCCTCATCGGGCCACAAAGATCCGTAGATACAAGCTCCATAGGTGAAGTAGACCGCTTTGAAACTTTGTTGGGAATCACATCCCTATACTGCTTCCCACAAATGCAAGAGACGCAAGACTGCTGGCTCAACACTATGTCCAGCAGTCCTCGAACAAGCTGTCCTCGTGACGCCCTCCGAGGATAAGTATAGTTCAAGTAGCCAAACCGAGCATACCACAGCTCAGTCTGTATTTGAGAGGTAAGAAGAAGAGAAGTAAGAGCTGTAGAAGACTTCAATTTGTAAATTACGTTCTCCTCATACCCTGAAGAGGAACCTTCCTCGATCCACGAATAAGGACTCGAACAGCATCACTGTCAAACTCCACCAAGAGACCAAGAGAACAAATCTTATGGACTGAAAGCAAATGATACCCTAAACCTGGCACATGCAACACCTCATAAGTGTGGGTACCACCATGTCCATCTGGAATCAGTTGCATCTCACCCTGCACAGCAATAGACACAGAAGAGCTGTCTCCTATGAGAATCTGCCCACGCGATGGTCACAAATGGGCAACATGCCGTGAGACACCATTGTCCATGATCCACTCTCAAGACTGGGGTCCTATCATCACAGCATCAGAAGTCTTCGGTGTAGGGTCCTCAATGACCGCTAAGTGTAGAAAAGCAGTTGATGAGGGTGCAGCCACCGCTTCGGAATCCTTCGTGTTCTTCTTCTTGGTATCCTTCTTGTCCTTGTCGGGGCAATCCTTCTTTCAATGGACAATCTTACCAAAAATATGGCATGTCGATTCTTTCTCCTTGTCCTTCTTTGGTTTGTTGTCCTCCTTTATCTTCTTTTAGTCCTTTCCCTTCTTCTAAGAGGCTTGACCTGTCAATGTCTCAGATTTGGATGCATTCTGTCCCTTCAACTATTCCTCTTGGTCCAAGACCATAAGGAAAAACTCTTCCCAACGAAGAGTCGATTCCCGCCCTGAAGCAATAAGGGTGGAATAAAAGACATTGAATCGTGGCAGCAACTGGGATAGTAAAGTGATCGCCATGTCTTCGAAGGAAATCGGCTTCCCCGCATTCTGAATCTGCATTTGAAGCTGTCTCAACTTGTTGACGTGCTTCCACAGCGAAGAAGACTTGTTCACATGGATAGGGTCCGCATTTGCACCTCCAAAGAAACCCTCTTCATCAGGGTCATCTGGTTGTACATCTGGTCGAGCTCCAGCCATATCTCTCAATCCACCGTCAGGTGCTCGATGTGAGCTATCACGGCTGTAGTGCAAGATAGAAAACGAAAAGAACAAATCCTGGCATTCAGTTTGTCCCAATGAGACTGGGTTTCGGTCAACTCCGCACGAGCACTGGAAGAGAGTTTGGACTCATCTCTCACCAAGGGCCGATTGATCTCCTCCATCACAAGCTCCGCCAAATCATAAGACTCCAATATGGCCAACACCATCACTCGCCAGATACGGTAATTGTCACCATCAAGCTTCTGATCTGATGGAAGAGCCAATAGGACAGGCACCTTTTGGTCCATGATTGCCTAGAACTCCACGTCAATCTCTATAGACATCTTCACCCACAATGCCTGCACAAACGCAAAAGCAGCCCCCTCTAACTGTGAAGACGCAGCCTGCTAGGGCTCTTTCCTCCACTGCCCAAACCTTTTTGAGCCGCTAGAGGCAATGAAAAGGTAAAATCTACATTTGAAGGCCGAAAACGCAGCCTTCCTACACTTCAAATAGCAACAAACAGCAGCAAATTCACCAACTAGACTCCTTTCCCACACGCCCATGCTCACTTCAGCCTTGTTCCGATGCGCAGCCCTCCCACTCGCCCTAGAACGCCGGAAGCGCAACCTTGTATCGCACTAAAATCTCCTCTTCAAGTAGGTTCTTCACTCAGTCAATCCATCTTCACCGCTTTGATACCATGTCAAAGTGCAGCAATGCGGAAGCGTGGGACCAAGATTGAGAGAGAGAGTGAACACAAAGAGAAGAGAGAGAGAAAGAGACAATAGAACAAGAACTGCTGTAGGAAGTATGCTGAATACAAAGGAATGCAGATCTGTACACAGGAGCAATGCCTGTCTGCGTATCTCCTCCTCGATGATGTCACCACACGAGCACACCTCGAGGACAGCAGGGCCCGATTACGATCTGATCTCCACGAACTATTGAGAGTGCCTATGAATGAATGAGAGTGTGCCAAAAGACTGGCTATATATAGCCTGAAAAATAACAATGTCCAGCATCATGTCGGCTGCATTTAAAGTGCCTATGAATGAATGAGAGTGTGCCAAAAAACTGGCTATATATAGCCTGAAAAAGAACAATGTCCAGCATCAGGTCAGCTGCATTAAATGCAGCCGACTGCATTAAAAAATGCCAAAGACTGTCCGACTACACAGTCTCTGCCACGTGGCATTTGTGACAGCATCTCCCATCACACGTGTGACTGCTGACCTGGCAGAAATGCTGAGGTGGCACCCTGCTGCTGACGTGGCACTCAAACTGACCCTGATGGATATGGAACACTCTTGAATGGCTATGTACACAGCCTGAAAGAGGAAAATGCCTATGTCCAGGGGATGATCTCTAACAAATACAAAGGTTTGCTAACACCCCCTCTTAGATCCTGAAGGTGGCAGAAAGCCAAAGGAGATGAAATGGTTCTAAGGGTGGCAATAAGAGTGCCATGGTTCATGAACTCCATCAATGATTAAAGCCAACTAAGTAGTATGACCCCCTCCCCAAATGAAAGCCCAGTGCAATAGGAAGCCAGAGATACACCCCATGATGTCAAGTCGGGAATGGGGGAGCCAAGCCTCTGACCCTAACTAAGAGATGAAAACAAGGAGCTATTGCAGGCACCGTAACCTACCAAAAAAGAATGTTAGGGACCATGGACTACGAGATAAGCATGCTTGCAATGGGGATACTAGCTCAATGACAAAGGAAAAAGGACATTGCATGAAGGAAAGGCCCAATGAAGAATATAATCCTTAAAGAAGATCCTCACGATAATGAAAATCCCCTCTGAAACAAGAAGGGACAAGGAATGGATTGTTTCACTTCCAAGGTCATCCCCCTGTGAAAGGGATGGGGTTTAGGAGGAAACCACCAAAGGAGATGGTGCCTAAGAAGGTCCTTCATAGTGAAAGGAGAATGGAGCTGATATAGCCCTTTCTCCTATCAACCTGTTACAAATTGCAAGAATGGCTCCTAATGTGGAGTTCTCGACAAATACAACCTACTCAATGAAGACAACACAGGTAACAAGCTAAATAAAGCCATGAGTAGAGAGGAGACGGAAATCCAAGTCCAAAACCTAAAGGACTTCTAATTGGAAGCAAGAAGATGAATTGTCAAAATTTTGAAAACAAAGGCGAAGTGCCAATACCATAAATGGGCATAGATGAAACATCACCTATGACGACTATGCTCCCCTAAGAAGACTCAAGAGAGATCCTACAGCCAATCACCCCCATAAGTCATGTCGCTTGGTAGCACCATTATCCATGATCTAGGGACTTTCTAAAGACTAGATAGTCAAAGGAGACTCCTCTATCTGATGAATGTGAAGGAATATTGACTATGTTGTAATGGCGAGAGTAGAGGTACATGTAGAAGTAGGCTCTATGGACAATCGCTCCTTCCTTCACACTAGGACAAAGGTGAGGATAGTTCTTCCAATACTTCTCGAGCTACAAGGTCTTCCCCCAATGTTGACACTTGGAAATATCCTTTGTGCTTCCCCTCTATATCTATATCAGAGTCCAAAAAGGACTATGATTTCCTTATCTTCTGCTTGGATTGTCCTTTGCCTCTGCAATGATGTGGATACATCTTGCATGCGCAAGCACAAAATTTATACAACTCAAAAAGAGAAAGAACAGGTTCTTCCATTGAGCTTATCCCATTAAGCTATCAAGTGCCTTGAGAAACTAGCATACCTATAGCTATTTAGTATAGATCGAGTTGATCGAAAATTATTGCTTGGCCTAAAAATGGCTACCCGGGTTCCCCTTGCCACATGGCTGTAATGCCTATCCATGACACAAACATGTTTGGTATGGAACTCACATGTCTGGCCAATATCTAAGGCAAATGGAGCTTCGTGTGTGTATGTGTGTGTGTGTGTGTGTAGGGGGGAGCAGGGGCGATACAGGTACAAGTGATAGGGCCTAACTATATAGCCTAAGCTGTGTACCTAACCCTTTGACCCTTAATTAGTGCTAAGTGGTATAAAAGGTGTTCACACATAAAATGCAATTTAACACACAATAATGTGTATTCACATATGGGGATGAATAATAGCTAACAATCACCGTCTTTGGATCATGGGTGACTAAACCCATGACACGAAACATAAAGAAAGAAAATAGGGAAGGTCTTGCCTCGAAGAGGTAGTGTCTAATCCCATATATGGTACAAGGATTCTAGAAAGAAAATACATAGGTAAGAAAGATGCAAAATGAAGTCGGTCATCACACGATCTATCGAGAGGCTCAGGGACCAAAGGTAAGCTATGTTCAGAGGTGTATGGGCATAGCTCAAGGCTAATCGAATGTCATTGTGGCTCAGAGGCACTGGACACATGACCAGAGGCCAAATACGTGGGTATAGCTTTTAAGTTGAACTTGGAGGTCATCGAGAAAGTTGTCAATAGCCTTCTTGAAATATAGCTTCCTTTTGAATCAAAAGAAATACAAAGAACTACAGCTCATTTTAGATTAAAATCCGAGCAAAGGATCCACACATGTATTTAATATTTATGTGACGAAAATATGCATGCACATGGCTAGTGTCTGATTCCAATCACATAATTTTTAACTAGTTTTCAAAATACTACTTTTGTATTTTTTATTTTCTAATATTTTTTTGTTCTTTTTAAATTTTGATGGTATTCAAATCTCCCCTTGATATTAATGTTGAGAGCAATGAGGTCAACGTCTACCACTTGCGACAACATTGCTAAGCACTAGATGCTTGACGTATCATTTAACGCCCGATCTCGAAGGGGAGGGCTCACGTAGCCTTGACCATGTGGTCAAAGGCTTTGATTTGATGGAGAAAGATGCCAATGTGAAAAGCCCTGAATTTATTGGAAAAATGGCAAGAAATTTTGATAAAAATCAAAAATCACCCCTAGAAAGCACAAGTTTAAATGAACTTAATTAAGGTTTAATGTTAGAAAACATTTTTTGAATGTGGAAAAGTAGTGAATCATGATGTGTCTATACCTAGGATGATGTGGAAGGCTAGAAGTGTGGGATGCAACACAAGTAACATGGTCAATAGACGTCTGGTCTATAGGTCCACATGTGGGACAAGTAAGAGCTGAGTATGAAATAGGGTGACAGCATGGGCATCACCATGCAAGCGGCACGTGCAACACGATGACAAACTATGACAAGCCATCTGGCGTAAGCAGCCAAGACGAGCAAGTGCAAACAGGCCTTTTAACAATCAAGGAAGCGCCTAGAGAGGAATGACATTGCAAGGCAGCAAACAAACAAGCTTTGTGGCATGTAGCAGGTAGCATACATCAGCAAGTAGTAGACGGCCAAGAAGCTAACATAGCAGGACTCAAATTGTTGGGTCAGATAGGGAGTGTTGAGCACATGACTTCTTCTTCTTCTCCTTCAGAGTCTCCCTTTTTTTATGTCAAAGCTATTGGGCAACAAATCAGACATGCATAGCAACGAGATAGAAGATGGTGCAGGTGGAGGCATTCTCAATCCCACTTTGATGCCACTATCGGGTATGCAGCTGGTGTGTTTAACCAGCATCTAAGGCGCATGGAACTCCAATCAAGGATACACTTTAGGGAGAAGCTGCGACGTAATCAACCAGCAAGATCTGCCCAACCTGTTTGTGCCGCATGCCATGTAATAACCCTAGGGACTGGCAGCAATACACCCAAGCTGTTTGTGCCACAGACAATGTTAGCACCACACCACGTCACAATTGCACTTCTCCAAAACTACTAGAATTGAAACTATCCTTAGGTACACTTATACCCATTCAAATTCACGTATGTCTATGCCTTTTCAAGTTTGCCACAAGACTAGCTCAACGTAGGTAGTAATTCAAACTTCTCATTGCTGCCTTCTCCTGAAAAGTGTCCTTGTTCTTGAATAGCAATCATTACTACCATCAGTATCCACCTTCACAATATCACTAGCTAAAACGCGAATCACAGTAAGCAAGCAACTCTTGTGTTCGCACTCATCCAAGGCAATTGAAGACTTGAGAACTCCATCCCTATGACATTGTTTAGGTGTGTGTCCTCTCTTCTCTACAAAGTTAAAAACCCCCTTGCCCAGTAAGTGGTGAGGCAAAATCTGGAAGCTGCATACTTTTCGACTCCCGGATCCAGTAGCTACTTTATAACATCGAACCTTGCGGGGATTAAGTGGCGAGTCAACGGACCTCCGATCAACGAACCAAGACTTGCGCTGGATTCCTCGGGGATTAAATGGCGAGTCAACGGACCTCCGATCGACGAACCGAGACTGTTGGCAAGAGATGGAGAAGCACATATCTCAATAGACAACTAAGGAGCAATTGATTAGAAATCTAGACCCAGCCAATGCCGTACAGCTTTGAAGACAGGCATGAGCATATGAATATGATTTAGTTGAAGGCACCAAACAGGCAGTAGATTACACTACCCATTTTACATGCATGTGTGAAGAGTGGAAGAGACTAGAGGATGTTGTGTGCACCTATCTACATGGAGTTTAGGGGTCGGAGTGAAGTAGGCCAAAAAGCAATGAGTATTCTATCAGCAAGGAGAAAAGGGAAACAAGAGAAGAAGGGAGGAGGAGGAGATAGGATACACTGGATTTTTTGGACTGCATGCTGCTTGTTTCTTGTCTGCTATCTACAAGTCATACTGGGTATACTTTGGGTTGATCGCTGAAAGATATGAATAGGGCTACCTTGGGACAAAATAGGGCAGATGTCTGGAGAGTTTCAGGCTAATTTCTGTGGCTAAAAACAGGGCATTTTAGGACTGATTTACAGCAACCCACTTCTATCATAAATCTCTTCTGTGATGAGCACGATTATGATACTTTTTGGCTGAAATTTGAAGGTTTTGGAGGCTTGCTTTTTGGGCTGAAGATAGGGAATACTTCAGGGCTTCTTTGAACATGATCAGGACTGATCTGGGAAGGCTGAGAATAGGGAATCGAAGGCTGAATCACAGCAGTCATGAATGCAAAACTTGATGTATGAAGGTGAAAGAAGGGTTCTAAAGCAATTCAGAACAGGGTTTTATCTGTTTATGTGAGTTGATTATGTATTAGGCTATTATCATGAATGATCAAACCTTTTTTTGAACCATAGATGCTATGTATGCTATTCAAATCTATGCACAGTGAGTTACATGCATGAAGGGATGAATGTAGCCACATTTTCACTGGGCATAAAACTCAGGAACTTATGTTTAAGCAGTAATGTGATCTATATTTGGTTTCGAAGCAAAAACTTGCACATCATAAGGCATCTATGAATCTGATTTGAGTATACAAGTCTCCTTGTGTTTGAATCTTCAACCCCTTTACCTTTCTCTTCATTTTCCATTACTGATAGCTTCTCTCCCTGCCTTGGACTCTTCTTACATGAGTCGTTGCTTTTGGTGATACACCAAAAATTCCCTAACACCAACTAATGAGTGCTTGCCTCATGCTCTGGAGAACCTTGGGTGTGGATGGCTATGAGGTAGTTACTACCGCCTCTTGGGCAGCAAATCTAAAATCTCTAACCACTCTCCATTGCCTCTCTGCCTATCTCTACTACCCATGTCTTCCTTTTCTTTGATCCTATCCTCCTTGCCTTTGCTCTTAATCTTCTCTTCTACCTAGGAGTGTGTCCCCTTGTATTCTCTCTCTCCTATGAGACCACCTCCACCTTAAGAGACCTATCCTTGCCCATCATGAGATAATCAGCTAAATGATTGCCTATCATATCACAAGCAAAGCAATATCTTGGGAGGCTCTAGTAATAGACTCACTAGATAAAGTATGCTGCATGAAAAGAGGATGTCCTAATGCCCAGAGGAAGGGAATCAAATGATGAATCAAGGGGGTGTCCAAAACCCTCACATCAACAAGGTTTTATAAATCGTGCAGCCTACTGTGCTCTACACTTGGTATCCAAGTGTTCCACTTGAGGACCATGCACATTAAGTTGTTTCATTTTCAGCTACATTTCAGTAATGATCTTCATTTTGTCTCCAAAATATTGTTCAGAGAGTATCTTAAGATTTTCTGTCTGGCTCAGCTTTGATCAGCCCCACTTTTGGCCTGGGCAACCTACTTTTGGTGCAGTAATGCCTGAAATGACATACTATGTATATATAAGGAGCTATATTAAGTTAGCATATGAGTATTATTTTCCCCTCCAATAAGTTGTGAGATTTTCCTCTATCTTCAAGAGGTTGAAAGTGATTTTCTTTTGTTGTTTTGTGTTTCATTCAAATTCTATATGGAGGAGTACCATTCACCTCTCCCAAAACCTAAAAAATGTTTGCTTCCTTTTTATCGTGAATGGAATGATATCACAAGCAATGTATATATTTGGATTGCCAATACTTTATTGGTTTTTCAACGATGTTGATGTCCAATATCAAATATTATTCTTTGAAAAGGACAAAAAAAGACAGGTTTGTGAGCATAGTAATACCACATAGCTGTGCCAGGGCCTGCACCATAATCAAAAACTTGTTGAGGCTTAAAATCTGGCAACCGGCGAGAAACCTATACACAATCCATCATACCAAAAAGTATGTAAAACGTCAAATAAATAGACATAACCAACCATTGAGACCAAGATAAGTATACTGGAGAAACAATATAGATACCCTTTTTACTTCTTTTCCTAGCAATGTACAAGCAACATGATGTTTCAATAACATTTCTTTTTCTTTCAAAAACAAGAAAATCCTATTAATAACACTTCTGAGAAGATCTCCGTAAGGTAAAATTTTGAGTACAAAGAACCCTATAAAGAGTAGCTAAGCACATCACAAATCCAAAGCTGCATGCTATAATGCCACACCATGAGGGGCTATATGAAAAAATGTGCCAAAGTCATAGGTCCACAAGAAGACATCTATCGACTCTCTGCTATGGAGACATCCAAAAGGCCTATAGCATGTCTGCACTTCACAATCCACGTGTACCAAGTAATACCAGTAATCAGCTCCCATCTATGGCAGTGTCCCTGGGTCCACTTTGCCTACAAGTAATCTAATGTAAGGATCCTACTCAGATACTGCCCAATGATGATAAAAGTGTCACTCTCCTAAACATCTTCATATGCCCATGTTGGGCCTCTATATGTGCCCCAAGCTATGGCCCCCCAAGTCACAATCATGGTCTCTATTCTATTGTGAAAGACCATCTTAAGGACTCTCATCCATGCCTCTTGGGTGTTGGGAATTCTGATAGGCAATGCATGTGTCTCCTCTAGCTCACCACATCTCACACATGCCACTGGGTCCTTGCCATATCCAAGCCATGTAGCGACCGCTAAGCTCATATGAGTTGATAACCATAGGAGAAAAGTGAACCTTCCTAATCCTAAAGTTTTCATCTAGCCTCCTCCAAATTTCTAGTAAGAAATTATCCAAGATGTCTGCAGAAAGTGGCTATTGGCTGTGTCTAATCCTGAGTATCAATATCAGTATAGGAATCAGAAAGAAAAGTCAATCATGTCATCTTGTCCTCAAGTATTTTGAAAATTCCACATCTGACATGCAGTCTATGCTTGTAGAGCAAGAAGATGTGTTGTCTTTCCCGTCGAGCCCATAACATCTCCTCAAGGCCTCCAATGATAGAAAAGCCTGAAAAGGCACCACAGCTCCCCAAGAGGAAGGATTCTAATCCATTGTGAATTGGTTATGTGTTGTTCGTGTATCTCGCACTAACCAAGCCTCCACAGTAGCTGAAGGATATTGTTTAGAAGAGCACAAGCTATGCTACCATGTAAAGATATGTGAGGGTTTGCATTGAGAAAACATAGAATGTACGAACACAACTGAAACACAATTACTGTTTCACACATAAACAGTACCCTTTCTCACGATAAAACTGATCAGCATTTCCTCTAATCAGTCCCAATTTGTCCCCCGTGCATTTACCAATCATTTCTCACTCAAACAATGACCCTTCAATCAACAAAATAGATTGGATTACTCCACATAAGAGCACTCCATGTATGGACACTTTGAAGGATTCACAACCAATGGTTAACCGTGAAATCAAGTATTTAATGTATGAAACCACATATTGCTGAATTTACAGCAATTTGTGCCTAAACTTGTGGCAACCACCCTGAAACGGATGCTGATGCCCTCGCAATGAAACCATGAAACCAGCCGTCTTGTAGCTAAAGGGCAACATCACATTAACTCAGCAAGCAGCAAGCACAAACAACTTAAAAGAATAGGTCAACAAACAAAACACTCGCAGAACCTAGAGCTAGAATGCTCCTCTTTAATGTTACAAACACCAATTGACCCCGAGCTTGACACCCCTTGTGTCATTTCTTTATATGATAGAGAAGGAAAATCACTAGTTCACTACTAATTTTTGTTGTAGACTAGCTTCTATGGATAGACAATGGCCTTTAACATTGCCATGGTTAGACTCCATGCCAATGCTGCAATTAAGTCAGCCTGCAACCCTAGAATTACAGCAGCAAACCAGCCACTAATTTAGCTCCGAGTTCCCCCTTAGTAGATCCATGTAGAGCTCCATCCAATTTTTCCATGATTCACTCACCAACAATTGCTCTCACCAATTGGGTTTTCTTACAACATACACATCAAAACATTACTGTACATCCACATGCAATGACCAAAGTTAGCACAGATCAGCCTTGATCTGCCCTGATCAGCTGAAACCCTAATTCATTCCTAATCAACAAATTCCAATTTAGTGCTGATCAGCAAGCTCTTTACCAGCACAAGAGAGGAAAAGAGAGAAATCCAGCACTGATCTGATGAAAGCAAAAACGCACGATATTGTCCCAGATCACATAGATGCTGATCCAGCTCAATCACCATAAAATTGAGCCCTCCTGCTCCAAACAGAAAATCAATGGAGGAAATGATGACTTGAGGCTATTCCAAGTTAAAGGCTGCACACAGCAAGCATGATGCTATCCTCTGCTTTCTGCTACCCAAAAAATAGATTTCACTCCTCCAGATTGGCAAATATTAGACTTCACTCAGAGGGCTATGGGTTGAGAGAGAGAATGGCACGTTTCAACTTGCCCAAAAGCCATGCCAAAAATATCTCACTTCTTGCATTATTTATTAAAGTTTGGGACTGCTCAAACTTTCAAATGGCTGGCCAGACTTTTTAAATGCCCTATCCAAACTCAATTTGATAATAAGTTGCTGCCCAAACTTTGGCCAAACTTTCATTAAATAAAGGTTTAATTGTTTTAACCTTAGAAACTCACGATTCAAAGGTTCTAAGGCTTAAGCCCATTCTTTGGTTTCTACCCTTGTGCCACAAAGCGTAGACTCTACCCACTTTGTGTCCAATGTGTCCTTCACCGCTAGTGATCATCACTATCCTCAACACTAGGGATACCAAAATCAAAGTACTCTATTTAAAATCTCATGTAAATTTTATTTCAATTTTAAACAACTCATTTGCATTTTACATTTTTGTGGCAACAAATCCTTCACAAAATGGAACTGCATGCAAAACATGCTCAACAATCCCCTCCATGGTTGAATAGGGTCTTTGTGACCTTGTGTTGTAGGGAAAGATCCCAAGACTAGATGAATACTTCCATGCGAAGAGACTCCATATCCATGGCATACAACCTTCTCCTTCTCAACATACGGCATCCTTGAAAATCCTCCATGCACAACCAAACCTACAGATATATCCTAAATCTCTCCTAAGCAGCACCTATTAACATACATACCTTCTACCATACCTCCGGGACATCATCCTCAACTGTGTCAAAGGCACGTGAAAGATTTTGGTGAACATAATCACCCAACAATGCGTTCGCAAATTCAAGTGGGTGATCCCAAATCAACTCTTGGGATTCAACATCAGTAGTGACCGCTTGCGCATAAGAGGGAATGGGAGTATGCACCGGAGTAGGAGCCTCCACACAACCGGAGTAGGAGCCTCCACGCAACCCATAGCTTCTTCCAAAGCATGCTTCGGACATTTCCAACTGGCTGATTATCAAAACAGGACACCATCTCTACCATGCAGGGAACTGTTTCCTCTTCATCAGCCTCGGAATCCGGGATGCCACCATTTGATCAATGAAAGTAGTATCAAGTCCAGCCATTTTCATTGAAAATTTCTTATTCGCAATCAGTACATAGTGGATGTGTTTCTCTGCAAGCACCCTCTCTTTGTCTCTCTTTCTCTCTCCCCCTCTACTCCCTGCGCTCAAAGGGCCAACAGGATGAGTGCACATGGCACACCAAATGGGGTGCAACAGCAGCCGTGGATGTCAAAGTAAGGCCCTGATGCGAGGAGGCATATTCCACAATGGATTCCATGAGGTTTTTATTCCACGGTGGATTCCGTAAGGTTTTGCGGTGGATTCCGTAAAACTATATTTATTTACCGGGGCTCGTACACAAGGTGGATTCCTTGTGCGAGAATTTGATAGGGACGCCTGTCCTTTTCGGCGTCAAATTAATTTAATGTGCGCGTGGGTGATTCCACAGCATGTGATTCCACAAAATACATATTTAAATTGATGGACATTTATGAGTTTAGAGTGCACTCATATTAAATTAAGGTTAGGACAAAGTTCCAACCTATTTATTTATTTTGTAGCTGAAGACTGCTAGGTATTCACTTTTGTTGATTTAATTTTACTATTTTCTAACAATTGTGAACGCTTCAATTGTGAACTCTCAGATTGATTTAGTGATTGCTCGCAGTGTGGCACAGCCTAATGGCCTATATACCACATGACCCATTTTCTTACTGAGCTGACAGCAATAACCAAGGGCTCTATGTTCCATCGCTTCCAAGCATTAGCCACATCTCGGGAGCCTACGAACAATGAGTGTCTTTGGCATTTCTGCCTAGGGCATCTTGGCTATGACTCTCTTCATGAGGTGTCTCGCCATGAGATGCTTGAGAGCCTTCCTCGCCTGAAGCTAGCTCGAGATGTATGTAAAGCATATCAGCTCAGGAAGTAGCATTATACCCCATTCCCTCAACACTCTACACATAGAGCTGAGGCACCTGTTAGATTGATTGGCATTCATCTTTGTGGGGCAACATCCACTGCCGCCTCGAATGGTGCATTGTACTTTTTTTTAATAGTGGATAATCATTCCAAACACATATGTACTTCCTCAAGTATAAGTCCAATGCTTTCACATATTTCTCTGCTTGGGTGCTACTAGTTCATAACCAGACGGGTCGTTGTATTGGTTGCATGAGGAGTGATAGCAATGGTGAGTATATCTCCCACGAGTTTTCCGAGTTTCTACAACAGCATGCATCTCTCGCTAACTCACCTCTACCAACTCCCCCTCTCAGAATGGAGTTGTAGAGTGTAGAAACTGGACAATCACAGAAATGGCACACTCTATGTTATTCGTAGCAAAGCTCCCCAAGCACCTTTGGGTTGAGACTACTAACACTACTGTGTAAGTCCTCAACTGGTGCCCGATTCAGGCTCTTCCTCAAAAGACCCTAAAACCAGTCTTCCTCCTCGGATAGGGTGGTAAATCCATGATACAACTTAATTACAGCAGCAAACAATAAGTGCAAATCTGAAAATACAAATTTACATACTGATCTTGGACAATGCACACCCGATTGGCCCCAAAATTGGAGCCCCTTTTGGTATTTCTTTAGCTTTATTGAAGAAAAAGTTGACTTACAAAGGGATTCTCCCAATCCCTTTCGGTATTTCAACTCCCCTTGCTGTCCAAAGTGACCAGCAAGTCTTCAATCTATTTTGCCCCTCGATTCGGGCACAGACGATGGAAATGCCCCAAATTCAATGGTTGGCTAGTCCTCCACCTAAATTCAGTTAAAATTCATGTTCAACCTTGTTGAATCCAAGTCTTGGAGTTTCCAATTTCTGGCACGCTTCCCAAGGCTGCTGCTAAACCCTAATTTCTGAGATCTTCAGAGCAAGGCTGTGAAATGGCTGGGAGATGAGAAGGAAAACTGTAGAGAGAGAAAATTCAGAATTTTGTCGCGAAGAATGACTGAAAATCAGTCAAGTACAGCTGCTGCCCTGCCATAGCAGCATGTAGATGCAAAGAACTGAAGAAAATCAGTCATTTACTACTGCTGCCCTGCCTCAACAACCTGTAGATGCTATCTCTTGCTGTTGATTGGTCTTCTTTTGCCCCTAGCCGCCTCAGAAGGTCTTATAATGGCTGCAAATCTAACCAGTAGCCTCTCCTCCCTCTCTCTTGCAGGATGAACTTATAGAAATGCCTCTCCCCAGCCTCTAAAGACGTTTTTCAGTCTTGCATGGGCATTTTTCACAAGTGACAACCTTTCCAAATGGTTTTTCCAACATTTTTCATAATTTAAATATTAATTATCAGCTTTAAAATACTAAAAATTAATCTAATAATATTTCAGTGCCCAATATCTGATGGCCAATAATGAAATTGGCTAGGCAACTTTGATTCCGGAGTGTCTTTGCGCCATCTTTGTGTCAGAGTGCAGCGGTGCGGAAGCGTAGGACTGAGAGAGAGAGAACGCAGAGAGAGAAGGGAGAGAAAGAAACAGTGTACACTGAAGATCTGCTGTATAAAGAATGCTGAATACAAAGATATACATGGGCACAGTGCGCTGGACTGCGTGTCTCCACCTCGACGATGCGACCTGCTGTCCACCTCGAAGTCTGCTGCAGTCTGCACTGTCTGCTGTCTGAAATCTGTGAACAGAGACAGAAATCTGCACGGCACCGGTCTGTAATCTGCGACAGAGAATAGTGACCAGACTGCTGAAAACGTCAGCAATAAATAGGCGAAAAATCACCTAGAACGGGGCGCCAAAATAGGGCGCAGCCTGGAATAAAATGGCTGCAGGCAGTCGGACTGCCACGTGGCAGTCCGACTGCTGCAGGTCCGACTGCAGCAGTCCGACTAGACTGCACCTGCCTGGCTGTACCTGCCTGGCTGTGATCCTCTCTAACACCCCCTCTCAGAGCCTGGGCAGGGCAGAAGCCTGAGGGATCTGGAATGTTGCCGAAGTAGAGCCTGAGGAAGCGCCTTCGTAAACAAATCCGCAAGATTGTCCTCCGTCTTGCAATACTCCACAGTGATGGTCTCATCCAGAAGCTTTTCTCGGATGAAGTGGTACTGGATCTCAATGTGCTTCGTCCGGGCATGAAAAACAAGGTTCCTTGCCAAGGCAATGCAACTCTCATTGTCACATCGCAGCAATGTAGGACGAGTCTGGGGGCACCCAAGCTCCTCCAACAATCTCCGAAGCCACACAACCTCGCATGTGGTGGAAGATGCGGCCGATACTCCGCCTCAGTAGACGAAAGGGCTACCGTGGGCTGCTTCTTGCTACTCCATGAAAAAACACCTGCACCCAAAGTAAAGCAGTAACCTGTTGTAGACCGCCTGTGGTCCACGTCACCGGCCCAATCCGAGTCGCTCCAACCTGCAAGTACAAGATCTGACCCATCTGTCCCTGCGGGGTAATGAATCCCCAAATCAGACATCCCCCTCAGATACCGAAGTATCCTCTGAGCAGCCTGCCAATGCACGGTCTTAGGTTCACTCATGAACCCTGCCAAGAGCCCAACAGCAAAACATAGATCAACCCTGGTGTTGAGAAGCCAAATCAAAGACCCGATCAACTGTCGATAGCGGGACGCATCCGCCAAAGGAGAAGCTGAGTGGGAAGTGGCCTTCCAGTTCGGATCCATAGGAGTAGAGAGGGCCCGACAATCTTCCATCTCAAAAGTCACCAAGAGCTCCTGTACATATCTCTGTTGGGAGAGAAAGATCCCCCTCTGAGACTGATAAATCTCATGGCCTAAAAAGAAATGGAGTAGACCCAAATCCATCATCTCGAACGTCCGATGTAAAGCTGACTTTGTCTCCTGGACCTACTGTGCATCATCACCTGTGACAATCAAATCATCAACATATAATACAAACAGCACACAACCATCCTCGGAAGTGTGAACATACAGCTGCGGATCGGCCTTGAACCGCCGATATCCCAACTGAGTCTGGAGGAACGAATCAATCTTCTCGTTCCAAGCTCGCGGGGCCTGCTTGAGACCATACAGGGCCTTCTTCAACCTGTAGACTTTCCCATCTGAAGAACCAAAGCCAGGAGGCTGCTCAACGTAGATCTCCTCCTTCAAATCACCATTCAGGAAGGCCGACTTCACATCCAGCTGATAAACAGGCCATCTCCTATGGCCAGCCAAAGCAAGAACAGCTCTAATGGTTGCCATACGAGCTGTAGGGGCAAAGGTGTCATGACAGTCAATCCCTGGGCGCTGGGCAAAACCCTTAGCAACAAGGCGAGCCTTGTGCTTATCCAAAGTACCATCACTGAGATATTTGGTCTTAAAGACCCACTTGACTCCAATCACCTTCTTCTTCGGGGGGCGTGGCACAAGTGACCAAGTGCCATTCCTCTCAATAGCCTCCAACTCAGCTTCCATAGCTTTCTTCCATGGGGCGGACTGTAAAGCCTCCTTCACGGAGGTGGGCTCTCGATCCTGCATAACTCGGGACATCAAACAATAATTGGAGCAAACAAGCTCCGAAGAATGCGCCTGGTGCCTCCGTGACCGCCACGGACCATCCTGCGGTCCCCACTCCTCAGGAACCCCCTCGATCCCTGAATCACGGAGTGTGTCACGGGCCCAGCGAGGAGGAGGCCGAACCTCCCCTTGTCGTTCTCCATCAGTAGAAGACTCTGGAATGTCCACCGGTGGTAACTCCTCAGAAGGATCCGGTGGAACAGTAGACTCTGTGTCAGAAACTGAATCATAATCAAACGGCACAGGCTCCAGTGGAACTGTAGAAGGAGCCAAACTCTCCCCTGGATCTCCAAGAACGGGATGCTCATCACCCGTTGAAGAAGCCGGAACCTCCACAAACCGCACATCACGGCTAGTATATACATCCCGCTTGACGGGATCATACAGTCGGTAGCCTTGGGACTGGGAGCTGTAGCCAACAAATACCTGTTTTCTTGAAGCCGCTTCAAATTTGTCACGGTGAGCCTTGGGAATGTGAACATAGGCATTACACCCAAAGACCCGAAAGTAAGAAACATCTGGCTTCGTCCCAAAATAAGCCTCAAATGGAGTCATCCCTTCCACGTCCGAAGTAGGGGATCGATTAAGAATGTGGACTGCAGTAGCCACAGCCTCGGCCCACAGAACCTGAGGGGTCTGTCGGTGCTCCATCATGGTGCGCGCCATCTTGATTACGCTGCGGTTCTTCCGTTCTAGAATACCATTTTCTTGAGAAGTATTGGTATTGGCAAACTCCTGGTAAATTCCTCTATCTGCACAAAACCGAGCAAATTCATTAGACACAAATTCACCTCCCTTGTTGGATCGCAAGGTCTTCAACTTCCGGCCTGATCGGTTCTCCTCAAAGAGAAGCCAATCCTTGAAGTGCGAGAAAGCTTCTGACTTTAGTGCCAAAAAGTAGGCCCATGTCATCCTGCTATAGTCATCCACGATCAGCATGAAGTACGAGCTCCCACGCAAGGACTCATTCCTCATAGGGCCACATAGATCCGTAGATACTAACTCCATCGGTGAAGTAGACCGCCGCGAAGCGGTGTGGGGAATGGCATCCCTATGCTGCTTCCCCCGTATGCAGGAGACACATGGCTGCTGGCTCACCACTATATCCGGCAACCCTCGAACAAGCTGTCCCCGTGACGCCTTCCGAAGATAGTCATAGTTCAGGTGACCAAACCTAGCATGCCATAATTCAGACTGTGACTGTGAGGTAAGAAGAAGAGTGGAGAGGGCAGTGGAAGACTTCAGTTTGTAAATGCCGTTCTCCTCATATCCAGATGATAGAACCTTCCTGGATTCACGATCAAGGACTCGCACTGTAGAACTGTCAAACTCCACCAGAAGACCAAGGGAGCAAATCTTATGGACTGAAAGGAGATGGTACCCCAATCCTGGTACATGCAAAACCTCTGAGGTATGGGTGCCACCTCGTCCATCCGGAATAAGCTGCATCTTCCCCGACCTGCAATAGAAACTGAAGAGCTGTCTCCAATGAGAACCTGCCCACGCAAAGGTCGCAGCTGGGCAACACCATCTGATGAAGGAGTCATGTGCCGTGAGGCACCACTATCAATAATCCACTCTCGAGATTGGGGAGCCGCCATCGCAGCATCAGAAGCATTCGGTGAAGCGTCCTCAATGACAACTAAATGTAGAAATGCAGCTGATGAGGGTGCAGCCACCGCTCCAGAATCCTTGGTTTCCTTCTTCTTGGTGTCCTTCGAGTCTTTGTCAGGGCAATCCTTCTTCCAATGGCCAGTCTTTCCACAAATATGGCATGTGGAGTCTTTGTCCTTGTCCTTCTCCTTGTCCTTCTTGGACTTGTTATCCCCCTTCTTCTTCTTTTGGTCCTTCCCCTTCTTCTGAGAGGCTTGACCTGTCAACGCCTCCGTCTTGGAAGCATTCTGTCCCTTTAACTGTTCCTCTTAGTCCAAGACCATAGGAACCAACTCCTCCCACCGAAGAGTAGACTCTCGCCCCGAAGCAATAAGGGCAGAGTAAAATGTACCGAATCGTGGCGGCAACTGGAACAATAGTGTGATCGCCATGTCTTCGGAGGAGATCGGCTTCCCCGCATTCTGAACATGCATCTGTAGCTGCCTTAGCTTGTTAATGTGTTCCCTTAGCGAAGAAGACTTATTGACGGACAAGGTCCGCATCTGTACCTCCAAAGAAACCCTCTTCATCAGGGTCATCCGATTGTACATTTGATCAAGCTCCAGCCATATCTCACGAGCCACCGTCAAGTGCTCGATGTGAGCGATCACGGCTCTAGTGCATGATAGAAAGAGAAAGGATCGAATCCTGGCATTCAGTTTGTCCCAATGAGACTGGGCCCTGGCCAACTCCGCACGAGCATCGGAAGAGAGTTTGGACTCATCTCTTACCGAATCGTGGCGGCAACTGGAACAATAGTGTGATCGCCATGTCTTCGGAGGAGATCGGCTTCCCCGCATTCTGAACCTGCATCTGTAGCTGCCTTAGCTTGTTAATGTGTTCCCTTAGCGAAGAAGACTTATTGACGGACAAGGTCCGCATCTGTACCTCCAAAGAAACCCTCTTCATCAGGGTCATCCGATTGTACATTTGATCAAGCTCCAGCCATATCTCACGAGCCACCGTCAAGTGCTCAATGTGAGCGATCACGGCTGTAGTGCATGATAGAAAGAGAAAGGATCGAATCCTGGCATTCAGTTTGTCCCAATGAGACTGGGCCCTGGCCAACTCCGCACGAGCATCGGAAGAGAGTTTGGACTCATCTCTTACCGAAGGCCGGTCAATATCTTCCTGTACCAACTCCGCCAAATCATAGGACTCCAGAATGGCCAACATCATAACGCGCCAAATGCGGTAGTTGTCGCCGTCGAGCTTCTGATCTGTAGGAAGAGCCGGTAGGACAGGCACCTTCCGGTCCATAATCGCCTGGAACTCCAAGTCCATCTCTGTAGACATCTTCACCTGCAATGCCTTCTCAAACGCAAAAGCAGCCCCCTCTGACTGGGTAAACTCAGCCTGCTAAGGCTCTTCAGCGTCCCGAAGCTCCTTCACCCGCCGGAGGCGATGAAAAAGCAAAATCTGCACTTTTAGGTTGAAAACTCAAACTTTCTCCGCGTAAAACAGCAGTAAACAGCAGCAAATCCACCACCTGTACTCCTTTCCTGTGCGCC
Source organism: Lygodium microphyllum (assembly GCF_053477565.2). Taxonomy (NCBI): domain Eukaryota; kingdom Viridiplantae; phylum Streptophyta; class Polypodiopsida; order Schizaeales; family Lygodiaceae; genus Lygodium; species Lygodium microphyllum. Next base: position 88,776,127 of record NC_141137.1, read on the forward strand.
CACACTCGTTTCAGCCTTGTTCCAAGGCGCAGCCCTCCTGTCTGCCCTTAAACGCAAAAAACGCAAATTTGTGTCGCGATGGAAACTCCTCTTCAGGTTGATTCTGCGCTCAGTCAGCCCTCAAACACTGCTCTGATACCATGTCAGAGTGCAGCGGTGCGGAAGCGTAGGACTGAGAGAGAGAGAACGCAGAGAGAGAAGGGAGAGAAAGAGACAGTGTACATTGAAGATCTGCTGTATAAAGAATGCTGAATACAAAGATATACATGGGCGCAGTGCGCTGGACTGCGTATCTCCACTTCGACGATGCGACCTGCTGTCCACCTCGAAGTCGGCTGCAGTCTGCACTGTCTGCTGTCTGAAATCTGTGAACAGAGACAGAAATCTGCACGGCACTGGTCTGTAATCTGCGACAGAGAATAGTGACCAGACTGCTGAAAACGTCAGCAATAAATAGGCGAAAAATCACCTAGAACGGGGCGCCAAAATAGGGCGCAGCCTGGAATAAAATGGCTGCAGGCAGTCGGACTGCCACGTGGCAGTCCGACTGCTGCAGGTCCAACTGCAGCAGTCCAACTGGACTGCACCTGCCTGGCTGTACCTCCCTGGCTGTGATCCTCTCTAACACTTTGACCATCAGATTGGCGTTAGGTACTATTAAACCCCACTTCTCTAGTGCCACCAACTGACACTTGTGGCCAAACGGATAACCTAGGCCAACAACTGGCTCCAAATACCACTAAGTACCTATGCAGCATAACTTATAGCAACTTTTGCCTTTGACATCCCATGATTTCTTCGGGTCCCGGGCTTGTAAATTTACTTTAACCCCAGTTGCACCTCACATTTGCATCATTTACTTAATCATGTGATTAAAAATTAATCCACATGTTAAGTGAGGCTTCAAAAATACATGTCCTCTCATATCCCACTTCAGAGTCTTCAGGTATCGTGTATACACACACGCTTAATGATAAAATAGAAAAGCTCACTCCCCGAGCTAATCTCCTTATCTTTGTCGGAAATTCCTCCAAAGCAAAAACCTACCGTATATTCGATCCTCGAACAAACAAGATGATCCTTAGGAGAGACGTCATCTTTGATGAGAGAGATATCATGTAGTCCCCTCTACACTGGATTTTGATCGAATTTCTCCTTCCACATCGAATATCGTGTCTACTGAGCCTGGTCTACTATCCACTCCTGACCTACATGCAGATTCTTCAGCTCCCAGGCCCCCTCCACGAGACCCAATTCCCTCGCTAGTACCAGTAAATCATGCGAGATTCGGAGATCTTACCACCGGATTCCACTCTAGAGTATTCTAGAAGATCTACCCAGCTTGCACCTCATGCATCATTTTCGTCGTTGTTTACAGCTGATTACATAGCACATTCTAAGCCAAATACATGGCAGGAGACTCTTCAGAACCCTCAATGGCAAGAGACCATGGAGAAGGAGCTAGACAGTGTTGACCGAAATAAGACTTGGACATTGATGGATTGTCTAAGCCACAAGAAAATCATTGGGACGAAGTGGAATTTTAGAGACAAACTAAATGCTGACGGGACATTAGACAAGTACAAGGCTCGCCTTCTTGTGCAAGGATTTCAACAGAAGTATGGTATTAATTATGAAGAGACCTTCGCACCTACAACACAGATTACATCTTTTCGGTTATTACTCGCGCTAGCCGCTCACCACAGTTGGCCGATACACTAGATGGATGTCAAGAGTGCCTTCCTAAATGGTTATCTGGAGGAGGAAGTCTATGTGCAGTAGCCACCAGGATTTCCTTCTGCAAACCCAAGGAATAAAATATTATGCTTCCAAAAAGCTCTTTATGGGTTGAAGCAAGCACCGCGGTCTTGGTTCCATAGGATGTACAAGTTCTTACAGACTCACAGATACCATTCTACCCCTTATGACCCGAACTTATATATTCAATCTATTGCAGAGGGGGTCAGCTACATCCTACTGTACATTGACATCAGGAGCTCAGACTATGTTGCCATAGCAGAAATCAAAGCAAAGCTTAGTGCTATATTTGAGATGACAGACCTCGGTTTGTTGTCTTACTTCTCGGGGATGGAGATAGTTCGATCTCAAGGTTGTATTTTTGTGTCATAGCAAAAGTACGCACTTCAACTCATGGATCAATTCACTATGGATCAGATACAGCTAGTGGCCATGCCTCTCAATCCTACTGTCCACTTGTTGAAGGATACCCTAGGTCAGCCCTTCGATGCACATACCTATAGATTTGTTGTAAGAAAACTTCTTTGTTTAATTCATAGTAGGCCAAACTTAGCTTACTGAGTCAACATTCTCAATCAATATTTCACAGTAACTAGGATGTCATATTGGATTATATGTCTTTGTGTGTTGCGTTAATTACGGTATACTTATTCTTATGGCCTCACTTATGGTTCCAGTTTATGTTTGGAGGGATACACTAATTCTGACTGGGCAGGAGATCCTAACACTTGGTTTTTCCGTGGCGGCTACCTCTTTACCTTGGGCACAGCTCCCATTTCTTGGTCCAGCCACCCATAAGAGACAATGGCGGCTTCCAAGGCCAAGGCTCGGTATAGTGCTCTCTTTGATGGCACTATTGAGGCCATCTACCTAAGGAGCTTACTAGCGGCGCTTCACTTCCCTTATGACTCTCCCACCGTTGTCTATTGTGGCAACCAAAGTGCCATTGCCCTTGCGGGCAGTCCGATCCTCACACCATGGACACGGCACATGGGAGTCCAATTCCACTTTTTCCAAAGAGCAGATTGAGCAAGGCACTATCCGCCTAGAGTTTGTGCCTTCATCAGACAATTTTGAGGAAATTTTAACCAAAGCGCTCAACTGATCGCTTCTTCGGTACCTTCTACCCAAATCACACCCTCCCCTACTTCTTCAAATTGACAGAGAGAGAAAGTACTTCCCTCTTGGTTTCCCTTCCAATTTGAGAGGGAACCGCTACTTCTCTTAATAGTAACAGTGATGATGCTTACAGTTTTTTCATTCATTTATTTTTATGTATTGTACTTATGGACATTTATAACTTCATCCGCACTATTAGGATGACATGGTTGTAAAGGAGCACTTGGGCAAGTGAACAATTCCCCTGCGAGGGCACTGCCCAAGTAGCACCGCTACATAGCATTTTGAGTGAGCATAACATCTTACGTCTCCCTGTGCATTACCCCATACATTGACATTCCGTTCATGTAGACATGCATCTATACGTATTTATCCCTTTTCGGTCTTTTGAAGTGGTCAGCTCTGGATCCACCATATTTGTGGCATTGCACATAGCAGTCTCCAAGGCAATTCTCGCTAGCTTGCTTGCTTGCTTTACTTGTCTTGCTTGCTTCTCATCCTGGCTATATTTGTGTCATCCACACCTTAGTCATTTTCCTTCTTCACCAACACCCAATAATGGTAGGGATAGTATGCTTGTTTTGTGAAGATCTTGGGTCTGACAATCCCTTATCACTCTCCCGTTTGGAGCACGAATACTCAATAGAACGAAAACTGATTGGAAACCCTCACTTAATGTTAAGTCTATCAAAACTCCAAAGCCCTCAAAAAAAAAGTCCATAGTTGATTCCATCTGCCTTTGCAAGACTTGGTAGGCCACTGGGCAGCCACCGTGCACCCTTTGTCCAATGCCCTGGCCTCTCTGGGGTGATCACTTGGGCTCCCTTGGTAAGATAACCATCGCCTCTATAGCCTTAGTAGGCCATTGGGCAACCAACGCGCACCCTTTGTCCAATGCTCTAGCTACTTTGGGATAGGGCGCCTTGGAGTAAAAAAAAAATTTTAAAAAAGGCTTATCTTGTCTACTTCTTATGGTACCGTTGTTGAGCCTGAGAGGGGATGTTGAGCTAAAAATGCATTAGCTTCACTTAAACAGCCCCAAAACATGCTTAATTAAGGAAGGAACCTTGTTTATTTTAAAGAAATGCATTCCTAGCGGGTGTCTGTATCCCATAAGTACAAACCCACTTGGGAGGGCCCAAACTTTCTATAAATAGGTATGCTGCCCTCCATTCAATCTTAATCTCGTTTTTGCAAGTTTCAAGTGTTTTCAGCTTGCTGCCCACACCCCATTCGCAAAGGACATCGTAGTCCAAGCTGTCCATTGCAGTCTTCACTCATCTAGCGCATGTTTTCAAACCTCCATTATCATTTTGTTGTTGTTTCCAGCCATGCAACTATTGCTGTCCACCCATCCAATTGTCGTACAGCCTACTATGTCAGCATACTATTGTGTTTGCAGGCCCCAACAGCTGCCCTGCTAGTTTTATCTCTCCTCTCAGCTATCGCTAAGGCTTTCTCTCTCCTCCATATCAAAAGATGACGTACCAACGAGACAGTAGAGTTTGCAGGGAGGAACATGGAGTGAACTCCGCAAACATGGAGAAGAAAAGAAAAGAGAGAAGAAACTCTGATGAATGGAATGATGAAGACCTGAATCATGGAGTGAATGTGAGACAAGGGAACAAGGGTGCCGTAGCACAAGGAAGATGATGAAGACAGCCACGAACCACGAACCGCAATGCCCTCCTGAAGGGGTGTGAGGGTAGTGGAGAGGCTAGAGAGAAGAGGTGATGGACTGAATGAATCAACCACAAGGAATGAATGAGAGAGTGGCCTATAAATAGGCACAGTCAATCTAGGATGGAGCCCCTTTTTGGAGCTGCAAACTCTAAACGCAAACCCTATACGCAAAACGCAAAACGCAAAAACGCAAACTGCAGGTGAAGGGTGAAAGGGTTTCTCAATACCCCCTCTCAGGCCCAAAAAGGGGAACAAGAGAAGAGTGAGGTGGAGATGCAATGCTACATGCTGAAGTATGCTCATGCAGCAGATGCCACTTGGACAATGTCCCTCTTGGGAAAATTGTTCAGTTGCCCAAGCACCCTAGTACAAAGATGATGAAAACATGCAATGCATAGGAGGAATGTCGAACTTTATGTGGTACTGAGAACCATAAGAATATGCCCGTACTCAATCTTGGGAGGTGGCTCCATACTGACGAAGTGGCCAAGGCAAGAAGATGTAGAGAATCCCTAAGATCCAAGATTTCCACTGCAAAGGGAACCTATAGTAAAGAACAGTAAATAGAGTGAACTAGAAAACCTGAAACTCAACCTCGGGAGAGAAGCCGCTAGCTCCGTGCAACCACGCTGGAAGGAATACAAAGGCCTCATCACCAAGTCACGGCTGAACCTCCGAGGTCCCGATCTAGGTGGTACCAGAAGATCCTGGGTATCAGTAGAAGAGATGACTGGTCGAAGACAGCCACCCTAAGAAAGTAGAGGATGGGTAAAGAGCTTCATGTGGAGTAGGTTTCCCCTCAGAGGTAGGAGGTGGAGGGGCCCCCACTAAAGTCAAAGAAGAAGTAGATGCCCCCTTTAAGGGCAAAGAAATAACATCCCCCTCTGAAGTAGATAGGGAATCCAAAAACTCATGGATCACGGACTCCAAAATTTCTGATGACGAAGGCAGTGCCGCCGGTTGTGCCGAAAAAGGTATCTGGGATGCTGAAGAGCTCCCAGAGGTAGCCTCTCGAACCTGGGTAGGCGAGGGTGGGGAAGGGTAGGGCTCAGAATGAGCAAGAGGTGGGCAACAATCGCTATCTCTGAGTGGAGCAGACTAGGCAGCCGAAGAAGAGGAAGAAGTGGAGTACCCATTGTCTCTCGAAGGAGCAGACTGATGAGGAGACGATATCAAACAATCACTGTCTCTCGATGGAGCAGACTGCAGATCTGTAGGTCATGGAAGCCACTGTACCTGAAAATAGGTGGGAGAAGACTATCAATAGCATTGCGATGGTCTCCAGGAGGTCGTAGCGCCAATCGATCCTCCATGTGCTCGAAAGGACTTAGTGCGCATCGGATACGTCTTATTGCTTGGAGCATAGTACTCTGATAGCCAATGCAGAACAATCTCTGTGGCTCAGAAAGGAGAGGCGGCACAAGGAGTGCTTGGTGGAAGACGCATGTACTCCGGAGGGACTGGGGAGCAAGGGTCGAAGTCGGCAAGCATCCGTGGTGTGTCCGGTGATGCCACAGTAGAAGTACCCAATAGTCTGGTTATCTATTGGTAAAGAAGCCATGGATACTAGTATACCTTGCTGAAGAAGGAAGAGGTCAGCTACCATGAATCCACGAACCGCAATGTCCGCCTCAAGGGGTGTGAGGGCAGTGTGAAGCACGAACCGCAATGTCCGCCTCAAGGGGTGTGAGGGCAGTGTGAAGCACGAACCGCAATGTCCGCCTCAAGGGGTGGAAAGGCAATGAAAGGGCTGAAAGTGAGCTGCTAGTGGGAGGAGGATGCGACCAGCAGTAAGAGGTTGCAACCAATAGAAAAACGCAGGTGAGGAGAGAGAAAGACCAAAAACGCAGGCAGCAGGTGAGAGAAAGGCTAAAAACGTAGGCAGGACAGCCTGCAAGAGAGAGAGAGACTAAAAACGCAGGCAGGACAGCGTGTAGGAGACAGACAGACTAAAAACGTAGGCAGCAGGACTATGATGACATGGCAGGCTGTACGGCAGCAAGTCTGCACAGGAACAGCAGTCGCATGGCTAGAATCAGCTCCAAATTGCGTGCAGAGGGCTGGAAATCAGGGGCCAACTGATGGAGACAGCAACGGACAGCTTCGGCTGAGATGTCCTCCGCGAACAGATGTGGGCAGCAACCTAAAACACCTGAAATCTGCAAAAACGAGATTTTGATGCAACAGAAAAAGAAGAGAAGTGGACGCCGAACCCGCCACTGGTCTTTGCCTTCACTGGAGTGGAGGATCTTCGCTTCTAGATAAGCAGATCCAGCTCTGATACCATGTTAAAAGATGACGTACCAGCGAGACACTAGGGTTTGCAGGGAGAAACACGGAGTGAACTCGGCAAACATGGAGAAGAGAAGAGAAGAGAGAAGAAACTCTGATGAATGGAATGATAAAGACCTGAATCATGGAGTGAATGTGATATAAGGGAACATGGGTGTCATAGCACAAGGAAGATGATGAAGGCAGCCACGAACCATGAACCCCAATGTCCTTTTGAAGGGGTGTGAGAGTAGTGGAGAGGCTAGAGAGAAGAGGTGACGAACTAAATGAATCAGCCGTAAGGAATGAATGAGAGAGTGGCCTATAAATAGGCACAGTCAATCTAGGATGGCGCCCCTTTTTGGGGTTGCAAACCCTAAACACAAAACGCAAAAACGCAAAAATGCAAACTGCGGATGAAGGGTGAAGGGTTTCTCAACACTCCCTGCTGCATTTTGCAGTTTTCTCTCTCCTCTAGCTGTCACCATCATCATCTCAACTTGCATTTGCAAATTCTCTCTCCTCAGCCTATGTTTACAGCACTCTCTCTCTCTAGACTACCGTCTGCATCAGGTCCAACCACACACAGGCTACGTTTATTGTTGTTCAACACTCGGAGGCTACCTTGCTGTGATTCGGAATCCGTTCAGAGTACGACACACTCTCCGGCTCATTACCCCTGCCCTGATCCTTGAGATACAAGAGTTCGAGGTTCAGTTTCATTCACTGAATAGTATGTTTGTTGCATGAGCATTGTATATTCAATATTCATATCACTTAATTCATTATTTGTGTTCATTGTCTCTGAGTTACCCTAACCCTAACTATGTTTTTCTATGAGTCCGTGCTTAGATGTACGGTATTATTTATGTTTCTATGTTAGGGTATTTCTTCACCATTGATACAAAGATGGCTCTATCCACTTGCACACTTCCACTGTGAAGCTTAGATGGCGATCCAGACAAATAATAGGTGAAGAGCTTAAGGCTAACCAAAAGAACTTTAACTAGGTAAAAGATAGATTGACGATGGCTTTGTAGAGGCCTTCCTTGGACCTTCCCTAGTCAACCAGGGAATATTTCAAGGAATATTCCCTTTACCGTCAAACACCCTACAACTCAATGCATTGTGCTCCGAGTTGCTACCAGCATAGCTACTCTATCTAACCCAAAAGCTAGATCCACAAAGGTCGCCTTTTTGCCATTCGATCACATAGACCTCATCTGCATACAAGTCAAGACCCAACTCACATATGGCTTCTCCTCATAATGGGGGACTTACAACTTCACGGTGGATCATTGATGGCATCTTACGAGAGTGGGGCGTTGAGCATATGCAAGTTGAGTAACCATAGAAGGCTCAAGCCCAGAGTATTGGCTAGCCATCATAATACATAGACTTGAATATTATGCTTCCATACTATAGAATCCAATCTTGTGGTAATAGATGCAGTCCTGTTCCAAAGTTGTAATCCTCTGAATCTCCATATGAACCTTCAACAAGTGTTGAACAAGGTAAGAACAATCGCTCCCTGCAACTCTATGCTAATACTATCGCATGGGATGGGAAGCATAACAAAAAGGAGTTCCCATTTTCAATGTTTCTAAGTCAAAAAATGATGTCCCTCATGACTACCTAATGAAGACTGCAGCTTCAGTTTCTCCACCAAGTAGAGGGTGGCAATGAAGATGCACTGTCACTCTCTCCCATGAAGTTGCTACTGTAGAGGATAAAGTCTTCATAGTTGCACACAAGACAATGAGACATGACAAAGTAGGAGCAAAACAGAAGATGGATTGCCACTTCTCTCGTGAAAGAAAGGATAAACTTCCCATACCTGCTTGGGCAGTCGCTTATCAGGAAGGGTTATTGCAATAATCATTGTTCTTCTTCTTTGTGGGTCACTCATTAAACCTATATCTCCATGCTTTGGATTTAAATCAAACCTTTTAGTCTCTCTTTTCCTTCTTTGTATCCAAAAGCTTGCCCCCAAAAAAAAACATATTTGACTTTTAAAGTAGACTGTCTCAAAGACCATTTTTACAGAGCCTTACTCTGTATTCAAAAGTGGTTGCAAGTTTGATATCCCTCCATACTATAGATCCATTCACCTCCACATCATTCTAAATGGTGTCCCATACACCATTGACAAACTGCTGTGAAGGTGCCCTTACCCATCAAGTTCACTATTGATGTCCCACCTTCACCAACCCCAGTCGCACCGTGTCATAGCCCAAGTAGCATCAATGATGTAAGGGGGAGAGGTGGAAACACAACCAAAGGTGCCTCCAGAGTGAACCAAGGGAAAAGATTTGGAAGTACACAAACTGTTGCCTAGATGGGCCCCTCGTCAATAACAAGAACATTGGATCACCCAAAACAGCTCCCAGTAGGGAAGCCAATATGTCCTCCATACTACACACATCTAGGATTACCAGTTCCTCTTCCAGATGGGCATTGCTTTAACTCTGTAGAAAGGACCTTAGCAGCCAAGAAGGCTGCCTTGCTGCTCAACTCAGCTATCAAGGCCATCAACAGACTCTTGATGGACATTTGGATATGTGCACTCCATCTGTATGCCAAAATCCCCTTCTCAAATCTGAAGGATGGAGAGGACTGCTCATGGCTAGCAGTGATTTAGTAGAATTGGAAAGCAGCAAACAAAACACAGAAATTTGCCTGTCAGTCCTGAACCTTCAAGCAGTCTCAATAGTAAATTATAGAACATACAAACTATTTGGTAGTAAGATAAACCATGTCACATTACCTGCATGAACAAAATATCCACTTTTAGGGGACTTCAAAACATTAAGGTGTGTTAGCATCCAACACCCACAAGTGTTATATTGATGACCAGCATGGCATTTAGGGATCCTTTTTTAGCATTTTTTCATTGGGCAGTGTCCACAGTTCCACAAGGCAATGAAATGAAAGTGGTAAGAATCTTTGAAGGACAGGTTGGCTAAGGCTTACGAATATCACACTAGATAAGCTAATAACCACCAGATAGATCAACAAAAGAAGTATCGTGCCGGATGTATTGCATGTCTCATGGTTGAACCCCCTAAGTTAACCACACATTCATGATGAGATTGATTTTACACAAAGCTTGACAAATTTCATGTATCATGGTTGAACGCTTAATGCCATGTGGACCGCACCAAAATGCATTCAAGATGTGCCTAAACCATGATCAGGCAAAAGATATTATGTTGAACAAGACTAAATCAGCTTCGAAATTGAGCCTAAAACCATGGTGAGGCAAACGTAATGTGAGTGATGAGAAAAATCATATCACAAATGGAAGGATCATACAAGTTGCAGCCTATTTTCTTAATGGAAGAACACAAGAGGAGAACAATCAACAATATGTAGCTCAACATCATGAATAGAATGCTGCAGACCTATAATTAAACATTACCTCAGTTAAGACACGAGAAACAGCACCATACACTGAAGGCATTCGGGAAGCGACATAAGCACATGTATCTCTTTCTCTGTACTTGTTGAAAGTTTGGGCGCGAGAAAACAGATTTTTCTGCCATTTTGGAGATTTTTCAACATAGTCATCTTCGTCAATAGAGCGCTCTTGATCCTCGAGCTTTTGTAATGCAACTTTAGTATTTCTCATGGCCACCGACAATCGCGAAACACTTGCCTTTACATCATGTGTAGAATACTCTGGAAATTGCATGCGCCCACAAATTACAGCTCAAGCATCTAGAACGTTGAAATAAACACCACAAAACTGGAGGTACATCCTCTCTTTGGAGTACTGCATAGATTTTGACAAGCATGCAGATTCCATGACAAAGCTTGATTGGAATTTGGATTGCACTTATAATAATTGTATTGAAACAAATTGGTTTTCATCCATTGTACAGTCATTAAAACCCACATAAAAATATTTCATATTGATCATCAAAAGTGATCTGCCCCTTGGCAAATGGGCTTCCTAATTAACCTTGTTTACAACTCTACATTGATTTTTACAACCTTATTCACAACTCTACTTTGATTTCTACAACCCTACCCATATTTTAACATTACAAGGAATAGTAAATGGGCAAAAAGAGTATGTGGCTGTTATAGCATTGCATATATGTTTCATCACGTGAAACAATATTATGAGAGCAGCTAACTCCTACAACTTATGTATTGAGCAAAATAGAGTTACATCCTTTGCGTGTATCACATGCACCAGCTGGCACTTAGGCCATGTGGAGAGGTCTCAAAGGTAAAACTGTCAATGCACTCACGTACAAGTAGTCAAGACTTATTTAGGCACAACCACCATGTGGCCCAAAGCTAGACTAGGCATCACATAGAGCCACTAAGCAATTAGTCAATCCCTTGTTACACACTGTTTTGGGATGATCCAAGTTAGGCCTTATTACACTCTAATATGAGTGGGTATCTAAAGCTGAGACTCCAGAGTTCTCAAAGGTTACTTAGACCCTGCATTTAAATTGGTATGAAAATAGAGAATTAGTCAGACATGTCAGTCCACAAACAGGCTATGCCTTGTCTAGCGAAGTATGAGCCAACTGTGTGATTGCTTGGCCCCACAAGGACCAAAATGGTCCAACTCATGCGAACATATGCGAGCTATCAACATAAACAAAGCCTCTTCTGACAACTTGCATAGGAAAACACACAATAAGATTGCACAGTGGTCCGAGGACAACAGTGGGTCGAAAGAACAAGCAGCCACAGCTACTGAAGACAGAACCTGCTCACTCAATGTAACTGACAGATACAATCGCCTTTAACCCTTCACTGGTTTTGCTTACATAAACCGGTCCTGGGCTTCACCTTTGCAATTGTACTTTGGGATCTCATTAAGGAGACCTTCGACCTGAGGGTATTGTCCATAAATGAGATACCACCATTTTTGTTCTTCTTTAGTCTAATGATAGCTCTTGTATCTTCGTAGGTTGCACACCAGTGGATTCCGTTCCGTGCATCTTGTGTTACTTGCATTTGTGATTTTATGTTGATGTTTTTATATCTATGCTCATTGATCCTATTCCTTCTCTTTCACATTGCATAACTTCAACATGGTATCAAGCATGTAGGTTGTGTTGTTAATGTGATCTTGCTGAACAACCAAAGTCATGAAATTCATTAACAAATAATTATACTACATCAATTCCTGATTTTGGTCTCCATTTGCAGCCCAAAAAGGCTTTATCTGTAACATGTGGCATATAGGGTGCATTGAGAGCCCCCAATGACTGCAATTTGATTCCTCCACTGTTGTTCTTCATCACTAGTGTCGTGGGGATGTGAATTTTCAACTTGCTACTCTATGGACACTTAAGGTGTGCACATGAGAGATAAAGTTGAATGTGTGCCACAATGACAAATAATCCTAGCTTAAGCAATGGGGGACATTGGCAGAAGTTGTGGATAGGTACCAATGGAATAGATCTTGGTTGAGGGACATTGAACTTTCCCTTGGAAATGACTTTTGGTGTCATGGAGGTTAGAGATTTAAATGATTTAGTGTCCTAAACTGAGGTTTGTAGAAAAATTCAACACTTTTTGAGTTCAAAGAGGTTAAGAAATTTTTAAATAATGGTGAGCACCATTTAATGTTATCTTGATGAGCATTGAGCACAAGGCCAAAAGGGCTATGCAGCTCGAATTCGCTCGTGGAAGCCCCAATGATTATGGTTGGGCACCATTTAATGTTGTCTTAATGAGCGTTGAACACAAGGCCAAAAGGGCTATGCAACTCAAATTTGCATGTGGAAACCCCAAAGAAAATAGAAATTTGCCAAATGTCAAGTTTGGGACAATTTTGGGCTGCATGCAAGTGTAACTTCTATTGAGCTAAAAATGCATTACAAACTAATTAGCTCTTTAAAACAGCCCCAAAACGTGTAATTTACCAAAAGTTTCATGAAAGTGTTTGCAGTCTTAGAGAGTTTCTATGTCCCATAAGCAAAACCCTAATTTGGGAGTATCCTACTACATCTATAAATAGACATGTTGCCTACAATTCAATCTATCATTGTCTTGCATATCACTCACCACATGGTTTTGCACACACCACACCAGGGGTATCCGTCAAACATAGGAACTACCTTTAGGACTTCTTCATCCTCAATTCCAAGTGATGCTCATGCACCTTTGCAAAAGGCTCAACCTCTGTCCTACCCTTTGGGCTACACTCAACATGAGGTTCCTACTCCTACTTACCCAGATGTTGATCAACTGATACCACAGTTTGTTTCCATGGCTTTACCTAGTGGAGCTATCAATCACTCTGTTGTGCCACACATTTGGACAAGGTTTCAAAGCTCCAATGCCTCCACCTCCATCGGCACCTTATGGAATCATTCATATTTTGATGCCTCCACCATCAGCAACATATGGATACTCACTGCCTATTTCTACCCTCCCACCTTTCTATCCTTTTTATCCCCCTTCCTCCCACCACCCTTATTATCCCTCTGCTCCTTATCCAACACATCATGGTTTATCTTCCTCATTAATCAAGCACACTTTCTTTGACAAGGCTCAATTTAACAGGTCTAATTACACCACTTAGTCAAATCTAATGAGGCATGTACTTTACTCTCAAAAACTATGGAATCTTGTGCAAGGGTTGGAACCCCAACCCAATCTTGTACTTGTTTCATAGAATGTTGTCTGTTCATTGAAGGCTAGGAATGCCTTCACCATAGTCAAGTTGATGCAAGGTCTTCGTATTCTCTTTAAGTTTCACTAGCAATTACTCTAAAGAAATGCTTTAAACACAGAAAAAACAAAACCAATCGTACTACAAAGCATAGACTGATAAACATAGAACACAGTTAGGATTAGGGTAACTCAATGGCACTAAACACAAAGAATAATAAAGGGAATGACTACTTCATATACAATGCTCATGCAGCAAACACATTAGGCAGTGAATACTAAACTTCAAACTCTCGTACCTCCAGGATCAAGGCAGGGGTTATGAACTCGAGAGTGTGTCATTCATCAAATGGATCTTGAAACACAGCAAGGCAAGCTCCTGTGTTGAACAACAGTACACCTAGCCAAGAAGACCGGATCTAATGCAAACAAGCAGTGAGGAGAGAGAAAGACCAAAAACGCAAGTACCTAAGGAGAGAATATGGGCAACAACTATAGGATGCAAACACAGCAGAGAGAGGAGAGAGAAATTCACGACGGCAACCACAAACAATAAATGCAGCCTGGGAGGAGAGAGAATGTTAGGGCAGTAGCTCTAAACAATAAATGCAACCTCCAAAAGGGTGTGTGCAGCTAGGCGATAGGTGAAAACAAAGAATGTCAATGTAGAGCAATCATCAAGAATAGAAGAGCCTCCAAATGCAATCACCAACAATGGATGAAGGAGATGGAGGATAAAATCAAGCGCAAAGTAATAGCAGATGATTGTGGGAAGCTCTAACCACAATATTCTCCGTGAATGGGGTGTGGGCAGCAAAGATATGGCTTCTGAAACCTACAAAAACAAGATTGAGTAGAGTAGTGGGCAGCATGCCTATTTATAGAAAGTTTGGGACACCCAAATTAGGGTCTTGTATATGGGACACAGTAACTCTCTCTAAGACTTTTTTCTTTTTTTAATTTGTTTACAAGATTTAACATTGAGGGTTTCAAATCAGTGTTCGCCCCATTGAGTCACTATGGCCCGTAGTATGGGAAATGGGGATGGATAGCCCTACTACCTTCATAAAACATGCAAAATAAGCCCACATACTGCTAGGATAAGTGTCTAGGGATTCCTAAGAGAGAGAATATATGTGTGTCTCAATCATACGGAGAATATGTGGAGAGACAAGCACGACAATGGGGGAGCAAGCAAGACGAGCAAAGCCCACATGCAAGCATAGGAAAAAACTGCCATTGGAGACTGCCATGTGCAATATCACAAGTAGATACATCCGGAGTTAACCACTCAAAGGGTGATCGAAAAGAAATAAATGCACACAGATGCATGTTTAAATTAACAAAATGCTAATGCATGGGGTAATAAAAAGGAAGATGAACGTTTTCATACACATATAAAATGTGATGCAACAGTGCCACCTGGACAGTGCTCTCGTAGGGGAATTGTTCACTTAATCAAGTGTCCTTTTACAATCATGTCATTCTAACAATACGAATGAAGTTACAAATGTCCATAATGTACAATACAAAATAAATAAATATCTATAAGTGAAAAGCTATAAGCATCATCACTGTCACTATCAAGAGAAAAGAACCCTCCCCCTCTCAAACTAGAAGGAAAAGTAAGAGAAAAGCACCCTCTTCCTACCAATCGAAAGAAGTAGAGGACAATATACCCAAGCCGGATCCGTTGTAGAAGATACTGTGAAACTGGGCTGTTAATCACCTTGGTCAAAATATGTGCAAAATTATCACTGGAAGACACAAACTCTAGGCAAATGATATCTAGCTCAACCTGCTCTCTAGTAAAATACAAATAAACTGCTATGTGTCATCTTCGAGGGGTGATGATAGAATTGCCTGACACAAGGGTGCTGGTAGACTCGTTGTCACAGAAGACAAATGTAGGTGACTCACAAGGAAACTGAAATGTGCCTACGAGTTTCTCACACAGATGGCCTCCATAGTACTATCTAAGCGAGCCCAATACTCTATTTCACCCGTGGGACCCGCCACCGTCTCTCCTCCTTACGTATAGCCCAAGAAATGGGTATCGTACCCAAGGTGTAGAGGTACCCACCATAGATGTCAAGTTCTCCCGCCCAGTCAAAATCAATATAGTCAAGAGCAAACATAAACCATGACCATAAGTTAGTCCATAATTACACGTACACCGTAAATATCTTAACAGACAAAGACAAGCAATCCAATGAGACATTCTAGATGCTTTAAAATACTAACGAAGCAAACAAACTGAGTATGCAAGATCTAGCCTAGTATAAATAAACCAAAGTAATTTCCCTACAATAAAACGATAGGTCTGAGCATCAAAAGACTGACCCGAGGTATATGCAATAGTGTTCCACCAACTATAAGGCGTACTTCTGTTGTGACAAAAAGATACTTTCCTCAAATTTAACAATCTCTCTCCCCAAGAAATATGAAAATAAACCTAAGTCTGTCATCTCGAATGTAGAGCAAAGTTTTGCCTTCATATATGCTATAGCCATAGAATCTGAGCCAATGAGTACCTTACCACCAACATACTGTAAGATATAGTTGTTGGGTGTAAAGGCCCTTACGTTACTCCCGTGTATATATTAATTTACACATGTGAACACACCCTTACAGATGTAAGGGTACCATACCCTAACTATACATACATTCTTTTATTCTTTGTGTATACCACACCGGTACACACCCATCCCTGGACTCTTCACTCTCTCTCACGATACTAAACAACTACACACCTCGATTGACATGAACATTTTCTAAATGCTTCCTCTCGCACTCTTCAAATTGATATCAGAGCATTGGAAAACGTATTTGCGTGCTCGAGAACCGAAACAAGCAATCATTGTCCGTCTAACCAACTGGCATAGGCGACAGGCAAGAAAGTGACAAACAAGTCTGCAATAGTAGTCACACAGCAAAGCAGATCAATTGCAAACAAATTCAGGCAGTCGATAGGTCACGCTTGACCAGACAGCACTAGCAGCTGACTAGACGAAGGTCACGAGGAGACAATGAGCATCACAACTGGCAAGCGCAAGTGCAAGTGTCACATTTCTAACTAGTGGCACAGTTCCAAAACTCGATAAGTCAGCAACTTGTTGATTTGAAACATTTCAACAATTTTTCAATAGTTTTTTTTAATTATTTTCTGCAAGCAAGGCCCCTCCTCACTTACAGGGATTCAGTTGCGTAAGCACAATTCGTAGAATTGTACAAATTTTTGCATGAAAATTTGGGGCTTTTTCCAAATTTAATAGTGGTCATGTAAAATAGTGACATTTAATCCAAAAATTACAAACATTGTACGCACTTGCCACGGAAATTTTGGGGCTTTTCATTATAAATGAAATTTTGCTTAGTTGAGTGAATTTCATTGTAATTTGTGCACATTTGGATCCCAAAATTTGAGAGTTTTGCAAAATTTGTGAAATTTTTGCAACATTTGCATGTATTTGATACTCTAGATGATGTATTAATGCAATTGGGGTAGATTCACTGTAAAAATTTTGGGACTTTTCACATTGCTAATGCATTTTGAGCCAATTTGTGCTTTGACAATGAAATTACAGCAGATTCACTACTAAGTGGGAAAAATTTGGACTTGGGATGTTTCAAATGTTATAAAAGGGCAGCTCCTCTTGGTATATGTATTGCTAAATGCTCATTATGCAGTGAAACAGTGGTATATACAGCACTTGGGTTATTGCATTTGGGCATTATGGTGATGTCTGAAGTGGGAGCTATCATTTATGCAAATGTTTTAGATTTGATTCATGTACATGCTGTGATCAGTTCTTGAGACTGAAATGGCAGCAAAGCATCTGCTTCTTGGACACTTTGGAAGTACAAGTCTGTGTACTTCTTGTTATATTCAATAACCTTGCTATTGGCTGAAAGTATTCAGCATTTTATTGCAGTACTTTATTGCTGAAGATAGCTGGCAATGCATCTACATCTGACACAAAGAATCTCTTTTGAGATTCACAAATTTGATGGCAATGGCTTTGATCTTTGGAAAGATCATATGCAAGGTATACTTTTTCTAAAGGATTGTGATGATGCTTTGGCAGAGCATAAACCTGTTGCTTTGTCAGATAAGGATTGGGCTAAAATTAATAAAAAAGCCATTACTTACATTAAAATGGCTATCACAAATGATATCTTGGTCGATATCAAGGGACTTACTGCTGGTTATGCAGTTTGCGAGAAACTCAACGCTACGTATGAGAATACAACTCCTGTCAATCAAGTACATCTCATGCGAAAGTTGGTCAGCTTGAAGCTTGATGAGTCTAAGTCTGTCTCAGAGTATTTAAGTGCTTTCACTAGTATTTTGAGTCACTTATAGAATGCATGCTTGCCAGCTTTTGATCCTAAACTTAGGACTATCTTCTTACTCATCAATTTACCCGATTCATGGGAAGCATTGGTTGTGTCATTGAGCAACAACCCCCAACTTGACATTTGATGGTGTGTGTGGTTCTATTCTCAATGAAGAGATTAGATGCAAGGCCAGTGAGGAAAATAGTGGATCAGCCTACAATGTAAGAGGAAGAAATGAAAAAAGGTAAAATGCTGCAAATAAGAATAAAAATCGCAGCAAAAGCAAGGACAAACAGCAAGATGTCACTTGTTATCAATGTGGACACAAAGGGCATAAAAAGCCAGATTGCAAGTACTATAAAAAGGAGCAAGAATGCAAGAATGCAAAAGGCAAAAAGAATCAAAAGGATGGCAGCTCTACCCCTAAAGAAACAGAAGAGGCAAATGTGGTATCTAATGTTGTTATTGAGGAGATAGAAGAAGATAAATATGCTGATTTTCTGGTTGCATCTTCAGATCCACATGCTATGACGGTGGAAGACATGTATATCACTAAAAGGGATGTGATAAATGCCTTGTTGTCAACTCATGATGGTTTGTCACAATCGTGGATTGTTGACACTGGTGCTTCATTTCATATAACTCCATCTTTGGAGTGTTTTTCTTCTTATGCAGAAGGTAACCTTTGGAAAGTCTATCGAGGCAATAACCATGCATGTGATATTGAAGGAATGGGCACCATACACCTGGCTCTTGAAAATCGTCAAGAATTGATCCTTCATTATGTTAGGTATATACCTAGCATTAAGAAGGGCTTGCTTTCTGTTGGACAGCTAAACAGCACGGGTTACTTCACTACCTTTAGTGGTGGAATGTGAAAGATACAAGAAGGGTTCATGCTAGTCACTAGAGATGGTAAAAGGAGAATTCTATATTACCTCTACTTGCAAGGCACTTCTTGGAAAGTTTGTTGCAATTGTTGAAGTATTATCACACATGGAGTTATGGCACAAGCGTCTTGGACACATGAACCAAAAGGGTTTATAGACACTTTCTTCAGTTGGAAGAATTGATGTGAAAAACTCAAAGCTTGACTTTTGTGATGGCTATGTTTTGGAAAAATGTGTAAAGAGTTCATACTCGCATGGAGCCTTTAGAAAGGCATGTATCTTGGATTTAGTCCATTTTGATGTATGCACCATACCAATTAAAACTCATAGTGGTTTTCGTTATTTTGTCTTTTATTGATGACCATTCTAGAAAGGTTTCAATTTACTTGCTGAAGCAGAAAAGCAAGGCATTGGACATCTTTAAAAAGTTTTATGCATTTATTAATACTCCAAAGGGTTTAAAATTAAAATGCATAAGAACAGACAACATGGGAGAATATGTATCAAAAGAATTCAATAAGTTTTGTGATGTCAACAAGATTAAACGGGAGCATACAGCTCCTCATAATCCGTCATCTACTAATGGTGTGGCTGAGACAAATGAATTGCACGTTATGTGAGAAGATTTGATGCATGTTGTCCACAGCTTATCTCCCGCAATCATTTTGGGGAGAGGCACTTAAAACCGCAGTGCATATTTGCAACCGATCTCCACACCGTGCACTTGAAAGTGACATCCCTGAAGAGATTCGGTCTGGCAAACCTGCTTCATGTGACCATTAAGGGTCTTTGGCTATGAATGCTATGTACATGTTCCTGTTGATAGCAAAACCAAACTTGACATGAAATCCCATAGAGGCATCTTCTTGGGTTTTGGAGATAAAGGTGAAATAAGCTATAGAGTTTGGATTCCAAGCATGAAAAAGGTTCTACACAGTCGGGATGTGGTATTTAATGAGTCAAAGCTGCTGAAAAATGCCACATCTAATGACTTGGAAAAAAAGAAAGTAAAATTTCAGTATGATCAGCCACTTGAACAGCCATCAGCCACTGGAAATTCAGCTCCATTTGATGTTGGTTATGATACTCAGTGGTATCATCATTGAGCCAAATGAAAATGGGCAACAAAGGGATGCTGAAAATCAATTAGGGCAAAAAAATCAACATGCTGAAAATGAATTACAGTGGCCTGAAAATGTATTAAAGCAACCTAAACATGCCGTTTAGCAACCAAATAATGAGGTCAGTGACATTCCTTTGGATGTGGATCCATTGCCTAATAACATAGATCAATGGGTAAGAAGGTCTACACGTGTCAGAAGACCTATACAAAGGTTTGATCCCTCTTTGGACTGCATTTTACTCACAGATGAAGGTGAGTCTCTTACATACAAAGAGGCGTTATCATGTGAGTTAAAGAAAAAATGGGAGCTAGCTATGCACGAAGAAATGAAGTCATTGTATCAGAATGATACTTGGGATTTGGTTCCATTACCCAAAGATAGGAAAGCTATTCCTAACAAATGGGTGTGAAGCTGTCTAGCCCGACTGCTCGCAACTCTAACTCCCACGAGGGATGTATAAGTCCATGCCGATTCCGAGCCAACATTTTTATCAGATGTCTCCGAAGTGACATCTGATAAAATTGGAACGATACACAAAAGATTAGCATGGCCCCTACGCAAGGATGACACGCACAAATCGAGAAATGGTCCAAATTTTTATCAGATGTCTCTTCGGAGATCTATAAAATCAAGTGTATGGATGACAAACCCAAATACAAAGCCAAGCTTGTGGCTAAGGGCTATACACAAAAAGAGGGGATTGACTTTCAAAAAGTCCTTTCACCTGTTGTCAAAATGACCACTCTTCCGATATTGTTTGCTATCGTAGTCTCTATGGATCTTGAACTTGATCAAATGGATGTTAGAATTGCATTCCTGCATGGTGATTTGGAAGAAGAGCTATGCATAAAGCAACTAGAAAGCTTTGTTATGCCAAGAAAGGAGCACTTGGTGTGTAAGCTTAAGAGCAGCTTGTATGGTTTGAAACAGGCTCCTAGACAGTGGTATAAAAAGTTTGATGCCTTCATGCTCTCACATGATTTTAAAAGGAGCAATGCAGATCACTGCTTATATATAAAGAAGGCTGATGATGGAAGCCTTATTATGCTTGTGCTTTATGTAGATGATATGCTTATTGCTAGTAAGTATAAAAGCCAGGTTAATGCATTGAAAAGACAACTAAATTCAGTCTTTTCCATGAAGTACTTGGGTGCAGCTGAACACATTTTGGACATGCATGTGACAAGAGATAGAGAGCAGAAGCTCTTGTTCCTCTCACAAGAAAAGTACATCAAGAAAGTACTTGATCATTTTTCTATGGCCAGCTCTATGAAGGGTGTTCCTTATTCTTCAACTTCGAGTTCACTCATATATGCTATGGTTGCCACTAGACCTAACATTGCTCATGCAATGGGAGTTGTGAGAAGGTTTATGTCAAATCCTCGCAAAGCACATTGGGAAGCATTGAAATGCATCTTACGTTACCTTAAGGGCACACAAAGAAAATGCATTTGCTATGGAAAGAGCGTGTTAGATTTGCAAGGGTATTGTGATGCATACTTGCAAGTCTACTAGTGGATACATATTTACCTTGACTGGTAGAGCAGTTTCTTGGTGCTCTAGATTGCAAAAGATAGTAGCACTTTCTACCACACTGAGGCTGAATATATTTCAGCCACTGAAGTTTCGAAAGAAGCTATTTGGCTTGGTCGTTTGGTCAAAGATCTTGGGCTGCCCCCCAAAACACCTGTACTTGGATGTGATAGCCAGAGTGTTGTATGCCTGGCTAAGAATGCCATATTTCATGCACATACCAAACATATTGATGTGCAATATCACTTTATTAGACAAGTTCTAGACGATGGCCTAGTCACACTGACTAAGATCAAAACACAGGATAACCCTGCAAATGTTCTCACTAAAAGTCTTGCAAAGACTCAACATGAGCATTGCATTCAACTAGTGGGAGTCGGAGGACCTTTAAGTGGGAGGTTGCTGGATGTAAAGGCCCTTACGCTACTTCCATGTATATATTAATTTACACATGTGAACACACCCTTATGGATGTAAGTGTACCATACCCTAAGTATAAATACATTCTTTTATTCTTTGTGTGTACCACACCGGTATACACCCATCCCTCAACTCTTCACTCTCTTTCACTGCACTAAACAGTTGCACACACATCAATCGACACGCACATTTCCTAAATGCTTCCTCTCGCACCCTTCAATAGCTGACCCCTCCTCTAGTGATGTGCACATATAGATTTGGATAATGAGGGGTAGAATGTTATCTATGAGTTCGTAAGAAATTGTCAACGAAAGAAAAGCCAGGAGGCTACTCACATAGACTTCCTCCTCCAAATAACCATTCAAAAAGACCCTTTGACTTCCATCTAATAGATCAACCAAACATGGTGAGCGGCGAGCGCAACCAATAGACTACTATACTTTTGCCTAAAACCTTGCGCTACAAGGCAAGTCTTATATTTGTCTAAAGAATCATTAGCCTTTAGCTTGGTCCTCAAAATCCACTTCGTCCCGATGACTGAATGATTCATCAAAGTCCAAGTCCTCAAAATCCACTTCGTCCCAATGACTGAATGATTCATCAAAGTCCAAGTTCCATTTTGATCAATAGTATCTAGTTCCTTCTCCATGGCCTCACACCACAAAAGATACTAGGGAGCATCCTGCCAATTGTCTGCAACATAAGTGTGCAATGTAATCAACTATAAACAACAATGCATATGAAGCATGAGGGCGAGCCGAGCAAACCTTCTAGGGCCCTTTGGAGTGGAATCAAGTGAAAGGATCCCCAAATCCCACATGGTCTGCTCATACCAACAAGGTAATGGGTCTTGCGGAGGAGGCTTGGAAGCTCAAGTATCTACAAGAATATTAGGAGCAGACAGTAGACCCGGCTCAATAGGCACGATCTCAATGATGTGGACAACGGGGAGCACGAAGAGTCCAATGCAAAAGACTGCATCATATCCATCCCATCAAAAACGACACCCCTCCTAACAATCACATTGTTCGTCTAAGGATCCAACAAAAAATAGGCTTTTGCTTCATAAGAATAGCCTACAAAGATCAAGAGATTTCCTTAAGGGGTAAGCTTTACTATCTTGTTATCCGGAGTGTGCGTATAGGCAGAACTACAGAAAACTCTAAAGCGAGAAATAACAGACTGAGAGCCAAAAAATGCCTCGTACAGAGCCTTTTTAGGAGCCGCCACAGTCAGACATTGTTTAAGGATGTACAATAAAGTGTTAACAGCCTCAACCCAAACGCGCTCAGGGAGCTCTACTACGAATAGCATAGAGTATGCCATATTCATGATTATCTGGTTCCTACACTCTACGACTCCATTCTCTGCCAGTGAGTTGGTAAACATGAGTTGGCATACAATGCCCCCATATTCATGATTATCTG
This sequence comes from Lygodium microphyllum, assembly GCF_053477565.2. Classification (NCBI taxonomy): domain Eukaryota; kingdom Viridiplantae; phylum Streptophyta; class Polypodiopsida; order Schizaeales; family Lygodiaceae; genus Lygodium; species Lygodium microphyllum. The sequence continues at coordinate 88,799,341 of NC_141137.1, forward strand.
GTTCCTACACTCTACGACTCCATTCTCTACCAGTGAGTTGGTAAACATGAGTTGGCATACAATGCCCCCATATTCATGATTATCTGGTTCCTACACTCTACAACTCCATTCTCTGCCAGTGAGTTGGTAAACATGAGTTGGCATACAATGCCCTGCTCCTATAGAAACTAAGAAAACTTGTGGGAGATAAGCTTGCCACCTAAATCACTCCTCATAGTACCCACACGATGACCAATCTCGTTATGGACTAGCAACACCCAAGTATTGAAATAAGTGAAGATATCTAACTTGTGCTTGAGAAAGTACATCCACATGTACCTAGAGAAATCATCCACTATTAAAAAGAAATACAACGTGTCACTTAAGGCCGCAGTTGGTATGGGACCACAAAGATCTACATGAATGAGCCTAAGGGGTTCCACAACACGAGTGATAGACTGCTAAGGAAAGGGTGTACAATGATGCTTACCTAGCTGACATGCTTTACAGACCTTGTGAGATAGATTTAGGCATGGAAGGCCCTCAACCATCCCCTAATGCGACAGACCATAATGAGAGTCGCAACCAAGATGTTCTAAGAGAATAGTTCCTAGGTTGTTCGTTTATTGAAGAGAGATTGCTTTTAAGCATTCAACCAAGATGTTCTAAGAGAAAATACCAAAGATACCCAAAGTTCCTGGGCTGTTCGTTTATTAAAGAGAGATTGCTTTTAAGCATTCTAACTGCCCTGCTTTTGATTCGCAAGACTAAGTTATTAGAACCCTTTTTTGGTGTGGTGACGAAGGCCTAGAAGCGATGAAACTCCAAATCATCGACAATCAACTCAATAAGAAAATGTGTCATGTGGTAAAGGCCATTAGCTTGTGCCTAATCACTAATCCAGTTTGAGAGTCTGAGAGTCTAGAACATTGATTGTGGTCAAGTGAAAAAAAAGCCTTGCCCCATCTGGCAAAGTTGTTGAACGACATGATAAACATCATCCAATGAAGCTAGATCCAAACCCTGGTCAATGGGAAAACTAACATGAACCTAGTGACAAAGGACTTGTTTCCTACGTAAACACTCCCGGCTGTAGGGGCCCGCTCGGAAAATGAACATGTCCGCTATAGGGGTCATATGATGGGTAGCTCCACTGTCCACAAGCCAAACACGTGCTAAGGTACTCGGCTATAGTGGGCATGTGCAAGCACCTCATCAAGAGATAACTCACAAATGTAAACGAGACCCGCATCCGATGTCTCTAAGAAGACGATGCAAACCTCTACAAACCAATCAAACCCACCCTCTGGAGTTGAGTAGTTTGCCAACTATGATGGCTGACTAGTGGCAGTGTGGATCTGGCCTTGCCACTATCTTTGCTAGGGTTTACCACCACTTTGCTTCCTCTACTGGGGATTATCAAACTAGGATACAAGGGTCTAATTCTTGAATTTTGGTTGTGTGCCACATGCCTTAGATCGACTCTCGTTGTCATAATGACCAACCTTTTGACAATACCTATTCTTCTTAGGTACATTCTATCATCCAAGTTTAAGAGGAGATTGAGTAGTTCCTTGGGATTCACTAGCCTTGGTTTCATTTTGATTTTGATTCAAGCCCTTGCCGTGTTGTCCCCTCTGAGAAGATGCAACTAGAGCCCCCCTATCAAGGATATGTTATGAAATTCATCAAACCACCGTGCTAAACGCAACAGTTGACACTCATAAAATATGGGCGTCTGAGACTATGAAATCGCATGCTGAACAAAATGGAAATATCTTCTTGGGAGCTTATTAGGAAATAGGGTAATCTAATCGTTAGAGGACTTAGGAGCCCAATGGTTGAGAACTCGATGAGAAGACGCGATACTCAGCCAACTTGACTTTCAAGTCACCCTGGTCTATGATTATTAAAAATTTATGAAGCTCATGATCCAAATTGATGCGACGAGTCCCGGTTCTAATATAGCAGTCAATCAAATGTGCCCAACACTCAAATGCTAAGAAAAAAAGCTGAAGCTAAGAGTGAAACTCAAGCAATAAGCCCTACATAGACTCAACAATAGTGAAGGCATTACAAGCCTTCCATGAGTGGACAACCTCATATGGAACAAGTACGGGATCAGGTTGGGGTTCCAGCCCCTACACTAAATGCCATAGATTCTAAGAGTCTAAGACATGCCTCATCAAATTTGACCAAGTGGTATAGTTTGACCCATTGAAACGAGTCTTGTCATTAAAAGCATGCTTAGCGGATGAGATGTTAGAACTATGAGACGTCTATGAAGATGGATAGATGGCGTAAGATGGAGGATAAGGTGGTGGTGGTGGTGGTGAAGAAGGAGGAGGAGGAGGAGGAGGAGGAGCAGCAGCAGCAGCTGCTGTTGCTGCTAATGGTGGATAGGCAGAAATAGGCTGCTGAATTCAACCATTTGAGAATTTGAATGCTTATCAATTCGGCCTTCTTTTCTAATGCCTAAGGTTGTAGTTCCTTATTCAAGGCACTTTTAGTTTGTATGTAGGCCTCTTGGCCATTTTGAATATTCTAAGGTCTTAAGGTCTTAGAAAAAAACCTTGGGGATTGACTTGAAAGCCCAATGATAGAATTGAAGGCCCAAGTGGCCAATTTGTCTATGCTAAGGTCTTAAGGTCTTCTCACATCTTTTTTCGTTTGTTATGAAGGACCTTTGATTGTCTTGGTCAAAGCTAAGGCCTCTAGGCCTTTAATCAAAAAGTCATATCATCCATAAGAAAAGCCTTATGGCCAAATGGTCAACATTTAATGTGATGACCTATGCATAAGCCATGGTGGCCATGATGTGATAGCCCTGTCCAAATGTCAACTAAGGCACAACAGAATGACCGGATGGTCCACTAGGTAATGCCATATAGGTAAATTGCAGTACCAAACGATCCACACTCCAGTATATCTGGGATACATCCCCAAAGAAATAACCCAATAGTATGTGTGTGGGAGGTCAAACATCCGCCATAGGCACACTTTCCATGATGACGCCATCCCTCATGACTCCCCACTGCCAGAGAGGAAGTGTGAGAGGGTGGTGAGATGAGGCGGCCACGCCTCATCTATACATCTATACAAATGCACAAGATCCAAAGAGGGACTTTCCTTATGCATTGATTGAAGTTTGGCAAGTTCCCCTTGTGGTAAAGAACTCGCTTTACCCTCATTAGCTAGCATATTCCGACATCAGATGATTGGCAGAAGCTAGCATAAACTGAAAAGACTCATTAATTTGAGAACACGAAGCATGAACATTTTACTGAGGCAAATTCACGGCACACAAGTCCGGTTCTTCGACCGACATCTTGCGATGTTTACCCATCTCGTCCCCTTCCATTAACTGCAAAAATCTTCTACTGACGAATCACAATCTGATTCCGCCACGTCTTTATCGTCCCCATTTCCAATATGCTGGTCTAGAAAGGCCATATCAATACCATTAGATTCTTGCAAATTCACCATTTCAGAGGTTTATGATGATTACACAGATTATTCCAACTTTAGCTATCTGTCATAGAATAGAACTGAATCTGTCTCCTTCTGTAGACCATTGTACCTCAGGACCTCAAGACCCCAGCACCAATCTATACTCTGTTGTTCAGTTTAAACAAACCTTTTACAATCTCAAACACTCACAGTCTGTCTTACTCGGGATTAGAGCAAGTATTCACACCTCGCTATCAGACGCTGAACAGGGTGCCTCAGGTATGTCAGATTAGGGCAACGAGGATTGACAGTGGTGCTGGGACAGAGCGCGTGTTGGATAAAAGGCAAACTTAGCTCGAGCAGGCAGAAGACAGGCGTCTGGACATCACGGGCATGGGACGAAGCAACTGGACGAGCAAGAAGAAACAAGACCCCGCTGTGGTCAGAGCCAGGGGAACATGCAACGTGCAGGGCAGGAACCAAAACGACAGAGGTGTCATCTCTCTCTCTCTCTCTCTCTCTCTCTCTCTCTCTCTCTCTCTCTCTCGCGCGCAAAAGTAGGGCGCCGCAGGAAGGAAGGACGCACATCAGATCACTCTCTAGGTCGAGCAGAAGTTCTCAGGAGGGCAGAGGCAAGACACGATGTCACGAGCAAGGCATACGAGACCTAGCGTTTGAACTAAGGAAGGAACTCAAATAGCACGCGAGGCATGTGAGCACTTGCGCAGGTCAAGGGAAGCACGTCCGCACACATCCGCAGGTCCACCATCAATCCTCCTCTCTCTCTTTTTTTTTTGGTAAAAGGTAATTGTATTAATTACGAAAAAAGGTACAAGTTTACATGATTACAAGATACACGATGGCTCCATCGTGCGTAAAATCTCAGTACTAAACAACAAAAGAGTTACAAAAATCATGGCAAAGATGCAGAGGAAATTGCCATATGCCAGGGAAGTAAGTCCTCCCGAGGAAGTAAGTCAGAGTGCCGAATGAGATCTATCTGCCAATGCAAGAGACCTTTAAGCCTCGCAATATGTCCCGGAACATTAGAGGCCGAATCAAAAAGAAAGGCATTCCGAGTGGTCCAATTGTGCCAACATCCCCAGTATCTAAGAAAGTGAAACAAGATCTTCATATGCGACTGTGCCGGTGTGGGCTGTTTTGGCCGTACAAAAACCCAATCAAAAGGACTTAGCGAGAAACCAAGCACTGCTCGCCAAACCGCTGACAAGAGCGACTAGATATTCTTAGCGAGAGGGCAAGAAATAAATTGATGATGGGCCGATTCCACAGTAGTGGTGCAAAAGAAACAATTGCCGTTAGAGATTCGACGCTTGGAAAGGGCTGAAGCAAGAGGAAGACCACCAATCATCACCCTCCAAAGAAAGACCTTGCATTTGAAAGCTGTCTTGTTCAACCAGCCCTCCATCACAGTTGCCTTCCACCATGACTGAGATTTTCGCAATCCCCATACAGTATTAGCTTTAGTAACCAGCCATTGATGATCTTTAATCAGAAGATGATACACCTGGTTAGCTGAGGCCTTTTCCAAATTCAACCTACCTGCAAGGTCCCAATCCTGCCAAGGACGATCCAAAGCAAGGGCAGGGAAGGGTTGCCTACTTTGGAGCACTACCAAAAGCTGTTCCCATAAATCACGGAATCCACGAGGGATTCTGAAAAGCCTCATGGCTGTACGAAACGATATCAAGACATTACGACTGGCAAGGGTGGCATCAACTGAAGTCAAGCCCAAACGTGCCATACGGTTAAATTTTGGTCTGAGCTCATGTTTGCATTCCCAAGAAAGTAATCACGAGGCTGCCAACAATTCCAGTTGAAAAGAGTTATTATGTAAGCGATTCTCCGCTGGATGCCAATGCGCCTTCTAGAGAACCAATTTCCAGGAGCAGACTAAATGAACAAGCAGGGATGAGGAAGGACTAGAAAACCAAGAGTCTACATTAAGAACATGCCACCAGGAGCGCTCCGAATTTGTGTATTACCATGCACAGGCCCGTGATCCTCAAGAAAATAACGGGCTATAACGACCCACGAGTGATGATCCATGCACATGGCACGAAAAAGAGACCAACAAAGTGCCAGCATATGAGTTTCGGCATCCAAAATAGCCCCACCACCCATGCGTTTGGGGGTACATGTATGCGACCAAGAAATCCATGAAATGCCTGCATGCAAAGAATCCTTCTTCCATAACATGAAACGAATGTCCTGAGTAAAAGCATTCAAAGTAGTAGTGGTCCAAGGCAGCAATAGCAAGAAATATGTGAGCATTGGCAACATAATTGTCTAAGCCACTTTGAGGCGAACATGGAAGGGCCAAGCATGCGACTTCCAATATAGAAACTTAGCTGCCAGTTTCTGTGAAATCCACTCTAGTAGTTGCTTTGGCCAAATATCAACACCCGAAGGGTACCCAAGATGCCTGACTATGAAACCACGGGGAACAACCTATCCTTGCCAACCCAATGACTGTAAATTGAACTCCGTGCAACTGAGAATGGCTGATTTGAAAGCATTGATATGAAGACCAGAAGCATGACCAAAGAGCGTCCAAACATCTAATGCTTTGCGAAGATTATTCTTGTCCACACGCAAAATCATAAAGCTATCATCAGCCAAAGATTGAGAAATGAAGTGTTGTCCAAAAGGAAGAGACAATCCAGCCAACTGAGTAGAAGCTGCCATAGAAGATAACATCGAAAGAACCGGATGAGTCGCAAGGGCAAAGAAGAGAGGACTCAAAGGGCAACCCTGTCTCACAGAGCGTGCAAGGACAAATGGCTCGGTAACACCACCATTTAGCATAACTTGCGAAGAAGCCGCAGCACTAATGGTGTAGATCAAGCAGGACGTCCGAGTACCAAAGCCCATAGTAGACATAAGATCTGCAATGAAAGACCAATCTAAATAATCAAAAGCCTTTTCCAGATCCAATTGAATCAATACCACTTGCTGATTAGAGTGCCTTGCATAGTCAATAGCCATTTGCACATTTAAGATATTATGCAGAATGCTTCGGCCCTTAATGAAACCATATTGAAGAGGATGCACAATGGCCGGAAGATGCTTGTGAAGCCGATTCACCATCACTTTGGAAAAGATTTTATACATCGAACCCATCAAAGAAATTGGTCTCCAATGTTTCAACATTGACGGCGAAGGAACCTTTGGAAGCAGTTTGATAAGACCTTTCCATGAGGAAGGCATGAACCCCGTTTCCCAAACCTGCTGAAACATAGTCGTCAATGGTTTCACCAGTTGGGTAGCAGAAATCTCAAAGAATTCATTGGTGAGACCATCCCAACCGGGACTTTTATCCTTGGGCAGGTGTAACAAAACATCCATAACCTCCGCCTCACAAATATCTGTCTCCAAAGTAGTTTGCATATCAGGTGGAACCTGATTACGGACTAGATCATAGAAAACTGAGCGTGCATGAGTAACTTGTTCAGAAGGTGAAGGAGAAGAACCAAGAACGTCTAGAAAATAATTCCTGCACATATTCACAATAGTCTAAGAATCAATGACCATTCGACCTTCTGGATCCTGAAGTCTAGTTATATTTTCTCGAGCAGGAGAAGCATGTAGAGCTCGAAAGAACTTATGAGTCTAACAAGCACTATCTTGCAAATTCTCAGTCAAATTTTGCAATTTGGCCTGCTAATAAGATTTCAACTGAAACTCTTTAATAAGATCAGCCAAACGCATCGCCAGTGACAGCAGAAATACATCATCTGAAGTGTCCACCAGCAGAGAATAAACCAAAGCCAGTAAGTCCTCCGCTGCTTTTCAACGCCGCCGACAAAGAGAGGCATGCACATTAGAGAGCAATCGTTCAAAAGAAGCATTGCCCTCAGAGGCGAAGTCCAATAAAAATCTATCAATCAATTGCTGCATATAGTCCTGAAAGATTAAATGCTTCAAATAAGACAAGTTGAAACGCAAAGGGAGTCTATCCAGAAATTGCTTAAAAGGTGCAATGGGTTGTGCAAGTATCTCAAGCTGTAGAGGGAAATGGACCGACAAGGCATATTGCTGCAACACTTTCATTTCCAGCATCTCAGGAAGAAAATCATCATCCTGCATGATGTACATGCGGTCCAACCGCAACCATGTAGTTGCATACTGCGCAGAATGGAAAGTAAACCCTGTAGAAGAAGAGTGTAGCCAAGACCAGAGATCTTGCTTAAGTACAGCAAGAGCAAACGCATTCCACACACGACTTTCCGAAGCGTCCATCACCGAATGCTCTGATGTGGACTGTGAAGAATCAACACACATATTAAAATTCCCCATCAAAAAACCTCGTCTGCCAAGTGACAAGGAGGTCTGCAAAGTATTCCAAAGATCTCGGCAGGATAAAGGGTCATTCGGAGCATAGAGGCCCAGCAACCATAAGATCTCTCCTTCAAATAAAACTTCAATCACCACAAAACGGCCATGTACATCATTTTTAATAAAAACAAGCTGATATTTCTCATGTACAATCATAAGCACACCAGAACAATGCATGGCATGTGTCCCTGTATAAAACCAGCGAAACCCATGGCAATCCACAACTTTTCCTACTTCACCGTGCCTCTTGTGCTCAACAGCACACAAGACATCCCACTAATTCTCATGCAATACAATCCACATGGCATGTTGCTTATGGCGATAACAAATGCCTCGCACATTCCACGTGGCTATCTTCATGTGTATTCAAAAAGAAAATCAAGAACGAGGCACAACTTGCCTCGATTTAACAATTTCTGCTAGAATGTCAAGGACTCCCTCATCCAAAAAATCAGCTAACACGGCAAAAGAGTTCTGACGGCCAGCTTTAGAGGTAGACAGAATATCCACTATCTTGGGGATGGAACGGGGATAACGATGATCCCATGGGGTAATCACATTACCTCTAGTATCAAAAGCCAACTTAGCAGGAGGGCCCTTTGGACCGTCCGTATATACTTTCCTAGTAGACCAATTACGGGGAGCAGAAGAAACCATAGTATGAGCAGTGTGCTCTGAGACAACATTTCTTTCCTGCGCATATAAGTGCTTATGGAATCTTGTGAAGCATTAGGCCCAGTATCCGCCAGGCCAACATCAAATCTTTTACCTTTTTTGGCACATACATCTACCCAGTTATTGCCACGGGAATCCAAACCCGAAACATGTTGTTTACCTTTATTCAAAACTTTAGGTGGCTAGGTTGCATCTTGCGATGAAGCATCAAGCACCATATCTTCCATGGGCAGCACAACATGCTCAGTATCCGAAGTTGATTGCTTCTCTGGGCATTGGGCCATAAAATGCCCCAATTTTCCACACGAAAAGCAATGCCCTACAAAGTTGCCCCATTTCAAACGAAAGTGCAAAGGATGCATGCCAGAGCAATTAAGACGTAACCAAGCAGGCCTTTTCCTAGAAATGTCCCATAACATACACAAACGGTTACGATTCATGGCCCTTAGGCTCAGGGGGACCAGAACAGTGCCCACAACGGCCATGGCATCCTTTAACAGTGGCCAATAGATAGCCGGACAATTTTCCACTTCAACCCACACCGGGCATTCACGTTGAAGCAGGCGCTGAAAAACTGCCATTGGGTGCCATGACACAACATGGACCAAACGGTGATCAAAGAACAATGGCAGTTTAGACAGGAGATCAGCACGATGCTTCTCAGATTTCAACAGCACCTCATAGAAGCCTCGGGGCCCAACAAAAATCTCCTCAACACACTCCCCTTGTAGTAGATTGTGCAGCCACTGGCGAATATGGGAAAGCACTGGGATCCTGCCAGTGAAGAAGAGTATAACAACACGGTCATAAAACACCGAAAATGAGCGCAAGACATTTTTCGGGTCCACCGTGGCTTCCAAAACATCTTCAGTTCCAGAGTCAGAAAAAGCTTCATGATTATGTTGGACATAATCGCCAAGCAGAGTGTTGGCAAACTCCAACAAATGCTCCCAGTCAACATCCTAAGAATCCACAAAATCAAAGGCAACCTGAGCATAAGAACGTTCCTAATGATCCATTGTCTCTTCCGAAGTATGCTTGGTGTGTTTGCCCACAGGCTGGAAGTCAGGACCAGGAGGCATCTCTTCTGTGCAAGGAACCATATCCTATGGTTCCTCTGTATCAAAATCCGGACCAAGGGCTGCCACCGTTTGGTCGATAAAAGCCATATCCAAACCAGCCATGTTGTATCACCACTTGTGCAAGTCAAATGCAGCAGGAGCTCACGGGTGGTAGAAACGAACGCACGCCCCTCCCTCCCTCCCTCCCTCCCTCTCTCTCTCTCTCTCCCTCTCTCTCTCTCTCTCTCTCTCTCTCTCTCTCTCTCTCTCTCTCTCTCTCTACAGATTCTGCACAACTACAAATCCAAGTTACAGCAGGGCTGAAGCAGCACGACTGCCTGCAAAGTCACATAGAGTGCACAGAGTACAGTAGTAAATGAGCAGGATCAGAAGCTGGTTCGTCGAGCTGAAATGACGCTTCCTTTCGTTGACGATCAAGATTAGGGTTTCCTGCAACGTGGCGCCTGTGCAGATCAGGACGAGCTCAATCAGGTGAACCACAGACCAGCAAGGCGTTCGAAATCAGTGGGCGTCTGCAGCGTGGCGCAGCAAGAGATTGTCTGAAGGTGCAGGTCCAGGCGACTAACGGCTCGTTCCTTCAATAGGCTCAGCAGGCGAGATGTCGAGGGCAAGGCGTGACGTGGACGTCAGGGCAGAACGAACTCCACACAAGTCCGGGGGGAGATCGCTCACAGCACGCAGGGCAGGAGGCACATCGCCAGATCACGGGGAAGCCAGATCCGCCATCACGTTGTCCATCTCCCTCCCTCTCCCTCTCCCTCTCTCTCTCTCTCTCTCTCTCTCTCTGTGGCGCACACAGACAGGGGCCCATGGACCTTATGCAAACTGCACGAGATGGTGCATCAGGTCAGTGCAGAAGGACAATCGCGATAAGTCGCCCTCTCTCTCTCTCTCTCTCTCTCTCTCTCTCTCTCCACTAAGCTCTTGCTTCCACTCTGGGCTCACTCCCTCCAACTAGTATCAGAGCCATCTTCCCCGAGAGCTCAAGCCCGACCCGCATTGCTTCAGCTTCCATCGAGTACCTACAGCAGTTCACAGCTCAATATTTGTGCAAGCAATGGTTTCTTCCATTTGAGGTGAGCATTGATGTCCCGCTCCTTCCCGGCTTCTCAAGGCTTGTCAAGGTTCCTTGGGAGTGTATTGAGCATTTCTAATACCACATTAGTGCTCAGCGTGACCAACAGACCATCAGCATCAACTCACGCTGTTTCCACCATTATTTCAGGCAGTCTGGACAGCACAATTTACTCCTTTTGGCAGTCTACTACTCATTTTGATTGCTCTTGACACACTTATTTCAGGCAGTCTGGACAGCACAATTCACTCCTTTTGGCAGCCTACTACTCATTTTGGTTGCTCTTGACACACTTGGATGATCATTGGCAACTTCATGGCACTCATAGCTAGTGTTTGAGCTTCATTGTTTTTGCGTTCATCAGTCATTGCTGGCTGTAGCAGACAGGTCTGCTGTAATACTTTATGACAGCCTGTCTCTGAATGTCTATGGCTCACACCATGCTTATGTGATATGCTCTTGATGCTGGGAAGTTATGAGGATGTACTAAGGGTGCCATTGGACCGATTTGATCTTATAGGTTGTAGCAGGGTTTTCATTGATGGAATACAGTGACCAGCAAGCTATTTGACTGTGAAGGGTCTTTTCTTCAGAACTTGAAGCTTGCTTATGGTTCTATTCATCCCTATTATTGTTGGGATCATTGCTAGATGCTTGGCAAATGTCTTGGGAGTTTCTTGTGGACGCTGATTTAACTCAGATTTCAGAGGCTATTTTCCTGTTGTACACAGTGGGCAGCAAGCACTTACCTAGGACAAGGCTATGCCTATTATGCTTTGAAGCTACACAGGTACATCACTTGGATGTATTGGTGTCTATCATTCATGTATGCATCCAGATATGGTCTATGGTGACACTTAAACCTCGCATTTGAGCTCGGTTACATGCCTTGGTTGCTTCAGTAGGCTATGCAGTTACGGGCTTGAAACACATATTGGGTTTTATGCTTCCAAACGTATGCTCTATGGATCTTGGATGTCTAGATTCATTCACATGATGTTTTGAGCTTTGCTTGCTCATTTGGCATTCGACTTTTGCTTCAGTAGGAACTACTCAGCTTTGTGTATTGAACCACATTGGCACTTGGATGTACTACAAAGCATTTGGTTTATGCAGTTGAGCTTGAGCTTATCACAATGAGACAGTGGAACTCATTGTGACATGTACATGCTCTCTTGATATTTATTGGATGCAGTTAACCTGTCGTGGGTTGATTTGATCTCTTGGCTTGAACCTGGCACTAATATCTGTTAAAGTATTGTTAGTGGTATTTATATGCTTCTGGGTTATGTATTGAGCTATGTCCACTGGGTTATGCATCTAGTAGTTCTCTTCATTTAACCTTGATACCTACCTTGTGCATGAGATCTATGCCTATTGCATATATGGTTTCTGACACACTGCAGTTGTGACAGTCTTCAATGCCGGTTCCTAGCTTCTTCCTCTTGGTTGCTCACAATTGGTTTTTGGCATATTGCTGCAATTTATTACAACAACCTGTCATTTCAGTTTTATGCATTCTATTTGAGGGCAATCACCTGGACTTGACAGTCTTTTGCCTACAAGATATGGACAACTCATTACTTTGGTAGTACCTCTAGTCTCCCACTTGATTTAGCAGTGGTTTTGCGGCTGATTTGCAGAGTATTACAGCAGCCCCCACTTGCCCTTCTGTGCACTTGCTTGGTCTCATTATGGCTTGTGATTCTTGCAACAGTGCTATCTTCAATATTGAGAGATTTAATGGGAACAATTACAGCTATTGGAAGACCCATATATGGCAAGTTTTAGTGTAGAAATTGCAAGGTAGACCACTCAAAAATGGGGGTGCCAAATCCAAAAACATTGTGGCTAAGGATTGGGATGAACTGGATGAGCTATGCAAGTCCACAATCATTTTATCACTCTCTAAGCTACTTCACTACAATGTTGTAACTGAAAATTAGACTGCATATGAGCTTTGGATACAGATTAAGAATCTTTATGACAAGCAGAGTCCTACATCTCAAATGTATTGGCTGACACAATCAATGGACCTTTGCACGAAGGAAAGGACTTCTATGTTTGCACACTTGAATGAGTTTCACTCCATCAAAGGACCTTCACATGAAAGAAGGGACTTCTATGTTTGTACACTTGAATGAGTTTCACTCCATCATTAACAATTTAGCTTCGTAGAAGATTGAGTTCAAGGATACTTTGTATCCTTTATTTATGCTTGGTACTCTACTTGAGTCATGGGACACTTTCCGTACAGCCCTTTGCGCTAAGGATGGGCTGAAATTGTAGGACTGAAGAGGCAAACAGAAAGAATGTGGATGCTTCCCCTACATCACATGCATTCACTATGAGAGGCTGGTAGGATGGAAATGGCCATGGTAGAGACTCTAACATGTCCCAATCTAGGATACACGAACAAACTCACAGTAAGCCCCATGGCCATAAGTCCGGTCTTACTTGTCATTATTGTGGGAAAGCAGGTCATATTTGGCCACAATGCCATGATATGTGCAAAGACAAGTGCAAGGAAAAGGGTAAGGGTAAAGTGCAGGACAAGAATGATGATCATGGTATTGTGCCTATCAAGTCTAGTGTCAAGATTGAGGAGATTAATGTAGTGCAGCAGCCTGACATATCTAATAATCTTATCTTGGTAGCTTTTCAAGCTATACTCAGTGTTGGTTGATAGATTCAGGGGCTTCCTTTCATGTGACCCCTCGTAGAGTGGTTTCACTCCTACCATAGTATGGCTGGATCTGTCCGATTGGGTAATGACTTGGCATTCAAGATAGTTGGTATTAGTGGTGTCTAGTTGCATTTTAGTTCAAGCAGCATGTTCACTCTTCATGATGCACATCATGTATTGGCTCTTACGAAGAGCCTTATCTCTGCTAGCACCTTGGATGATGCATGTTATATTATCTCTTTTGGTGATTCCTCATGGAAGATAACTCTTGGGAATCTTGTTATTGCATGTGGTGCTAAGTCTTATACCCTCTATCCTTTTCTTGTATTTGGGTTAGCGGACCATATTTTGGTTGTGGCTACAATTCCATATCTATCTCTTTGGCATCATCACCTTGGACACATATCTTTGAAAGAAATGAAAATGCTTAGCAATTTGTAGTATGTTTCGGCCCTAGACTATAAGTGTTTTGAGTCTTATGATCACTATTTATATGGCAGACAAACACATAGTACACATAAGAAGTCTGGCATGAAGCACATGGATGAGCCTTTGGCTCTTGTTCATTCGCATATATGTGGTCCCATGCCCTATCAGCCACTAGGTGGTGTGAAGTACTTTGTCACATTCATTGATAATTACTCTTATAAGGTCTAGGCTTACCTTGTTAAGAAAAAATCGAATGTCTTGTCTACCTTTCTAGCGTTGGCTTGCTCTTGTTGAGAACCACTCTAGGTCTAGGCTAAAATACCTAAGGTCAAAAGCTTTTAAGCAATTTTGCGATGAGCAAGATATTAGATGTCAGTTGACCGCCCCCTGCAACCCCCCACAATGGTATTACCGAACGCATGAACAAGACGATTCAAAAGAGTGTGCAGTATGCTTAGCTAGGTAGCCTTACCCCAACACTTTTGGACGGAGACCTCCATCATATGCTTGTTTGCGTGTCTTTGGTTGTGAGGCATTCTACCATGTTCCCAAAGATCCCAAAGACAAGCGCAATAAGTTGGATCCTCAATCCGTGAAATGCATCTTTCTTGGTTATGGGGATACAGGTGAGATGGGCTATCGCCGATGGGATCCGCAAGCTTGCAAGGTTATCCGCAACCATGATATCGCTTTCCATGATGAGAAAAAGATGCATAAGCAGCCTAAGTAAGTGGTTGAAGTATATAGGGTGATCTTTCAGGTGGAGCCTCCTGCTCCATATAGCCAACTACGCTAGCCTGTAGTAGTTGATACTCCAGTGGCCCAAGCCTCGCCTGTTGTGCACAATAGCCTGCTTCGAGACGCTCTACTAGAGCTAGACATCAACTTGAGCATTGTATGCCCTCCATGGATTATATTATGGTGACAGATGTAGCTGAGCCTCTCTCTTATGATGAGGCCATGCACAAAGATGAGTCACTCATGAAACAGGGCTATGCAATTGGAGTCTAACTCCTTACTAACTAAACATACGTGAGATTTGATTCCTTTGCCTAGTGGCAAGAAGGCATTGCCATGTAAGTGGATATACAAGCTGAAAAGTATCCTTGGACGCCCCAAACCTGCTTATAAGGCCAGATTGGTAGCTAAGGGTTTTAACCAAAAACATGGTATTGACTTCAATAAAGTCTTTTCCCCTATGGTCAAAATGAAGACCCTATACTTAGTACTACATTGGTTGCTTAGCTAGGTATAGACCTTTATCATATGTTGTAAAGATGGCTTTTTTACATGGAAACTTAAATGATGAGATCTAAATGCAGCAACCTAAGGGCTTTAAAGAAAAAGATAGGGAACACCTACTGTGCAAGTTGAGAAAGAGCCTTTATGGCCTTAAGCAAGCACCTATATCACAAGTTTAATACTTTTATAAATTCATAGGAATATAGCCATAGTGCTATGGATCTGTGTTTATACACGAAGAAGGCTCGTAATAGAAGCCTTATGATTTTGGTCCTCTATGTGGATGATATGTTTATTGCTGGAAGAGCGCATGATGAGTTAAATGCCTTGAAAACTTAGCTCAAGAAGAGCTTTGAGATGAAGGACATGGAATAGGCCTCGCATATTCTTGGGATGCACATCACGCACAATCGCTAAGAGGCTCCTTTATCTATCAAGCATATATCCATAAAGTCCTTGAGCAGTTTCATATGCAGGATGGTAATCCTATTGGTTGTCCCCTGCCTTCTCATATGAAGGTTAGTCACACCAACTGTCCCTAATTTTATAAGCAGAACGCCGAGATGGACAAGATTCCTTACGCATCCGACATGGACAATTTGATGTATACCATGATAGGCACTTGTTCTGACATAGCATTTGAAGTGGGAGTTGTGGAACGCTATATGACTACACCTAGCAGACGGCATCGGGATCCCGTCAAGGGTATTATGAGGTACCTGAAGGGCACAATAGCTACATGCATATATTATGGTGGCCAGGATACCGGAGTCGTGGGATACACTGACTCTAATTATGCAGGACATGCAGACAATAGAAAGTTTACCTCAGCTATGTCTTCACCTTTGCTAGAGGTGCTCTTTTGATATCCAAGGTGTAGAAATGCATGACCCTCTCTACTACCGAGGACGAGTATGTTGCAGTCACTGAGGCTGGCAAGGAGGCTCTCTAGTTAGGCCATCTAGTAGCAAACCTTGGTATTATTGATGTGATCCCTACACTACATCCAAATTCTATGAGTGCTATCCAATTAGCCAAGAATCTAGTCTTCCATGCAAAGACGAAACACATTAAGATGCATTACCACTTCATCAGAGAGGTCGTTGAGGACAAGTCTATTGACCTTGTCAAGAAATCAACTAACCAAAATCCTATAGATCTACTCATGAATATAGTATCTCAACAAAGCGTTTTGCCTTCCTTGGAAAGTTAATGGGCATTGGATGAGATGACATCTTTCCTCATCCTATTGTACTTATGTACATTTGTACTTTGTCACTTTTTCCTGTTCTCTCCTCACTAGGGACACATTCGTCTTTAAGTGGGAGGTTGTTGGGGACAAAGGAGCCTATGTCTAGCCACCCATATATTATTACACTGACACTATCCACACACTGACAATACCCACACACCTGTACACTACAAGTGGTGGACGCCCATCACTATCACTTCATTATTTATTCTTCAGTGACATTTGAATAAAAGGAAGGCCAGTCACACATTGTGATTATTGAAGTTCCCACATCTTGTGTCTCTCTCTTTCTTGCTCTTGCTCCATCCACCATAGCTCTTGCTTCTGCTCACATGCTTCCACTCCGGGCTCACTCCCTTCAGCAAGTGAATAATTTTTCCACGAATGACACTATCCAAGCAGCAACCTTGTTGCATGCACATTCTCATTTGCATAGTATAGCATCCTCCCATGCATCTCATTAAGCAAAGCACCCAGGTCCCATGAGCACCCTACTTAAATTGGATCCCAAGCAACCTTTCAACATGGCAATCACCTACATATCTCCACGCTTTCTTCATCATTGACACCCTTGCTCATGGTTATGTACATACTCTCTATTTTGTGATGTGCAAGACAACTATACCTTTCCCCAATGGGCACATTATTTTATTCGAAACAAAGAAAATTTTCAAAGCCGTTTATATATCAACTTTATAGATCCTGGTAGGCCACTAGGCAGTCAACGTGCACCCTTTGTCCAATGCATTAGCCTCTTTGGAGTGGTCCTTTGGAGTCCTGGGGGAAGATAACCATTGCCTCTATAATCTTGATAGGTTCTTGGATAGCCAACATGTGCCCATTAACCGATGCCCTAGCTGATTTGAGGTGGAACTTCCTGGGGGGAAAAAGGGTTGAGCTATGCTTGGTAGTCACTCTTGGCTCTTGTTTTGGGCTCATGGGGATATTGAACTAAGATAAGGTGCATTACAGACCAAACCTTCACTATACTCATCAAACAGCCCAAAACTCAAATGCACTACATATGCACAAGTATCCAATAAGCAAACTCACAAACTTTGGTTGGTTCGATCTCTATAAATAGGTTGTGCTAGGTAGACCACTTGCATCCTGATGCATCACAATCTACACACTATAGCGGTTGCCATATTCATCAACTAGTTGTCCGCCATTCTCTAGCTGCTGCCATGACCATTTGTTGCTGCCGCCCTGATTGTCTAGAGGTGGCAACACCTACGTTTAGTTCTAGCTGCTGACATTTTACAACTACTCCTGCTGCCACTCCCTCCGCAACTGCTCCAACTCCTATCAGACTACTTCAAATTGCTGCCCTAATCATTGTGATTGTGGCCAGCTATACTTCATCTGTTCACGCAGCCTTGCTGTTGTTCATTGCACAGAGGACATTTTCACTACTGTGTATTGATCCTCTTGATGCCATCATAATATTTATTGTTGGGTTTCATCTCCAGCTTCATCTGAAGAGTCAAGACTATGGCCAAGTGGTACATTGCTATGTTTACTTTCTCCAGCCTGACAGATCTACTACATTTCGGTTTCAGCCTAATGCCCTACTATTCACAGCCCTCTTAATCAGTCCACTGCATTGACTAGCCCACGGTTGCTGTGTTCATCACGCTCAGCTCCAATCTACTACATCATCTTCATCTTCTACCTTGTTACAATGGTTGCTATGCTCACGATCTGTCACACTGGAGGATGACACTCTCCCTCAACCCCCTCCCATGAGGGCCATCAGTTGTTGGACTACTCTGCCTTTGAGCATTGTTTACCTACATCTACTTATTCATTCATTCATTACTTCCATTTTGTGTTCTTGCATTCCTGTTTGTGTTCACTCTGTTTCAGCTGTGTTCGTATACTCTATGTTTTCTTTTGCAAAATCTAGCATATCTCCATGTGAAGCTTCTAGAAAATTAGAACTTGTGGTAAAGCAAAACATTAGGCAAATTGCTGAGATTGAATGGACAAGAAATCTCCCTCAAACGTTAAATCTTTAAATCTGAATTCGATTACATATCATATAGATGCAACACGTTCCATGGCAACGATGTCAAATTTGTGACTTGCAATAGATGCTCCGGCAAAAACTCTCGTTTATGCTTCGGAGCGATGAGCTACTTCTATCAAGTTCAGAATCTTTTAGCTTCAGAGATGTCTGAGAAGGTCGGTAAAGCCCAATATACTGATTTAGTTTGGAAATAGAACAAATAGCAAAACAAGATTAAAAACTCAATTACACACACGGAGTCTTTCTGCTGAAGAAGGATACGTAGGCCTTACCATGCATGAAGTTATGACACGAAAGGATATTGTAACCTAAAAGATGCAAGAAAACCAGAGGAGGTTACCTCCAAGGTAAGTTTCTATCGCAGATTGGAGCCGAGAAGGTATTCGAAGCAGGCCCTGGGTTTGCTTTGCTGCTGCTCTGATACCTTCGAAGGTGAGAGCTTTGTGAGCGACAGGACGGACAAGGGCCTTCATTGAGGCGTCGTCCTCGAGTCGGAGCTCAAAACTGCTAAAGCCGGGAGATGAAATCAGAAGACATGTCACCTCGGCGGGTTCTCGCTAATAATCGCGCCTTCTTGCAACGGTCGGAGCTGAGGTGGCCATCGCACTGCTGAATTGGCAGCACTGCAACGTCGGTAAAACGTTGTGGACTCCCAGGTACAAGAGAGTTGACGAATAAAAAATCCAAGGTGAGGCAATCCACAAGGGTTTTGCCTTAGACAAGGCTTTTGTGTGACCCAACAACGAGTATATTCCTCACGCCAATGCACCCAACCTTGGCGCATGGCATCCCTTTTTGGGAATCCACTGGGATTGGCGGTTTTAGTTGGTGAGAGTCCTAGACCCTGAACAAAGGTGCTAGGTGTCTACCCACGCTTCGTTATTTGGGTGGTAAATAGAGTTTTCCAACGAACATGTTTCTAAAGGAAGTAGTGAATTCATAAGCTAGTGGCACAGAGTTCTGCCTTTGAGTCTGATTAGGCACCCAGCTCAAAAAATAAAAACACACAAGTATATTCTATGTTTGAAGAAGTGTGCATTTCATACATCTTGGGGTAGCTATCATCAACATGTATGGAGATTGGTCGAATTCACATGGATAGAACAGTTGGTATCAAAGAGTATGGTAGACAAAATTTAACTACATGTGGCCAAGTAGCCGCCAATCATCTTTTGTTATCTTTATTACATGCCCTTGTACACCCTATTATCTAGGATGGGTCTATTAAGGGTCTTATATGTCCTTATTATACGGGCCACCTTGGTAACCTCCAACAAACAACATGCATTTTTAAAACTACATAGACACACAAGGAAGGAAAAGAAGCTTAGACATGAAGATAAGTTGTCTAGTTGATGAAACAAATGACAAGTGTAATGCTTGCAAACTTTCTAGAATATTCATTTGAGAATTTAGTCAATAAGAGAACTTAAAGCTGTCAGCAAGGATTTCCTACATTAAATGGCTTCCCTTATACTTCTCTCCCAATTCAATCTTGCCAAGTGACTTTGTCTAGGGTGAATGATTGTTGCCTACTACTGAAATTCATCAATGTGATACCTATCTACTTGAGCTAGTATCCATATGTGCTAAATGCAACTCATTGCTTATTTGTTTATACTCTTTTCCCAATTATGATTTCTTAATAGCATCTATGTTTGAAATGTGACTATTATCAAGATGCTAGATTCTTGCCATTTGTGAAGTTTTTGTGTCATGGCAATATTGAAAATGAGATTGTTGTAAGTCTATTGGTTTTGTAAGTAGCTTCTAACAAACTTATGTATATGTTTTTAGTCCAAGCCTTTATTTTGAACAAATGGATATGTCTAACATTTTTAGGATGAAGATATAGGTCACCTCAAACTACCTATGTTTGGTAGGAAAGTCCATCCTAACTTGTAATTACAATATTTGAACTATAGAATATAAAGGGGACTTTCCTACGTTTAGTAAGAAAGTGTAATACAAAGTTTAGATATGATATACATGTCAAGTCAATGACCATGTACTTTGCAAAGGTTGTAAATGGTTAGGACCAAAAGTGTCAAGAATAACTGAGTGCCCAAGATAATGTTTACCACTCATGGGATAAGGTTAAAGTGTCCAAATATAGTGAACATGTAAAGGATAAGAATGAGAAAAGTGGGACTTTTTTGTGGGAAGTACTACTGGATAGCTTGATTGTGGACAAACATGGAGAGGTTGGGAGGGAGGGATGTATGCTTTTTATGCTCAAAAGGAAGCTCCCAAGATAGGATAGAAAGGAAAGCCATCAAAGCTTATGACAAAAGGACTTGAAGGAGGGTTTTAGGAGTGATTTCTAAAGTATCTTTGCTATCCAAAATAGGACACTACAATAATAGTAAATTTTCTTCATCTCTTTTATCGAATTTCATGATGTTTTGGGCTTGAAGACACTCCTATATACACCCCCAAACTTAGCCTTGGACTTGAGACATCAAGTGGAAACTTTATGGATGATTTGGGGCTAGAATTGACTGTCAAAATAGTGTATATAGTGCTATAATAAAATTTCAGCATGCTAGTTGCATTTGAAAGCTACAGGTGATGACTTATGCTTGTCCACAGGAGACAAAGGCATGATGAATACAAAGGCTTTTTTTTAGAATACACTTGACCAGCAAGGAATTGAGTTTTTTATGATGTTTATGGGCTAATCTTAATAGGGAATAATAATGCAAAACAAGACAGCATGCTATCCATGAAGTTCATGAGCTTCAAATAGACTTTTGGATACATTTGGTGATGGAATTGGACTCTCTAACAAGAAAAGTTCAAACTACCATCAAAACTCAAGTTTAAAGTACGTTTATGAGCGGGAAGGAGTGTTTTCTTCTTTCTGTAATAAAATAGTCATCCATGGTTGAAGTGGTTTTTTAAGCCCCATAATGGTTAAAATTGGTTTTAATGGATTCTAATGCTTGGTATTACTTCTTGGCATTAACACACATCATCTACTACAAAGATTTAGAGGTATGTATGGATTTATGAGGTGCATATCAATGATTTTGGTCTATGTACAATAGAGATCTTGATGTATGTCAGAGGATTTCTAAACTATAGTATCAGATTGTGTGTTGAACAATCATCCCAAAGTGTGTTTGCATGCCTAGGATATGGACATCTTATATAGTTGTATTAAGATGTATTTTTGTACCATATATGGAATAGAATCATCGGATTGTGCCTCTATTTATTGTCTTTCACTTCATCTAAACACTTAATACTCTTTCTTTCTTCATGTTCCCTATTTCACTCTCTCCAAACACTTCTATCCCATACCCCTATAGTAGACCTTCTAGCTTACATGCTCTAATAACATAGTTTTTTTGTGAGCAATTCTGACAAAAAAAATTTGGAAAATGGTAAGCAAGTAATCCACCTAAAGAGAGGAGGAAGGATGTGGGCAATACTAATTGTAGTGTGGACATGATGGTGGTAGCAAGATAATGGTAGGAGGATGGAGGCCAAGCAAGGTTAAAGGGTAGTGACTAGGGTCAACAAAGGACAAAGAGGGATAGGCTAGGGGTGAGTGGGATTACAGGGGGTAGAAAAGGGTAAAGGAGCGAGGCAAGTGAGGGTAGATATGGGTAGATGATGAGTGTAGGCATGGGTAACAAAAGATAGGCAACAATACGATGGAATGTACAAGCATAATGGGGGGGAGCAAGGGATAAATGGGGTGGGTGAGGGGTAGAGGGGGTTATACAAGGGTAGTGGGATACAAGTAGGATTAGTGGGTAGGGGAGGTTGGATAGAGGGTATGCATGGTTAATGAAAGGTGTGGCAATGGTACAAGGGGATATGCAAAGCTAAAAGGGGTAAACCCCTAGTAAGCAAGGTGTAGACAATCGGTAGAGGGGGTAGAAAGAATAGGCACAAGTATGTGGGTTTAGATTGGGTTAAAGGTTGGTAAGGAAGGGTAGGTGGAGGTAGGTGAGGATAGAGTGCAATGATAGAGAATGATCCACTTTATGGTGGATGGGATAGTGAAGATAACAAAAGATGGGTGAGGGTATGAGGGTAGATGGTGGGTAGGTGGTCAATCTTACAATAGAGACGATGGGTGGAGGATAGAGGAAAATAGATGAGAATAATGGATGAAGATGGGGGTGGATAGAGTAGATAGGATACATACGCGTAAGCAAGGTTTGAGGGCCTATGCATCAACCCCTCTATAATCTCTATACCCCTATCACATTCCCAAATTCCCACCTAGCCCTACTTACCCTTGGGATCCTTGCATAACCCTTCTTTGTGTATTCCCCTTATCTATGCCCTCTTAGCCCTTCTATCATTCCCGTCTCTATCCCCCTCCCTACCCCCTTCCATTCTAAACTTCCCCCTCTATCCCCCTCCCTACCCCCTTCCATTCTAAACTTCCCCCTCTATCCCCCTACCTTTTACTTCCTTGCATACTTATTACTAGTCACCTTTTCTATCCCAACCTAGCTCTCTCTACGTCTAGCCTATCCCTTCTATTACTACCTATGGCCATCCTCTAGCTTGGCTATCCCTCCTTACCCTGATGAAATTCCCTTATCCTTTGCCTACTCTTATATCCTTCTCTACCCCAACCCCCAAAAGATAAAATCCTTAACTACCCTACATGCCCCCTTTGTCCCTTCTCTATCTCCTCCTCCCTCCCTGACCCTTCTCTATCTCCACCTATCTCATTGTTGTATGGTTTTGAAGGCATGACATGACCTATGAACAACATATTTGGAAGATTCATTAGCCTTGATTGATGTTGATCTCACTTGGTGCACATTACACTTGGCATTTCAAGGATGTACTATGAGTTCCTAGCATTGATGCTATTATGCAGAACTTGAATTTGGCTTGCACCTATTTGATTCTCTTTGTCTATGTGAAAATGGAAAAGTGCCATGCCAAGTACATGGCTTAAACCTTTAGAACTAAATGTAAGAATTAAGAGACAAAGGGAGAAATATATTTACAAAATAAGGTATGAAAAAGGGGATAGCAAGGCAACAGATTTTGGGGACCATCAACATGAATTTTGGGATTGAGACAACATGGAGAGGAGAGGAGAAAGAGGTGGACTACAAGCGCCTTCAACGGGGGAGACTATATGACGAAGAGGAAAAGATGGCAACCAAAAAATCTGAGATATATAGGGCTCAATAAAGGGACCGGGCTATTATGAATAGGAGATATGCATAGGGTTGAACTGTTATAATGAAGAGTGGGCTAACGTAAAGAAAAATAGGACTAATTAGAAATAGGGTAGTTTTAAAGACACGTTTGGGGCAGCTTTTGACAAGTTGGGGATTGATCTTTGACATAAACCAAGGCTAAATTGATCTTGCTTTAGTGTACATTACACTTGGCATTTTCTAGGAAGTGCTACAATTTCCTAGCATTGATGTTATTTTGTAGGACTTGAATTTGGCTTGCACCTATTTGATTCTCTTTGTCTATGTGAAAGCGGAGAAGTGCCACACCCAAAGCCTATGGTTTAAGCCTTTAGAACTAAACATAAGAATTAGAGACAAAGGGGGAAATATATTTAGGAAAGAAGGTGTGAAATAAGGGATAGTAGGGTGTTGATTTTGGGGGACCATAAACATTTTATACACATTTTTGTCTATTAGAGTTATCTCTTCTCATAATGCTGGAAGAAATTGACAGGCTTCATCTCTGTTAGTATTCTTCTACATTTTCTAATTCTTTTTTGGAGTATTCTTCTACGTCTTCAATTTCTTCGAACCCCTTCTCTTCCATCTACTCCTCTCCCAGAATCTACCTTCACCCTACTGTCTCTTACCCTTGTGGTGGACTCTTGACACCAAACGCACCGACACTGTGTTAGGGGAAGTTTATGCTATCATCAGAGGTGAATTTCAGAAGATATTTGGGCTGATTTGGGGCTGATATCTTCAGCCATATTTAGAGAATTAGCAACAACATTGTTCTTTAAATTCATTCCTTACTCTATAGAAGACATCTTGTCAAAATATGCAAGTATTATGTGCCCCTTTGGCAGGGCAATGTTCGTAGATCATTCATAGATGCTTTGAGTTGAATTAAGAGGAGTTTTTTCTCTTATTTCTTGGTTGTGGTAACTTATCCTTATTAGGAACTCAATTTGAAGTTCTCTTGAAGCAAGTCTCTTTGCCCTACAAGCCTTATAATTGACTCACAAGCTTTTGTCCCTAACAATCTACATTGAATGTAATCATGCAAAGTTGATTCATGCTATGGCATAATGTATGAATGATGGGATACAGAGTTGTTTATGATACATGATAGCATATTGTACTTGATTTTATAATTTGTGATTGCTCTTATAGTCAAGAAAACAAGCTTGATTTGAGTTTAGAACTTATGAGATAATACTCTTGTGATCTTTGCTAAGAACATGCAATTGGAAGCTCTATTAACATCTTCAAGAACTTGGCTTGAAACCTTTAATCCTTCTCTTATCTCTACCATCTCCAGAGTTTAAGCTCTTGAACCCCCATACATTCTTCTCTCTCAATCCCTTGTGATTGACCGTGAAGTACCTCTTAGACCTTTAATCATTCATTGTAATCTACTTATCTCTTGGAGACACATCTCCATCTATCTTGTCCAATTTTCTTGCCAAACCCCTATGGTGACCTTCAACCCTACACATTGCGATAGTGTGCCACAACTCCCACTACAAATGCTATGTCAGGACAAGTGGCTATCATGGCGTACATCAAACTGCCCACTGTGGATACATAAGGGATCTTGGCCATCTCAACCTTCTACTCATCAGACTGCAGACAATTGGCTTGACTAACCTTCGCGTGAGAAGGTAAAGGACACCCAATAGGCTTAACATCCTGCAGATGGAACCACTGAAGGACCTTTTGATATATTCCTTTTGGGACAAGTAGAGGAGCCCCTTAGAGCGATTGCACATAATGCACATCCCAATAATATGTGAGACTTGTCCCATGTCCTTCATCTCAAACATTTTCTTGAGTTGACCTTTCAAGGCATCCAACTCATCATGAGCACTCTGTCAATCAACATATTATCAAGATAGAGGATCAAAATCATAAGGCTTCTATCATGAGCCTTCTTTGTGTATAAATACGGATCCATATCATTGCGAGAATATCCTTGTGAATGCATAAAGGCATCAAACTTGTAATACCATTCCCTAGGCTTAAGACCATAAAGTCTCTATCACAATCTACACACTAGGTGTTTCTTGCTAAGGTATGCAAATCCCTTAGGTTGCTCCATGCAAATCTCATCATATAAGTCTCCATGAAGAAAAGAAGTCTTGACATCCATATGATAAAGATCCAAGTCAAGTTGAGTAATCCAAGTCAATACCAAGTGTAGGGTAGTCATCTTCACAACATGAGAAATGATTTCATCAAAGTCCACACCATGTTCTTGCTTGAAGCCCTTAGCAACCAATTTGGCCTTGTATCCTAGCTTGGGGCATCCAAGGGTACTTTTCAACTGGTATACCCATTTGCAAAGCACGCTTGCCACTAGGCAAAGGAATCAAATCCCACGTATGATTTTTCTGCAATGAGTCATACTTTGAACACATGGCCCTCTCCCAAGAGTGACTATCATCTCTGCACATGGCCTCATCATAAGTACGAGGCTCACTAGCATTTGTCAATATAACATAATCCATAGAGGGCTTAAACCATGCAGGTTGTTGTCTATCTCTAGTAGACTACAGATTGTGGGGCTTGTACATCATGTGGAGCATCAGGGACTTGGGCCACTAGAGCATTAGCCACTACTGTAGGTTGTCTAGCTAGCTGTATAGTAGCAGGAGGCTCCTCCTAAAATATCACCCTACGTACCTCTACGACATGCTCAAGGTGCATATCCATTTTCTCTTCATGGGAGACAACATCATGGCTGCAGATAACCTTCTGAGCCTGTGAATCCCATAGGTAATAGCCCATCTCACCTGCATCTCCATAACCAAGAAAGATGCATTTCCTAGAGTTAGGATCCAACTTATTGCGGTTTTCCTTGTATACATGGCAGAAAGCCTCACAACCAAAGACACGCAAATGAGCATATGAGGGAGGTTTTCTAGACCATACCTACTCTACAACATGATTGCCAAGAGTTATACATGGGGATCAATCTATCAAGTGTATGACAATAGTAACTACCTCATATCACAAATGCTATGGTAAGCCTGCCTGGCTAAGCATACACTACAAACTCACTCCTGAATCATCCTATTCATGTGCTTAGTTATATCATTCTGGGGTGGGGTGTATGGGGTAGTCAACGAACGCTTAATACCCCTCTCATCACAAAATTTCTCAAAGGCTTTAGAGATATATTCACTCCCATTGTCTTACCTTAGGCATCACTCTATATCAAGACTGGTTCTCAACTAAAGCAAGCCAACATTGAAATGTATCCAAGACTTTTGATTTTTTCTCAATAGAATATGTTCAATCATAATGTAGGCAAACAAATGTACAAACTATCAAACCAGGCTGTTGTAATTACTACAAACAACCCTAAGACCACTGCTAAATCAAGTTGAAAACAAGGGGTCTTGACCAAGTAATGAACTATCCATAAACTCAATGCAAAGAACTGTCAAATGGAGGTGACTGCTCTCAAAAACGACGTAGTAAATTGCAATTACAACATGCTAAAAATAAAGTATAACTGTAATAAATCAATGCCAAAGATGGGCAATCACTATATAAAACAAACTCCAATTGCCAGGGAATAGCTCCAACTAGCAGTGAGTAGATATGCGACTGGCACAGAGATCAATGTGTCAAATGGAGATACATTCCATAGGCATAACCATCGTGCATAGAGTGGGTTTCATGGGTAATAAAAGAGACCAATTAAAGACACAATAGAGTGAGCAATGTAACGGAAGCTCAATACATAACCAACCAAGATGCATATATCATTGACAACATTGTAGGTGCTAGTCCAAGAGGAATTTTCGATCAGCCCACTAAGCATCAACTGTGTACATAAAGCATGACAAGAACATGTACATATCACCAAGTCCCATGGTCTCACTAAAAGACCCCCAAGCTCAACTGTTCATCCAAATGCTCAAAGTAATATCCAAGTGTCAAGTAGTGGCTCCCACTGGAACAAAGGTCAAATTCCATATGAGTAGACAAAGCTCAAAACATCATGTGGAAGGCATCCATACATCCAAGATCCAAGTAGCATATATTTGAAAGTATTTGATCTAATAACTTGCAAAGCTCTTACTGGAGCATCAAATAGCCATACATAATAGTGAATGATAGCCAATGTCAAGATTCAAAGCTCCAATCTTAGTTCAAACGCAATCGAAAGGCATAACCAAGCATGTAAGTGTAATGGTATATCCTAGTGTAGCATCCAAAGTGCTTGGGAAGCATTGATAAGTAATATGCATAAAGTTTCTCTAATAAAATACATATAGCCTTGCTTACTATAGCAATAAAAACCTCTATAAAATTGAGAAAAAGAGTGCTCAAATCAATCAGATAGCATTTCAATACTTTGATAAGCTAAATCAAGACCAAAATAAGCTCCAGAATATCCAAAGTCAAGCCCAAATGAAGCTCCAGTAGCATTCAAGCCCAAACAATGTAACTAGCATATGTAGGTAACATAAGCATCAAGCATGTATTCACGGGTCATACAAAGACCATATGTATAACCTCTGTCACAAAGCATGCAAGTGTAGACCAATGTCAAGTAAATGCCAACTAATAGGGAGCTCAAACAAGGCTCAAAATACATTCTGGAACCATCCAAAGCATTTGCCAACCTTCATTTGCATCCCAATAGTCATATGAAACACCACCCGGGAAGCACTCGCGACCAATATGCAAAGCATAAAGTGATTAAATAAGCTTCAGCCCTAGAATATATGTTAGATATGATCAATGCCCCACCCTCATTAGATGCTACCAATGATCCATGGTGCTCAAAGTTGTAAGGCCCCCATTATGAGGAGAAGCCAAATGTGAGCCCGGACATTGGTTGAGTCCTGACTTGTATATCAGATGAGGTCTATGTGACCGGATGGCAAAAAGGTGACTGTTGTGGGTCTAATCTTTGGGTTAGACGAAGTGGCTAAGCTGGTAGCAACTCGAGGCACATTGCATTGAGTTGCGTGGTAAGGGAGTTAAAAGGGGCCCCTATTGTGGGGTCCGGGGGCAATGCCCCCGGCCCGATGGTAAAGGGAATATTCCCTGGAATATTCCCTGGCCGACTAGTGGAGGCTCATATGGTAGGTCGGTCAGCAGGCCGGCCTAACGACCTTCGCGGGGTATAAAAGCTAAACCCCTTCGCAACCATCACTCACTCATCTTTCACCCAGTTAGAGTTGTTGTTCCAGCTAGCCTTAAACTCTTCACCTATCTTCTGTCTAGATCGCCATCTAAGCTTCACACAGTGGAAGCGCACGGATGGACAGAGCCATCTTTGTATCAGTTGTTTGGAGTTAAAGAATTTACTGATTCTCATCTTATCTGTTGTGTACTCTCTATCTCTTTCTCAGATTCTGTTCGCTGCACCGTGTAATATTTTACAATATACAGTACTGATCTACTATGTAAAATTGTGTATTTCAGGCCACTAAATTAGCTCCAAATGATGGCCAATCAATAGGTATACATTCCGTTAACATATGGGGACCATTCGGGACCAACCGGGCATCAAATGTCAATGCTATCCAAGCATAAACATAAAGTGCTGATGTAACACTATTTTTGGCTGCCTGTGGATTGTGGAAAATAGTCCTGGACTGAGGTAAATCAGTCCACAAATCAATGCCAATGATAAACCACCAATGCCAAGCATCAAGGGGGTGTATGAAGTGTTTTCAAGCTACAAATGAGTACTGAGGGAGGGCTGAAGTAAAAAATGAATTTTGTAGGTCTTCAAGTTGGCCCAAATAGGGATGATGTTGTTGGATATCCTGTTGGTCCATGTGGCATTAATGAGGTGGAAGGGGGCTCAAGTAGGGCCTAAAGAAGGCCTATACAAAGCCTTGTCAAGCCTAATCAGACAGGAGGTCTAATGGTTGGAGCTATGGTTGCCCTTTCTTGACGTACCCTGCAAATTGAAATAAATACTTAAAAGAATGCTTCAATATCTTTGAAGGAATGCCCTGAGGGTGCCAAATGGGCCGGGTAGGTGCTCGGGAAGTCGGGAAGTGATTAGAGCTTAAAGGAGTCGGATATGGCTACCAAGAGTGAGAACCAATGTTGTAGGGATTCGAATGAATAACGAAGGAGTCACAGACCAAGCTCGAATGTTCAAGCAACCATGCTCTAATACTAGTTGAAAGGTGAGAAGGATCAAAGCTTGCATGGGAGAGCTATGGCGGGAGAGTAAGAGCAAGAACAAGAGAGAGAGAGACTCGCAATGTGGGAACTCCAATAGTCACAATGTGTGATTGGCCTTCACTTCATTCATCTGTCACTAAAAGAATAAAGAATAAAGTGACGATGACGGGCGCCCGCTGCCTACACTGTGCATGCGCGGGTACTGTCAATGTAGTAATACACGGGCAGCTAGACGGAGGCACCTTTACCCCCAACAATGCAAATGGGAAACCGCCCCTCTCTCCCTCTCCCTCTCTCTCTCTCCCTCTGCCTCTTAGATTTCGGTGGCCCCCAAGAAGGTGCCCTCTCTCATCACCCTTGCCATCAATTGGGCTTTTCTTTTATCATTCCTCTTCTCAGATACATGCCAACCAAGAGAGTCCGAGAAGAGCTTATTGAAAGAGAGAGAGAGAGACAAAGTGGAGCGAAAGATGAGCCTCAGCTTATTATTGTTCTTCTTCCATTATTCTTCCATCATACTAACTAAAAGAGACTTACACACATAGGTATGACTAACTAAGACTAACTGTGGTTAAGTCACTGACTACACTAACTTATTCAATGTCACACATGTGTACATCTGCGTCCAGCTAATGTTGGTCACACACATAAAGATAGACTGACTGAAGAGTAACAAAAGCTTGATATTCTAACACTTCCTCTCAAGCTCAAACCATCTGATAAACTCCAAGTAGCTGTCTGAAGTATATGAACTTTTCTTTACCAAGAGACTTGGTAAATATGTCTGCTACTACTTGGTCTTTAGTCTTCACATGAAGCAAGTCAATTTGCCCTGTAAGAACCATTTCTCTGATGAAATGGTAGTGATCCTCAATATGTTTGGACCTATATGGTAGACAGGATTGCTAGCCAACATAACATTGCTGAGGTTATCACAATGCAATCTCACTCTACTTTCCAGCTATATTCCCAAGTCTTTTAGTAGTTTCATAAACCAAATTGCTTCACAAGCCACTAAGACAGCTCCTCTTTTCTCAGCTTCTATACTAGAAAATGCAATAGTAGGATGTTTCTTACTCTGCCAACTAATCATACTGTTGCCCAATCCAAATGCATAACCATTGGTTGACTTCCTATCATAGGCACAACCAACCCAATTAGCATCAGTAAACCTTGTCAAGTCAAGGGATTTTTGATATGCATAAATAGCCCATAATCTGTAGTACTCTTTACATATCTCATGATCCTCCTGACTGCATCTAAATGTGGTTTGCAAGGCTTCTGCATGAACTGACTAATTAGCCCCACTGCATAACATAAGTCAGGATGGGTAATAGTCAATATCAAGCTACCCACCATCTGTCGATACATCATCACATTCTCTATGTCATTCCCAACATCAATCTACAACTTGACATTCTGATTAAGAGGTGTCTCCATAGGCTTGCATTCAGCTATACCATACTTTTGTAACATGTCATGAGCATACTACTTCTGTAGTAGCCATATACCTTGAGGCATAGAGACTACCTCAATTCCAAGAAAATACTTCAGCTCACTAAGGTCTTTGACTCTGAATTCAGCTTGTAAACATAATTTAATTTTAGCAATGCCCTCTTCATCATCTCTAGTGATGATAAGATCATCTACATAAACCACTAGAAACACATTTCCATGATCTATCTTCTTTGTGAACAGACTGTGATTTGCATCACCCAATCTAAATCCATGCTGATGTAAATAATTGCTGATCCGAGCATTCCATGCTCTAGGTGCCTGTTTCAGTCCATATAAGGCCTTTTTCAGCTTACATACATGTGTAGGAAAGTCCGGGTGAACATAGCCTTCAGGCTGCTCCATATATACTTCCTCAACCAAATCACCGTTCAAGAAAGCATTCTTGACATCCATTTGCCATAATTTCCAACCTTTGCATGCTGCCAAAGCAATGACAGTTCTAATTGCTGCCATTTTAGCCACACCGGACTAAAAGTCTCCTCATAGTCAAGGCCATATTACTGTACATACCCTTTTGCAAGTAGCTTGTCCTTATTGCGTTCTAACAAACCATCTAACTTGCACTTAGCCTTGTACACCCATTTGCAGCCAATGGGGACTTTACCTTCAAGCAACTCAACCAATTCCCATGTCTCATTTTCAGCTAGGTCTACATACTCCTCATCCATGGCAACACACCAATTATCATCTGTAACTACATCATCAAGCTTTGTAGGTTCTTTGTAACTTGTCACACTAGCCATATATGCATAATGGTGGGCTGAATAACCAGTGTATGTAAACTTGTCAACTGATTTTCTGACTCTCCTAGATCTCCATAACTGTGGCTTGCCTCCCATGAGGCAGTACATAACGACTCTACCTTGCTCCAGACATCATGATAGATGGAATGCCCCAACTCACGATCCAAACTGTTGCTGTTAGATGACTCGTAACCTACTGTAAGTAGACCTGTCACATCCTCAAGCATATTTTCTTTTTCCTTATCCAATCTTCCCCTCGCTAACATATCCGTGTCAGTGGACGTAGGAGTACAACTTAGCAAGCATCCTGACCAAGGACGCCAAGGACTTACTGTAGGTGACCCATCACATGTAGGAGAACTCATAGATGTACTCATTGTAGGTGTATTTTTAGCATTACTAGTGCTAGCCAATCCATCAATAGCTACTGCAATAGGATTACCATACCACGATGCCAGCTAATAAAAAACAACATCTCTGCTAATCAATGTCTCATGTGTAGACGGTACATAACACTTGTAAGCTTTCCGGTCTTGTGTATAACCAAGGAACACACTCTTGACAGCTTTAGGATCCAATTTCTTCCTCTTTTCATCAAGAACATGCACATATGCAATGTTGCCAAATACTTTTAAGTGTGAAATGTTAGGCTTATGACCATAAAACCTTTCATATGGAGTTACATCATGAATCCCTGCTGTAGGGGTTCTATTCAACACATAGACAGCAGTCACTACTGCTTTAGCCCAATAACCATTAATTTTGGCAAACTCTTCTCATTTAGCATATCTCTTGCTGATTCCATCAGTACCCTATTTTTTCTTTATGCTACACCATTTTGCTGTGGTGTATAGCTGCAAATTAACTGTCTTTTGATCCCATGTTTAGCAAGGTACCTGTCAAAGTAATTAGAGACATATTCTTCACCTCCATTTGATCTAAGACTTGAAGTTTTATAGCTCAACTCATTTTCAACATGCTTCTTGAAGTCCTTGAATGCATCAAACACATCATCCTTATGTTTCAGTATGTAAAGCCAAGTATACCTACCAATGAAGGATACATAGTAACAAGCCCCACCAAACGAAACATTATGAGATGGAGCCCATACATCTGAATGTACCAATTGCAAGGGTCGTGAGCTATTCCGTACATGTCTCATAAATGGAAACTGTGCTTGCTTTCCAAAATGACATGCATCACATACATGTCCAAAGTCATGATACTTGAACTTAGGCAGTCCAAGCACAATCTTATTCTGCTGCATAGATTTCAGCTTTTGTATATTCAAATGGCCAATCCGCTTATGCCATATCTCAACATCCCATATAGCACCATCATCATGTGCAAACATTACTTCTTTCAATTCTGGAATTAACGCATCAAGAGTAAACATTCTTCCATCTCTTTGGCCTCTAGTAATCAATTTGCAGCCATTACCATATTCTTCAACAAAGCATCCATCTCTATTAAATCTCATCTGCAGATTCTACTCTACCTCTGTCTAATTGACAAAAGATTCTTGGTTATTGTAGGTACATGTAGTACATCATGCAGGATCTTTTTCTTGCCATCAGGCATCAACAATGAAACAATTCCTGTGTGTTGAATGTCATGTTGGGTGTCATCCCCACTACACACATAACCATGTGAACCTACAACCATCTCATCAAAACATTCTCCATGGGGTGTCATATGATTTGAAGCCCCTGAATCAATGTACCATCTCTCATCTCTATTCTGCCTAGATTCATTCTTAGACACATGCTGCATGGCAAACAATCTGTCAACTTGCTCATCATGAGCACCGCTAGAAGATGCATAATGCCCATGTTGTTTGCCCTTTGCCTTCATATTTCCCTGCTTCTTGTAACAGTCCTTTGCAATATGCCCATATTTGCCACAGTAATGACAGTCCTTATCTCTGTTTGATAGATCATTTGACTGCCATGAACCATATTCACCACCTCTACCATGGGGTGATCTCCCCCTACCTCTAAAGCTGCCATCTCCCCCTACCTCTAAAGCTACCAGATCCATGCTGGCCCTGTGTATCTGTGCCATGCCAGGCATTCTACTGATGCTATCCATAAGCATTTTGAGTGTCTCCTCGACCTCGAAAAGAGCCATAGTCTTTGCCGCCTCTACCACACTGGCTAGAGTAAAGAACAATGTCTTTGCTTTGAGACGTACTAGAACCTGTATTCAATCCAAGCTTAACTTCCTCATGCATAGCAAAGCAATTAGTTCATCCCAATCAGGGGATTCAGCTCTCATAGAAATAGATGTATCAAATGCTTTATACTCTTTGCTAAGTTCATTCAATGTCACTGCAATCATATCATCCTCCAGACAGTGAAGATCCAATGGTGGCAAGCTGATCCACTATGTTCTTGATCTCTGTAGTGTAGGCTTGAATGCTTCTGCCATTTCTAGACATGTTATTGAGCTATTGCTTTAGCTGAATCTTTCTTGCATGTGTTACATTTCCATAATTCTTCATGAGTATGTCCCATGCATCCTTTGGGGAACTACATCCAGTAATTTGTATAACCATAGCATCTGATATACATAAGGAAAACCAATGTAACACCTTGCATGCTCTCTTAGTCCATAGCTTATGAGCCCTTTTTTAATCATTTATAAGATTCCTTTCATGTATTTCAGGTTCAGCCTCATCACCTATACATAAGTCCCAATAACCTCTGCCAACCAAAAAATTCTTCATACGGAACTTCCATAAAGTAACATTTTTGTTGTCCAGCTTTTCTCTCACAATTTGAGTGATATTGTCAGTGCCTTGAGCATTTGCCATAGTTGCAGCTTAGATATTCAGTGATGTATACAACATGTAAGTATCTGACTCCTTTTCCTATAGTTCAGGACCAATTTTTTGCAATTCAGGATAGTTTTCCTGATTACTTGCTTGCTATAAATTGTATTCCAACAATGAAAAAACACAGGCAATTGAGCATAAACCAAGCTCAAATTAGTTCAAAACATTCTATGGTAGTGGCAAAACATCCCAACAACAAACTATGTCCATACAAGTATCAATGTTTGTATTGTATGCAAGTAGCAGTACCAAATATAGCCAACCCACTGCTATAATCAGTGGTATTTTCTCTATTAAAACAAGAGTATTTAGACCTCAAAACAACCCCAAAACATCTCATTTAGTTGCACTCTGTGTAGGAGTTGATACATGTTAAACTGGTCTGAATATATTGTATGTATGTCAAGTGAAGATGATAGGTATCCTTCCTGCAGACAATAACTAGTCAATACTCTGGTATAACCAGCAACAAATCAATCCAAACTTTGGACTTTCAGCACTCACAATATCCCAAAAAGCATCTACCACTCAAGTGGTATGATCCAAGCATTTGTCAGTAGTAAATAAGCATCATAGATACTTCAACCCTGTAGGTATATTCTTTCCAAATTCAGGACAACAACCAGTTCACTATTTCCAGCTTGCTGTTTATTGCAGTAAACAGTCAGTCTGCACAAGTCTGTGCTGAATATCTCAAAATTTGTGATGAATTTGAAAAAACTTTCTTGTGCAAAGTTGTAGATTACATCGAAACAGTCAAGAAGAGCAGAACGTTTCTCCAAAAACCATTTTTGTAGCAAGATTTAGCTTCTGCAAAAAAACGGGATGCATGTACAGTATCCTTTGATGACATTTTCTTCAGATATGATGTCTTGATGTCAAATGGCCATTGCCAAGCCTTTAGGCTTCATGCATTCAAACTCTGATACCATGTTGGAAGAGAGGGAGATAGACAAAGTGGAGTGGAAGATGAGCCTCAGCTCATTGTTGTTCTTCTTCCATCATACTAACTAAAAGAGAATTACACACATAGGTATGACTAACCAAGACTAATTGTGGTTAAGTCACTAACTACATCAACTTATTGAATGTCACACACATGTACAACTGTATCCAGCTAATGTCGATCACACACATAAAGAAGACTAAATGAAGAGTAACAGGAGCTTGATATCCTAACAGAGCTTGTGCATGAGTAGATATAGGAAGAGATGGTTACAAACTCCCATACCTCTCAAGATCACACAACTCCCCACATTCCTTTTTCTTTATTGAAATTTGTAAAGGTATACATAAATTTCAACCTTAGGCATAGGATTTTTATGTAAGTACATGGACCATGGCTTCACTTTCCAAAACAAGAGAGAGATTTTATGCTTTGGCTTACAATTGTGGACCCGCTAAAATTGCCAAGAGCATTTACAAAGAGACCATATTTCTTGCAAAATTGTAGTATACAAGAGATATTTTTCACTGAAATAAGATGAACCCACTATAGCCTTCCAAGCAACTAAAAGACTCAATGTCCGAGTAAGGGAAGGTTGCAGGTTTTTTTTACAAGTACATATGACATTTTCGAGTGTCCAAAATAGAGGCATGTCACATATCCATGTATGGAATATATATCTCCTCAACATCATGCTTACAACAAATATACGTTTACTCATGATAATTATTGTAATTTCCTTAATTCTACTTGATGGATAGAATTTGCACTGAGAGTTCTTGCGGCTAGACTTTTTATGTCCTCTCGAGATCATTCTTTAAACACCTGTATCAACTCCCTAAATGCACTAGTGACCGTCCCTAGAAGAGCTCTAATCTCTCTCTCTCTCTCTCTCTCCACCTCTAACTTACCTTGCAACTTATAATCTCTACGAAGATTAGTAATAGCCCCTTGTTCTCCACTACAAATCCTAGAGCACTATGCTCAATGTAACATCCTTTCTTTTCTCTTGTTGGACTACGGGACTGTCCTTTGAAGATAATAACTACGATCGCATTTGCATATAATTAATATAAAAATTTGGTAATAATGTGCTAATTGTATACAATTTTTTGAAATTTTTGGTAATATTTGGCATGTTTCTAGGCATTGTCATTGATCAAGCATGTTGTTCTTGATCTACTGTAAAGTAAAACAGTAAAATATGGGTTGAATAATAGCAGGGCTATTCATAGACAAGAATAGGGATATTCTTGAATAACATCGTGGTTCCCCTTTTGAGGGTTTTTTTTGAAATTTTCAATCTTACTACACATTTGATAAAATTGTAGTGATTGCTCTTGTATGTAAGCTTTACTATTAAATGCTCATAAATAGAGATCTCATTTTGCCTTCTTGTTCACTTCCTTTTTCATTTTATGTTTTTTCCTCTTAATATACTTGCAAGTGTTTTATTTTGATTTTCTAGTTATTTTTATAGATTTTCAATTGATGATAGTGATTACGCTTTTGCTTAAGAGTTATAATCAAATGTCATTACATATAGATGTGATAATTTGTCTTTGTGTGCTCCTTTTTTATCAATATTATAACTAAATTTTCTCATTCTCTTTTGCTCACATTTGACCTTATGGTTCTTGTTTTTTGAAGGGCTTAATACTTCTTCACATGATATTCTCTATTATTTATTTCTCTCTCTATATATGGGGAGAATAATAGCCTATCCTTAGCTTTGGTTTTGGATAAACTCTCTTTATCTCACACATGTTAATGACTCTCACATGCATACTTATGAATCCCATTTAGGAACATCACACATGAAATACATATGTACTTCAACCTCCAAGTGAATGCTTGTAATGATGACACGATCACCCTATTCTTTCTCTGTCTTCACCCATCTCTCTAAAACATAGACAACTCCACAAATTCTCTCTCTCATTCTTAGATAAAGGCCTTCTTCAAGCACCAACATGTGTTCCATTGAAAAGTCATCTTACAATATGGCTTACCATGGATATCCACCAAAAATCTTGAAATACACCCAAATGTTATAAATCTAAGCATAATAATCAATTGAACTAGATGTAGCTGGTCCTTACAAGCTTCCTTTATGTACTTTCATTTTCATTCTATTTGCACATATGGTTATACAAACCTATCCATAAGAAATTTATATTCTCCTCTCCCATAGTTCAATTGCTTGCAAATATATAGATCGTATGCAATTAAATTTTTGACTTTCTAAAAAGATATTTCATGATTGTTTATTTTTGTGAATGATTTTGAAGGGGAGGGGGGAGGATAACAATGTAGAAGTTAACTCACACAAAGTTCTCACATGCATAAACAATTTCCTTTATAGGCAATTATAAAGCTAGGCATGAAAGCAAGCAAGCACACGTGCATTACTTTTCAAATTGTGTATATACACCATATGATAAGCATAAGACTACTTCATGTGTAGAAGATGGCATATAAGTCTATAAAAATCCTGATTGAATTGAACTTCTAACTAGGAGACTTAAGGGTGCCCACATTATGTTATTGGAAGATAAAAGTAGGGACAGAGGAGGGTTGTTAGGTGGGTAGGGGTACATTGTGTCAATAGAATTTGCATGTATGGCCAAGAAGACACACGATCTTAGATTGTGAGAGTTTAGCTTAGGAGTAAACAAATTTCATAGTTTGAAGAAGAGAAGAGAAGAGGTTGTAGAATGGAACTTAGACAACTAGAGTGAAAGCATGTGGATAACATCCTTCTAATGCAAAGAAGACTATGCATCTAAATATAAATAGCTGTGCTTATTTATGGACAACCCAATGTGTTTATTGACAATCTCGTATGCTTCTATTGTTCAAGAAAAGCCTTGTTTTTGTCCATGAATAGCCATGCTCTTATTCATTCTCTTATTCAGCCCATATTCTCTTATTCTACATTGCATTAGATCAAGAGTAGCCCTCTTGTTCAACCAATATATCAACATCTTGTTTCAGGACAATTTCAGACTACTTTGCTCCAATCCTATCTCCTCTTGATTCAGGATAACAATGCATACTTCCTGCTTGACAATTTAGACTTGCTCTTATTTTTGTCAGTTCAGCCTTGTTTTATGTTAGAAACCAATCCCCAAAAGGGAGCAAATAGGTTAGTCGAGGACTTTTTCTTCTTGGGGGATGGGGGTAGGTAAGGATATAAGATCAAGCAAAGGATAGGGGAATTTTATGAGGCCAAGGAGGGTAAACCAAGAAATACATTGTATGTTAGACACTAGAGTACTTGTGTGCAAAAGATATCATAGAAGCCTATAGGAATCCTATTTTAATTGAAGCTCTAACTAGGATACTTAAGCGTGCCCACATTGTCTTATCGAAAGGTAAAAGATGCATCAAGATCTTCTGATTGAAGAGATTGATTGAGCATCTATGTTTTTCTAAGGAGATATTGGTTAGGATAAGGGGGTTGGAAAGGATAAATGAGGGTCTATTAGGTGGGTAGGGGGTGCACAGTGTCAGGAGAATTTACATGTATTGTAAAGAATACACAGTTTCTTAGACTTTGAGAGTTCAACTTAGGAAGAAACAAATTTCATTATTTGAAGAAGAGAAGAAAAGAGGTATTAAAAACACAATTATAGAGAAATACATTGAAACATCCTTACAATCCAAAGAAGAGTATGCACCTAACACAAATAAACATATGTTTCAACATAGATGAATTATGTAGATTAGTTTTGAGTTGAAGTTACTAATCAAGAGAAGATAAGGTTGAAATTTAAGAATATGCATATTTTGCTAAGTATTTGAGGGTATTCTTAAAGTAATAAGCAAACATTTTTAACTCAAGTGGAATTATTTTTTTACATGCGAGAATTGAGAGCCATTGTATACTTGGATTATAACTTCGTCACTCCTTTCCTATATTGTGGCATTCCCCATCTCTTCATTAGCTTGTAGGAAAAGATGCCTTTGATCTATTGAGGTGATTTTGTCAATGTGGCAAAAGCATTGAAGCTAGAAGAGATATAGATATGGATGTTTCCTTGCATGATGATCATGTATAATACCCTTTTATGATGCTAGGGTTTTCTTTTAGTCAATGGCCATAGATCTTTAGAATGTTAACCATTCTAGAAGGGAGATTCTTGTGGTTGAGCCAAAAAACATGCATAAAATTCTATTCCCCTTTCTCTAGAATCTCTTTGTAATAGGTATTATAAAATGCCACTTATAGCCTTTACATGTACTTCGTGGGGAAATCCCCTCTAAATACGAGCTCACAAAATGCTTTATTCAAGTTTTCAAGCTAGATGCTATTTCATACCAAGTACTAGTATAGAATGGTTGTTGTCTTTTCCTATTGGTTTTAAAGGAGAGTTAGTCTATTACTTACTTTGGTCTACTAGGCTTTCTTGTGGATATATTCTTCTTCTAGAATGCCATGTTTGCTTATCTTTTCCAAGTCTACATACTAGTTTGGAGTGTCCTTAAGTCCATTGCTTACTTGGGCTGTCCCACCTAGTTTTGTCAATCTAAGAGGGGAGTGAAGTCATGTATTTAAGGGGATCATAGATTCAAGTCACCAAAATCTCTAGATTTGGTGGATACATTGTTATGGAGATAGTTTATGCTATTAAACACTCATCTTGTCTTGATTCTTATTATATTTGCAAGGAAAATGGCCATTTTACTAGGAAATTTGCATTAAAAAAAT
Source organism: Lygodium microphyllum (assembly GCF_053477565.2). NCBI lineage: Eukaryota > Viridiplantae > Streptophyta > Polypodiopsida > Schizaeales > Lygodiaceae > Lygodium > Lygodium microphyllum. The sequence goes on from NC_141137.1 coordinate 88,839,692, forward strand.
CTAATTATGATCTTGATAAGCTAGAAGTGAAGAAGAGGTCTTGGTCCCAATATTTTGCAAGTTCAACCATCTTTGTAGATGGTTAACCATGTTGGATGTTTGCTCAAGTGCTATTAGAGAAGTTTTCTAATCAGAAATATTTTGATACTTTTGCCTAGATTAACATTGATGTCAACATGTACATATCTATTAAAGTATATAAAGAGATATGCCCCAAGGTAAAGCAAAGTAGAAGATGGAGGGTTACGGGTTGGTTTTGGTATAATTATGGCTTTTGCCAAATGCTTTCTCAAAAAGTTTGCTAGGCATGGGCAAAGTTTCATCAATGTTTATGCCTCTCTAGAATAATTAGAATCAAATGCTTGATTTTTCCTTTCATATGATCTTCTATCATGGAATACAAGAGCATTGTGTAAAGTCCAAAAGGATTGTGCTTATAACTTGTTTAAGTAGACGAGGGTTGATATAGTCATAGATTCAAGAAGTAAAATGTGACTTTGATTTCAATTTTAAACTAAGGGATTTTGTTATTTTTTGTTTTACATTATTGCTATTTAAAACAGGTGATACTTTGATATTATGAAAGAATGTGCTTGCTCTCACCTTTGTTTACTCCAGCAAAGGGATTTTGTTATTTTTTGTTTTACTTTCTTGATATCCAAAACAAGTGATACTTTGATATTATGAAAGAATGTGCTTGCTCTCACCTTTGTTTACTCCAGCAAGGGATTTTGTTATTTTTTGTTTTACTTTCTTGCTATCCAAAACAAGTGATACTTTGATATTATGAAAGAATGTGCTTGCTCTCACCTTTGTTTACTCCAACAATTAGGGTTTATTTCAGTGAAAGATGGAAGCACAAGAAAAAGCAAGAGCTATGGAGGTTCAACCAAGAAGAGAAAGATTAGTGTCATGGCACTATGCATCCACTTATAGAAGCCTTAGGAGGATTAGTATTACATAGGATTTTAGTGTTCCTAGTTAATGTCATGTTAGTCTTTTGTTTTATGATTCTTCCATTCTCATAAGTGTTTGTTTTTGAGCCATGATGCGAAAAGACTCAGTGTATGGGATTGTAACTCAAGATGGTGTCTAGTAGGGTCAAGAGTAGAAGAACATGTTTGGAGACAAGTTACAATGTGAAAGGGGATGAGTTTGTGGGCTACCCATGATCATGCAAATGAGGAGTGTCTAGTGTCCATGGGAGAAGCTCAAAAGGTGTCCAAAATAGGGACTAAGGCTAAGAGTCAATGGAGAAAAAGAAAGACCTTTGTGGAAAAAAAATGTGGAGCAAAAAAGGGAAGGGAATTTGCACCACATTTTTCGTGTAAATAAGCATGGTTATTACATGAAATAGGGAAAAAGATTAGCTTGAAAGGGGAGCTTTCAATCAAGAAGACTTGAGGAAAGGAGAGCACTTATCAAGGGTATATGGAGTACTTTCTCTTGAGCATGACTTGGGAGGCTTGAAGGAGGAAGTTTATGATGTATGTGGGCTATTCAAAATACTAATTTTATGTTGCCATAACAGGGACTTAATGCTAAATCACTTAACCTTCAATTACCATAGGGATCTTGGAAAGAAGAAACAAAACAACAACTAGTCTATTATCTAGAATATTGATATTGGCAATTGAAAGAGGATTTTGATGCATTCTTCTATTGTCATAAATATAAACAATAGACTTACGCTGCCTAAATAGCAAAAATTATCCTAAAAGAAAAACACTGTGAAGGGGTAAGTCGTGAGTGGAAGCAAGGGCTATGGTTGAAGGAGCAAGAGAGCAAGAGCAAGAGACATAAGATGTAGGAACTCCAATAGTCACAATGTGTGATCGGCCTTCCCTTATTCAAATGCCACTGAAGAATAAAGAATGAGCTGACAATGATGGGCACTTTCTAGGTGTGCGAGTACTGTCCGTGCAATGAATACATGGGAAATTAGGCACAAGTGCCTTTACCCCCCTAATAGAGTAATTATGCATGATGATGCACATCCCAAGAATATGCAAGGCCTACTTCATGTCCCTCATCTCAAAGCTCTTCTTGAGCTGACCTTTCAAGGCACTCCCAACAACATCAATATATCATCCACATAGAGTATCAAAATCAAAAGGTTGCCATCATGGGCCTTCTTCATGTATAAAACATGGATCCATGTCACTGTAGTGAATGTATGAAAGTATAAACTTGTGGTACCATTCCCTAGGTGCTTGCTTATTAAGGCCATAAAGGCTATTTCTCATCATGCACACTATGTGCTCCATGCCTTTGTCCTTAAAGCCCTTAGGTTGTTGTATATATATGTCATTATGCAAGTCTCCATATAAGAAAGCTATATTGACATCCATATGATAGAGGTCCAGATCTAGCTATGCAACTAAGGCCAAAAGCAAGTGTAGGGTAGTCATCTTGACTACAAGAGAGAAGACTTCATCAAAATCAACACTATGCTTCTACTTAAAACCTTTAGCAATAAATTTGGCCTTATAGGTTGGCTTGGGGCATCCAGGGGTACTCTTCAACTTGTATACCTACTTGCATAGCAAAGCACACTTTCCACTAGGCAAAGGAACTAGATTCCATGTATGATTTTTCTATAGTGAGTTATATTTTGACTACATGGCCCTTTGCCAAGAGTGACTATCACCTTGGTGCATGGTCTCATCATAGTTAAGAGGTCCACCCGCATCTGTCACCATAATATAATCCATAGAGGGCATACATTGAATAGGATGATGTCTATCTTTAGTAGACTACTGCGATATAGGCTATGGGACATGTATCTCCTATTTAACATCATGGCCCTAAGCCACTTCAGCATCAACTGTGCTATTGTAGGCTGTCTAGCTAGCTATACAATAATAGGAGGCTACTCTTGAAATATCACCATGTGTACCTCAATGATCGATTTAGGGGCTGTTTGTGAATTTTCTTATTGTGGAAAACAACATCATGGTTGTAGATGATCTTCCAACCCTGTGGATCCCATAGGTGATAGGCCATCTCACCAGCATCCCCATAACTAAGAAAAATGGATTTCACGAACTTAGGATCTAGCTTATTATACTTGTCCTTGGGAACATAGAAGAAAGCCTAACAACCAAAGACATACAAATGAGCATATAATGGAGGTTTTTTAGAGCATACCTTTTTTGCAACTTGATAGTCAAGAGCAATGTATGGGGATCGATTAATTAAATGTACGACAGTAGTAACTACCTCAATCCAAAAGTATTGTGGCAACCCTGCTTGGCTAAGCATGCTATGGACTTCCTCTTGAATCATCCTATTCATGCACTTAGCCATAACATTCTAGGGTGGGGTGTATAGGGAGGTCAATTGATGCTTAATACCCTTCTCATCACAAAGTTTCTCAAAGGCTTTAAATACATGCTCTTCCCCATTGTTAGAATGTGGGCATTTCAACCCCTAAACCCAAACTAATTTTCAACAAAAGCAAGCCAACGTTGAAATGTAGCCAAGAATTTTGATTTTTTCATTATGGGATATGCCCAAACCTTGTGCGAGTAATCATCAATGAAAGTAATGAATGTCAAAAACACAGATCTAGAGCATGGCATGAGCTATGGAAAATGGAAGATGAATACACAACTTGAGATGACATAGACTTAGATAGACTAAGTGTTACACAAGTGAATTAGGTTCTAAGATGGAAGCTTAGACTCATAAACACATTCTTGTGTAAGATGGACAATGACACCGACAATGACTCAAACTGATAATACCATTACCTTGAAATGAGTGTCAATAAGTACATGGCTTTATAGCTTTTGGATAGTGCCATTGTACCTCACTGTGCTTATGGGATTCTATCATCTCTTCCTAGAGCATACATCAATATGTCTATCTTCCATACAAAGCCACTTATGGGCACACATTTAGCCTCTATGGGCATACATATCAAGCATCATTTGCTAATCTCAACACCCCTCTCAAATGATGAGTCTCTACCCTTACTTGCTTTTGCCCCCCCACATGATGACATGGCCTGGGAGACTAGCTCTTTGGAAGCCTAGTCAAGTTAAGGCTTGAAAGTTTACATCTTTCGTAAGGAATTTTACATCCACTATGGGAAACAAGATCCACTACGGGAAATAAAAGATCCACTATGGGAAAACAAGATCCACTATGGGAAATAGAGATCCACAATGGGAAATAAAGATCCACTATGGGAAAAATTCTATGCTGTCACATCAGCGGAAATTTCTTTATCTTCTTCATTTTTCTTCTTTGGCATCCTTTGGTGATGTCCTCGATCTTCTTGGTATTTTCTTCATGCTCTTCATCTTTGACTTATTCTTCATTATCTTGTGCTCTAGTCTTCTTTGTAAGGTTCTTTTTCTCAATGAGTTTGAGATAGATACAAATAGGTACATTGTTGTGACTTGACATGACTTGTTGAACCATTACATAAATCTTGGGATACATAGATTTTGGGATTTAATATGGCTTTGACTCATGGCTTGAGATTACATTGGATTTTCTTCTGAGATCATACAACATCTTGTCCTTTGTTTTCCTTGCTTTGTCATTCTTTACTTTGCTTGAGCATGGCAAGAGCTATAGAGGATGGAAGATGAGTACACAACTCATGATGACATAGACTTAGATAGGCTAACTATTACACAAGTGAATTAGGTTCCAAGATGGAAGCTTGGGCTCATAAACACATTGTTGTGTAAGATGGACAATGACTCAAACTGATAGTATCATTACCTTGAAATGAGTGTCAATAAGTACATGCCTTTATAGCTTTTGGATAGTACCACTATACCTCACTGTGCTTATGGGATTCTGTCATCTCTTCCTAGAGCATACACCATATATCTATCTTCCATACAAAGCTACTTATGGGCAAGCCTCTTTTGGGCACATATTCAACCTCTATGGGTATACATATCAAGCATTATTTGCTATTCTCAACAATGAATACTTCATGAAACCTAAAGACTTGTAGGTCATAGGTCCACAAGCATTAGAATAAACAAGAGCCAGAGGCTCACCCATGTACATAATGCTAAACTTCTTATACAAACTATGGGTCTACTTATTGCCACAATAAAGACAATGATCATAAGAATCAAAACACTTATAGTCAAGGGATAGAAGATAGTGCAAATGAGTAAGCATTTTCATTTCTTTTAATGACATGTGCCCAAGGCAATGATGCCATAACAATACATGTGGTAATACAGTCATTGCCAAAATGTAATTGATATACCCACATACAAGTAAGGGATAAAGAGTGCCAAACTTGGAACCTCATGCCAAGACAATATTCAAATGGGTAATCTTCCATGGGGAATCACCAAAAGACACAACACAATCTCTATATCATCTAGCCATCTATCCAAAAGTAGACTTTTAGTCAAAGTTGGAACTTGGCATACATTATGCAAAGTAAATATATTGCTTGAAGGAAATAGCAACTAGATATCTCCAATACCAATAATATCCAATGCCCAATCTAACAAATCTTGGCATGTTGTAACAAGAATGGAACTGCTCTCGATGAGGGATGATATGAAATGAAGCCCCTAAATCAATCAACAAACATTGAGTATAGGTGGACGCCACATCAATCAATTGCAAAACATCAAGAGAAGAAGCTGCAAGTATGTAGTTATCATTAGAATTAGTTTGCATGACATTAATCTCTTCAATCTTGACACTAGACTTTTTAGGAACAATGTTGTGATTATCATTCCTTTCCTACACTTTATCCTTTCCCTTTTCCTTGTGCTTATCATCACACATTTTATGAGATTGTGGCTGAATATGACCTTGTTGCCCACCATAGTGACAATTCAATGCAAACTTATAGCCATGAGACTTACTACAAGATTGTCTATGTACTTGTGAACAAGACTTATGAGAGTCTCTCCCATGGTGGTTGTTACTGCTCCTATCATTATTGCCTCTAACGGTAGTCAAATCATGAGAGGTTTGGGAAGCATCTACATTGTTTCGCTTAACCTCTTCATTCAAGAGTTCACCCTCCATATCTTGTAATTTTAGCTCATCAATGTGGTAGTAGGCATATTTGCACACATAATGGTATGGAATGTCTCATGATTTAGGCAATGTAACCATTAGTAAGAACAAGGGAGGAAGATTGTCCTTAAAATCAATCCAGTGCGAAGACAAGTGGCTGAAAATAGAATGAAACTCATTTAAGTGGACAGACATGGATTTTCCCTACTTCATATGAAGGTCCATGGGTTGTTTCAGCCAATGCATCTTAGAGGTAGGACTCTGCTCATCATAGACATTATGAATCTTATTCCATAATTGCTAGGCAGTACACCCTTCAGAAACAACATTATAGTAGACTTGCTTAGAAAGTGACAAAATGATCGTAGATGTACACAACTCATCTAGTTCAGTCCAATCTTTTGTATCAATGCATTTGAGATTTATATCCTCATGTCTCAATGGATTCATATGTAATTTCTATATTAAAACTTGCCAAATTAGTGTCTTCCAATATATATAATTTGTGCCATTTGACCTATCAATAATGATGATACTTATGTCATTTGATCCACCATCCATAATGTAAGAAATGAAAGCATAGTACAACACAAATAGGTTGTTGTAAATCATTGTAAATAGCTCCAAAATCATAGCCAAATCAAGGGTTAAGAAAGAGAAACTGCCAAAATGGTGAGCTGTCCACAAATTGTAATCAAGTAATTGTTAAATCTAAGTTACTTCCTCAAATAAAATGCACAAAATTGAAATGATAGGTTGTTGCAATAAACCGTAGTAGTATGCTAATAATCAAACTATGAGCAACCAAGAAAGAAAGACTAGGAACAACTGGCACTGAAAGTTATCATAACTGCAGTATGCCAGTAACCATACATGCAGTAGGCATAGACATTATGCACATGGGAGATCTCAGGCTAAATGGAAGAGAATTGCCAAATGCATAACCCATTGAGCAAAGCTCAATACATAACTGGGAAGCATATAAATATCAGTGAAAAGACACTAATAGACATAAGTGCTAGGTCCAAAGTAAGTGATCAAATTAGCCATTGAAGGGTAACTGCATCCAATACATATCAAGAGAGCATATACATGAAGTAAGTGTCCCACAGTCTTGGTAAAAGTAAGCTCAAGCTCAATTGTGAATATCCAAAGCTCTATGTAACATCCAAAATTTTACGAAAGCTCCCATTGGAATGAAGACTGAATGCCATATGAGTTGAAGAAGCTCAAGACATTAGAGGTGTAGCATCTAAGCATCCAAGATGCATATGACATACATCCAAAAGCAAGATAGATAGCCAACCCTCAAGCCCATAAGTCAAATCACTGAAGCACTCAAAGCATAGAGCTAATGCTTTAATATCCAAAAGGTTAAGCATCAATGTCCGTACCAAGAGCAACATGCATATAGTTTCTCTAAGAAAAAAGGTTGTTGTCTTGTTATAATAGCAGTGAAATAACCTCCAAAAGTTGAGCCAAAATAAGCTCAATACATCCCATAAAACATCTCAAGACATGTCCCAAGCATATATCAAAGGTTCAATATCAAATGAAGACCAAGAGACATCAATAAGAGTTCCAAAACTCTGAGAAAGAGGTTGTGCCAGAGGTACTATAGTAAATTATCTTGTATAACAGTCAAAGAACTAAAGTATGGAAGGTCAAATCTAATGCCACATACTCAATACCAATGTTGGGATTGTTAACAATGAATGCCAAGTCTTGGAGGAGTATTTAAGGACCAATGGTATGGGTATGAGCTATTGTAGGCAACTATTATGCTACCCAAATTGTCTATGTTGAGGTCCGTATGTTTGCAAGTGAGTGTGCTGAAGCAAATGGGCTAGAGAAGGAACTTAATAGTGTTGATTCAAAGCCTTAGGTAATGCCCAAGCATTTAAGAATGCAAATGAGTTGCCAAATCATAGGGAGGAGCGGCTATCAAGGAAACAACCCTATCTAGCTCAAGCTATTACTAAAAATTATGGGGAGCAATTTTGAGCTCAATGCAGCATAAATCGATGCTCAATGGGTCTTGAATGATGCCTAGAGGAGCTTTTTCAAGTTGGGTAGAGAGTAAGCAACAATGGTTACCACTTGAAGTTGGAGCAATGGTTGCTAATGAGTGTATGAGTATTGTAGGTATTTGTCACAAGCTAAGAAGAATACCAATGAAGCTCTTGAGTATAAGGGCTTTGATACTAGTTGAAGGGAGAAGCATTGAGTGAAAATATGTGAGCAAAGTAGAAACTATGGTGGAAGAAGAAAGAGAGAAAGAGTAAGAGACACAAGATGTGGGACCTCCAACAGTCATAATGTGTGACCAGATTTTCGTTGTTCAAATGTCAGTGAAAGAATAAAGAATGAAGTGACAATGATTGGCATCCACCAGGCGTGCAGTGTTGGAGGGGCTTTAGTCAAAAGGTTGCATCCATCGAGGATTAGAGAGAGAAGGAAATAGAGAATAGGAGATAGAAGAGAAGAAAAAGAATAGGCATGAGGTACACAAGATAAAGACAAAGCTCAATGATTCAAAGCACTATGTATTGATAGAACCTAAGAAGATAAACAAAATCCTTATATGGGACTAGTCGGAATCAATCTCCAAGCATTAGATCTCTTTGTGCTCCATGGTAGACCAAAAACACACACCAAACACTGGCTTCTTCTCTGCTACCCAGATGGCAAGTCTGATTGTTTTGTTGGCTTTGAAAGGGGGGTAAAACCCCAAGCATCTGCTTAGAATTCTCCCAGATTGCTCATTCTTCTTCTTCCCATCCGGAATGCTGTTTGTTGCTTGAAAACTGTGATCGTGCCTGTGAGAATTAGAAAGCCCCTCTTTTTACATGAGATCTCCCAAACTAGTTCAAAAGCAACTTGATTTTTGCATGTCACCCTATTCTAGAAGTTTTCTATATCTTTTTAGGATACTTACAAGAAATAATATCCAAAATTTCAAAAATAGGCAAAAATTGTCTAAAAATCCCATATTTTGGAACTATCCATATTATGGACAGTGACACTAATGACTAATATGACATTGACTCTCTAGATTGATAAGAAAGCCAAATGATGATGCACTCCATGTTTTTTCACAATGTGTCCGTGTAGTGACATGACATCAGGTACTGTTAGTGTAATGAATACACATGCGGTTAGGCACATTCACCTTTACCCCCAACACACTACTCATAGTCCTTGCTAGCCTCTAGTACATTCTTCCATTTGTCCAATACATTGTGCCAAAAGACCTGTTAGCACAACTCATATATGCATGCTATGAGACTCTTTCCCTCATCATTCATATATTGAACACTAGTGGACATCTCTACCAAGTACCTGTAGCTTGGTAAGGTAGGTCTTATATGCATCCTCTCCCACATGAGATCACTTTGTTGAGCATAAGTAGGAGATCTTTGTACATTTGGTATACCTATAGGAGTGACATCCACATGAGTACCTCTCATAGATGGCTAAGAAAATCTAGACATCACAAGAGTGGTAGTGTCTATAGGTAGAGGAGTGTCTAATCAATTGATAGGAGGGAGACATTACATTTGTATCTCCATAGCAACCACCAAAGCCACCCTTCCTAGAACCTCAATAAGAGTGAGGAGTACCAATCGACTATGGGGTTGTAGCATCTATATGTCCGCAATATCCCCAAGATCTAGTCCTATATGACAAGGAGAGGAATCTCCAATTCTTCATAGTAGCATCCACCAAAGCCACCATCTCCACCAATTGAGCAAGGTGTACTAGAGCCGCCTCCCTCTATAGTCAATCTATAGTGTTGACTACACATGCTCTAGATTGATGTGTATGAGTATACTGAGGTAAAACGCGAGGATGTTGACTATGACAACTCAACATCTGTTCTATCTCTAGAGTGTCATTTGATTAGGAGACATCTACATGAAAATCTGCTCCAACTACTCATCTATAAACTATTGGCTCATAATGTTCTCTAGACTAAGCTGACTTGCAAAACCAAAAAGAGATGCCAATTAATTCAATGTATAGGTGAAAGTAAAGTACAATAACAATATATATATGAACTTGCATAAAAATTAGAAAACATGTAACAAAGTACCAACTTAAATGAGGGGTCAATGACTCTAATAATAAGCTATTGTAAATATGATAAGTTCTATAGCTCCATAGCTTCATCTTGGCATAGCTTGGCATACACCAAAAGGTCTATTTAGAGGTCTCCATAAAACAAAGAGTCTAATTCACTCATGTACACACATCTCCTCCACTAGTTGTGCTACATTTCTCGAGCTTGTCTCTAACACAATGAGTGCAATTTATTGATGCACTCTACTAAAAAATGTCACCCAAAATGACCACATTGTGGTATAGGCTTTGTATTGCACATTGAAATTAGGGTTAGTTAATACTTATACTTGTTGGGATACAACAATAATGAAAGCACATGTTTATCTTTGGACTACATCCCATGGAGAACTCCCACACCTCCCTTGTGACTGTCTCACCCTTATGTGATACTCTTGTTAATGTGTCATGTAACCATCTCACATACATGAACCATGGAAACCATTCTCAGCCGTTAGGATATTTAATAGGTCATTGATACATACTACACTGCTAAAATTTTCATTGTGTTGTCTCTCATTCAATTCTAGTAACTTTGTACCCATGAAGCCACTTCTCTATGCATGTTTGGTGCAATATACAAAAATGATTCACTTTTTCCTTCATATTCCAGCCATCCTCTTCTCTATCCCATTTCCAACCACCACATCTTCAATCAGTCAGCCGAGCTATCATCCTTGAGGGTCCATAGCAATCTATTGTTTGTATTCAGTGTCAGAAGCCACTCAAAAGTATATACCAAGGCCCTTGATACTAGCCAATAACCTTCAGCCCCATATTTCTTTTGGACAAGCCCCTTGTCTCGTAAGGCTTTTCAAGGTTTTTATCAAGTGCTCCAAAAAGGACATCCATTGGATAGCATTGGTCATGTTGATGTAATAAGAAGAAAGAAGGAGGATAAATACACAAGTCTATAGCTTGTCATACAGGGGAAGAGAAACCACCCGCAAGATGCTCAGAGAGGGGGGAATCGTTGAGCTCATAGTCACCTTCCAATGCCCCAAAAATCACATGGATGCAATTTCTCCCCTTCTAAACATTAAAAAATAGCCTCAAGCACATGTTCCAACTATGAATAGCCTTTGTTTACATGCATCCACTATTTGATCTTGCACAACCCATCATAGTGAATAGAGCTCACACATGTTGTCCACACCTCACGTGTCTCCACCACAAGTAGATGCATAGACTTGATGCCCAATCGTATTCATTGCACCCTAAACACACATTAGGCACATTGATATATATGATGTTACACCTTGCATATGCATAGACACAACTAAAGTAGCTACGTGGGCTTGATGCTGCATAATCGTAGCCACATGCACCCTAAACACATTCAACACATCGATATTTAGTGTTAGACCTTGCACATGCTTCGACACAACCACATGTATGGTTCTTTCTTAGGATCATCATCCTTGAGTTAGATGCATCCCTTTCATTTGCAAACACATGTCATCTACCTCGTAGACTTATACTTTGGGGCATCCATAACAAGGGTAGTCTTATATGTAACCCAAGCTAGACACTTATAATAGGAGCCTACTAAAACCACATATTGTAGCAAACTACCAATGGAGTTGTTAAAGATGGGAACCCAGTAAGGGAGAGGGAGGGTTTTTGTTGATTATGATACATAGATGGGATGCAAAATGGATCTAACAAGAACTTGACTTGTTTGGAAACAACAAATAATAACACATTACTTGATGATATTAAACTACACATTTTATAACATTTTGTTGAAAATTGATATAATAAATTACTTAAAAACAATATGAATTTTCTTTAGACATATCTTTTTCACAATTGGCATAATTATAATTTATTTGGAGTGTTCATTTCAACTTTACTGCTTCTACACATTATACAAACTCTTAGCAAGCAACACATAGACTCATCCTTAACCTCCACTTCAAGTGCAATGTTCGCTCCATATGCAACCACATCTTGACATAAGTCTTTTATTTTTCTCCAAATTCTTTGTTACCTCTAAGTGCACACACACCACTCATCAAGGCAGATAGACAATGATACCCACACAAATCACACATATACTTAGGCATACCACATGTATGGGACTTTTTTGGGAGCATTGTGCTTGAGTTAGGTGCATCCTTCGCATTTGCATAATAAAATGAGCACATGTCATCTACCTTTTAGACTTATACCTTGGGATGTCCATAGAAAGGTAAGTCTTATATGCAACCCTAGTCACATTAGACACCTATAATAAGAGCCTACTAAAACCACATATTGTAGGACAAGTTACATCTAACTGCACACAAGCAACTCACTTAAGGCACATTACAATCACACCCACAGGAGTCATACATATACTTAGGCATATCTAAACATGACTCAAGTCACATGTAACGTAAATACATTAGACATATTATTGATATTTATAGTGTTACACCTTGCACATGCTTAGACACAACCACATGTATGACACTTTCTTAGGAGCATCGTGTTTGAGTTAGGTCCATCCCTCATATCTACATAATAAGCACAAGTAATCTACCTCATAGAATTATACCTTGGGTTTTCCATAGGAAGGGTAGTCTTATACACAACTCTAGTCATGTTAGATACTTATAATAGGAGCCTACTAAAACCACGTATTGTAGGACAAGCTTCCTCTAAGTGCACAGAGGCCACTCACTCAATCCACATAGACAATCACACCCACATGAGTCACACATATACTTAGGCATGACAAAACACAACTCACTTAGCTACAACCACTTTTACACACATGTACCTTTAGGTTAGGCACATCATATACATTTAGGGCTCAACATACACCACACTTTTGGCAACATCACACATCGATAGGAACCTACATCAACCTTGTAGGCACTTAGAGTAGGGACTCACTAAACTACATACTCTTTAGACAAGTATCCTACACCAACAACTTACTTTAGGAGCATACCTCATCTCACTCATAAACACCCCATTTGCACCCTTAAATACTTGACCCATAGGCACCACTACACATTCTAACTAGTGTAGAAGTGAATGATCTTATAGTTTAGGCCTCAATCGCTATACAATTCCCCATGCCTAGGATCATAATTCACACCATGTAGACACTTGGGGATTCGAGCCCATTGTGAATTGAGGAACGATCAATATGAGAAGAGTTTTGACTATAGACAATGAGGTTAAAATTGGTTTAAGGCTAGAGCTTATGGGACATGACAAGTGAACATCATGTCTAGCTTTGAATTGAGGGGCTAAGCTTAATCAAATGTCCTTACTGACAATGGAAAGGAAGATCATAGCATACTTCAACATCACTTTTGACACTACTTAAGCTTTCTTTAGTTGCTCCATAAGTTGTGAAGTAAACTACATAAGAGAGATCCACGATCATTGGTGCCAACCAAAAGAACCTCATTTCACAAAGCCAATAATTGAGTGAGCCATGAGACATTAGAACAAAAAGAGTTGGTAAGAAACACATGAGTATACAAAAGCCTAGGCAAACAAAGAGGCCCATGGACAACTCTAGTGCAAAAGGAGTTCTAAAGAGAAAAAAGTCACAAAACCCATGAGACTCAAGACAATCAATAAAAGGGGAACTAGGGAGGAAACACCGACTATGCCAAAAGTGAAACTTGTAAAAATCCATAGGACATATATGAAGAGTTGACCTATGAAAGATTGAAAGAGAAATATCCATCTACAAAGAGCCACGATTGTTACACTCACAAAGCAGACTATAAATACTGGTTATGGAGCTAGTAGATATGTTGTCCTCTTTTTATATCATCAACATGATCCTACATAATTGGTAGCTCCTAGGCCACTGGTGCATCAATAGCTATTACTCTAGGTTATCTAACTAGGGTTGGCTGTGTAGTAACAAGAGCTCTTGAAAAACCATATTGTGCACCTCAATCACCTGCTTAGGTTTCTTATGTATCTTATCCTCATGAAACAGAAAATCATGGCTATGAATAACTTTCGTAGCATGTGGATCCCAAAGATGATAACCCATCTCATCTACATCACCATATCCAAGAATATATGCATTTAATTGACTTGGAATCCAACTTATTATGCTTATCTTTGGGAATATGGCAGAATGCCAAAGACACTCGAGTGTGCATATGAGGAAGGTTTACCAGACCATACCTCCTTTGTGACTCCACTACTAAGAGTAGTGCATGGGGATCTATTAATTAAGTAAACTACGATAGTCATTGCCTCAGCCCAAAACATATGAGTTAAGGTTACATGGCAGAGTTTGCCATGTCCTAAATGGTACTATTCATATTCTCTACAATATCATTCTAGGGTGGGACATAGGGAATGGTCAATTGATGCTTAAATGGTCTAATCATCACAAAAAAGCTAAAAAACATGTGGCACATACTCACCTCCCTTATTTGATATTAGGCATTTGAAGCCTATTCCTAGATTGGTTCTCAACCAAAACAACAAAGCATTGAAAGGTAGCTAAGACATCTAATTTTTTCTTTATAGGTAGACGTCAAATTTATGTGAAAAGTCGTAAAAAAACATAATAAAATACTTAGCACCACCCATTGATAGTGCATCTGAATGAGTAAGAGGCAACGACTCACCCATGTGTGTAGAGCCAAAATTTTTACGTGTATACGAGTCTACCTACCATATAAACAATGATTACTAGAATCAAAACAAGATTAGGGGAGATATAAGAGTAGCCCCGGTGTGGGAGAATCAAAACAAGAGTAGCCCAATGGCGGTAAATACTCCAAACGAGTCAAAACTTTCATTTCGTTGAGTGACATGTGCCCAAGGCGATGATGCCACAAAGATACATGAGGAAGATCAGTGATAGCCAATACATGATTAGTAGATCCAAAAACTAGCAAAGGATAAAGACTACCATTTTTGGTATGTTTATAAAAAGTGAGGTTGCCATAACTAATTTCTAAGAAAAATCACCAAAAGAAACATGATAACCAACATCATCCAACTATCCACCCAGTAGAGATAAGGCTTTTTGTCAAAGCTAGGACATAACATGCATAATGCAAAACCAAAAAATTACTCCCTTTTCCATTTTATTGTGCCCATCTTGATGCATTTAATGGCACTGTGGCTATATATGTCCCTCTCCTACTCTCAATAATCTCATGTAAGAGAAGACTTAGGACCATGAGATTTAATGCAACCCTACCCATGAGATCTAGACTTAGACCTATTCTACTATAAGTCTCTACCATGACAATCATTAATTGGCTCTATAATCATTTCTATCTCCAAATATGAGAGTAGGAGAGACATAGGCTGCATCAACATCCTTCCTATTAACCTCTTTAGTGAGTAAAGCTCTCTCTACATTAGAGCAGATAAAACCATGCTCAATAACATTAGTGCTAATGATAGTACAAAAGTATCCCATGACTCAGGAAGAGTGACAAGCAAAAATAGACTTAATATTATCATCGAAGATATTCTTCTATGATGTAAGCCAGCTACAAATAGAGTGAAACTCATTCAAATGAGTAGGTATAGGAGCAATTCTTGCAAATTTCCATATGCTTCTTCAACCAATACAACTATGAAGCCACTCTTTGCTTATCATAAATATCATATATTTTCTCCCATAACTACCATGCACCACCAATGGTCTCAATGACATTAAAACATACTTGCTTAGATAAAGGTAAACTGATAGTGGACTTACATAGCTTATCAAAGCTCCTCCCATAATATCCATATCTTTTGGCTTTATGCCTTTGCATGAAAACTTACAAAATTTGGGTCTTCCAATAGTTAAAGTTATTGCCATCCAATTTGTAAATGTTAAATATGGCACTATTCTCAAAAGCATCTACCATTATGACTGTAAAATAATGAGAGAATTGGCTATTATAATTTTGATAAAATAGCCCCAAAATTGAGCCAAAAGTATATGCTATAGGAGGAGTACAAATCAATATACTACTATGTACAAGGTAGAAGTATTAGAGTCCCTCAAAGAAGTGTCTGCTCTTAATAAAATAGCTCAAAGTTGAATTACAATAGTGCTATCCATAAAAATGTAGTAAATGATAAGTCAAATGTAGGTAAATGTCCAAGAATAAAATGATCCCATTGCCAGGAAAGTCTAGATAGCAACTAGACTTACAATGCAACTAGCAGTGGATGACCAATAAAGAGCATACGACTCCAACTACCAAATACTATCAGAGAACTAAATCTTTAGATACATAGATGTATCCTAAACAAAGGGGTAATCAAATGCATAATATGATTATTCATAAGAGATCTCCAAGCAATGATGAGATCTACCAAGCTACAACCAACTCATTGCTCAGGATGAATAGTGAAGCTCAATACATAACAAAGTATGTATCTATGACTAATAATCCATTTGATAGGAGGAAGCACTAGATAACCAAATATCAAATAAAAATCAGGCCACAATGTGATTAATAACTACAAGGCCAATGTTTGCATAAACCAATATACTAATGATCATATAGAGAGATCCCAATAGTTCAATTGGAGTACATGGAGATACTTTTTTACTAGACTCATGCACCATTGGCAACTTGTATCTACAAGGATGATTCCATGTCAATGGTGGGTAGCAACTTTAGCCCGCCATTCAAAGATTTGGTATTGATGAAGCTATGAGCGTTGTCTGTATTTACTAGAATATGTGCAACCTTGCCATTACTGATACCTGTGAGTCTAAGTGTACTTTTCCCTTTGCATCCCATCCATACATAATATGAAATAGCACACAAGGAAGAATAAGAATCATTAGTGCCATCTGGATAAAATGAAAACCTGTCCATAGGATCATAGAATCCTTGATTAATGACATCCTCTTCTTTATGAATTTCTTCTACCATTGGATAAGAACTAATATGTAATAAATTTCCCTCTTGTTTAATCCTCTTCTTTAACTTCCACATCTTTAGTGATGACCATATTTATTTTAGAATTTTTGGCTTTGCACTTGAGCTTATTGTCTTGGGACCATTTCTCCCCACATTTGAAATATAATCCTTTGGCATGCATTTCCCTAAGCTTATCGTGAGGAAGGAAGTTGTTGTTAGAACTGTTTTGGGACATTTTAGAAGCACTTGAAGCCCTTGAAAAATTGCATTTTATCTCAGCCACATTTTTGAAAATTTTCCCTTGCTTTTGTGCATAACTTCCACCCTATTGAGGCATAAAGGGTAGGGAAGTTGGCATTTTTCTATTTAACTATTATGACTATTATAAGCCATGTTTTCTTGCTTAAAAGTATCTTTTCATTGGTTGAGAACTTTCCCATATTTTGTAGGGTGATTGGAAAAGTTATTGCCCAAACTTCTTTGCTAGAAATTTCTTGCATCTCTCTTGTACTTCAAAGAATATCTTTCAGCCAATTGTATGGCATATTGCAAGGTTTTTAGTTTTTGAGCTGCCACCTCCGATGAAAGGGCAGGGTCAAGACTAAAAATATATTTATTTAGCTTAGCAAAATCTAAAATGCCTTCAACATACATAGAGAGATTCAAGTAGGTGTTTGAGTAGTGCTTGAACTCCTCCTAGGTGAGAAAGTGTTGCCCAATCTTGTGCATGTATCACCACCGAGTATAGGTGCAATCTTCAAGATGAAGAGCCACAAAATAAATATTGGCTTCATCATTCAAAGGATAAAGGGTGAAGTACAATTCAAGCTTGTTAATCCATTCCTCCCGTTTTGAAGGTGAAGCATTATTCCCTTTGAAATTAGTGATGTTAATCTTTTCCCTATACTCCTTTTCATTATAAGACGGTTGCCCATAAGAATGTTGCTTCTATGAATCTTTGTTCCAAGAGTGTTGCCTAAAAGTAGGTTTCCCAAAACCATGAGATGAAGGTTGACTATTTGAAGCATGCTCTTTATTTGAGAGATCATGGGCTGATCTTCTTCCATTATTCCTTCCACCTTCATGAACTTGATTCTCAACTACATTTCCTTTTTGCACATTAGAGAGCTGATGGTAAAAATACTTATAGAAGTGGTCACATTCATGATAATCATCATCTTACTGATTGTTATCTTGTTCCCCTTCATGTATATGGCCATCTTTTGGGCTGCTGAACTGAGGCCTTTTGGTATGATTGCCATGAATTTGTGAAGAGTGGTAATTACCCCTCACCCTTGATGGTTCTCCTCTTTAAAAAATATGCATAAATAGTTGAAAAATTTCTTTGTTGGGATGTAATAAACTGTCAATAAGAGGGATTGCATGTGAGTCTTCAATATGTTGAGGTTTCCTTTGTGGCTTGCTGCCAATTTCTCTTGGCTGAAATGAGTTCTTGAAATAAAGATTTATTGCTTTGTTGGAGATCAGTTGTGATACCCTTGTTTGCTTGTGCCATGGCTTGTAACAAACCTTGATCCATATGTATTAAACCTTCATGTAATATCTTCAAATCCTTGGAAGTACCATCATTCATATGTCTCATCTTCTTAGACAGTAACAAGTATTCATTCACTGTATGTACTTCATGTGTATTCTCCATTTCCTGGTGTATGTTGTAGGAAACTCCAATGCTTAAGTCTTCATCTATTTGATCAAAATTATTTGCTTCATTTGTGTAATTTTGATCCTCTTAAAAGTTTCTAACACCCTAATCCATTGCTTCTGTAATAGGGTCTTTCTTCTTTTTCTCGGCCATTGGAAATAATGTTGTAGTAGTAGACTGCTTGTCAATAAATCCCTTGTTTCTCCTAGAATATAGCTCCAATCCAGATGCTTAATAGCTCAATAGAAAGATTATTATGTGAAATATACTAAATTTGAAAAGATTTCAACTTGGGTTGAATATTTTATGTGAAAAAATGATAAACAGTGTCACCCTGTATGGTTGTCTGGGTCTTGTCTCATTGTCCCTACTATCAGTAAATCAACAATAATATAACTTGAGCTCCTGATATCAGATCAATAAATTTTGTAATTCATATCAAAGGTTAGGATCCCCTATCCATAAATAGCTATCTATTTATCAATATGGATCAGTAGAGAATTTTTTATAATAGAATCTTTAGTACTGAACATAAGTTTCCTATACCCTGTCCACAACCTGTAAGTGCCGTGTTTTAACCTGTGGGAGTTCTTTGTGTGAGAATAACCCTTGTAAACCCCTGTAACAACCTAGAGAGGGTTAAGGGACATGTGTAGGTATCAAAAATGACCTATGAAATGATGGGTACGTGCTGTATAAACATGTGAAAACTGTGACCACATGTAGGTATTCGGAGAATATGAGATGCCTTGCACCTCTTCCGATATTTTTACTGTGGAACTTCAACCACCTATAGCTCTCTAAACTGTTCTAATCACTATTATACTATTGTCAAGGTTTGTCAGTGGACTTGAAAATTGTATGGGCTTGGAGACTTGAGGGATGTGCAAAGTTCCTCCTTAAGCCAGGTTGTGCACCCCTTTAGGGCCATAATCAAGAAGAGAGGGTCACCTCACTATTATCTTTCCGACTCACTTGGTCTCCACTTTTTCCTTGTGGGAATCAACATGGCAAGTACATTCTAATGGCTAATCAAACAAGGATGCTATGTATTGATGTATTGAGACTGAAAAATTATTTGTATTCTTTAATGATATGCAAGTGGGGATTAGAAAATGACTGAATTAAAAGAGCTAAGGATAGCGCATTACCCTTTTTGTAGTGACTCATTGCTTTTACAAATATCCCACTTACCATGTTCATCATCATTTCAGTCCTATAGCATCAATGTTCAATTGTCCAATCAAATTTCAAGTTAGGTAGGCAGTGAATAGCACTATGCAATCAATTTAGCATCAATTTATGAATGGATAGGAAAGGAAAATCGTAAAGCAATCACAATCAGCCCTAGGTTGAATTTGACATGCTCTTTAATGGTAAATTTAGAGGATCTATTATACACAATCTCTCATTATCAACAATAGGACTGGTTCAATAATAGGATGAAAAGAGAAATTTAGCTGAAAGCAATAATGTTTATGAAAAGTTGTAGATGAACTACAACCAATCAATTCTCAACACAATCCATTATCAAACGGATCAAGATTGAAGAATATAAGGCCAACTTCAAGAAGGAATTTGTTCCATGATGATTACTTCCATGTAACTTTAGCTTCAAATCATAAAGATTGCTCCAATGAATCAAGAGAATCCCATCCATGAGTAGAAGTCCACAATGATTAAGAGAATGTCTTTTGAGCCTTATAGAATCCAAATTCTTAATAGAATCAAGAATTTCAAGAATTTTCATATATTTCCATATTCAAGAGGATGAAAGTACCATCAATCTTGATGGAATGCTTTAATGTAAGCCAATCCTTAATGAAGTAGCTTCAATCTAATCTTCCTTGGATTGTAGACAACAAAAGCCCCATGGTTTGAAGCTTTAATAAAGCAAAATTTGATGAAAATTAATGGTTGTCCTATTTCACCCCAATTTGAAATGGAAAAAATGCTTCTAATTTTGCTTTAAAGCTCCCATCTATGCCCAATGCCAATTGTAGATGCTTACCTTTCACTTCTTAAAGCTAAAAGGTACCAAGATTGACTCAAATCTTTAAGAAATCTCTAAAAATTTCATGTTTTCCAAGTTCTGCCATAGCTAGGGTTATGATGGGAACTCAAAGGTTCAAGAAGGGTGAAAGCTCAAGTGAGACATGATTAATTCTCCATGTCAAGGCTACATTTTATCAAGTAAATGAGGGCATAGCTTGTAGATAAAAATGTGGATTGACTTAAGAAAAAAAGAGACTACTTAAAAAATGGCACAAACTATCATGGAACTTATTTCAGTTGGGTAGTTGGATGTTGACAGATACCATGTATCTTTTGGTAATTCTTCATGGAAAATCACATGTGGCAATCTTCTTTTTGTTAGAGGTACCAAGGCTGCTAACTTCTACTCTGTGGTTGTTTCTAGGTCTATTGACCATGTATTAGTTGTGGTCAATCTTCCAGATATATCTTTATGGCATCGTCACATTGGGTACACATATTTGAAAGGAACAAAAGTATTGACATGTTTGTAGTATTTGACATCCTTGGATTATTCTTGTTTTGATTCATGTGATCATTGTCTTTATAGTAGGAAAACTCATAACTCTCATAAGAAGTTTGGTTTTATGTATATGAGTGAGCCTTTGTCTCATATTTATTCAAATTTTTGTGGCCCCATGACTTGTCAATCCTTGGGTGGCATGAAAAATTTCGTTACATTCATAGATAATTTTTTGTATAAGGTTTAGGCCTATCCCACTAAGCATAAATTGGATTTCTTGCCTACATTTTAGTGCTTTCTCACAGTGGTTGAGAACCAATCTAGATATAGGCTAAAATGCCTATGGTCTGACAATTGGGGTGAGTACATCTCTAAGGCTTTTGAGTAGCTATGTGATAAGAGGGGCATTAAGAATCAATTGATCACTTCATACACCCCACCCCAAAATGGTATTGCAAAGTGTATGAATATGACTATTTAGGAAAGAGTCCACAATTATGCTTAGTCAAACAAGCTTATCATAGCACTTTTGGGTTGTGACTATTACTACTACTATACATCTCATTAATATATCCCCATGCAATCTTATCATAGCATTTTTGGGTTGATATTGTTACTACTACTATGCATCTCATTAATAGATCCCCATGCACTACTCTTGGTGGTAGAGTTACAAAGGAGGTATAGTATGGGAAACCTCCCTCATATGTGCTCTTGTGAGTATTTGGATATGGGGCCCTTTGCCATATTTTCAAAGATAAATATAATAAGTTGGATCTAAATATATTAAATGCATCTTTCTTGGATACATGGATGAGGTAAGATGGGCCATTGTTTTTGGGATTCAAAGGCTTAGAATATTATCCACAACCATAATATTATCTTTCATGAGAATAAGATGCACAAATTGAAGAAGAGTCTTTATGGCTCAAGCAGGCACCGAGGGAGTGGTAGCATAAGTTTGATACTCTCATGCATTCATAAGGGTATTCTTGTAGTGATATGGATCCATGTCTATACACAAAGAATACCCATGATGGTAGTCTTATTATCTTTGTATTTCATGTTAATGATATGCTTATAGATGGAAGTGCTCATGTCGAGTTGAATGCTTTAAGGACTTAGCTCAAAAAGAGCTTTAGGATGAAAGATATGCGACATGCCTTAAAAAATATTTGGTATGCATATTATGTGCAATTGCTCTATGGGACTTCTCTACTTGTCCTAGAAGGAGTGTATATACAGAGTCGTCAAGTGATTCCATATACATAATGGAATATATTGGATTTCCTTTACCATTTCATATGAAGGTTAGTCAAGCCAATTGTTTGTAGTTAGATGTTGAGATGGCCAAGGTTCTATATGCATCCCTCAGTGGGGAGTTTGATATATGCCATGATAGACACTAGTCCTAGCATAGCATTTGTAGTGCGAGTTGTGGTATGTTATATGGCTACACCAGATAGGAAACGTTGTGACACTGTGAAGGGTATCATGAAATACCTTAAAGGTGCTACATATATGTAGATTTGCTATGGTAGCTAGGATACACAAGTCATGGATTACACTACCTCAAATTATGCAAGACATCTGGCTATGTCTTTATTGATGTTAGACGTGCTCTTGGATATCTAAGGTATAAAAATGCATAGCCTTGTCTACTACTGAGATTGAGTACATTCCAGTCACTCAAGCTTGCAAGGGGGCCCTATGGTTAGTAGATTGTCTAGTTACACAACTTGGTATGGCTATGCCTTCTACACTACATTGAATTCAATGAGTGCCATTTAGTTAGCCCATAATATAATCTTCCACATGAAGACAAAGCACATTGAGGTGCGCTACCACTTTATTAGAAAGGTAGGTAGAGGACAAGTCCATTGAGCTTGTCAAGATCCCTATGGATGCAATCACTAAAAGTCTCCCAATGAAATGATATACCTTCCTTAGGAAGATGATGGGTATAGGATGAGATGACATATTTTCTCATCTTATTGTACTCTATGTACATGTAATTTTCTATTTTGCTCCTTACTAAGGTACATTCACCTTTAAGTGGGAGGTTGTTGGAAGTTAAAGACTGCATGTGAATAACTGTCTACATTTACTTGCATATAGTACTCACACATTTGTACATTGCATATAGTATACGCCCATCATTGTCACTTTATTCTTTATTTTTTAGTGGCATGTGGGAACTTCTCACTCAACCATCAAGACACATGGATCACTTATCGGTTCAAGCATTTCAAGCCAAGTGCAATGGCTACCTCTTACATAGCCATGTGCGCTCTCACACCTATGAGTGTAGTGAGCTTATCTTCATGCTTGCCTGATCAAGTTGCCTACTCCCTTGAGCTCTTTGGTAGCTCCACAATCCAAGGTGCAAGCTCAAGCAAGCTTGATCATTAAGCTCCAAGCTCCAAGTTCCATTGCTATGTATGAGACAAGAGAAGAGAAAATAAGAGAAAAAGAAAAGAGAGGAGAAGATGAAGAGTTTCTCCACCATGGCCCCTTATCCTCATACACACACTTCCTCACTCCCTCACACTCCCTCTCTCAAGCACAAGCACAAGCACAAGCACAAGCACAAGCACAATCAAAAGCAAGAACAAGAGAGAAAGAAGAAGAAGAAGAAGAAGGAGAGAGCTAGTTTTAGCCACACACAAGAATGAGTTTCTTCATTCACTTTTTGCCTTTTTATACATGCTCTACTCCTCTTTAAGCACCCATCCCTTTTTTATATTACTGGCCATTTTGGCTAGGTCCTCTTTCCCTATTCCCTTCCTATTTACATAATTCATTCACCCATGCCTGTCTACATTTAAAGTTGTACAAGAGGGAGACTAATGCTCTTTTACAAGGATTTAGGGTGCACTTTCATATTTGAAATTGCACTTGCCTTGGACTTTTGAGTTTGCTTCTTATGCTTTTGGTTCTTTTTCTCCTATTTTTTTCATTGGGCCACCTTTTTCCACTCTATCCTCTACATCTTTTTAATTTTATTTGTTTTCTTTGTGCTTTCTTTGTACGAGGGTTAACATTACCCCCCTCCTAGCCGAGTGCCAGTGCCATGGCACTTGTTGGTGAGAGAGCTCGGGTGGTTGAAGATTTCCCATGTAGATTGATGATGGGGCTTTAGGGAGATTGGCTATGGAGAAGAAGCATAATAAAATGGATGAGAGGTCGTGGAGGCCGAGAATAGGTTAAGTAGATGATGGGGGCCTCCAATTTCAGTGGTTTATTGTAGGTTCTTGAATGTGTCTAAAAAGGAAAAGGAAGTGCACTACCTAGGGGCGAGTGTACCTCACTATGCAATGCATGGTGTTTGTGCCAATGGATATGGGAGTTGGGTTGGAACCTAAGGCAAAAGCCCATGGTGTTGTCCCACAATTGAGGACCTAGTTCATGTACAAGGGGAGGTATTGTGGGTGTGACTTAGGGAGACAAGTCTAATCGTAGGCGAGTGGGAGCTCCCTAGGTATGCCTTGCCCATGATGTCCCCTAAGTATGTGAAGCGAGGAAAGGGGCTTAGGATATAATTGCCCCTAGATGCAGTGTTGTCTGTGGCACCCTAATGGTACATGAGAATCCCATTTCTTTTTTTTCGTGTGCTTCATCTTTGTCTCTCTTTTTTTGAATATTTAATACATGGGAGAGAGTACACTAGATGTCATGCCTATGTTCTTCAAGGGTATGCTATGACAGGGCCAAAGGAACTTGGTAAGGAAGGGTCTACTCTACAAGTAGCCCTTTATGCTAATGCGTACATTCAGAGGTGTTGTTGATAGGAAGGGATGGTTGCACTTGGTGAAGCATCTATCATTCATGTCTTCTAGGATGGCCATGCAAAAAGAAGGCAGGAGCACAACCCTCCATCGCTCAACTATCAATTCTTGCATTTAGATTAAAAAAAGGGTGGTGGGAGTCCAGTCTCTTCCGCCATGGAATTTTCTTTGAGCAAAATCCTAACTACCCAAAGATAATTACATGTGGTGATAAAGGCTGGGTTAGGGCAAGACAAGAATTGGTTGAGGAAGCACATGATGGATAGGTGGATGTCTTGCTCAATGAAGATTAGACACTCCTCTAGGCTTTCTATATTCACATTGTAGATTCTTGGAAAGTTGTACCTGCCATGCATATCCAGGTTGTAATCTACCCCTATTCTCAATGGATATGGAATGTAGGTAGGGTCATTGCCATTGTTTGGTATGGTGCTGCAGAAGGCCATCCAAGCATCAAGATTGGTGTCCCAGACGTGTCGCCGCCATTGTGGTTGGGATTTGTTTGAGTTTGCACTTGCTCTTCTATTTGAGTTTGCACCTATTGTGCATGACACTTGGAATTTGCAGTGATTGTCTTACCACAATAATGACATGTCGTGCGACTTCTGTTGTCGGTGTTGAATCCTCGACCTCTTCCCTTGGGTCCAGTAGCTCCTTTGGTGTATAAGAGATTTTCCCTTGAGTTGGTTTCTTTGATATCTTTGCTTTTAAATTTGCTTTGTCCATCAAGCAATGAGTGCTCAATGTCTTTGAGTGAGAGAGTGGGAACATTACTTAGGGTGGACACAAGGTTCTCATATGGATCCTTATTTACACTTGCAAGCAGTATGACTATTGCTTCATCTTTATCAATATTCTTTCTAAGAGTTGCAAGCTGGGTTTTTAGGCTCTTGAACTTGTTAATGTGTGTGGTCATAGAAGCACTGTCTTTGATATCTAGTTTATGAAACTTCATGAGTAATTTTACATTTGAATTCTTTGCTTGGGTACCAAACATCCTGTCAAGTTCCTCCCAAGCAGTTCTAGCATCTCTAATGCTAGAGATATGATGTAGCATATAATCACTTAGTCCCCATGCAATGATGCCTAGTGCCTTGTTATTCATCTTCTTCCATTCTTTGGTTTTGAGCTAGTCTTCTTCAATGAACCCATCTTCATCATCTTCCTTCTTGCTATCAACATCATCTTCAAATATGTTCCACAAGTCCTTTCTCATAAGGTGATACATGGTCTTCTCCTTCCAGGCATGAAAGCCTTCACCATTAAACTTTGCCATTTGTTCCACTTCAGTCATCTTAGTAGGAGCTCTTATCACAATAACTCTCGGGCAGTGTCTATCCTTTTATAAGAAGATTGAGATTTACACGAGATTTTATCAATGTGACTTTAAATCATCACTATTGAAGAACTAGCTGACAAGTCATAGTTTCAAAGCTATGCAACATATCCAAGGTTGCATGATGGTACATCTGTAGGATAGGATCCCACACACTATAGGTCCCATTCAACTGGTTGAGCACTAATTGCTAGTCACCTTTCAACAAATAACCGGTGGATAACACCACATTGGGCTACATTCAGCCCCATAATCAAGGCCTTGTATTCTGCCATATTATTAGTAAAAGAGTATCCTAAATATACTCCCATTTTCATAACAACCCTACACCAAGGATCTTTAATGACCACACCAAAGCTCGCATGTTTAGCAGGCCCTCTAGAAGCTCTGTCAAAATACAAAGTATAGACCCAATCTTCAGTGATAGGCCATGCCATACTGATTAGCTCATTCGTACTTATGATAATCAAAGTCAAGCCGAGAGAGAGGACATATGACAAGTACAATCCCTCCTTCCTTGTAGAACTCGATAGGAATACTTATTAGAATCCTTTGACAATGGTAGTAGTAGACCTTAATATCCCATGTGAAAGATTTGCCTTGCCACTCAGTAACATGATAGCCTTTTACTCCACCAGATCACTCGACCTTGGTGGTAACATTGCTCAAGGTAAGGAATGATTCTTCCCATCTGATTGTCTTGGTATCTACTGCAAGTGAAAGATGAATCATAAAAGACCTACACAAGCACCAAGTTCGACATCAACGCTTACACGTAGTAAGGCTTCAACTTATTAAAGTTAACTTTATTTTAAACTCTACCCCAGTCTGCTAAAAGGGCTGTAGAGTCATTCTTTCCTATATGTACGATTTTATACATCCCATCCCATTTGGGTTCTAGTTTACAAGAAAATAACTCACGATGACAGCGAGCACCATAGTACAAGAACAACTGACCCTTCACAAATTTATATTTCTTAGCTCGAACTTCATGGAGTGCTTTCATTATCTTCCTCCCCTACCTTGTGATGTAATAAAGTCCACAATCAAATTTCATCAAGATATGCAAGAGAAATAAATCTTTCCTGCAATGCTTCTACCTGACCCAACGAATGATTAAGAGCAAATTGTACAATGGGTAGCTCTATTTCCAATGGTAAGACACACTCTTTCCCATATGCCAGCTTGAAAGGGATGTGGTCTGTAACTCTTTTGAATGTTGTATTATTGTAAGACCAAACCACCACATATAATTTCTTATCCCACTCTTGCTTACTTTTAGACACTATCTTGGATAAGATTCCTACAAGTTGTTCATTAGTACTCTCAATTGGACCATTTGATTGCAAACAATTTGCTCCATAATAAAATTGACCATCTCCTTAGCGTTATCCTTCATTGTTACTCGAGCTTCAAACCACTTTGTAAAGTAGTCTGTTGCTACAGTAATAACGCTTCTGCATGGTCAATGAAGGGTATATTGGGCCAACAAAATCGATACCCCATTTTTTGAAGGGTAATGAAGGTAAAATAGGGTTTAGCGACTGCTTACGATTTTCCCTGGCATCATGTCTTTGGTATACATTATAATGCTTAACCTAGAAAATCAATGACCACCAATATCTAACACGGAGAGCTTTCTAGGTAGTAAGCCATCTAGCAAAATGTCCCCCACATGCTAAATCATGGCATTCCTAAATAATAATCGGTACCTCCTTAGGTACTACAGTCATAATAAATCTCGTCCACTCCCTTCCGATACATGACACCCGCTATAATCGAAAAGCATAGTGCTGCTACTTAATCTTTCCCTTCTCAGACTTCAATAGAGTAGCCCCAACTTCTCTTGTAGATATATAATGCACTATAGCTACATACCAGGAAGGGATGGAAGCTGTGTCAATTTTGAATAAACCATCAATGTCACTCCCTTCAACTAGAATTTCCTTTGGCTCCTCGAAATCTATAAGACATTCCACAATACCCTACAACTTTGGTGGCTGTTCATTAATAGACTAAGTCCTTCCACCTTGATAAAGAATACCACATTCTCATAGAGAATATAGTGCCTAAATTTCTTTGTCATAAAAAGCATTCCAAGGCATAATTTCTCCACATAAGTATAGTTGACTTCGCATATCCCCAATTTACGACTAGCAAAGGCATCAAACTTATGATACCATTCCCTAGGTGCCTGCTTCAAGCCATACAAGCTCTTCTTCAACTTGCACACTAGGTGCTCCCTGCCAGGTTCTGCAAAGCCCTTAGGCTGATCCATATAGATCTCATCATGCAAGTCCCCATGTAGAAAAGCCGTCTTGACATCCATCTGATATAGATCTAAGTCAAGCTGTGCAACCAAAGCCAAGACTAAGCGCAGGGTGGTCATCTTAACCACAGGAGAGAAGACCTCATCAAAGTCCACACCATGTTCCTGCTTAAAACCCTTTGCTACCAATCTAGCCTTGTATGCCGGCTTGGGGTGTCCAGGGGTACTTTTTAGCTTGTACACCCACTTGCATGGCAAAGCCTTCTTGCCCTTAGGCAAGGCAACCAAATCCCAAGTCTCATTCTTATGCAGGGAGTCTATCTCAGACTGCATAGCCCTCTCCCAGGAGTGACTGTCACCCCTGCGCATAGCCTCATCATAAGTGAAAGGCTCTCCTGCATCTGTAACCAAAACATAATGCATAGAGGGCTAAAATCTGTCAGGTGGACGTCTATCTCTAGCAGACCGTCTCACCGCAGGCTCTGCTGCCTGTCTAACTACCTGTCCAACATCCTGGCCCTGTGGAGGAACTGCTGCAGGCTGTACTACTGGCTGTGCTGGAGCTTTAGGCTCCTCCTGAAAGATCACTCTGCGGATCTCAACCACCTTCTTAGGCTGCCTGTGCATCTTGTCTTCATGGAAGATGACATCATGGCTGCGTACTATTTTCCGCGCCTGCGGATCCCATAGCGATAGCCCATCTCTCCTGACTCACCATACCCAATGAATATGCATTTAATGCTCTTTGGATCCAATTTACTCCTCTTGTCCTTGGGCACATGGCAGAATGCCTCACATCCAAAGACACGGAGATGCGCATAAGAGGGTGGCATACCAGCCCAAACTTCCTCTGCAACCTGGAAATCCAATCCACTGGAAGGCGATCGGTTTATGACATGCACTGACCTACTAACTGCCTCAGCCCAAAAACTCGGGGGTAGGCCTGCATGGCTAAGCATAGAGCGCACACGTTCCTGAATAGTCCTGTTCATGCGCTCAGCCAAACCATTCTGGGGTGGGGTGTAAGGGGCGGTCAACTGACGCTTAATACCCCTGTCATCACAAAACTGCTCAAAAGCATGCGAGACATATTCTCCCCCATTATCTGTCCTAAGGCATTTCAGCCTATACCCAGTCTAGTTCTCAACAAGAGCAAGCCATCTTTGAAAAATTGCCAAGACATCGGACTTCTGCTTTATGGGATAAGCCCACACTTTCCTAGAAAAATCATCAATGAAGGTAACGAAGTACTTCGCGCCACCCATAGACATGCAAGGCATAGGCCCATAAACATCGGAATGCACCAATGCCAAGGGCTCACTCATGCGTGGCCTACCCGATTTCTTATGCGTAGACCTATTCTGCTTACCATAAAGACAATGATCACACGAGTCAAAACATGCATAATCCAAAGGCGGAAGATACTGCAAACCAGATAACATTTTCATTCCTTTCAAAGACATATGCCCCAAACGGGCATGCCAAAGTGATACATGTGGGATAGAGCCCACTGCCAAAACATGGTCTACAGAAGACCCAGATACAACAAGAGGATAGAGGCTGCCAGCCTTGGCGCCTCTAGCAAGCACAAGTCTGCCTTTGGTAATTTTCCAGGCAGAATCCCCAAAACAGACATGAAACCCTACATCATCCAACTGTCCTGCAGACATAAGACTGCGCGTAAGCGCAGGTACATGACGTACATCCCTAAGCAAAAATGAACTGCTAGTGGAAAACTGCAACTGAATATCACCCATTCCCACAATATCAAGAGACCTATCATCTCCAAGTCTGACTGATCCAGATACAATACGGTAAGAGTGAAACCACTCACGGTAAGGCGTCACATGGAAGGACGCACCTGAATCCAATAACCAGCACTGTGCATACATACTAGGTGTCTCAGTCAAGTGTGAAGCATCAAAAGAACTAGCTGCAAGTATAAACTCATCACCACCATCGGACTCCTCAGTCTGCGTGATATTAATTTCCTTAATCTTGACGTTGGACTTCGCAGGTACTATGCTGCGATCAGAGGACTTCTCCTGCACTTTATCTTTCCCCTTATCCTTGCGCTTCTCATTGCGCAACTCATGACACTGTGGTCTAATATGGCCCTTTTTTCCACAATGATGACAAGTGACATTTGCATTGCGCCCACGCGACTTACTACGCGACTTGCCACGAGATTTAGACCGACCCTTCTGCGAGTCACGGCCTTGACCATTACCACGGTCATACCTGTCATTCCTGCCTCTAACTGTCAAAGCATGACTACCACGAGAGGCATCCAAGTTTTTGCGATTCACCTCTTCCTGAAGAAGAGCACTTTCAACATCTGCCAATTTTAGAGTAGCACTAGAGGCACAAAGAGCAGTACGGAAAACATCCCATGACTCATTCAGAGTCCCAAGCAAGAAAAGAGGAGTTACTTCCTCTCCAAAGGTGATATCCTGCGAAGTCAGATTCTTCAATATAGAATGGAACTGGCTCAAGTGAGCAGACATAGTCGCATTATCCTTCATGCGCAGATCCATAAGCTGCTTCAACCAGTACATCTGACTCGCCGGACTTTTCTTATCATAAAGATTCTTGATCTTATTCCATAGATCCCATGCACTCTGTGCTTCCTCAAATACATTATAATGTACCTGTTCAGTGAGAGACAATACAATCGTGGACTTGCATAGCTCATCAAGTTCAAGCCAGTCGTCATTGTCCATGGTTTCAGGCTGCTCCCCACTCAACCGAAGTGGCTTAATCTGAGATTTCTGCACCAAAACCTGCCATATTTGACTCTTCCAGTAAGAGTAGTTGGTACCATCCAACTTTGTAATGTTAAAGATGGCACTATCATGCGAAGATGACGCCATTATGCAGGCTGGAAATGCCCAAACAGTCCAAAACTGCTTGCTATTTTACTGCAGAAATTGCCCAAAAATGACCAAAACGGGGTCCAAAGGGCGAGCAAAGTGTGCCAAAAGTGGCTGCCCACTTAGTACTAGGTGCGGTACATCAAATCAGGATATTTCAGCATGAAAACTACACCTCAGTCCACCAATAACTGCTTGCTGTAATAAATTGCAGGTATGCAGTCTAGAGAGCAAACTGTCCCAAAATAGGATCCAATGTCAAGCAAACAATGCTAGGTCCAAAGTCGGCATGAAATGGACCTAAGCAAGGCCAATGACAGTGAAAAGAACATGAGCTCAACACCAAGCATGTCAAAATAACATCTGCCAGTGAAAGGCACACCACCAGACACTCTAGGCAAAGTGTTCATGTAACTGCCAAAACCTGACACAAATAGGTATCTGCTCAAAGAGAAAGATCCAAATATGAGACTCAGCTCATAAGCATCCTGTGAACCAAGAGTACATCAATGCATATCCATAAAGATCGGAGTATGATCCCAAAGTCTCAATGTGTATGTAGCTGCTCAAGACATAAACTGCTCCAAATACATGTAAGTGCTCCAATAGCATGCAACTGTCAAAGGTCAAGAAAGCATGTAAAATGCTCCCACTGGCACAAAAGGCGTACAAAGCGAGCTCAGAAGCTCAAACAACCCAAGAGAAAGCACCAGTGATAAGTGACCCTGTCAATGCATCAAGCGCATCCGAGAGAGCATGACATACATGAAGCACCGGTCGTATTAACCATGAAGCAATACATAAGCCCAAATAAGCTCTCGGTCAACTCAATGACATCCAAATAGCAACCAAGATCAGTGATCAAGTAAGCCGGGAATGCTCAAATACATCCAAATCCAAGCTCCAAATGTCGGTATGGCATACACGAACCAAATAGCATATGTCACGAACCAAAGCATGTATCGCAAAAGCCTAACTGTCAAGCAGAGACATGAGGCATAGGCGGTCCACGAGCATGCTGAGTCGGTCCAAATGCCAGTGAAGACGGAGCTAATGCGAAGCTCAAAAGCATCCCATAATCTCATACATATGCTCCAAGTCGTCCCCAAATGTCAGAGATATCATGCCAAAGCTCAAAGCATACATCCGGTATCGGTAGGTAAGTGCCAAAGCATGTAAAGTACCTTCAGCCCACTGTTATTCCAGCATGTATTTACTGTTCTAAACAGTAGATTTCAGCCCCAAATTCAAGCCAAAATCATGGTCAAACCAAATGCATACATCCCCAATACATCCGGGTAGGAAGTAGACCGCATACGGGCATCAAACAAGGTAACCGGAGTAGAGTATAAGCATCAAATGCCAATGCCAAGTGTGGCTGCCCTGTTTCCAGCACTGTATAACAGTAAATAACAGTCCCAAATCAGCCAATATTTCAAGCCAAAATCATGGCATAATCATGTGCATACATTCCCAAGGCACTAGGCATCATGTAGACCGCATATGGGCATCAAATAGCACAACCGGAATGGAGTATAAGCAACAAATGCTAATGCCAATGGTGCTGGCCTGTTTTCAGCCTGTTATGACAGTTTATGATAGTCCCAAATCTGAAGAAATCAGCCCCGAAAGATCAAGACCAATGCCCAAAGCTTTAATGACATCAAACATGAAGTCTATAGCCCTCTTGATCAAGGTAGAGAGCAAGAAGCAATGGCCAAGTGTGGAGCTGAAGTAGATGAGTGCTCACAACTTGGAAAAAATGATGCAATCTGCCCTGTTGGTGCTGAACTTGCTGCTGCTCCACATGGGCTGAAAAGGGGGTAATGGGGGGCTCAATGATGGCCCAAGGTAGGCACATACCAAGCCATGAAGGCCCAATGCAAAGGGGAGGGAAGATATGAGCTATGGAGCTCAAGAAGAGTGGCTGCCCTTTGTTCCTGCCCTATTTCAATCTGAGAATACACTCAAATGCCTGCAAATGCTGAAGCAATACCTCAAGGGCAAGGCCCTGATGAAGCTCAAGAAGGCCAGGATGGAGCTCGGGAAGCCGGGGAGAGTCGGGAGCTCAAGAGGTCGGCTATGGCTGCCGGGATGGAGACCCAATGCGTGAAGCGAGTCGATGCGAAGGTCAGGAAGCATCGAGTCGAGCTCGAGCAAGAGAATGCCAAGCTCTGATACCAGTTGAAAGGTGAGAAGGATCGAAGCTTGCACGCGAGCTATGGCGGGAGAGCAAGAGCAAGAAAGAGAGAGACAAGAAATGGGAACTCCAACGGTCACAATGTGTGACCGGGCCTTCCTTTATTCAAACTGTCACTAAAAGAATAAAGAATAAAGTGACGTGACGGGCGCCCGCCACCTGCAGTGTGCAGTGGCGGGTACTGTCAGTGTAGTAATACACGGGGCGGCACGGCGGAGGCGCCTTTACCCCCAACAAATAGTTGATACTATGCATTGTGGCTAGTGCTGAAAATATGTAAAAGACCTCACCTCTTTTAGGTGCATTTAGGATTGGTACTTTCTCTACTAGTTCCTGCTTCATATCCTCAAAGGATACTTGACATGCTTCGCTTCAATCAAACAGACAATTAAAGGATAACAAATTCGTCAATGGCAACATTCTATCTACTAGTGCACTCATAAATCTTCGATAATATCCCATTGATGACTAAAAGCTGTGTACCTCTTTTGGAGTGCATGGTAGACTCATAGAAATTATAATATTTATATTTTTCGGGTAGATCGTGATCCTCGTTGAGCTAACCACATGGCCTAGTAATGTTGAGATGTTTGCAATCACACCTACTTCAGTCTCTTTGGAAGGAGTAGTGAGGGCTCAGGACTAGAATCCCATAAGCACAGTAGGAGAAGTGCTACCATCCAATTTCCTATAAAGCATTGTACTTGCTCTCTTTTCTAATGCAGTGTCATAGTACTTTTGTCCTTCAGTAAAGTCTCAGTGTCATTGTCAGTCTATACACAAGATTGTATTTATGAGTCCAAGCTTCCATCTTGGAACCTAATTCACTTGTGTAACAAGTCAAGTCCTTGTCTTTGTCCATGTCATCATGATCTTGATCTTCATCTTTCACCTACCATAGCATCTATCATGCTCTAAATCCTACATCTTTTTACATGGTATAAGAGCACAACTAAGCATGGATTAGCATGTGTTAGCTCCATTTCACTCTCTGATCAGCTCAGTTTGAGTGCTAAACCCCATCTCCAACTTCATTTGCATTCCTACCTTCAATGAAGCTTCCATATGGTAGCCATAGCTAGCAGCACCCTGTCAAGTTGAAGTCTTCATATCTCTCTCCACAGGTCAAATATCTCTAAACTTTCTTTTGGAGAAGTGTTTCTCTACTTTAGAGATCCTCCTTGGCACCTCAATGATTGACATTGGGCAAGTATAGCTTCAGCATTGCCTCTTTTTAGAGTTGTTGTCATACTTGTGTCTGTGGACAACAGCACCTACCCAACTTGGAGGAGTTGTACCTCTACGTACAAAGCATATCTCTCTGAGATTTCTTCTGTGAACTTACTCCCAGCTCAAGGCACCCGTGACTAGCACAACAAACCATGAGATTACTGCTCCATAGGCCCAGCATGATCAATTTTGCAAGTCGCTATTCCAAACTGCACCTGGTTTGTTCGTGCTAGTGTTGCGTCTCCCACAGGGTGTGATTCGAGCCATCATCATAGGGCATTGATAGTGCATGAAGTAAGCTTTATTTCTATAAATTTTTTTTGGAAATGATGCACTACAGCTCCTACAATTTGTGAAAAAGCAGGATGCCTTGCAAACCCTAATTGTGACTACCATAGCCAAGAACTCAAAACTTAATCTTTTCATTATTTTCTCTCTCTTGACACTCAAACCAAGCCTTTGCCACTCTGATCCACTGAATCTGAAGTTTTCCAACACTTTGTTTAGCATCAAATCAAGGAGGAGAGATTTTGAAGGTCATTCTGAAGATCTCAAGCTCTGAGCCACAAGCATTAGTATCTCTTGATGCTATTCGTCTAGTGTCTTTTGGCACTTGTGCTTATCAAGTACACTCAAGATCAGGTCTTCTACTGAAATTTGAGAATTTTGAAGTTGATTTGCTACTGATCCTCCAACTCCAGCATGGGCAATGACTCTTTGACCATTTGCTTCAAAGGGGTCGAGTTTCACACCTGTGGCAGACTCGCATCAAGCTCATCCTAATGAAGAAGGGTCTTTGGGCCATCACCAGTGGCAAAGAGAAGAAGCCTCGTGATGCGGACCTTGCAGTCACTTGGCAAAAGAATGATGATAAGGCTTAGACCATTATCAAACTGGAGCTAGATGACAGCTATATCCACCATGTGGATAACTGTGATACTTCACAGGATACATGGAAGAGACTTGACACTTTGTTTGGTGCACAGTCTAAGTCATCAAGTATGGTCTCTTGATTGAAATTTTCAGGCTTGAAATGAAGTCCAGCATATCACTTGCCACACATCTAAAAAAGGACTTCTAACCTAGCTTGCAGGAATCAACATTAAAATGGAAGAAGATGTTTGCATTGGTGTTCTGCTCAAAAGTTTGCATCCTGAATATAATAATGTGTCAACAACTCTAATAAATATGCCAAACCTTGAGCTTCTTGATATCTAGGCATCACTATGAGAGGAGGAAAATAAGCTAAAAACTAAGGAAGAACCAAGCACCTCTAGAGATGAACAAGCATTATATGTTGGCAACAAGTACAAAGGCAAGAAGGACCAGCTTTTTTGTGACTTTTGCAAAAGGACCGGACACACCGAGAAGTTTTGCCACACCATAAAGAGGTCTCAAAAGGCTTATCTAGTTGATGTTAAAGAAGAATAAGTCCATAGAGCAAAGGAAGAAGAAGACCACCAGGAGAAGGACAAACCTCCTCAGTCCTTCTATTGGGATAGACGTTTTTAGCCTTGTATTGCCAAGCCCTAATGCTTCAGACATAAACTTGTAAACTCCTCATGTAGACTTGTACTACAGCCTCTTTATACTTTGTGAGGCCCCTGTTACAGCTTATGGATGTCCACTATGTTTGTGGTATCCACACTTAGCCTTTTTTGCGACAATCTTTGGTGTTTTTCCATGTCTATGGTGTGCCCATACTTTGTAGATGTTGGTTTCACTAAAGCCTCTATATGCTTTGTACTTCTGGTTGTGATTGAGGAGGGGCGTTGAGATGTTTGCAATCACACCTACTTCAGTTTCTTTGGAAGGAGCAGTGAGGGCTCATGACTAGAATCCCATAAGCACAGTAGGAGAAGTGCTACCATCCAGTTTCCTATAAAGCATTGTACTTGCTCTCTTTTCTAATGCAATGTCATAGTACTTTTGTCCTTCAGTAAAGTCTCTGTGTCATTGTTAGTCTATACACAAGATTGTGTTTATGAGTCGAAGCTTCCATCTTGGAACCTAATTTACTTGTGTAACAAGTCAAGTCCTTGTCTTTGTCCATGTCATCATGATCTTAATCTTCATCTTTCATCCACCATAGCATCTGTCATGCTCTAGATCCCGCATCTTTTTACAAGTAACAACCTATAGGGAACCCTGGAGCCCAAGAGGAATACCAAGAGAATGGGGAATCTACTACAATAGAATCTATCTTGTATAATCAACAAGCATCGTTTTCATATTTTATGTAACCACCACAAGGAAAATAACACCAGGAACAAGAAATCTTCGTGCAGCTTCATAGAAACAATTCTCCCATGTATTTAACTTGAACAAAATTGATTAAGTTCTTCATATTCTTCCTAGAATTCATCAAGAGACTGCAAAGAAACAAGAGAGAATACACCACTTTGAATGGAAATCATCACATAGTTTTCATCTTCAAAGATTCCATAGATTTATCTCACAATCTCTCACTTATAGATACATTGTTTTGCATAGATTTGGCTATCTCTCACTCTCACACTCTCTCATACATGCTCTCTCTCAATAGTACAATGGAATAATAAAGAATAATCATTCATAACCCCTCTTTGGTTGTGGATACCTTTTTCGAGAGGCGGGTCTAGTATGAAAGGTCATTAGAGCCACTACAGTGTCCCTTCGTAGCTTAATAGTGTCAGAGTCACTTTAGTCTTTACTTGAGTCTTCGTCAGCTACTTCTTCCACTTCTTTGAGCTATTTAAACTTGTATTCATCTCTTCCCAAGGTTGAAAAACTTTCCCAAGCTACATATTTATCCCACATAACAATTACAGAGGCATATAGAACAGAACATAATAGAAACAAAGGCTCTACAGAAGCTCAACAAAGGGTCTATAGTACCATACTACATAAGGTTATCAGAAGGCCTTTATGGAAAAATATATATCTAATTGAGAATATCTAGTAGCTACCATCAAAGTCCTTCTCTATTTTGTCTAGAAAAACACCAATCTCGACCAAGGCTATCAAGTTTTCAACCTTTACAAATCCAAAATAACGACACAAACAATTCCTACTCTAGACAAACACAAAAAATCTAGCTACAAAACAACAAAACAAACAGTTACACAAATGACCAAGCAATATAAATCCTACCTATCTAATGTTTCTCTAGGCATTTTTAGTTTATGTGAAAGCGCTCGACAATGATAGCTTAGGCAACTTTGTTTGAGATGATAGTTGAGTACCACTCTTTTAGTTGGAAGAAAATACAATAACCAATACAAAGGAAACACTTGGAAATACTATAGAATACCTTGCAAGTCATAAAAGTTAAAGGCTGAAATTGGTTAGTAAGACATCTTGGTTTCTTGTGGGGAGTTAGACATCATTGAGTAAAAACTGTTTGCTGCAATATGGCAAATGCTCAAGGCACTGATAACATAACCCAAATTGTCGATGATAAGCTTGATAATAAGAACTTTGCACGATGAAAGTTCAGGATGCAGAATTTTCTGATTAGCAGAGGATACTAGGATCTATGCATGGGGACTGAAGATGAACCCAAATTACCTGTATATGGGATGTTGAAATGGTATCATGATTGTTTCAAATTTAATGGGAAAGTTCATTATCTCTTGAGTCGAGGACTCACCTTTCACTGAATCATTCAAAACCATCAAGAATCAATCAATAAGCTTCCAAATACTCCCAAACTCCATCAATCCTTATTCCAACACCTCATATAGAAGAAAACAAAGCAAAATAGAAGCTCAATAGATTCAATCAAAACCAATCAAACACTATCAGAACATCAATAAAACATATCATAACATCATATCTTCACTATAAAACATCATGAGCTTCTCAAACCTAATCAACCTCATCCAAAACACTCTCAAACACTTCCAAAATAACTAATTATGATAAAAAATCCATTAAAAATCAACCATGTAGTCCTAAAAAATAACAAAAATAAGCAAAAAAATCAAGTCATTTCAACCCTCAACATATCCCCACACTTCATCAGGGAGCATCCTCATGACCTTGGAAAAAGAGAATAGAAGTGCAAAATATAGCTGAACTTGATCTTCTTTGGCATCTTTAAGAAACACCAGTCAAGCACGACCCCAACCTATAACTTGGATCTAAGAAAGAATTGCAACGAAAGAAAAACACCTTTATCCATTAACACAAATTTGAAATAGAAAAGCATGACAAACTTTTAAAGGATATAAGAGGTTTTGCATCTTTTGCTTCTTGAGCCATCCATTCAGCTTCATCATCACTACCACCAATCTTTGAAAAGATATATTCATGAACAATGTTAAATCTCCAACCATCATGACCCCATCATAGAACAAAATAACACACACACACACACACTTAACACAAAATAACCATATGAATGGCGCCTCCAAAAGAGAGATATCATTATGAATCATAAAAAACTAAACTCATGGGAATCAATGAAGATGATCCCTCTTAAAGGCTTGGTGATTACAAAAGCAATCCATAGATAAAGATTTGTCAATAAAAGTTTTGGGAGGATTTTGGAAAAATTGCAAGAAACACATCCTCTCCACCAAGACAAGATATCTGCTAGGTAAACAAAGGGCATGAAAGTACAAAATATCTAGTTGTTGAGGATCAATAGTCACATTCACGTTCATGCACAACTTTGGGATTGACTTTTGATCATTATGCGAATGCCAATGCATATACACTAGATACCAAGCAAAGTGAGCAGTCAATCTCACTGAAGGATCTGAAGACTGTGAATACTGTCGAGAAAAATACAAATAGTTCTAAATAGCTTGGCTAGCATTCGTCCATTCTCTTGGAATGAGCGGCCAATTGATTTGAGGTCTTGTAATAAGTGAATCTCTTGAACTCCATCCCCATCGTCTAAGAATCTTCTGATCAAAGCATGTATAACCACTAACTAATTGAGGGGGGATGAGGGATAGAAGTGGTAGGCAAGGGAATAGGAACAAGTGAAAGAGGATGAAGGGATGGGTAAGTAAAATCATAAAGGAAAGAATGACCTAAAGAGGGATTAGCTAAGAATTTAGGGGAATTTGTTACAAAGGGTGTTAATAAACATGCTAAAAAAGTGGGAGGAATAGTTATGGATGGGGATGGACAATAAAGAGGAGGGAAAAATACACAATTCTCAATAAAAGAACACTGAGTGAAAATAGGGATTTGAGGATTACCTTGGTGTTGAAATAAAAGAGGTAAAATAACTTGTGAGTTAGATTTATAGAGGAAAAGATAAGATTCGTATCTATGGGCCATCTTCTGATAATAAGATAAACGAGGTACTGATGGACCTAAGAAGGATCTATGGTGATAGGCATCAAAGAAAGATGAATTGA
The DNA here is from genome assembly GCF_053477565.2 of Lygodium microphyllum. Classification (NCBI taxonomy): domain Eukaryota; kingdom Viridiplantae; phylum Streptophyta; class Polypodiopsida; order Schizaeales; family Lygodiaceae; genus Lygodium; species Lygodium microphyllum. Next base: position 88,879,902 of record NC_141137.1, read on the forward strand.
AAGGGGGTTGTTTTGAAAGATGGGCTAAGAGGTCCACCCTCGATTGGTTAGTATTCTACACATGAATAGAAGCTTTGTGTTGACGTTGATTTAGGATCACTAAGTCAATCATGGTATGAAGTTTCAAGGCCATTAGCTTCTTGGCATACCATGAAACTTTTGATCTATTTGCAACTCCAAATATCTGACATACAAAACACATTGTAATACCACATTCCCCACATACCAAGCCAAGTCTTCATCATCTGGGATGAAAAAATCACCTCGCAAGTACATATAGGACATCACCATGGTGTCTATAGTCACAGAATCTTCAAAAACCATTCTAGGCACTTCAATCAACAAATCAGTAGATCAAGCTTCACTTCAACCATCCTCTAGAAGAGGCAAATCTTTCCTTGAAAGCTTGATATAGAATGCTAGCTTGGTTGTTGCTGATAATGAACAAAAAAAAGAGTAGTTGGAGGAACAAACTCCTGAAACTGCTCAAATGAAGACCACAATAAATCCATTTGTGATTGAAGCCTTTCCACCTTGGCTTGGAATAAAGGGCATAAGGTGGCATTCCTTTGAAAACCACTACATCCACTGCAAGGGATAAGGAAGGAATTGATTGCATAGAAGGACTTTATGAAGTAGAACAGGATTGAACAAATTGTTCCTTGAGTTGTTGAATATGAGTACTGCTTTATTCTAGGATGGTATTAGCTAATGTAAGCTCTTCTGTTTGGACAACTATCAAAGATTTTAGCTCTTGAAACTCTTGCAAGAACCTATCCCTCTCCTTAGTCACAATAACCACGTGAGATTTAGTCTCAACCTATTGAGTTTGTAAACTAGAAATCTTCTCTTTCTAGGCATCAATGATCTTAGTTTGCTACTCTATCTGTGTACAAAGGTCGGAAAATCTTTCTTGAGCAGAGGCTAGCTCATTATTTTCTTTATTCAACTCCTTATTGGACTAATGAACATCTTAATAACAAGAAGAATAAAGCCCATGGATACAGGTAGTAATCGAGAGTTCAATAGAGCTTAGGATATTCTTGCATAAGAAAGGAATTGCATCTCCTGTCACTAGACATTGCATAGAGGGAATAGAAATCTCCAAAGTACCATCTCGATGTGCTCCGAAAATATTTGGCACTGTGAGAAAAGAAGGCAGCTAACTACTAGACTAAACAAGAATTGAGACTAGAGGATGAACTGGGGTTGATTCAGCTAGACGTTTAAGTCACTTCCTCTGAATGACCACAGGAGGGAGGGGATCAACGTCCTCAATGATAACATCATTATCTTCAGTAGGAGTAGGAGGAACCTATGGAGGATCAACTAGTAATGTAGGAATCTCCTTTGCATGGGTAGCATACTCCAAGAAAACAAAAAGATAAGAACTGAATGTAACATTAGTCACATTACCCCATTTGTGGCTCTAATAAAATGCTGATCCATCTTTTCCGGGAGATACAAAATCCAATCAATCGTAATTCCTTTCAACACCATTTAGGAAGCTGTGAATAAGTCCTTCTTGAAAGGTAGTTAGAGGGGGTTTTGGCAGGCATAAACCTGTCTTGAAGGAATTGGCACAATTGCTTCCAAACATGATTGGAGATCATGGATACACTAATGCTTGAAGTAGTGATAATTCTCTTAGGATCCAAGACATCCTGGGTTTGCTTCTGTAACAATTTCAAAATATCCTCATCAGAGAAAAATTGACAAGCATCAGGAAAAGGTTCTCCATGATATGGTAAGGATAGAGCTTTGCCTAGGATCTTAGGTATCATATGGATAATTGTACCCTATACATGACCACATACCTCTTATTATAAGAGGTTAAAAAATGATCACACACATCAGAATCTTCTGGGATAAGCGGCAATGAAAGTGTCACAAATTTGGATAATCCCACCTTAACAACAATAAGATCCAAATCCAACAACAATGAGTAATCATGAGACACCAAGGGAACATATTGGACCGGGGGACGAGTATGAGGCGCCATTAAGACGGTTATATAGACCACACTCTCACATAGAGAATCATAGGAAATGCTTGCAAAACAACCAAAATAACAACAGATAAGATATTGACCATGAAAAACTCACACGGACTTGACCAACTGACTGACTACCCCGAGTAATTCACATCCTAGAAAAATTTTGGCATGACCTCTACACTTATGCAACTGAGAGCTTCATGCTTTGCATACAAACAAGCACCTAATATCCCTGTATCAAGAAAAAAAAAAGCACACCCTATTATCGACTCCAATCAAATAACCAATAAAAATATCAATCCAAAACCAAAATTTCCTGTTGACCAAACCTCAACGGACTAAGATAACCAATAGGGACTTCAACTGACTGGAACGTCACCCATCCCATGTAACACTTCACTAAAAAGGGGAACGTGCAATGTGAGTTGAAAGGGGAATTCAATTGTATAGTCCTTTTACAATTTAATTATCAAAGAGCGATTTTTTATTAGGTGATAAATCTTAATAAGAAAATGGTGGCTTATTTTATCTATTAAAAAACTTATTAAGTTTTGTGGTGCCTTTTAACGTCCCCAAACTACATCTTGACTGAAGGTCTCTAAATGCAAGTTCATTTTTACAACTTAATGTGTGTGTAGTACTTTTTTTCTTTAGGGCATACACTTATGATGGCAGGTTCAGTTTATTATAAATTAAAAATGTGTGTTTGGCGCACACGAAGCGCGTGTTATTTGAACGATTGATTCTTTTTTAATTAATTAAAATGTGTGTTTAGCACGAATGAATGTGGAAAATATGATCAACTAGTTCTTTTTAAAAAATTAATTATGATGTTGGTGCAAAAAAAATGAAAATGAACGGGATAATAGAGAAGGGTGTGTATGCAAATGAATGATGAATGCACAATCAGCTTAGTGACACGAAAATCACAATCACAATAAATCCACAAGCTATCTAGCTAGTTGAAAAATGGATATCATTAAAAAAAAAAAATCAAAACACCATGGCTAAAAATTTTCAACATATTTAAGTATTTTTGTTTTAGGGTATTAATCGTTCATCATTAGGAGATTTGCATTGATTTTGGTTTTATTTTATTTATTTTTTGTTTTTAAATTGATGTTATTTCGGTATAGTTTTGTTTGATTTTTATTACTATTTTTCAAAATTGATTTTATCCAACAAAATATTGGTCGAGAATTAAAGAGGGGGGTCCACTTTATTTTTTGACATTTTCAAGATTTTTTTCAGCACTTTTATGAATTTTGAAAAGAATATTTCGATAATTTATTCACTTTAGAACTTAATTTCTTTTCAAATAAATATTTTTCAATTGTTGTTGGAAATTTTAGCTCATTGTTATGATACACAATCTTAGCTCATTGATATGATACATAATTATGAAAGGAATTGTTGGAATTATTAGTAATTTGTAAAATTTTAATGATTTTATCAAGGTTTTATTGATTTTTAATTAACATTTTAAAGTTATTTGAATTTATTTCATATTTTTCTAAGTATTTTATTGGCCATTTTCAATTGATATGACATTTTCCAACTTTTCAACAAACTTTCAAAAAGTTTGGGTATTTTTCTACAAATTTTTAAGTTTATTTGGATTGTTAAAGAGTTTTAAGTATTTTTAATGTTTTTATGGCTTTCAGAATTAAAAAAAATGTGGGAAGTATAGCATCTAGTCAAGAACTACGTGGGGTGTGTGTGAGTAGCTACAAGCTCTCAACCGTGCAAAAAAAAAATCTCACACACGTCCTTGTGCATGAATGAGCACTGGCACAAACGGACTCACGAGGTCCAAAACCACGCACACGAACAAGACCCTTAGGGGGGACATGCGAACGACATGGGAGAAAAGTGGGTGGTCACGCGGTGAAGAAGGGAAAATAAACAAGGGAAAGTAAAAAAATGGAGGGGGTAAGTGAAATTTGTTGTTTTTTGTTTTTTTTTAAAAATTTCTTGAAATAAAAAATGTATGTGTTATTAATTATGTGTGTGTGTGTATAAACAAAAAAAAACAAAAAAACACAACCAGCCCATTAATATATATATATTCTTAATAAAAAGGATTAATGGGCTGGTTGTGTTTTTTTGTTTGTTGTTTATTTATTTATATATATATTTATATAGGGAGAATTACCGTTAGGGGGGGGGTTCTATTTGTGGGGGGTGGTGGCCCTTTGGGACGGGCGGGTCTGGTTTTAGGAGGGTGGCCGGCATTGGGAGTGGTGGGGTGGGGTAGGTTTTGGGGGGGTAGGACCTTTGGAAGGGGGTGAGGACATGTGGGTGGGCGGGCGAGGGGCGTAGGTGTGCGAGGATAGGCACACGATGGGTGGGCGGTAAATGTGGAGTAGGAGGTGGGAGGCAGCAGGTGGTTCCGCAACGACCCCATCACCGTGACAGGCAACGTTTGTGACCTGCGGGCAGCACGTGGTCTGGTGAGCAGTGGCTCCTCTAGCGGGCAGCAGGGGTTGGGACCGTCGGCCGGGGTGGGTGACTCTAGCAGCGGCTTTGTGGGTCCGATGGCCAAGGCATCATGCAGTGGCTGTGGCGGCTTCAGAGGCTTAAGCGAGGCAACGTGGATGGAGAGGAAGGGAGGAGGGAGAAGAAGAGGACGGAGAGGAAGTAGGGAGGAGATGGAGGAGAGGCAGGGAGATGGGGAGGAGGGGGGAGAATATATGCAGCGAGGAGAGAGAGAGAGAGAGAGGGGGGGAAGAAGGGGTGTCGATTGGGGGGTGGAAAAGGGCTTTTTTTTGAAATGTAATTTTTTTTTAATATAGTGTTTTGCTTTGAAAAAAAATGAGGACCTCTCGTCTCGCGCACAAACACGGATAAGGAGGGGGGGGGGGGGGGATTTTTGTGACGACGCCTCGACACACCGGGCAGGGCATACATGCGGGGGAAGAATGCCGTTACGGATGCGTTGACACATCACAATGAAAAACAAAAACACACGCGTTCACGTAGAAACACACAAAACATAAAAACACAAATTAACGGAAAATTTAACAACAAATGAATCGAGCATTGGATGAATAGACAAAAAAAAAAGGAAAAATAAGTCAGAGGACCAGAGGAAGAGGGAGGAAGAGTGAAATGGGATGTCCGAGGACAATTAAGGGTGTTCACATGGGGAAAAGGAGAACATGGGCCCTATAAACACACGTGGGAATTAATATCGGAAAATCCGTCGGCCAAAACAAAGGGCAGCAAAATGAAAAATATCTAAGATAATGTGACAGACAAGCTTGTCACATCAGGACACAGTTTCGATAGGGATAAGACCTATTCGCATGGAAAAAATGGAAAAAAGTACCCAAAAATGAAACTGAAAATTAATATGAAAAAATTCGATAGTTGAAACAAAGAAGAATGAAAATGAAAAATGTCCATAAGGAAATGACATACATGATGGGTAAGGTAGAACGCGGTTCTGGGGGTAGTAAAGCGCATTCGCATGGAAAAAATACAGACACAATCATAGTAAAAAATTAATACAAGAAAATTTAAGCATTGAAATAGAGTGCAACAAAAAGAAAAAATGACAGGGGAAATTGTGGGATAGGGCTATCGGATTGGAACACATTTCTGGTGGTGCTAAGGGGCATTCACATGATAAGATTTGGAAAAATGAGGATGAACTCACAAAAAAAAAACATAAAATTGGTGCATCAGAACTTGATGGAGGAAAAAGAAAAATTATGTAAGGGAGCAAGTTGGACAAGGCTATCTAATGAGAATTGAATTTTGAGGTGTATAGGACATGTTCACATGAAAAAAGAGCCAAAATCACATGCAAGAATACTTGAAAATATAGAAAAATTAATAATGGACGAATTGTGCATCAAAATTATAGGCAATAAAAAGGAAAAATATCAAGGGGAAAGTGTAAGTCAAGGCTGTCACATGAGATTATTGTTTGGAAGGAAAAAAATGCACGTTCGCATGAAAATACATGAAATTGATCAAAATTTCTTTAAAAATCAATAACTCATGAAGCATGGCTCAAAATAGGGGGATATAAAAAGGAAAAATAGCCAATTCGAAGGGACAAACAGGATTGTAGGATCATATTTCAATTTTGATGAACATAGGGTGTGTTCTCATGAAAAAACCACAAAACAAAGGATAAAGATAAATGGACAAGGAACGGCCCCAAGCAAGGGAGAAAGTAGGACGAATGGGTGGGGAAGAGACCCCATCAGGGTATAATTAGGGCATGGCATGCTGGAATGATCCGATAGGGATGTTTCTTGAAATGGTGTGCAAAACAGAAGCACAAGGATGCATTCCCACACTTAAGACCTTAACAGATCGGGTTGACTAATCAATAGGGCCTAACACTCGACCACAACCCATACTAGGACGTCCCCACACTTAAAACATGGCCAACACTTGTAAAAAAAAAGGGTAGGGTTAGAAAAGCTTAGCTTGATTTGCAGATGGTCGAGGTGAACTGTCATTGACATGTAAAGAATCGTAGTCATTGACAGGAGGTACCATGGCTCACCATATCACACTCATCTAGCATGGTAGGGACCATGCAGCAACACCCAGGGAGGTAGTGTTGTTGATGGAGAACTGGTTCAATTTTCGATGGCAAGGTATACATTACTTAACTCAACAGACACTCATGTTGAAATGATAGATCGATTGCTCACCCCATGACTCACGTCACTCAATAAGAATGATTGAAACCCATAACTTACACTCGGTTGAGAAATCGACAAAAGGGATAGATCCGAGGGAGTATGCTAGCGTGTAGAGTTGATGGGCGTCCCAACCCATTTGGCATAGTTGCAAGAAGGAAGACTAGAGAGCCTTTTTTTACAGTGCACCAAATAGAATGATGTGTGTATTGATGATGGAGGAGGCCCGTCCCATGTGTCCATAGGAAAATGAGAACATACCTAATCCCAATTGTGAGAGCGTCCCTCAAACCTCACCTGTAGATGATGAAGGGAAATCAATCATGCTCAGCCCCCCTATGTCTCACACTCTCTGTTGATGATTACAGGAGGACAACCAAATTCCTCACACCCCATTGATTGAATCCTCAATGCCACTTGTGCGAAGGTTGTATGTCTCGTGTGCAATTGATGGTGCAATAGTGGATCCCTCCTGTGCTGGCATATGGTGCGAGAAGGAAGGTTAGGGAGCCTTATAGTACCATGCATATGAACAATTTGTGCTCTGTGCATTGAGAGGTCTATCTTGTGTGCACAACACTCCATTCACATATCTCACCTCTCATTTGAATATAAAGAGCAAGGATTGGTCACTCACCCCACCCTTTGTCTCATGCTCTATTAATGAATACAGAGGCTAGCCCATACTCACATCTCCATCCGGTTAGAATGAAAACTCACATCACTCAAGGGTTGTTGATGAAGATCGACATCGTATGGTTAATGATGTCAACTTGGATCGGTTGACGAAGAGGTGTACCCAGGGAGGTAGCCAATAAGTCTGGTACTTGGATTGCACATTGGAAATATCATCTGTTGTAGAAATCAGAAGCATTGATGGAGTTATAAGATTCAACTCACCAAGGGAGGTGGCTTTGAATTTCTTTTGGAAGATCAACGAATGATTCAGCTATCCTAGACTAGGTGTTTCCACCTTTTCCATAGCCAGCTTCCCGTCAAGGGTGTTCTCCACCTTTTCTTGAAACGAGGCATGTTATGACAGTGATTTTCTTCATTTTCTCCCATAATAGTTTTTTTTTCCTTTTTTTTCTTTTTTCCTACTCTCCAAGGTGTGTCCACATTTTCTCAGAGAAACACTCTATTAGGGAATTTGAAAATTTTCATACACTTTGGCAATTGTCAATATAGGTAATATTTAACCACATGGTCAAATCTTGTTCCCTTGTAGTGGTGCGCAGATCGGACGCAGGTAGCTCACGTAGTGAATTCCCAAAGGTCCCCAAGAACAAAGCACTCTACTTTTTAGCACAAAAACCAATGTGAAAGCAAGCACGACATGAGACAAGAGACAAATTGGGTTGAATCTCCCCCATGCCTTGTGTGAGCGCTTCACAAAGCATGTATTTAATATATATTTTCAATCTTTTTGCTCAAAAATAGCCCAATTACAAAAATATACAAGCTTTTAGCTTTTGAGTTTGCTTTCTACCAAAAATAGGAAAATAAAGCTAATGGACGGTGCCCAAAGAGTCTGGCACGCCCAATCTCAATGTCCAAATAAAAATAACATATCCAGGCGCATAAGCGCATACAAAATAATAATAAATAGTCGATGTCTCTATAGACATAATCAAAATATAGGCGTGGCGCCTATCAAAATATAGTCGAAAGATCGGAAACCCGCTAGACTCCAATGCTTTCCTCCGCCACTGCTGCTATCTCTACACATCAATTGAAGCATTCACAATCGTTAGTAAAATAACACAATTAAACCGACAAAAGTGAATACCTAGCAGTCTTCAGCTACATAAATAAATCAACTGGTTAGAAATAAATCCTAACCTTAATTTATTACGAGTGCGCACTCTAAACTCATAAACGTTTATTAATTTAATATGCATTTTGCGGAATCACCCGCTATGGAATCACCCATGTACACACTAAATTAATGAAACGCCCGAAAAGGACAGGCGTCCCCATCAACTTCTCGCACAAAGAATCCTCTTTGCGTATGAGCCCCGGTCATCTAAGTTTACGGAATCCACCGTAAAACCTCACGGAATCCACCGTGGAATATGCCTCCTGGCATCATAATGATTTTACGGTGGATTCCACGGTGGATTCCGTGAGGTTTTACGGTGGATTCCGTAAACTTAGATGACCGGGGCTCATACGCAAAGAGGATTCTTTGTGCGAGAAGTTGATGGGGACGCCTGTCCTTTTCGGGCGTTTCATTAATTTAGTGTGTACATGGGTGATTCCATAGCGGGTGATTCCGCAAAATGCATATTAAATTAATAAACGTTTATGAGTTTAGAGTGCGCACTCGTAATAAATTAAGGTTAGGATTTATTTCTAACCAGTTGATTTATTTATGTAGCTGAAGACTGCTAGGTATTCACTTTTGTCGGTTTAATTGTGTTATTTTACTAACGATTGTGAATGCTTCAGTTGATGTGTAGAGATAGCAGCAGTGGCGGAGGAAAGCATTGGAGTCTAGCGGGTTTCCGATCTTTCGACTATATTTTGATAGGCGCCACGCCTATATTTTGATTATGTCTATAGAGACATCGACTATTTATTATTATTTTGTATGCGCTTATGCGCCTGGATATGTTATTTTTATTTGGACATTGAGATTGGGCGTGCCAGACTCTTTGGGCACCGTCCATTAGCTTTATTTTCCTATAGAAACTAGCAAGACCAAGGAATGAACGTAATTCACGTACATTTTTAGGAATAGGCCAATGCAATATTGCGTCAATTTTCTTAGGATCAACTTTTATTCCTTCTTCTGATACAATATGACCTAGATATTCTATTTCTGTCTTAAAGAATTCACTCTTGTCAGGATTTGCAAACAATTGATTTTCTTTCAGTAATTGAAAAACTAATGATAAATGCTCATAATGCTCTTTTTCACTTTGACTGAATACTAAAATATCATCAAAGAAAACAATCACACAATATTGATATTTTAGAAAAATACGGTTCATCATTCTACTGAAAGTGGCAGGTGCATTAGTTAATCCGAATGGCATAACTAAGAATTCGTAATGGCCAAACTGTGTCCTGAATGCAGTCTTAAATATGTCGGATCTATCTAACCTCACCTGATGATATCCAGATTTAAGGTCAATTTTACTAAATATAGAAGATCCTTGCAGTTTGTCCATAAGGTCATCAACTCTAGGTATAGGATACCTATTCTTTACAGTGATCTTGTTTAATGCTCGGTAGTCAATACACATCCGATAAGTATTATTCTTTTTCTTGACTAAGAGCACAGGTGCACCGAATGGAGAACTGCTAGGTCGAATTAAACCTCTATTTAGTAATTCTTCTACTTGAGTCTGGATTTCTTTTTGCTCTATTTGATTGTGCCTATATGGGGCTTTGCAAGGTGGTTGTGTGCCAGGTATTAGGTCAATCTTATGGTCTTCTGGACGTGATGGAGGTAAATCTGGTGGTAGGTCTTCTGCAAAACAATCCTTAAAATATGCAAGAAATTCCTTATGTCTAGGGTGCATATGAGTTTCTTTTGCGTGCAATTCATTCACCCAAATGAGATATGATTTAGTATTCTTGCGTAGTGCACGTTTTGCTTGAGTATGCGAAAGCAGTGGAAACATATGAGATGCATGCATACCAAATAATGTAATAGATTTTCCTTGAAAATTAATATTCATTGTGTGTGTGGAATAATCTATATTGGGATTATGCTGGTGTCTCCATGGCATTCCTAGAATAATGTCGCTAGATTGTAATGGGACAACTAAGAAATTTCTTCTTTCAATATATGGACCAATTTGAATTTCTAAATTTTGAACTTCTTGTGTGCCATTGTACCTAGTGCCTAAAAATGCAGCTTTTATGCGATAATGCGTAGGTACTGTATGCAATTTCAATTCCTTTACCAATTTTGCTGAAATAAAGTCATGCGTACTACCGTCATCATGCAATACAGTTCTTTCTTTTCCATGCACCATACATTTCATAGTCAACAATGAATGTAAAGTAGGCATACCTGGTAAAGTGTCGGAAGTAGTAATAGGATCATCTTCTTCTTCAGTGAAGTCCGGCATATCCTCATGCTCGTCCTCGTCCATAGCTCCAAGGTAGTTGATATGTGCTGATGCATTGAGTAGAAGACCTGCAATTCATAACATTTCTATCATATCTTTTGATTCTTTGATTGCTATGAAAGACACATATCACCAGGATATTACTTTTCATTCTGATTGGCAAAAATTAGTTCAAAATAATTTCATTCCTGTTGATTCATTATCATATAATGATGGATTCATGTTCTTTGAAAAGAGATTGTGTGTTACTATTCCATTCCGATCTTTTATTTTAAATGAAATTCATTGTCCCCCATATCAAGGTCATAGAGGTATCATTTCTACATTACGCATGTTAACTGAAGATTTTTATTGGCCGCATATGGATGCAGATGTGTCTAATTTTGTTTCTGAATGTTTGATTTGTCAAAGAATAAAAAGACATCATGGTAAACAGTATGGGTTATTAATGCCTTTATCTATTCCATCTAAACCTTGGGAACATATATCTATGGATTTCATTACTGGCTTACCAAATACTAAATCTAACCATGACATGATTTGGACAATTGTAGATAGATTTAGTAAGCAAGCATATTTCATTGCATGTAAGAAAACTTTAACAGCATCACAAGCAGCACAGTTATTTTTGAAAACTATTTTTACTAACCATGGATTGCCGAAAGTGATTATTTCAGATAGAGATTCTAGATTTTGTAATAATTTCTGGATTACACTGTTTGCAAATCTAGGCACAAAGATTGATTTCTCATCTGCATTTCATCCAGAAACAAATGGACAAACAGAAGCCACAAATAGCACTATTTTAGATCTTTTACGTGCATACACTATCTCTAAACCTCAAACATGGGATACTCATTTGCATTTATTACAGTTTGCATATAATAATACACCGCACACATCTACAAAGAAAGCACCTTTTGAAGTTATTTATGGACATAGATTATCTACACCTGTTGCATCTTTGTCAAATAGAATACAAAGTGCCGATGATATTGCTGTTATGCATAACACTATTTTTGATGAGGTAAAGGATATGATTGCTAAAGCCCAACAATCATATACCAAACAAGCCAACAAGAAAAGACAAGCCATGAATTTCAAAGTTGATGATTATGTTTGGCTTAGAATAGAAAAGCGTAGACTGCAAAGTGTAGATAGACATCCAGTTGTCAAATTAGCCCCTAGATTCTACGGACCATTTAGAATCATTCATAAGATTAATGACAATGCATTCAAGTTAGAACTGCCATCACATTGGAAAATTCATAATACCTTTCATATTAGTTTATTGAGACCATTTAGAGGACAATTACCTATCCACCCTGTCTATGAAAACCCACCTTTACTAGAAGAAGAGACTGAAATCCTTGAACCAGAAGCCATCATAGACACTGATTACATGACCACTAGAACTGGCCGAAGGTATTCTAGATATCTAGTGAAATTTAAGAACCATCCTGTAGAAGAAGCACAATGGATGCACGCTAGAGACCTAAATGCTTTCCCCACTCTGTTAGCTCCACATTGAGCTAATAGCAATTGAGGTCAATTGCTATCCCACCCCGGGGGTATGATGCCAGGAGGCATATTCCACGGTGGATTCCGTGAGGTTTTACGGTGGATTCCGTAAACTTAGATGACCGGGGCTCATACGCAAAGAGGATTCTTTGTGCGAGAAGTTGATGGGGACGCCTGTCCTTTTCAGGCGTTTCATTAATTTAGTGTGTACATGGGTGATTCCATAGCGGGTGATTCCGCAAAATGCATATTAAATTAATAAACGTTTATGAGTTTAGAGTGCGCACTCGTAATAAATTAAGGTTAGGATTTATTTCTAACCAGTTGATTTATTTATGTAGCTGAAGACTGCTAGGTATTCACTTTTGTCGGTTTAATTGTGTTATTTTACTAACGATTGTGAATGCTTCAGTTGATGTGTAGAGATAGCAGCAGTGGCGGAGGAAAGCATTGGAGTCTAGCGGGTTTCCGATCTTTCGACTATATTTTGATAGGCGCCACGCCTATATTTTGATTATGTCTATAGAGACATCGACTATTTATTATTATTTTGTATGCGCTTATGCGCCTGGATATGTTATTTTTATTTGGACATTGAGATTGGGCGTGCCAGACTCTTTGGGCACCGTCCATTAGCTTTATTTTCCTATTTTTGGTAGAAAGCAAACTCAAAAGCTAAAAGCTTGTATATTTTTGTAATTGGGCTATTTTTGAGCAAAAAGATTGAAAATATATATTAAATACATGCTTTGTGAAGCGCTCACACAAGGCATGGGGGAGATTCAACCCAATTTGTCTCTTGTCTCATGTCGTGCTTGCTTTCACATTGGTTTTTGTGCTAAAAAGTAGAGTGCTTTGTTCTTGGGGACCTTTGGGAATTCACTACGTGAGCTACCTGCGTCCGATCTGCGCACCATGTAGGTGGAGTCTACCCCAAGTACTATATAGGCTACCTTTCCAAGTTCCACTTTCAAATGTGGGTTTACATTTAGCCACATGGTCAATCTTTACCTCTTATTTAAAAGTGGGACTTGGAAAATTCTCAAATTCCCTAATATGGTGTTAAGAATAGGTCGGTATGACAAGGACCGAAGTCCTTTTCTCCCATAACCGATATATATATTTTTTCTTTCTTTTTCTTCTTTTGAAAGAGAAGAATGGTAGGAATACCATGTATCAGAACCATCCATGCCATTGCTACTGGATTAGATGAAAAGAAAACAAAGGAGGGATGGAAGGCAGCTATGAGGGGCTAGAAGAACGAGGCCACCTCATCAAGATAAGCAGGAGGGCTATCAGGAGCAATAGGTAAAGCCTTATCGATTGACATGTAAGAAATGAAGGAAAATTTGACGATGATTGTCAGGATCCCCATGGAAGGTAATACTTCTTTAGGTGATAGCCATTAATTAGGAAAGGATCATCAGAAGCATCGATTATCTACACTTGGACTAAGCCATTAGGGTTGACAACAAGTATCTTATAGGGGCCCATCCATCGCTGTTGAAGCTTGCCTGGAAACTTGCCAAATCTTGAGTTATAAGCCATGAATAACTCACCTTCCACTAACTCACCTTCCTTAAACCCCTTTTGCTTGATAAAGCTATCATGACAAGCCTTTCGTCGAGCTTGTGTGGCTTCCATGCATTGTAGGGCTATCCTGCGAGTCTCATCCAGACATTTCAAGTGCAAGAGATGGCATTGAAGGGACTCATCATCTCCCAAATGCTCTTTGATAGCCATGTGTAGAGAGGGTAGCTCTAACTCAATAGGAAAAACGGCCTTTGTGTATCGCACACCAACTAGAAAGGGGTTTTTCCTATAGTAGCCTTATGGGAGGTTTTGTATGCCTAGAGGGCCTCTATAAGTTGATCATCCCAATCATGACAATGTGCAACAATCGTTATTGTAAAAATTGAGCAAAGGATGCGATTGGTGACCTTAACTTGGCTGTTGGCTTTGAGGTAGTAAGGCATGGACTTGCGATGACAAATCTTGTACAACTCTGTCAATTCCTCCATAATTTTGTTGAGAAAGTGAGTATCTATGTAAGTTACTAGCTTTAGGGGACTGCCAAAATGAGTGATGATATTCTTGTACAAGAACAAAGCCATGTTTTTGCCATCATCTCGCTTGAGAGATTTGGCTTCACACTACTTTGTCACATAGTACATACTACAGACCAAGATGTTATGTTTTGCTTCCTTCTGGTTGGCAGATCAATGGGGCAGACGAAATCGATTTCCCATTTCTCAAATGGCTTTAGGGGAAGGATGGGTTGTAGTGGAATAGTGCTAGATTTAGTAGGCTTCCCCATTTGTTCTTAACAAGCATCATAACATTTGCAATAGTTATAGGTATCCTTTTGGAGGATCAGTGGTAACCAATATCCAAAGAGCAAGGCCTTTCTAGCTGTCGCTTCTCCTGTGAAGTCTCCTCCATAGGGCTCATCATGACATGCTTTCAGAATGATCCTGATCTCATATCCTGCAATACATCTTTGTAGTACTTCATCTTTGCCTTTCTTGTACAGGCGCCACCTACAAAGGTGTAGGGGGCTAATTACAACATAAGATTCTTCTTCTCACGGCTCAAGATACCAAGCGGATACTATTGTGTTGCCAAGAGGTTGGCTATGTCTGTGTACATGGGGTAATAGTTTCGACGAGAAAGAGGGAAGCATAATGAAGGTTTGGGTCATCTTACTCCTCTTCATCGCTCTGAGGTATTCGTGACAGATGATCAGCTAGGACATGAGAGCGACCAGGTTTGGTAACCACTTCAAAGTCGAACTCTTGGAATAGAAGGAGCCATCTCATTATTCTTTCCTTTACATCTACTTTGTTCATTAGGAAGGACAGGCCTCATGATCCACATAGAATTTGAAGTGTATCGACAATAGGTAGTGTCAAAATTTCTCTAAGGCAAACACCATTGCCAAGCACTTAAGCTTTGCCACTGTGTAGTTCCTGTCAAGATTGTGGGAGAGAAGGAAGGAGTCTCACTTGTAGCTTTCTTGCTTGCACAACAGGGGAATACACACAAGGGTGGAGGCTGAAAATAGTTTTCCTCTTCTTAGTTGTGTAAGCTAAAAGAACTCACATACAAAAGAAATAGAAGAACCCTATATATGGGTCTCAAACAAAACTCAACTAACTAAGGTGGCATACTAACTGAGCCACGAACTAGAGTAGATAAGGATAGCTGTCATCTAGCTATTATTCATGGGCGGTGTACCAACCGCATCTACAACTGACAAGTCGATGACATAAATGTACAACGGTCACCCTGGCATATCACGAGTGGAGCTCGATATCTCAACACTCCCCCTCGAGCTCAATCCCAATTCTTGCACACCAAGCAGGTCTTTGAACTTGCGCAGCTTCTCTGCGCCCAATGCCTTCGTGAATATGTCAGCTACGTGATCCTCTGTGCTGACATAAACTAGATCAATAAGACCTAGTAAAACCCTCTCCCGCACATAGTGATAATGCACCTCAATGTGCTTTGTTCTAGCATGATAGACTGGGTTATTTGCCAAGTGTATGCTGCTCATGTTGTCACAATAAATGACAACTGGCCCATCTGTAGGCTAATGCATATCATAAAGTAGCTTATGCAACCAAGCTACCTCACATGCAACCATTGTTGCACCCCTGTACTCAGCCTCTGTGCTCGACAAGGCAACTGTAGGCTGTTTCTTGCTGCTCCAAGTGACTGCAGCACTCCCAAAAGAGAAAATATATCCACTGGTAGATCGTCTATCAAAGATACTACCAGCCCAATCAGCATCAGTGTATCCATGCAACTGTATCTGAACCCCAGTCTCATAAAATAGTCCATACTGCAATGTGGACTTCACATACCTGAGTATGCATCTAGCTGCATCCAAATGCGGTTTCCTTGGAGCCTGCATAAACTGACTTACCAATCCAACAGCATAGCTCAAATCTGGCCTGGTAATAGTCATATAAATCAAACTTTCTACTATGCGTCTGTACATAGTAGGGTCTTCAAGAAGCTCACCTGCATCTGCACTCAGCTTCACATTCTGCTCCAAAGGAACTGAAATAGGCTTACAACCTGTCATCCCATATTTGGACAGCATGTCCAATCCATACTGCCTCTGCAAGAGCCGTATCCCACTTGGTGATCTAATCACCTCAATGACCAAGAAATAACGCAGCTCTCCTAAATCCTTCATCTCAAACTTCTGCTTCAATAGCATTTTCACATGAAGGATATCTTCATCACTATCACCTGTGATAATCAAATCATCAACATAAATGACAAGTAGCATAATACATTTTTCTATTTTTTTCACATAAAGTAAAAAATCTGCCTTGAAAATCTGAAAGCCAATAGTGACAAGATACTGTCCTATCTTGTTAGACCATGCTCTAGGTGCTTGCTTCAAGCCATACAAGGCTTTCTTCAACTTGCAAACAAACTCAGGATGAACAGCATGCACATAACCTGGTGGCTGCTCCATATAGACCTCTTCTTGCAAATCACCATGCAAGAAGGCATTCTTTACATCCATCTGACGTAAAGACCATTCCTTTGATGCAGCCATAGCAATGACTGCTCTTACGGTTGCCATCCTTGCAACCGGACTGAATGTTTATTCATAATCAATGCCATATGTTTGTGCATACCCCTTGACTACTAATCTTGCCTTGTATCTGTTCACAGAACCATCTGCATTGTGCTTCACCTTATAAACCCACTTACAGCCAATTGCATTCTTATCTTTAGGCAAAGGTACCAACTCCCATGTAGCATTTGCTTCCAAGGCATCCATTTCTTCATCCATGGCTTTCTCCCATTTTTCTTTTCCCATGGCTTGCTCAAAATAAGTGGGTTCTGGTTCCTGTATCACTTTGATCATATATGCATAGTGAATGGCTGTAAATCCATCATATTTCAGTCTATCCACAGGATACCTAGCTCTAGTAGACCTGCGCAAAGTAGGTTCACTCCCAGGTGCTCTCAAAACATCCATGGTCTTCCTTACTCCAGGTGTAACAATAGAAGGAATATCCAACTCATCATCAATGCTCTGTTCTGAGCCACTGGATTCACCATCCACATAAGAGTGACTTGCATTCACATCAAACATGGGCTGATCTACCTTCTCTTTTCCTTTTCGTGAAACCTGTATACCACTATCTGCATTGTTTTGAGGAGATTCTCCTGATCTCAATCTGCCTGTCCATGGCGAAGAATATGAGCCACTGCTAGAGGACACTCTAGGTTCACTAATATTTTGTGACTGCTGTTGTGAATTCTGTGCAGCATTACCATTTTGTGCATCTACATCAATCACATTTACTGGTTTATACCAGCTCCTCATCTCATAAAAGACAACATCTTTGCTCACTGTAAACTTACAAGTAGAAGGGTTATAGCATCTATACCCTTTCTGCTGCAAAGAGTAACCAATAAAGATGCACTTCTCAGCTTTTGGATCCAACTTGGATCTCAACTCATCTGGCACATGAACATAGGTAATGCAACAAAAAATCTTCAAATGAGAAATATCTGGTTTCCTACCAGTATATCTCTCCTCTGGAGTCATCCCATGTATTGCTGCAGTGGGAGTCCTATTCATTATGTAGACTGCTGTAGCAACTCCTTCAGCTCAGTAAAAATCTGGCAAGTCTTTTTCATTGAGCATGGCACGAGATACCTCTCCAATATGCATGTTTTTCCTATCTGCAATTCCATTTTATTGTGGGGTATGACTACATGAATATTGTTGCTTTATGCCATGCTCTTGCAAGAACCTTGCAAACTCATTTGAGAGGTACTCTCCCCCTCCATTTGACCTTAGGCATTTTATTTGCAAGCCTGTTTCTTTTTCAACCATAGCTTTAAGAGTTTTGAAATGCCCAAAAACTTCACTTTTCTTTTTCATAAAATACACCCAAACTTTTCTGCTATAGTCATCAATAAAAGTGACAAAATAATAATAGCCTCCAAGAGATGCAGCTTTAGTAGTCCACACATCAGAGTGGATTAATTCCAATGGCTTCTTACTCTCTTGAACATGTCTAGGAAATGGTTTCCTTGCCTGTTTTCCAAATTGACAGGCTTCACATACCTTATGCATTTTTGCAACCTTGAATTTAGGCAATCCTGCAACAATATTTTGGGCCTGTATTGATTTAAGTCGCTGTACATTAACATGACCAATGCGTTTATGCCAGATATCAATATCTGCAACTACACTGGTCGCATGTGCAAACATTGCTGCAATCAATTCAGGCATGTCTGCATCCAACGTAAACATCCTGCCCTTCTTATTCCCTTTTGCTATCAAGCGACCTTTATTTTTCATATCCTCAACAAAGCATCCATGAGGATTAAATCTGACCTGCAAGCCCTGCTCAACCATTTGACCAACAGAAACGAGATTCTTGGTGATATTCGAGACATGAAATACATCGGACATGTATTTCTTTCTCCCATCCTGCATAGACAAATGAATTTTTCCAATCTGAACAATAGGATGTGCAGTATCATCACCAGTCTCCACAAATCCTAGTTTTTCCATTTTCCTTGCACCCTCCATCCATTCTGCATGACCTGTCATGTGGTTTGATGCACCTGAGTCAACATACCATACATCATTGCTTTCTTTTGCACTTGTCACAGAATTGTTCATGTGCTGCACCATAAACAAATGCTCATTTCTGTCATCACCCTGTCTACTAGAAGATGCATAATTTCCTTGTTGCAATTTTCCATTCACGATGTCATTCTGCTTTTTATAGTAGTCTTTAGCCATATGACCCATTTTACCACAGTAGTAGCATTCAACATTACTGTTTGCATTTTGGCCTCTTTGCCATCCACCACGATCTTTGTGGCTCCCCCTGCCTCTAGAGTTACCACGTCCTCCTCCATAGGATTGGTTTTCTTGAGTTTGCTGCGTATTCTGATTTCTACCACGGCCTCCAGATCGGCCTCCTCTACCTCTGCCTCTACCTCTTCCAGCATTTGAGTAAAAGAAAGCTTCTTTTGAAGATTCTCCTGAAGAAGATGCACCACCATTTCTCTGCTCCTCAGAAATTAGAAGAGCAATCAACTCCTCAAAATCAGGAAATCTTTCACGAACTGAAATGGATGTCCGAAACTGTGCATAATCCTTTCCTAGACCATTCAAGGTCATAGAAACTAAATCATCATCTTCCACTGGTGGCGACCCAATGGAAGCAAGTGCATTTGCAATCTTCTTCACCTTCATGTGGTAGTCATTGATGCTCATACTGTCTCTTTGCACATTGTGCAACTCTCTCTTGAGCTGCATTTTCCTGGCTTGCGTATTTGTGCTATACATTTTTGACAGAGTATCCCATGCCTCCTTTGGCGTACTTGCATCCTGAATATGCACAATCATAGAGTCTGAAATACTGATAGACAGCCAGTACATAACTTTCCTGGCTCTCTCATGCCATGCTTTAAATGCTTGCACTTGCTGTTGATTGGGAACATCAGGAAGAACTGGTTCTTTTTCATTTCCTGCAACAAATTCCCAATATCCTTTTCCCATGAGGAAATTCATCATTCTAAACTTCCATGCTTGGAAGTTGTTCTTGTCAAGCTTTTCAGTGACAATCTGTGAGAGAGAATCAGACGCCATTACAGAACACTGCAAAAAATTCTGTCACTGCAAAGAACACAGCTTCAGTCTCACAAGGGCTAATCTACAAAACTGACGAAAGTGGTATTTGACCACACAGTCACTTCCTAGTGAAGATTTTGCATCAACAGGCAACAAGGATGATTCTGTAACTCCCAATGTCTCTGCACACAAGCATACGATGCAATTTCTACAGTAACTTTTCATCGACCTGTAGAACAGTGGTCGCACAGCATAAAACTGGGCCTTTTCCTGAGTGCGTGCAGAAAACTTCCACCTCCAAAACATGTCCCAAAATGGCCTCAAATAAAAAAAACAGTGTCACCAAGGGCTAAAGCCCTTGCCCGTAGCATATACTGCCCTCTTGCTTCTCCGCGAAGGGCGTCTCAACCTGAGACAATGCACTCTTGCACTTCCCGACTGTGCTACCTGTAGAGACTTGCTCCCAAAACAGAAAAATGAAAGCAACACTGGTCCTCTTACCAGAACACCGCGAACTTGGCTTGCTTTCTTGAGCTCCTTACCACGAACAAGGCTCTGATACCATGTCAAGATTGTGGGAGAGAAGGAAGGAGTCTCACTTGTAGCTTTCTTGCTTGCACAATGGGGGAATACACACAAGGGTGGAGGTTGAAAACAGTTTTCCTCTTCTTAGTTGTGTAAGCCAAAAGAACTCACATACAAAAGAAATAGAAGAACCCTATATATGGGTCTCAAACCAAACTCAACTAACTAAGGTGGCATACTAACTGAGCCACGAACTAGAGTAGATAAGGATAGCTGTCATCTAGCTATTATTCATGGGCAGTGTACCCACCGCATCTGCAACTGACAAGTCGGTGACATAAATGTACAACGGTCACCCTGGCATATTACGAGTGGAGCTCGATATCTCAACAGTTCCTTCCTTTGTTAGTGACTTTTCGGCTGGTATAGTAGATAGGTTGATCTAATTTTGAGGAGCCTCTTTGGCATAGGACCGCACCTAGACCTTCAACTCATGCATTATTGTGCACATGGAACTCCTTCATCCAATCAGGAGGTTGCGAGATAGGTGCTTCAATTAGACACTACTTCAGGGTGTTAAACATTTTGTCATAATCAGTAGTCCATGTAAAATTTGCATCTTTCCTTAGGAGCTTATGCAAGGGGGCTTCCTTTGTTACAAAGTGTGCAATGAACCTTCTGTAATGGCCCACATGGCCAAGGAATCGCCCCAACTATTTGAGGTTGGTTGGCACTGTGAAAGCTGCAATCTTCTCAATCTTGGTAGGGTCTATTGCTATCCCTTCCTGTACTGTAGAGACAATGTGGCCCAGAAGAACTCTTGAAGAGACATTGAAGACACACATTTGTCAGGGTTGAGAGAGATCCAATACTCTCAAAGCACTGCTCTAGGTGTCCCCAATGCTTACGGATTAGACTATAGATACATAAGTCATCTAGGTAGACCTTGATGAAATCATGCATATGGTTTTGGAATGCGGCCATCATTACTCGTGTTGGAAGGTAGCAGGAGTGTTACTATAGAGCCCAAACGACATCACTCTGTAAGCATAGGTTTTCCATTTTGTTGTGAAGGTTGTTTTAGATTGATATTCTTCTGGGATCTGGACTTGATTGTATCCATTGAATCCATCCAAGAGGGAAAAGAGCTCATGGCCTGCCACTGTGTCCAACAGTTGGTCTATGAAAGGGATAGGGAAATGATCATTCTTAGTCTTGGAATTTAGCTTTCGAAAGTCCACATATATTCACAGCTTTCCATTCTTTAGTGGTGGGTACTACCACAATGGGTGAAACCCATTCACTATTGGTCATTGGATAGATAAACTCAACTTCAAGGAGTTTTAGTAATTCAGCTTTAGTTAGGGTAGACTAATTTGGATTCATGCATCTCTGCCTTTGCCTCATAGGCTTGGCATGAGGCTTTAAGTCGATGTGGTGTTGGCACACTATAGGATCAATTATGGCTTCTTCCTCTCTTGATATGTGCCATTTATTACTTCGTTGGGAGAGTTTTTTAAGACTTCAATGGAAGTGGATCCATTACCTTTTTGCGATCCATACAACTTTAGCACCACTTTGTTGGGTCCTCTCCCTAGGGTTAGGATTCCTTCGAACCAATCCATTTGTGCCCTTGCTTCAAAAAGCCAAGGTCTTCCCAACAAGTAGAGGGCATGAGGTCCCATAGGAATTTTGTTTTACCACCAGATAGGTTAGCCAATAGTCTCGTCCTACGAGGGTTGTCCTTACATATGGAAGAAAGCCCAAAGAATTAATTCTGCTTTGGTTTGCTAGTTTGATAAGCTACAATGTAACCTTCCAAGCCTAGATCCTTCATTGTCACATCTATCATTATGTTCACTAATGAACCTCTATCAATCAATGCGTTTGCAATAAAGCATCTTTCAAACCATACACCACAGGATGAACAAGGTACTCACGGATTATATTCCAAGTGTGACTATGCCATTATTGGATTATGTGCCCATTAACGGGTGTGCAAAGAAAGAGAAGGATAAAGAGGTGGATGAATAGGGTTGCAAATTTTTTTTTAGAGAGATCATAATTTTAGATTGTAAGAAAATACCTATTACGTTAGAGGAAGTGAATCTAACCCTCTGAATGTAGAAACCAATTTTTTGGGTGAATGAACTAGTTATAGTGGGTCATATATCTAAGCCTTACGGAAGAAGGCCTGCTTCCACAATAGTATATGTAATAGAAAAGATAGAAAATATATGCTAATCAATGTTTGAATTCAGTAAGTTTCTTGGAGCATGTGTCTTTTAATTAATATGGACTCCCCATTTTGCTCACATTGCAAAATAATTGTATTACTTGTTAAGAAAGAGACAAAAAATTCTTCTAGGACAAGAGACGTGCCAACTATAAGGAAACTAAAAAACCTATTGATGATTTTACCAATATTGAGAAAAGCAAAATATGTAGATAGAAGGCCTATCATTATTATAGTGGATGTTAGTGGAATTGGTTGAGGCTATAGCTCAAGATAAAAAATGGAACAAATATATGATTAGGGTATTAAATGAAAGATAGAGGAGATACCAACAGATCAAGGGAGAGCTATGGGGTATTGTGACTACATTAAAGTGTAATAAAGAGTACTACATTGGTGCCCTAGTGATAATAGAGATAGACTCTTTGCCTCCACTAGGCATGATTATCAAATACTCTACTATAGATATAGCCATGAGAAGATAGATTGTTTATATTAACTCAATGAGCTAAGAATTCAGACATATTGCATGTAAAGAGAAGTTGGTATAGTAGTAGACATGTTATACAGATCTAGATAGAAGGATGAAGAGATAGATGAATAGGGTTGCACAAAGTTTACTATAATAGATCATACTTCAAATTGTGAGAAAATCCTTACCAACTTAGAGGAGGTGAATCTCACCCTCTTAGGTTAGAAATCAGTGTTCTGAGTCAATGAAATGTTGATAATGGTATATATGTGTGAGCCTTATGGAAGAAACCCTTTTGTCGGTGAAAGTGGACACAATAGAGAAGATAAAATAGACATGTTTATTAGTGTTTTAAGTCAAGGATTTCTTGGAGCATATGTGCTTTACTTAATCTAGATTCCCCATTATGCTCACATTGCACAAGATTTGTTAAGAAAGGGATGGAAATTGTTTGGAACAAGAGATATACCAAAGCTATAAGGAAACAAAATAAGCTTTTGAAGACTATAACAACATTGAGAAAAGTAGAGTACGAAGCTAGGAATCCTATCGTTATTATAGTGGATATTAGTCCAATTGGAATTGGATGGTGGGCTATAGATCAAGATGGTGATGAAGGAAACAAATATGTAGTGAGGTCTGGTGTAAATATTTAAAATAAAAGATCGATTAGATACCCATAGATTGAGAAAGAGCTATGGCATTGTTGTGAATTCATTAGAGTGTGAGAAAGAGTATTTTATCATTGCCATAGTGATAATAGAAATAGATTGTTTTCCTTTACTAAACATCATTACCAGTTGCCCCACTCTAGGTATAGCCATGATAAGATGGATTGCTTATATACAATCAATGAACCTCTAGGGGGGGGGGGGGGGGTCACTTATGAATATATGCATGTGTCATGTGAGTTCAAAATAAGGGGTTTTAAAAATATATGCATGTATCATGTGAGTTCAAAACAAGGGGGGGGGGGGGGGTCACTTATGAATATATGCATGTATCATGTGAGTTCAAAATAAGGGGTACCAAGATCTAAGAAGGTGTAGTCACAATCCACTTTTTTCATAGGTTCTAGGACTTTGATAGACTTGGTTGATGTTGAGGGAGCAATCCTTTACCCTATTCTTCTTGTCATCGGTATACTTTTGAATTTCTTTCGGTAGTTGTGAGACAACATCAAAAACAGCAAAAATTTTAGGTTTGGTTTAAGGTGTCTAGGTCTTTGACCAAGTCATATTCTTTACTAGGATCCATGGGCTTCTCCAATCGGCTAGGGAATGGGGCAACCCCACTTTTATATTTCCTTTTTTCTCTAAAAGCAACAACATCTGCACTTCTTCTACTACTGGAGGTACTTCAACATCCTCAACCTCTTGGATCTTTGGTTCTGTCTCTGCAACTGTCTTTGTGGCTCTTTATGGCTTCGCAGTGCTTTGTACTACATTGTTATGCTATGTATTGTTTTGTTTTTCCTTGGGAAGATTGAACTTCACCATTTTGGTAGAGGAAATGGTCTTTTTGAGACTATGGGTTCTCTTTTCTTGGCACACGTTATTGTTGCAGCAACCTCCAATTCCACCAAATTGGAGGCAATTACTTGGATCTTTTATTGGATATCAAGGGTAGCTTTTATAGGAGCTGGACTAGGATAGTCTTTTGTAGTGTGGCTTGCTCCTTTGCATCGACTACATACGGGTTTTGTAGTTCTATAGAATTTCTAGTGTTTGGGCATTTGGTGAGATATGTCCCTTTTCTCCACATCTGTAACACTCCACCTCTGATCTTTGGCCACCGCCAGATTGTCGTCCTCTGTAACTTTGAGAGAAAAATCTCCTTGGGCTGAAATTAGGACCAAACTCTCTAGGCTTTGGTTTGATATCTTGAGTTGTCATCTTAGATTCCAAAAATTGAATCTTGATTATTTATCTTTCTTCCTTCGTTCATGCATCTCCTTCAAAGATAAAATATCTTCTGTATGGTTCTTCCTTAAACAATACGAATAGAAGAGGATGGTTGATTTTTGAGTATATTCAGTATAGCTGAATGTCCCACTTGATGGCACTTTCCACACCATGTATTAGATCACATCACATCTCTACTCGTTTGTGATATTCACCTTTAACGTTTGTAGTTGTTATGTAATCACATCCATCAACTCCTTCTTAATGCTAATAATGAATTGGATAGATAGTCCTTCAGATTTTTGTACGTGCAATAGGGTTTTGGGAAGCCTCTGTAATTACTACATAAACTGGTTGGGTTGATCCAGAGGATTCTCTATTCTAGTTCTAGTTTAGAGCTAGTGTTTGAGATTAGGGTTGTTGGTTCAATTGGTAGGGTTTCATTGTTGTTATTGGGTCACCATATTGGGGGAACTGTTTGAGGCCACTATTGTTGTGGTTGAACCATTAACTGAGATATTGTCATCTATGACCACTGTGGTTTTAATACACCATACCGTGGCATTATTTGCATCTAAGGATAGGCATAGGGAACCATCCTTGGGACAGCATTTGATGGGTATACCATTCCTAGTATGGAGGAGGTAAAATTTTCTTCATGAGGTCATCGATAGCCTTGCTTCAACTTCATCATATAGTCTTGCACCTTCCACTGTAGCTTGCAGGTTGACTGGTCCTCTCAATTCTACAAACTTATGAAGTTCTGGTTGTAGGCCTCTAAGAAAAACTCCCTTCTAGATGCCTTCATCCAAATGATGGTTGGTCCATCTCTTCAGCATGGATTCCATTTTAGAGACATATGCTTCCACCTATTCACCAGAGAACTGACTTAAGCTCATGAGCTCCTCTTGCATCCGCTCTTCAAGACCTTCACACCTAAATTTAGTAAGAAATGCCAACTTCAAGTTGTCCCATGTGCCAAAAGTTACTGCTGCTTGTCTCTCATACCATTGAAACACCGCGCCTTTGAAAGTAGCGGGGAATATCGCCAACCAATGCTCGAGGGGCGTGGCATTGTTAGCCACACATGCTACCATGAACTATGCTACATGAAGATCATGGCCTTCATTGTACTCTCCCTTAAGAATGGACAAGGATACTACATTCACTGACCTGCCATCAATATTTCTAGGACAAAGCTAATTAGGAAGGGGACCTTGAGTCACCATGGGGACTTCTGTGAAGAGTACTGCTAGGGCATCAAAGGAGGCTTCTATTGCTAGAGCTGGTTCTCACCTTTGATTTTTTCCTTCTCTCTTCTCACATATCTTTGGACTCATTCTAATGCTTGCCTCTTGATAATGTCATCCATTAGGGAGTTAGCTCCACCCAGTTTTTCTGTACTCAAAAGAACAAAATCAAAGGGTTTTAGTCTCTAGAGGAATCTATTGCCAATGTTTCTTCTGCTTTCTTCTTTTCAATGTCTCTGACTTCAGCTTTCATTCCACTACAGAGGGGAAGATATTCAATTCTAAAGGTATTAAAACTCATTCTTCAAAGGATTCTTGTGGTGCCATCATCATAGTAATGCTAGCTTTTGATGGTTTCAATAGTGTATATTGTGAAGAACACTTTGCCTACTAGCTTCTAGTGGGTTGCTAATTGGACAAACAAAAGGTTGTCAGTGCACCAAGTGTCCCACGTGTCTTGCTGTTGAGCATCCATGAATAGATTCCAACTCTTTTTCTTATTGTTCTCGTGAACTTCCATTGACCACAACTCCTAAAGCTTCTTCATGATCTCCCACTTGATGATGTTTGGAAACTCTTCAATGAAAGCCAAATCTCCCATGGATGGTCATTCTCTTTGTTTCTACACTTCAGTTTGCTCCCGGACAATTTGCCACCAAGATGCATGTCTTTGTTGCTTCAGCACAACAGGGAGAGGAAATAGTCAACTACATAGAGCCTACATCAAGATTATAATATGTTTCTGCAATTGTGGGATAAATTTCTTGTAGAAAGTGGCTTTGGATAATGAGAATTTCTAATTCTTTAGTGGTTGAAGGAAATTTGCAAGCATCCATTGAATTCTTCTTCTCTCTGCAATGCCATTTCCTTCATTTTTAGCCCTTTCTGATGCTTGTTGATGGTAGTTCTTCCCCAGTTGTGCACCAAAAAACATGGAGCCCTGAGAGGAATACCAAGAGAATCGTAATGAATGAAGCTAAGAGGAGAGAGGAGAAGAGCTGAGAGAGAGAAAGAGAACAAGAAGAAGAGAAAAGAAGACTAGAAGAGGAGTGAGAAAGACAGAAAAGAGGGAAGAAGAAGGGAGGAAGCCATGGAAGATGAAGATGAAGGTGAAGAGTATGTTCTTGATAATAACTAGTTTCCCTAATTTGGGGCTCTTATAACTTATATACCCCAGTCATTGTGACTGGGTATCTAAACCCTAGTTTCAATGGATCCTGCTTGTTACAATCCATCCCCACCCTAAAGGTTTTTGCCCTAAAAAATGAAGAGAACTAGAGGGGAGTGATGGGTGGGCTTAGGGAGGGGTGCAGAGTACTACTCTAAGCCACACTACAATGAAAAATAGGTGGGTAAAGACTAGGGACATCATGTTGTCCATAACTGGCCTGCTAAGGTAAAAGTGTCATAACTTTTGGCAGGCTGCTCCAAAAGGGGCATGCCACATGTGAAAACAGAGCTTATGATGAGTACTTTCTACCTAGGTAGGATGCACATGCTTGAGATTTGGATAAGTACAAAACTGATCTAAAATAGTGTGCAGTCTATAGGTAAAGGATGGTCAAATGGGGGGCATAACTAACTAGTCTTCAGTCCATTAGGAGGTGAGGAAATTCATTGATAATGGCGGCTAGGCGCCAAGAGGCTTCTTTCAGGGTTAGGACTTGCCATTTGAGGAGGTACTCCTTGATGAATCGAGACCTTAAGTGCTTATCTCGTTACCCAATGATTGCCTTAGGGATATATTGAATGATGCCTTCTTCATCTATGGGGGAAAGTTCTTCCACATAGTCCATTGAGGTGCCCAGGAAGGGTTTCAGCTGGTTGACATGAAACACATTGTGGATTTTGGTGGTAGGGGGAAGCTCTAATTGGTAGGCCAAGTCATCAACTCTCTTTAGGATCTGGTAGGACCCATAGAAGCGGTGGGCCAACTTGTTACTACTGCCCTCTTTGAGAGTGGAGTAGCAAGACTTAATCTCTTTCAAGAGGACCAATTCCCCTTCTTGCAATTCCAAATGCCTTCTTTTCTCATTAGCATTGAGTTTCATGTGCGTTTGTGCCTTTTGAAGATTCACTTTTCATTGTTGAAGTAGGGCTTGCATGTGATCCAACTCGACTTGTGACTTTGAGGGTTTATCTTATCATTGAATAATATTGTGGGGGAGGGGAACCTTATACTGGTATAATGCCTCAAAAGGGGAAACTCCAATGCTAGACTGGGTGGAGTTATTATAAGCAAACTCAACCAAGTAGAGCCACGTATCCCAACTATGTTGTACATCATGGAAAAAGTGCCTCAAATACGTCTCCAACCATTTGTTCACTCTTTCGGTCTGGCCATCAGTCTGAGGGTGGTATGCAGTGGATGGGGTGATCTTGGTACCCATGGAGGTGAAAACTGTCTGCTAAAAGATGCACATAAACTTAGCATCCCAATCATGTACTATGACTTGTGGTAAGCCATGCAACTTGAAGACATATTCCATAAATGAGTGGCCACCTAAGAGGTAGTGTATTGGGTCTTAGTGGGGATAAAGTGGACAGTTGAGAGCAATATTTAAAGACCTGTGAAGTGCCAAAAAGAAGCAGACTACTGCAAATTTTATGTGAGAATTCAAATGTAATGTCTCCTCCCCCCTCTCCCCCCCCCAGTGACCCTCGTGCTCCCCTGGGCCTCCTCCATAGGAATAGTTTGCCCCCCCTTAATTTTTCTTTTAAATTTTTTTATCTCTCCCTCTCTCTCCCCCTGCCATGTGCATGGAGAGAGAGAGAGAGAGAGAGAGAGAGAGAGAGAGAGAGAGAGAGAGAGAGAGAGAGAGAGAGAGAGAGAGAGAGGTGACATGTGGCAGTTGGGGGCATGCAGTCTGCAGATGACAGTGGATAGCTGTGCCCCCTATAAAACCTCCCCCTCCTCCCTCGCACAGAGGCAGCTACCCCCTCTCAAGTGTCCATAGGCCTCCCCTCCAGCAATAGATGATGGCCCCCTCCCTGGCAATCTACAGCAGCGCTCCCCTGAGAGCTCCGTCAGGGTGTTTTCCCCCTCCACGTTGAATGACAGCTGCGCCCCCGTGGACAGTCTGAAGGAAGAGGAAAAGGGGAGGACAGAGAAGAGGAGGAAGAGGGAAAGGGAAGGAGAAGGAGAGAAGAAGAAGGAGAGGGAGAAGTAGGAGGGGAAGAAGAAAGGGTGGAAGGAGAGAGAAGAGAAGTAGTGGAAGAAGAAGAAGGAGAAGAAGAGGTAGCAAGAGGAGAAGAAGAGAGGGAGAGAGAGAGAGAGTAGGAGAATAAGTGGAGAAAGGGGAGAGAGAGAGAGAGAGAGAGAGAGAGAGAGAGAGAGAGAGAGAGAGAGAGAGAGAGAGAGAGAGAGTAGGAGATTAAGTGAAAAGAAGAAGAAGAGAGAGAGGGAGAAAGAAAGAAGTGAGAGTCGGTAACTGCAAGGAGCCACACCCAAACCACCCTCTCGGAAAAGGACCCCATCCAGCAGTCTTTTCTTCCAAACCTGTCAACCGTCAAGGTCCGGACTACCCAATCTCTGCAAGGCGAATGGCTCCCAAGAAGAAAGTCACGAGAAGCGTAGGCGCCCAAGCCAGTGTTAATGCTAGAGGGGTGAGCGGAATGACCAACGTAGCACACACGAATCAAACCCAGGTTCTAAGCGTTAAAAAATTAACTTAGGAATTATTTCTCGTGGAAGGGATGAAAGGATTGATGTCGTGCATAGGGTTTTGTTTACTCTAAGAGCTAAGTTGCATGTGGAAATGGTAGAGTTTGGAATTCGCACAAGATTTCAAGCACGAAATGATAGCTTTTACACACATAAAATGATAAGGTTATCGCCTTACTTCACATAAAATGATAGCTTTTTAACCAGTTCAGTGCATGAATAGTCATTTAGAATTTACATTTTGCAATCATGGTTAAAAGAAACACATGAAATGTTAATTTCTGTTCATGAGATACACTTGCATTATTAGACAACCCTAGACTTTCACAGATGCAAGTCACATGTGATCTGGTGCATTAGGAATAAGTATAATTGCATGCGAATTGTTTTATCGATCTTGCTGTGGACTATCGCAAATGGATACGCTCCTATCTTAGTTGAAGCTGGTGACCTAACCCTAAATGGATTGTTGACCCAAGTTATGCTTGGCGGTTTGAAAATGTTGTAAATCCCTTAAGTAATTGTTTTGATACATCCAGTTAAAGTTCTGATTGTGCATGCAATGGGATTGTGATGCCTTGAAGCAAGAGGTTGTGCATTCAACTGTTTCTTAATGTGGTTTTGGATGTTAACCCAAGTGGGGAGTGTTTGATGATTTCATGGCCGGATCTGATATGACTGATTGCCATGAAAACGAAAGGGATGTTTTCCCTAGCAATTGTTACTATGATGGTTGCTTCAGCTATGGTTGATTTCCTAAAGGGATAATTAAGGAAGGATGGCGCTAGCTACCCCTTGCGAGCCGCCAAACCCTAACCAAGGGGGTTATGAATCTGGGCCGGGAATGTGGACCGAACCCGCCGCGAGAGGTCTTTCCGTGGAAATCACTTAGTGTAGGAGGACTCTTGGGTGCTAGTGGGACTCTGGCCGTAAATCCCAATGCCTCTGGGCCCTACACAAGTATTCTATTTTACTCAGGATGGGATCTCAAGCCCTTGATACTAGTTACAAGGAGGAATCTTGGAAGGATAAAC
Organism: Lygodium microphyllum; assembly: GCF_053477565.2. Classification (NCBI taxonomy): domain Eukaryota; kingdom Viridiplantae; phylum Streptophyta; class Polypodiopsida; order Schizaeales; family Lygodiaceae; genus Lygodium; species Lygodium microphyllum. The sequence goes on from NC_141137.1 coordinate 88,910,883, forward strand.
CTTCGGGTTTTATTGCCGGAAGATGGAAGGATTTTTCTGCAGAGGCAGAAAGGAGCACTTAATTCTCATGTATGGGTAGGAGATACACATTAATCCGAAGATAAGTTAAGGAAGTGTTTGATCTTATTTTATCTTATCTTTGTGTCTGTGGCCTAAATTACGTAAAGGAACTTGTGATTAACAGGTTAATTAAGGAAGCTGCCTTTATATGTCAAACATAATGTGGTAGGTAATTAGATAACTAAGACAACCCTCGAGGGAAGCATGATGGATGTGACCAATGGGTCTATCCTACGGAAGGGTGGTCTCGGTTAGCCAAGAGCTTTCCTCAAAGGAAAGGTTAACAAGAAATGTTAGGAAAAAATTGGTCTATGACCTTAGACAATGTTGACTAGGCAACTAGACTTCAGGTCGTGGGAACGGACGGATGAGTTCCGTTGCAGGGCAGACTCGAGAGACCCTAGTTGGCAAACCCCGTGTCATTCCTTGGGAGTGCGGGGCGGCGTCTTCTAGATATATCTCTCGATGGACTACTAAGATGTGTCCCGCGATTCGAGGATCGGGCACGTTACAATTGGTATCAGAGTAAAACTTCTTAATGATGCATGATTGTGATTAATGTTCGGATCATAGACATAATCTAAATAACCTAAGTGGTATGGCTTGATTGTCAGGCACCTTCGACACCTACGAATGCTGACACGCAAGAGAAGAAGTTCCTTCTCAAGAAAATTAAGCCACCCGAGTTTGATGGCAAGGGAAGAACTGTTCAAGCTGACGCCGAGATCTAGATTGAGTCCATGGAGGACTATTTTGAGGCAGCATAAACTACACCTGCTAACCAAGCCATGCTCGCCAAACTTAAGCTTACGGGCAAAGAGAGACTTTCGTGGAAATAGTGGTGCAGAGACCAAGCGATCTCAGAGGGGACCGTCACTTGGAATAAGCTTAAGGAAGCTGTGCAAGGGAGGTATCTGCCACCTGCCTACCACACACAAAAGATGAATGAATTCTACGACTTGAAGCAGCTAGGATTATCCCTTGAAGCATATTATTCAAAGTTCGTTTCACTCCTAAAGTATGCACCCCCAATGGATATGACACAATAGGTGTCAAAGTTCATCCACCCATAAACACTTGATTGGAATCAATGCGCCCAACGAACTTGCAGGACGCATTACTCCGAGCGAATCCAATCGTCCAAGAACTTAAATCAGGCAACTATGATGACGATGACTCATCGGATCAAGACAAGAGGTGTCACAAGTGTGGAGAGATAGGACACATCCGTAAGAGATGCCCCAACCACTGATGTTTCCACTGCAATGAACTAGGACACATCCAAACAGATTGTCTTGAGTTGGACCCTAGGAATCAGGAACGTGCGGTCAAACGAAGCTGTCTAAACTATACTTTTGGCTCATATTATGAGCCACATGATGATGAAGGCTTGGAGTCTATTGTAACCTTTGAGGATGACTAGATGTCCTAGGAAGATCCTCTCGATATAATAAGTCCTGTACTTGGAATAAATCCTATTACATTCTATGAGTTGTGACAAGTTGTTATTTCAAGAATTTGAGTAATCAAAGTAGCGCAGCGGAAGCGTGGTGGGCCCTAACCCACAGATTATAAGCCCCAATTGCGCTTGTCTTCCCCAGTTTCTCTCGAGATGAGGACATCTCGATTCCTCTAAGGGGGAAAGGATGTAATGTCTCCTCCCCCCCCGTACCCCCATGCTCCCCTGGGCCTCCTCCATAGGAATAGTCTCCCCCCCTTAATTTTTCTTTTAAATTTTTTAATCTCTCCCTCTCTCTCCCCTTGCCATGTGCATGGCGGGGGGAGAGAGAGAGAGAGAGGGGGGTGACGTGTGGGAGTTGGGGGGGCATGCAGCCTGCAGGTGACAGCGGACAGCTGTGCCCCCTATAAAACCTCCCCCTCTTCCCTGGCACAGAGGCAGCGCCCCCCCTCTAGTGTCCAACGGCCTCCCCTCCAGCAACAACAGACGACGGCCCCCTCCTTGGCGATCTGGAGCAATGCCCCCCTGAGAGCTCCGTCAGGGTGTTTTCCCCCTCCATGTTGAGTGACAGCTGCGCCCCTGTGGACAGTATGAAGGAAGAGGAAAAGGGGAGGAGAGAGAGAAGAGGAGGAAGAGGGAAAGAGAAGGAGAAGGAGAGAAGAAGAAGGAGAGGGAGAAGTAGAAGAGGAAGAAGAAAGGGTGGAAGGAGAGAGAAGAGAAGTAGTGGAAGAAGAAGAAAAAGAAGAGGTAGTAAGAGGAGAAGAAGAGAGGGGGAGAGAGAGAGAGAGAGAGAGAGAGAGAGAGAGAGAGAGAGAGAGAGAGAGAGAGAGAGAGAGAGAGAGAGAGAGAGAGAGAGAGAGAGAGAGAGAGAGAGATTAAATGAAAAGAAGAAGAAGAGAGAGAGAGAGAAAGAAAGAAGTGAGAGTCGGTAATTGCAAGGAGCCACGCCCAAACCACTCTCTCGGAAAAGGACCCCATCCAACGGTCTTTTCTTCCGAACCTGTCAACCTGAAACCCGTCAAGGTCTGGACTGCCCAATCTCCACGAGGCAAATGGCTCCCAAGAAGAAAGTCGTGGGATGTGTAGGTGCCCAAGCCACCGTTAATGCTGGAGGGGTGAGCGGAACGACCAACGCAGCACACATGAATCAAGCCCAGATTCTAAGTGTTAAAAAATTAACTTATAAGGAATTATTTCTCGTGGAAGGGATGAAAGGATTGATGTCATGCATAGGGTTTTGTTTAATCTAAGAGCTAAGTTGCATGCGTGAAACAGTAGAGTTTGGAATTCGCACAAGATTTTAGGCACGAAATGATAGCTTTTACACACATAAAATGATAAGGTTATTGCCTTCACATAAAATGATAGCTTTTTAACCAGTTTAGTGCATGAATAGTCATTTAGAATTCACGTTTCGCAATCGTGGTTAAAAGAAACACATGAAATATTAATTTCTATTCATGAGATACACTTGCATCATTAGATAACCCTAGACTTTCATAGACGCAAGTCACATGTGATCTGGTGCATTAGGAATAAGTATAATTGCATGTGAATTGTTTTATCGATCTTGCTGTGGACTATCGCAAATGGATACACTCCTAGCTTAGTTGAGGTTGGTGACCTGACCCTAAATGGATTGTTGACCCAAGTTATGCTTGGCGGTTTGAAAATGTTGTAAATCCCTTAAGCAATTGTTTTGATATATCCAGTTAAAATTCATATTGTGCATGCAATGGGATTGCTTGCGATGCCTTGAAGCAAGAGGTTGTGCATTCAACTGTTTCTTAATGTGGTTTTGGATGTTAATCCAAGTGGGGAGTGTTTGATGATTTCATGGCCAGGTCTGAGATGACTGATTACCATGGAAACGAAAGGGATGTTTTCCCTAGCAATTGTTACTATGCTGGTTGCTTCAGCTATGGTTGATTTCCTAAAGGGATAATTAAGGAAGGATGGCGCTAGCTACCCCCCGCGAGCTGCCAAACCCTAACCAAGGGGGTTATGAATCCGTGTCGGGAATGTGGACTGAACCCGTCGCGAGAGGTCTTTCTGTGGAAATCACTTAGCGTAGGAGGACACTTGGGTGCCAGTGGGGGCTCTGGCCGTAAATCCCAATGCCTCCGGGCCCTACACAAGTATTCAATGTGACTCACGATGGGATCTCGAGGCCTTGATACTAGTTACAAGGAGGAATCTTGGAAGGATAAACCTTCGGGTTTTATTGCCGGAAGACGGAAGGATTTTTCTGCGGAGGCAGAAAGGAGAACTTAATTCTCATGTATGGGCAGGAGACACACATTAATTCGAAGATAAGTTAAGGAAGTGTTTGATCTTGTTTTATCTTGTCTTCATGTCTGTGGCCTAAATTACGTAAAGGAACCTGTGATTAATGGGTTAATTAAGGAAGCTACCTTTATATGTCAAACATAATGTGGTAGGTAATTAGATAACTAAGATAACCCTCGAGGGAAGCGTGGTGGATGTGACCGATGGGTCTATCCTACGGAAGGGTGGTCTCGGTTAGCCGAGAGCTTTCCTCAAAGGAAAGGTAAACAAGAAATGTTAGGAAAAAGTATCTCTATGACCTTAGAGAATGTTGACTAGGAACTTGGACTTCAGGTCGATCCTAGTGGGAACGGCCTAATAAGTTCCGTTGCAGGGTAGACTCGAGAGACCCTAGTTGTCAAACTCCGTGTCATTCCTTGGGAGTGCCGGGTGGGGTCTTCTAGATATATCTCTCGATGGACTGCTAAGATGTGTCCCGCGATTAGAGGATCGGGCACGTTACATCAAAGCCGATGGAAGAAGAACATGAGGATTTGACAATTTAAGAAACCGAGGAGGATAGAAATACAAACTTTCTCCATTGCAGTGGTTGTGTATTTTTCATAATTTTTTTCAATGGTCGAACGGAAGAGAGACAGCTTCTCGATTGTTTGGGATGTTAAGCCATACATATAGGAATTTTCGGATTCAAAATTAGTCACTGGACGGAGGAGATGTAAAAAGTTGGACATCGCTAAGGTAAAAAATGGACCAAAAAAGACAACAACAATTGGGCATGGCCTTTAGGGTACCCATAGGCTCCTTTTTTTTTTTTGTGAGGGATGGGGCGTTTTAAAATGGCACGATCAACAGTCACTACCCCCATGGCGACGATTTGGAGGAGGGATGTGGGGGGCTGAAAACAACCCATACAATAGATCATGCATGTTATCTTTGTGATTTTTACTCTCTCCATCATTGCTTTTTGATTGCAAAATGGCTGCCCGTTGGAGAAGATGCAGAATTAGTCTTTCTCTCTCCTCTCTCCTTTTGTGTTGCCTCTTCACATGCGTGATTCTATGAGAGAAGGGAGTGGAGTTTAACGAAAGATGATGACAGAATGATGGTGCCGGAGCAAAGAAGGTCATAGATTGGGCTGTGAGAAAGCATCAACGGCCAAGAATGAGCATCAGCAGCCTCCCAACCATGAAATACATGTTTCCAAAGGCATGATTCTATGCATAAGCGATCATTCCATTTGTTTTACGATAGATGTTTGATGAAACTATTTGGAAATGGTTGCCTTTGATTGATAATGCTGAAATCTATCAGAAATCTTGAAGGAAACCAAAAAATTTAGTCATTTAATAATTTATATTAAAGACAAAAAACCCGCAATTATGCAGTTTTCATAGAAATGATTTTGGGGTTCATATGGATTAGAAATGAATATAAAATCAATTCTCAGTGATTGTGATTAGTCCCAATCCATAAATTAGAAATATTAGATTTTTTATCTAAATAAATAAAGAAAAATAGTGGAAAAATGGAAAAAATTAGATTTTTACGTTAGAAAATTAAGAAAAAATATATGACATGACTAGAGCATGAGGGATAAACCTTAGTTCAGCCTTGTCTTTGTATTAAAGTATAGTTTTAACCGGTTTTACAAGAAAAACACATGAAAAAATGTCTCATACACCTATCAACCCATGCATAACCTAAACGGTAGGGAGAAGGAGGGGTTTTGAGGGTGATTAGTTTTTGATAACATTTGAAACTTTAATCTATTTGTTGTGCATATCATATAGGATGCTTATAATTTAAGTTTAAAAGGGTCGAGCAGCATGATAGTGCTTGGTGCTAATCCTTAACAACACATCATTATGTGAGGAGGCTAAAATCGTTGAAATAAATGTCTTTGCGCTTTACAATGTTTATTTCTAAATCATAAAATGATTGAGCACCATGGTTCATACATAGTTGCATTGCCTGCAACTCATGGTGTCATTCTTGGATACATTGCAATTGTATTTATACATATGACCTACACTAAGTTGTGAGATACCAAGTTGTAGGTTTAGACGAGCGGTTTCCTTGGGGATTGTTTAGTGAGAAAAATATCATTATCTCCTAGAACATTTGAAAACAAGAGTGGAGTTTGTGATGTACGTGCCATTTGTGTTAGCAGAGCATTGAGGGCCAGTCCCCGAGGTGTAGGAGAGCTGTAGTGGGGCCACGTCATTCAACCAAGGGGTGCCTCCTTCTGTATGTGATTATGAGGTGTTTTACATCGATATATGTGTAGGGACTCCCTCTGAGGAGTGTGGGAAAGGTTTAACTATTGGACTACAATCCAAATCAAACACAAAATTTACTATAGAAGTTAGGGTAGTGTGTCCCTTAGACACTCTTGGCCGCGAGACTGAGAGAGTGTGTTCTTTGAGTATAGAGAGGCCCAACTAGTGCTTAGAGCCAATGTCGGGTTCGTTTTAGATCCCGGCATGTGGTGCATTTTTTGGGAGCCATAATAAGTGGCAGTTTTTGAATCTCGGTCAATTGGGACCAATTCATTAGTGTTTGGAAAAAGTCAGTGAGATAGATTCACAAGACCGCGTCAAGCCGAGCTTCAAAAGCAAGAAAGAGCTGAACGGGCTAGACATTGGGCCGAAATAATTAGAAGATATTCTTTGCAAAGGAGTGGTCCAATTGTTAGGGGGAGGAAGATGTACTACTTCCTCCCTTCTAATTAGTCCGTCCACTTTGAGTGGAGTGATAGTTCCAATTGTTCAAACTCCTTTAGCGAATTCGGTTGTTACCATGATGGTGTAATCCCAATAGGGACGCTGGACTTGCTAGCCTTAGGGTTTCCTCTACCCATTTTTAATGGGTTAGTAGAGGAAGATGCAAAACTTCACATCAATGAATTCCAAAAGTTTATGTTTAACTGTTGGATTCAAGATGAAGGACACTTGATGATGTTCTTCATTGAAAGGAGAGCTACAATGTGGTATCACAGCTTAGAGGCTAGAACTATAATGACAATCAACTTATTCTTTGTGGCCTTTCGAAGAGAGTTTTCCCCTAAAAGGGGAGGTCAGTATTGGCTATGTGTCCTCAATGTTACATGTCAAGAACCTCACAAGAATGTCCATGGGTATGCTAAGAAACTAAATGAGGTATTTCTTAAGTTGCAAACCTATATTCCTATTCCAACTGCTCAGTTGCAATATTTTTTGAATGGGCTAGACTTTAACATTCAAGTGCAATTGAGCAGTGTTGCTCTTGCCAACAACATTGATATGACCATTACATGAGCAGAAGAGGTAGAATCATGATTACAAGTGGCTTATACCTATAGGGCAAACTAGAACTCGAGTTTAGGGTTTGGAAATAATTTAGCACTGATGCGAATGGAGGTCAGGGGGTGCCGGGAGAGGAAGCATAATTCCAAATGTGCCCATGTTGCCAACTCCTCCTATTGTGACCATGCCTATGACTAGTCAGATGGCTCCACCAACTATTGGAAGCCCAATGATAAATTCTACCATTTTTCCAGGGAATCAACAGCCAATCCCTGATCAATTGGTTAAGCCAATGGAAGGACATGTAGACGATTGCAGCTATGAGTCAAGTGCCTCAAATATCCTTGGAAAAGTTAAGGATATGATGAGGCACTATATTGATATGATTATTGAAAAATATAGACAAATAGATGTTGATGTTAATTTCCTTAAGAAGAAGTAGAATTTGATAGGGAGTCGACGCCCTAAAGAGGGTGGCTCCTCAAGATTCAACTGTAAGTGGTGTGATGGCCAACATTTCCCTAGGAATTGTCCAAATGTTAAATGTGACATATGTGGGAAGTCTAGCCATTTAGCTAATACCTGTTGAAGTAAGATTAGGTCTCTCTGGCAAGGAAGCAAACAACCAAGTCCAGTTAGCGCGAGGAAATAACCTCCAGCAAGATGAAGGATTGAAACAAATATTACAAAGAGGGAAAGCTATGGTAGAGGAGCTACCTAGTGGCAGTGGAGTTAGCCTTATAAAAGCTGTTTGTATCAATGGCACTGAAGCTTCTAGTCTATGGGTTATTACGAGAGGTCAAAAGGGTAAACGGGTCAACAAAACCAAGCAAAATCTACCGAGGAAAACCCCAAGCAAGATGATAAAAGGACACAAGTCTTTAATCCCAATATGGAAGGCAGACCTCTCGAGACCATAGATGGTAAAGCCAACCTCAAGAAGGATAAGGAGTCACCAAAGAAGAAGGCAAAAGCCAAAAAAGAAACACCAAAGCCAGTTCAAAGACCAAAGGAGAGAATGGTATGTGAGAAAGCTATGAAAGGTTGGTATGATATTTCCAATTTAACACACGCAATGTTGTTCACCAGTTGTTATTATGAAGAAGAAGAACAATCACATTCAGCTTTGCGTAGATTTTAGAGAGCTTAATAAGTGGATGGTTAAGGATTACTACTCACTGCCATTCATTGATCAAATTTTTGATAAGTTATAGTGGGTAGGAAAATCTATTCGTTTATGGATTGCTTTGTTGGATATAACTTGATGGCTATTGCGGACGAAGAAAAATTGAAAATGACATTTATTACTATCTTCGGTACCTTTGCATATCATGTGATGGCCTTCGGTCTATGCAATGCGCTTGGGTCTTGGCAACAAACAGCTACTACTGATAAGACCTTTGGTGATATCTCCCCAAAGGAGTTAAAAGTATTTATTGATGATCTGGGGACAGTCACCACAAGGGAGCGACAACTTATCATTCTGAGGAAATGTTTTGAGCATTGTAGATAGTTCTGCATTGCTCTTAATCCTAGAAAGTGTGTATTTGGAGTGCCCGAAGCATTGTTACTCAACCATGTGGTTAGTATAGCTGGTATTGCGACTCACCCTGAAAAGATAAAGGTTATAGTCTCTATGAGTCCACCGCATACTCCAAAAGAGGTGCACAACTTTCTATCATCATCAGTAAGATCTTATCGAAGATTTATCGATGCACTAACGGAAAGAGTGTTGCCATTGACAAATCTTCTATCTTTTAACTGTCTGTTTGGGTGGAATGATGCATGTCAAGTATCCTTTGAGGATGTGAAGCAAGAACTAGCAAAAGTACCAATCTTAAAAGCATCCAAAAGAGGTGAAATTTTTAATATATTTTCAATAGGCATGATGGGAGGTGAAACGGTATCATCCAATTTCCTTTGCTAGTAGGAAATTGGGGATATTTGAAGTGAATTATACGTACATGGAGAAATTGTACCTTGAAATGGTCTTTGTGACAAAGAAATTTAGGCATTGTATTTTCTATGAGAAGGTAGTATTCTTTATGAAGGGGGAAGGACTCAGATTGTTGTTGAACAAGTTGCAGCTACTTGACTGATTAGCAAAGTGGTTAATCACTTTGAAAGAGTTCCATTATAAGATTAGGAGCAAGCCACTGAAGCTACATGGTATTGTAGAATGTGTTGTGGATTTCAGGGAGCCAAAGGAAATTCTGGCTGAGGGAAGTGATATTGAAGGTCTATTTAAAATCGATGTAGCTTCCATCCCTTCTTGGTATGCAACTATAATGCATTATTTATCTACATGAAGATTTGGGATTGCTTTATCAAAGTTTGAAACCCCATTTTTCGAAGGGCTGTCAAGCTATTACAGGGGTCAACTCCATCTTATCCTTGCACATGGGTACCTTAGGCCTTTGACACTCATCGCAGTGTTTGACAAACTTAGCAGCATCACGGAATAGGGTGGGCCACCATAGTTGGGATTGTAACACCTTACGGGCAGTCGTATCCCCACTAAAGTGTCCGCCAGCTATCCCGCCATGCACTTCTCTCAATACATCGTGCATCTTGTGCTTGCACACACATTTATGCAACAAACCATCTTGTCCCAGCCTATAGAGTTGGCTAGCACGATCAATTGGTATGGTTGGATTTTTAAGATAAGTCTCCTTAGCTTGGCTTTCTCAATAGGTCTCTTAGGCAGACCATTCTCTAGCACTTGAACTACATCATCGGCCCAATATGGCGTCAAATCAGCCCTAAACAAGTCTCCTTTGCTAGACAGGCCAAAGAAATGAGCGTCCGGTAAGTCATCAAGTATGCCTTGTCCAGCAACTTCTCCTGTGGGTATGCGGGACATGTGATCCACCATGTAGTGCTGCTTTCCCTTATGTACAACCACAGAGAAATCAAACACCAACAAGAGAAGTAACCATCTCGTTATGCGACCTGTAGCGCACGGCTTGTTCACAAGATACAGCAAGGCTTGATGGTCAACGAAAAAGACGAAGGGTGTGGCCAACAAATAATGCTTAAATTTCTTTACAGTAAACACCATGGCTAACCCTTCCCTTTCTGTAGTGGAATAGTTCATCTCCATTTCGATGAGTTGCCTGCTGGCAAAGCTCACAGGAAAATCAAGGTTATGTTCACCAAGCTGGCATAGAACAACTCCAATAGCAAACTTAGAGGCATCTATGTGTACATGAAATGTTATACTCCAGTCTGGGGCTCGTAAGATTGGTACAGTGGTGAGAGCCTTCTTCAATTGTTCATAAGCACGCTAGCATTCCTCAGTCCACTCGAATACGATCAGTAGCTTGTACAATGGTCTAGCAATCAGGGTGTAATTCAGTACAAAACATCGGTAGTATCCCGTATGGCCTAAGAAACACTGAACGCCCTTGTAGTTAATGGGTGGTGGTAGGTCGACAATGACCCTAACTTTTAAAAAGTCGGTGGCAATGCCATTCCTTGACACTATGTGCCCTAGGATACATCCGTGCTTCACCCAGAACTGGCACTTTAAGGTGTTCAATGAGAGGTTGTATAACCGACACCGTTCAAAGACAGCTCTCAACCTTTCTAAGTGTTCGACGCAACTAGAGTGTATGCATAAGTCGTCTATGAACACCTCCAACTCGCGTCTCAGCATATCCTTGAAGATGGTGCACATTAATCCTTGGAAGGTTGTAGGCGCATTCATTAGCCCAAAGGGCATAACGATGTAGGTAAATACACCCCACTCCGTGGCAAAGGTAGTCTTGTGCCTATCGTCAGGGTGCACTTGCACTTGATTATAGCCAGAGAAGCCATCTAGGAGGCTGTAGGCTTCTTTGCCTACCACCCTCTCCAGCATGTGCTCGATATACGGTAAGGGGTAGTTATCCCTCTTCGTAGCGGCATTAACTTTCTTGTAATTCACGCACACTCGAATTTTACCATTCTTTTTCATAATGATCACTATGGGCGATACCCAATCCGTGTGCTCAATCTCATATATAAATCCTACCTTCATGAGCTTATCAATTTTTTCCTTCACTGCATGGGCGTGTTTGGGATTCATAGGGTAAGGTCGCTGCTTTGTTGGCACCGCATTTGGAACCATTGGAATATTATGGGTCACAACCCTAGGATCGACTCCTCTAAGTTCCTCCAAGGACCAGGCAAACACATTGACATACTCTCGTAGGAGAGCAACAAGTCTAGCCTCCTCATCCTTGATCAGGTCGTCAGCGATGAATGCAGGTCGAGGCTTCTTGCCTTCCCCTGCCAGGTCGACTTCCTTGACCTTGGCAGGTCCCTCAATTGGCTCACTGGCTTGCCCTTATCTCTTTGCTCCTAGCAAAATCACCACTCTATCACCCTTCTTAAACTTCATGAAGCGTTTGGGGAGATCCTGCGGCTTCTTTTGCCTCTCTGTTTTTGAGTCTTTAGTTTGGTACTTGGCCTCCTCCCTTAGCCGTCCGCACCTTAGGTGGACTAGCAAGTCCCCTTTGGTACATCTGACCTCGGAGGGTTGGGGTATTTCGGGATCACTCTCTGTACTGAATTTAGACTCTGAGTCAAACTCACATCCCTCGCTTGAGGAAGGAGTTTCGCCAGGGGGTCGTAATTCAATAGGTGAATCTGTCTTCAGTACTGGAACTACCAGTGTTGGCTGCACCACCCTTGACTGCTCGTAATCCATGGCTCCCAAGTGCTCCAACCAGGACCTATCGCACTCCATCAGCATGACTCCTTTTTCATTCCAGCCTGCCCTTTCCCTTCTAGGCCTAGAGTCTGCCTTGATCTGTTCGATTGCTCTCCCTTCAGTGTCATATTCTACCGTGTCTAACTCTTTTTTACTCTCGTTCCCAACAGAATGACATTCCTCATTCCCCTCATCATCAAAATCTTGCCCCTTTGACTGCTCATCATCCCTTAGGTTTTCCTCTCCAATCTCCTCTTCGTCAGTGACTAAAGCCCAATTGTATAACAGGTTAAGATCATGAATTTTGGTCCATTTCCACTCAGGTCTAGCCAAGAGATCGCTTAGGGGTTTTAGATTAGTAGCCATGTTGCGGTTAGGCACTTTATGATTTCCTGAAGCTCGAGCTTGTTGGTGGGGATATGGAACGAGACTGGTTTCCTTGGGTCATGTGAGCTTCGTGCCATCATGTAGAGTGGCATGGTGGGCTCCTTTGCTGGCATGCTTGGTGATTTAGCAGCTTGCCTATACAGCTCTTCTTCATCTGAGAACGGTAGGTCAACGGTTGCCAAGACATGCATCCAATCCCGCTCGTCCTCAGCGCAAGGGATGTACTTGGTCAATGACCCATAGGGTTTGCTTGCCTGTGCATCACCTTTTAGCATGGTTGAGATAGCATCGAGGTCGGCTGGGGTAGTCTTCCAGGTGTCCATCTCAACCCTTACCGCTTCTGTCCTATTCCCCAAGAAGATGAGATTGTTCCCCCAATCCTCAATAACTCGCGCGTTCCTCATCCAGGGTTGGCCTAGTAGTATGTCATAGTCCACTCCCTTCATGACAATGAAGTTCACATAAAATTGCACTCCTGTGACCTTCACTGGCCAGTTCTTTAGGACCCCGAATGGTTTGTCCTTCATTCCGTTGGCCAATGTAACATTGAACCTAGCCGCTTCCATAGGTGGGTTTCCCTAGGCCTGTAAAACTACGTGGCTCAAGACACTGACCCTGGCGCATGTGTCTACGATTCCTTTTCTTATTGCATCCCCCAAGGCTAAGATAGGTAAGGTTGCATGCATCTTCGTGCCTTCCCAGAAAGCGTTGGCGTGCAGTGACCTTGGGGCTGAGTGTATCGTTAGGCTTGGAATCTGCGTGATTGCATCCTGATCTTGCAAGTCAGTGGCAGTATGCTCCCCTTTTCCCTCCACCCAGTGCCTTAATTCTTGCCATAAGGGAGGGTGCTGCCGAAGCAAATGTCCTAGGCTCACAATTACTGGGGTGGTTACTAAAGTAGTGAGGAGGTTGCTGGGTGGTTGGCCATATGTCTTGGTTAGCTTGTTGACAAGCTTCTTCTTGGTCTTGCCTTTGTGGCATCTCTCATGGTGTGGGTGCATTCCCCGATTGAGGTCGTGATGGTGAAACGGGTTCTACATCTTCAAGGTATTCCTAGGCGTCCTTGACCCACTCCTTAACTTTGGCTATAGCCTCGAGTTGCCGTCCGGGGTGGGGGTATTCCCCTACCTTGGCACTCCCTAGTTCTGCTGTCTTAGGAGTTGAGGTCTCTGCCTCTACATCAGTGACCCCCTTTCTCGCCACTAAAGTTGTGGCTTCCTCAGTCTTAAGGGTAATCTTTGAGTTTGTTCTCTTTCTCCTTCTCCTCTGGCTTTTCTTTCCCAATGAGGCTGCATCCAGGTTACTTGGCCCAGGCAACAAGATGCCTGTTCATTTTGTCTGTGCTCGCGTCATGACATGTAATGGGATGGGCATATCCTCACTGCCAAAGGTCTCCATACCAAATAGCCCCAAGGGTATGGAGGGCATGTTGGTAGAACTAGTTGATGGCTTCCATCTAGGACAGTCAGGAAATAGGTGTGTGATTCCACACTCATTGCATCGAAGGTCAGCTTTGTCCTTGTTTGCACGTTCTCTTTCCGTGCAACGTGATGAAATATGGTCTGGATGACCGCAAGTCCAGCATGAGATTGGATCTTGGCTTTTGGTCCTCCAAAGCCTCTGCCCCTTCCTCTACCTAGTCCCATTACCGGCACTGGTAAATAGTCGGTCGATAGTCCCATCAGGACTGGATTTCCTTCCTCATCATAGGAGATGTATGGGTTCACATAAGTTTCCTCTTCACTAGGTTCTTCCACGTAGTGAACACGAGCGTCACTTGGTGGTTGGGTTACATAGGGCCCTGGTGGTCTAGGTATGCCTGTTGGGTTCATCTCAAGCCTAGGAATGGCCGGTCTTGCGTCATTTGGTGCTAGAAGTGCCAGTTGGGCTCCCCTGCCAAAGAGGTTAGGTGGCTTGTTACCTAAGTATGGAGGGTTGTATTGATACGCATATGGGAATCTCCTTGGCAATTTGCAATGCAATGCGTCATGACCAAACCTACCGCAGTTCGAGCATGGCCTAGATCTAGGATCTTGACACTCGGCTAGGAGGTGGTTTCCACCACAGTGTATACACTGCACATGAGGCCGCACATGCTTCCTCATCAGTTCTTGCAATTGCGCAAGCTCCATTCTTACCTCAGCCAGCTCCTGGCCTTGGTCAACACCTTTATTCTTATCCATTAGGCTAGAGTTCTCTCTCTCTCCCAAAGCTGTTGTCTGCTCTAGAGCTCTTTGGCTTGTATTGTCCCGACTGGAGTTCCTCATGCTTTGCTCCCTAAGCTGATAATCCACCCTTATTGCCTCTTCAAAAAATCTAGCTAACACGTCTTTGTGTAGGGTGGAGCTACTAACCAAGGCCTTGTAAAGCTCCTCGCTTCGAATTCCATTTATAAACACGGTAGACACAGCCTTCTCGTTAGGTCACTGGACTGACATTCATCAACCGGACGATAGGGTTGTCAGAGTACCCTGCCTTAGAGAATCTCTTGATAAAATGGTCTTTAAGATGGGTAAAGTTCGTGTGCTTGGCTGTATCTAGACTAGTGTACCAAATTCTTCCCTTATCACCTAAACACATCTCGAAAGCTTGAGAGCATTGTGCAATGTCTGTGAGACCGTTTGCTTCGCAAACTTGTTCGAATTGCTCCACAAAGCTATATGGGTCATTGCTAGGTTCATACTTGTCTAGCTGCTTTGCTACAATAGGGATCCTAGATTGCCCCTTGGCCCCTTGCGTGACCCCTAATCCCGAGAGTAATGCTGTGGCTAAGGCTGTTGCGCCCTGCTCAGCGGACGTGTTGTCCATGAGCCACCTGGCTACAAGTTCACTCAATGATAAGTCGCCTCTACTGCTCTCTCTCTCTTTGCATTTGGTCATGCTTTGGCTACACCAGCCAGGGCTAGCAGCCTTGTACATGTCTACATCTTGTTGGAGTTTCCTAGCCTTTTGCTCGTGGTTATAGGCCATTATGCTCTCTAGTGCCTTTCTGATCGCCTTTCTTTTCTCTTCTAGGTTTGCTACCACTTCCTCTACTGGCCTGCCCTGAACTATTGTCCTAGTCAACAAGTCATACTCATTGACTAACTCCTGCACTATGACTGGGAATTCTCCCAAGTCCAGTTGGTCCTCTCGTTGTTCGCCTCGTGATCCTGACATTGCTCCCACTTCCAGCTCCACAAGGTTGTTGATCAATTTGAATAGCTCCATCCGATCCTCTATGTTGTTGCCTTTCGGATCTTCGTGTCCTCTTAGGGTCCTACTGATGGGACTCTTAGGTAGCCAACTATGTTTTGGGATCTTCTCCTAGTAGTGGGTTCCTTGATGTTATTATGTCTCCTGATGAGCTCCTTGTTATTGGAAGCAGTCGTCAATCTTATTCACAAGTTGTGCTTCGTGCTTTCTAGTGCTCAGTGCAAAAACAGGCTTTTCCTTTTCTTGTAGTGCACCTTAGGCGATGTGATGGGACCTCAAAGGGGCCAGCACTGGCTATGGCACTAGCCGGACCTCATACTCATAACAGACAAACACATCCTTATGGCCTTGCGGACCAGGAGCATCAATCTGTTGCTAAAGGACAAACTGCCTTAAAGCCTAATCTATGCGTTTATAGTTTTATAGTTTTGTAGCCCAACGTTTCCCTTTTTCTATAAACTCCACAGAGGGAGAACCCATACACATTGGCAATAAATACCACGATAATGACATACGTGGGAGAAAACCTCTTGGTAGAAACACCGCGGCCCCACTGCAACTCTCCTACATCGCAGGCATCAGCCCCTTGATGCATTGCTCAACATATAGAACAAGCGAACAAACTCTACTCCATTTTAAAAGTACTCTAGGAGATACCATGTGTCCTCACTAAATAATCCCCCAAGAAACAAACGTCTATCCTACGGCTTAGGATGTCTTTCCACACTCAAGCGTGGGTCATTGTCATTGAAAACATGTGCTATGCATCCAGGTTTTTATTTCGATACCATGATTTACATGCACATGCAAAGTGAATGATCCTAGAGTGCTCAAACATCATTTTCAAATCAGCAACGTGCTTGTGCAAAACCATGCTTTCAAATGCTTATTCCCTAACGCATTGCGGCGATGAAAGGATAGCACGGAGACAACACTTGTGCCACTATCCTCTTAATTAAAGTACACAAATTCTATGTCATGGTATGCATCAGAAAATCAGCCCAACAATCAGCACGCAAATCACACCATCCAAACATCCCAACCCCCTACGTTTAGGTATTGCTTTCGTTGCATAGGTGTAGGGGTTCATTTTGTCATGTTTTGATGTATAAAAAGCAATAAATCACAAAATTTGACAAGGAGATAGGGAAAACTAAGGCTAAACCTCATGCTTTACCACTACCACACATCCACAAACAATCCTTATATATTTCCTTATTTTTCCAAGACGTATTTCTATTTTTTTTCTTATTTTTTTCATTTTCTTGATTTATTTGTCAATAAAATATGCTATTTTATGATTTTTCTTATAACAATCACTTTAGCATACTAACATTTTATTTATCTTCCATATTCCCCCCATGGGAACACCTTTTACCCACCCGAAATGGAAAAACTATAATTTTGTCACTTAAAAACCACATTTTGGATTTACGAAAATTAAATAAGGCATGTAAATCATTGCAAAATCAGAATTTTCTAATACAAAGCAATTACTCATAATGCAAACAACACACAAACAAATTTTCATCCAATGAGAACATAATTATCATCATAAACTATAAAAAATCCTTCATTTTCTTCATAAAAATGGTCATACCGTGTTTTTACATAACCGGAGATGCCTTGAATGACTTCATAACGAGCAAATGGAGCCTCCATTGCTCTCAATACAATACTGTACATCAATATTCAGCATCTCCATCAATCTCCACCACCACTTCCTTCATGCTCCCTCCCGGTTCCTCCTTCAAGATGGTACACATGAATAGCCCATAGGAAAGAGAGAGAGGGAGGAGAGAGAAAGACTAGAATCTATTCTCTTCATATAGGCAGCCATTCCTCACGTGAAGACCGGCGATATGATCAGCCAAGAGGGAGAAGTTGAGGCCCAATGTCAGTTGCATGGGTTGCTTTCAGCCTGGAATCATCATGTGGGAGGATGAGGGCGAAAAAATCGGCGCCATGCTGTTCACGCTTCTTCATGCCATGCTCCACGATTTGTTGCATAAAATTTGAGGGGGGGGGGGGGGGGTTTAAATTCCCAAAGGGCACCCCCCCTTTGGTCCAAGGTTTGTCCACCCTTTCGTATCTTGGCCATTTTGTGGGCCCTTCCTCGTCTGGGGCTCCGTTTCAGCCTCTGAAAAATCCTGTGCGTCTGTCTTGATATCCCGCACTGACTGGCAGCTCCTGACATCCGCATGGTAGTCAAAAAAATAATAGAAAATCCACAAGTGTCGCTCGAGCGCCTTTTAAAAGTTGTCTTTCACTTGGAGCTTAAAATCGTCCTAACTGCAGCTGCCGCCTTCGATGTTAAATATTTTCCCCCTAAATTCTGATTTTTAAAGCAAATTTTAGGCACATCCTGGGCTCAAAACTCTGCTCTCATTGGCGACCACGGGATAGGGCAACTCAGCTTGTCGAATCCCACAACAAATCTGCATAAAACAACCAAAGGAAGCATCAAGCTGATACAAAATAGATACATACTAAAACACATCACAATGCTCACCCTACCCCCTGACAAAACCAAGGCATGACATCCACAAGGAGTAGGCCTAGCATAATCTAATAGAAGGTCCGAAGCTAGTCACTAACTGACTGCTCTAACACGGTGAAACTAAAAAGAACTATCAAAGAGGTCGCCCTAAGTGGTGGTCTGAACTACCTTCCTAACTAAGGACAACACAACCAGGAGCTCCTACTAGGCGAGGACTCCTATAGCCTGATCAAGAAATATTTCCTTTTAGTACATTTCTTCTTTTAGATTTTTATTTTTCCATACTCGGGCATGTAAAAAGGAGGGAGCTGAGCGTAGTGACCCAAGGAGAGCAGGGCATCGGCCTCAGGACCTATCTCGGTACCCAAGAACCTACCAAGCCCTCGCAAGGCAACACTTAATCATTTTCTGACGCCCACTTTTATTTTCGCTTCAACCTTCCTTTCTTCTCTTCCAGCAAGACGCCACCCCTAGGAAGACAAGGCATCGGCGCCGGGTCTGACTCGTCCCTAGGAACCTACCAGACCTTCGCAAGGCGATGATCAATTGCTTATAAATTTTCCTTTATTTTCTTTTCTATTTTTATAGGGGTTAGAACCCCTTTTTACACACCTTTGTATATATTTATTGTCTTTGAGATATTCAGGGTTTTTTTCCTCTCAATTATCATGATTTTTCCTGTGGCAGGCTTCTCTAATTGGCTCACAACTAAGCAAGAACTCCTAGAACGGTTGCCTAGCAGAACAGGGTCACTAGAACTACCTTCTAAAACAGGTCTTTCGATGCCTAGCAATGTCTTTATAGGAGGCAACAACTACTCAGACCTCCCTCAGACATGCCTAACCTAAACCTGGGACTTCATGCCTTGGACTCCGGTCTCCAACAAGAAAAGAAAATCTCCTACAAGTAAACAGACACATCTAGCATAAAAACACATAACTCGTAAAGGGGAGATATCACCTGGATAGGGCCATGAGAAGCTTCCGTGCGACAAAGGCTCCTTCCAAGCTCCTCTTTGAACCTATCTAGCACAGGACTAAAACAAGAAACCATTAACCACACCTGTACTAAACAGACAACTGGCCCTCTTGGCCTAATGAAATAAAGCATTTCTCTATAAAAATTGATCGGCCCTCTTGGCCTAATAAAATCAAACATTTAAAACCTCGCAAAATTGGCCCTCTTGGCCTAATGAAATCAAACAGAATAACACCTACACATCCCTCCCCGAAAGATACAGATATACAAGAATATGCTCCTTTCCAAGGAGGAAAAATAGGGCTTGCAGCCCTAAGCTAAATCCATAAGGTTATGACCCATCCCTCCTGCATATATAGCAAGAGGTGTACACATAATATGTTGTCTAATCAGCCTATGGATCCAGGATAACAACGGTAGATTGGTCTCGACTACTTTTTGCATCACCCATATCAACCATCGCCTGCCATATATTGCATGCTCTGATAACATCTCCCACAAGCGACTGGGTCCTGTCTCATTATTGATAGCAATATCCAAACTAGGACCATAGTTGAAGAAAGGTCTTCTTCATAAGCAAGCTTTTCTAGTGAATCCGCAAACTAATTCCAGTAACGTGGAATCAGCTGAAGCGACACTCTCTCAAACTCCTCAAGTAGGGTCATCGCAGTTCGATGATACATACAAAGGATGGGATTCCGTATTGTGTATGTCCCATCTAGCTGATTCAGGATCAACTGGGAATCCCCTTTTACTAACAACCACCGAATACGACCTTGTTTGGCAATATACTGTCCCATGATCAAGGCTTTATACTCTGCGATGTTGTTAGTGAATCCTACCCCGAGATAAGCAGCTAACTTTATCGTAATGCTACGTTGGGGATCTCGGATTACTACTCCAACACTTCCTTTTTTATTAGGGCCCCTGGACGCTCAGTCAAAATATAATGTGTACGTCCATAATGGGTTTACACAGCCGGCCATCACAAACTCCTCTATTCGTAATTATGGTAATCAAAGTTTAGCATATTGAGAGGATGAACTAACGACTCCATCCCACCTTCTTCATTGAACTCAACAGGGATACTTGTCAACAGTCGTAAGTAGTGATGGCAGAAGACTTTGATCTCCCATACAAAGGTTTCGTCTTCTTGCTCAATCACTTTATACCCTTTGCTCCACCAGATGAGTTTCCCGTGATGGTATCTCTGCTCCAGATATGGGTGCTCCAAATAAGGAATTAACCACCCCATCAACCATCTTTAAGCTCTTCTTTTGCAGGTCTCCAATTAGCCCCAGCATGGACCTGCAATGCATTTCTCCATGTGAGCATACTCAAAAATAATAAGGTTTAATCTTATTAAGATTAACCTTATTTTTAAATTCTACTCCCTGCAGGTCAACTAGTAGAGCACGTAGACCTATTTTTTCCTATCCTGACAATCTTGTAGGGGCCATCCCATCTAGGTTCCAGCTTCCCTGGAAACAGATCCCTACGCGCATCGTAATATAGAACTAATTGCCCTTTTTTAAAGGTATACTTCTTTGCTTTAAGGTCGTGCAACTATTTCATCCAACGTTTAGCTACCTCCTGGTGTAATAAGCTCTGCAATTTTAGTTCATCCAGGTGGGCTATGGTCGTGAAACATTCAAAGAGTGCATCCTCATCTCCCAAAGAGTGGTTAATTGCAAACCGTATGGTTGGCAACTTGATTTCGAGGGGTTACACACACTCTTTCCCATAAACTAATTTAAATGGAGTATGGCCGGTAGCTCACTTGAACGTATGTATTGTACGCCCATACTGCCACATACAACTTCCTATCCCAGTCTCGTTTCTTCTCAGAGACTATTTTAGACAAGATACCCACAAGATGCTTATTAGTACTTATGACTTGCTCGTTGGCTTGCTGATTATAGGGGGTCGTTTTATTATGCTTGATTTGCCAAGCTTCAGTTAGGCTTTTGATCACTTTATTCAAAAAATGTGTTCCACGGTCCGACACTAGTTCCTTTAGTGGACCGAAACGACAGATAATCTACTCTAAGAGAAAACTTGCAGTCTCTTTTGCATTGTCCTGCCTCGTCACCCGCGCTTCTGACCATTTTGTAAAATAATCAGTTGCAACTATAATGTACCTCTTCTGGGTAGTAGACGATGGGGTGATAGGACCCACTAAGTCAATGCGCCACTTCTCAAATGGAAGGATAGCCATAATAGGCATAAGTGGGCGTTTCCTATTATCTTTGCTGTCATGTCTTTGACAGGTATCACATCTCTTAACATACTCAAAGGAATCTTGGAAGATGGATGGCCACCAATATCCAGCTCTTAAAGCTTTCTGTGCCATCAACCATCCCGCGAAGTGCCCTCCACATGCAGAGTCATGGCACTCTTCCAAAATGAAAGGAACCTCATCAGGCATCACATATCGGTGGTAGATATCATCAACACCCTGCCAATATAGTGTTCCTGCGATCAAAGAAAACTTCAAATCCTGTTGTCTAAGTTTCCTCTTTTCAGATTTTGATAAACCAGCTCCAGTCTCTCCTGTTGATAGATAATGTGTAATAGCAGCATACCAAGATGGGATAGAAGCTGTATCAATTTTAAACATTTCTTCAATATCACTTCCTTAAACCAAAGTCTCTTTCGGCTCCCCGAAATCCACAAGGCATTCCACAATCCCCTGCAACTTTGGTGGCTTACTCTTAATCTCATAATCGAACTCCTGTAAAGTAATTAACCACTTTGCCAGACGATCAGGCAGTTGCAGCTTGTTCATAAGCAATCTAAGCCCTTCCGCCTTCGTATAGAAAACTACCTTCTCATAGAGGATGTAGTGCCTGAATTTTTTAGTCGCAAAGACCATCGCAAGGCACAACTTCTCCATGTAGGTATAGTTAATTTCTGAAATGCCCAATTTTTGACTAGCAAAAGCTATCGGATGATACCACTTTTCCTCCTAGATTTGGGCTAAATAGCAGTAGCTGATACTATGCATGGTGGCTGCTGAAAATATGTAAAATACCTCGCCTCTTTTAGGTGCTTTTAAAACTGGTTCTTTTACTAGCTCCTATTTCACATCCTCGAAAGCTACCTTACAAGGGTCACTCCATACAAATAGACAACTAAAGAATAATAAGTTCGTTAATGGCAATGTCCTTTAGGCATTTATAAACCTCCGATAGTACCCTATCGATGAACAGAAAGCTATGTACCTCTTTTGGAGTGCATAGTGGACTCATAGCGACTATAACCTTGATCTTTTCAGGGTCAGTTGCGATCCCTACTGAACTAACCACATGGCCTAGCAATAGCCCATTAGGCACTCCAAAGACACACTTCCATGGGTTAAGAGTGATACAAAATTGTATGCAGCGCTCAAAGCATTCTCTTAAGATAATCAACATCCTTTCCCTTATAGTGGCTATCCCCAGGTCATTGATAAATACTTTCAACTCATCTGGGGAGATGCCACCAAAGGTCTTGTCTGCTGTTCATTGCCATGATCCAAGTGCATTGCACAATCCAAAGGCCATCACATGGTACACAAAAGTACCAAAGACAATAATGAAAGTTGTTTTCAACTTGTCCTCTTCTGCAATTGCCATCTGGTTGTAACCCGCAAAGCAATCCATAAACGAATATATTTTCCTACCTGCTAATTGATCCAAAATCTGGTCAATAAATGGCAACGGGTAGTAATCCTTAACCATCTGCTTATTCAGCTCTCTAAAATCTACACATAATCGGATCTGGTTATTTTTCTTCTTCCTGATAACAACTGGTGAACACCATTCTGTGTGCTATACATGGAAAATTAAATCAGCTTTCCATAACTTCTGTAACTCCTCAAATAGCCCGTCCCTCAATTCAAAAGGTATACGCCTTACTTTCTACCGCACAGGGCGACTGCCTTCTTTTACGGGAATAGTATGAACAGCCAGGCTGGGAGGAATGCCTCTCAGCTCGTCATAACTCCAAGCAAAAATGTGACGGAATTCTTGAATCAAGGACACATAGTCCTCCCTTTCTGCTGAAATGAGCATGGAACCTAATTTAATTGGCCACAAATCATTCGGCGTGCCAAGGTCCAACTCAACCACATCCGCGTCTCTTATCCTATCTTGCGGTTCTATCGGCTCATTTAGAGTTATCTGATAAATATCCTCTGTAGTGGACCCCTCTTTAGATTCATCATTGGATGATGTCTCACTACTAGATGGATCATGTGTCGTTTCTAATTCAGTAGAGGATAAAGGAGCTCTCTCACTCTGAGGAGACTCAGGGTAAGCATTGACTATTACTCGATTAGCACCTCTACCTAGAACCACTCGACTGGCGGGTATATCAATTTGATAGTCCGTAAGATCCAAGGCCTACCTAGCAAGACTTGATAGCTAGGACGTCCTGCAAATCTTATCACCCTAAAGTCCAAGAAGCATTCTACACTTGCAACTGTAACATGGACTTTAGTAATGCAACCTTCTGGTTGCCTTAGGCTATCATCAACCATTCTAAGAAGGGTGGAGCTATCTTTTTGGATGCCTAGACCCAACCTCTCCATCAACTCTGAACTCATGATATTGACGGAGGACCCAATGTCTACGATAGCATGCTCTACTAATATTCCATCCACGTATGCTGGAACCCTAGGGCAATTCTTTTCAGCATGATCAAACCAATCTTCCCCTACTCGTGCTATGCCCAAAGGTTCTACAATATACCCAATATGCAAGATCTTCTTGAATTCCTTACGTACTCCTGGAGATAATTTAATCAACTGTAAGAGGTTTACATTTGCTTTGACTTCGCAAAGAGAACTTGCTGAATCAAAATCATGATAGGTAGCCAAATCTCTCTTTTCTCGCCAAACCATTCTTTCTTTTGGTCTCGGGACTGGCTTTGGTGCTTCTTTTTTAGCTCTTTCCTTCTTTCTTGGCACTTCCTCATCCTTCTTAGGATCGACTTTTTTGTCAACAGACCTTAGAGGTCCACCTTCCATGCCAAGATTTAGGACTTGCGTCCCCTTATCTCCTTGCTTAGGGTTTCCCTCGACCGATTTTGCATTATCTTTATCACCCTCTTTAGCCTTTTGGCCTCTTGTCACGGCTCCTAGGTTAGAGGTTTCAGCGCCATTGACGCGTACAACCTCGATAAGGCTGACTCCATTGCCTTGTGGCAACTCCTCTATAGAGGTCTTTCCCCTTTGCAATATTTGTCTGGGTCCATCATTTTGCTGCAGTTTATTACCTTGCGCTCTATGATTAACTGGACCTGGCTGTTTACTCCCTTGTTGGGAGGAACTAATCTTACTCCAACAGATAGCGGCTAAGTGGCCCCGACTTCCCAAAAATATCACATTTAACATTTGGACAGTTTCCAGGGAAATGTTGTCCGCCACACCACTTACAGCTGAATCTTAAGGGACCACCCTCTTTAGGGCGTCGACTCCCTATGACACCATATTGGGGAATATGGGAATTTCCCATGAGTTTGGGACATGTGGTCAAATATTTGGATTTGTCATAACTTAAACACTATAACTCAAAAGCAAGTGTTCTATAGATCAATAGATTCCATTTTTCAAGTGCTTTCCAATGATAGGTCACATGATATGGTTTTGAGAAATTTATGGGCATGTTATCCGGTTGCCACATTTTTAGTATTCAAAAAATGGGAATTGGGAGATTCCCAAACTCACTAATATTGTGTTCTATCAGATTTTGCTACTTTTTTAGGAAATTGACGTCAACAGTTATTTGCCGATATTGTTCAAAAATCATGTCGGTGTAGTGCTTCATCATATCCTTAACTTCGCCAAGGACATTAGAGGCACTCAACTCATAGCCTTGATCGTCTATCCGTCGTCCCATTGGCCTAACAATTTGATTGGGCATTGGTTGTTGACTCACAGGAACAACATTAGGGTTTGAAACTTGGCCTCCAACATTTGGTGGAGCCACCTGACTAGCCATAGGCATAGTCACACTGGGAGGAGCTGGCAGCAAAGGTACATTTTGAGCCATGCTTCCTCTCCCATTAGGGTTATTCATAGGCATCCCTTGACTTCCATTTATCAATGGTAAATTGCCTCCAGGTACTAGGCCCGCATTAAGATTTATTCGAGAGGAGTAGTTCGTTTGTAATCATGACTCTACTCCTTCTGCTCGCGTGATGGCGGTGTCTATATTAGCCAAAGCCACACTACTCAATTGTACCTGAATATTGAAATCCAATCCATGCAAGAAGTATTGCAATTGGGCAACCGGCGGAATAGGAATGTAAGTTTGTAACTTACGAAATACTTCCTTAAGCTTCTTGGCATAGGCTTTCACATTCTCATGGGGGTCTTGGCGTGTTATATTCAAAACACGCAACCAGTATTGGCCACCTCTTTCAGAGGCATATTCTCCTCGAAAAGCTGCATAGAATTGGTCGATTGTGGTTATGGTTCCAGTCTCTATGCTATGATACCATACTGTAGTCCTTCCTTTTAACGTCATGTTAAAGAACATCATAAGATGTCCCTCATCTTGGATACGGTAATTAAACATTAGTCTTTGGAATTCACAAATGTGAAACTCCGCATCTTCTTTAGCTAACCCATTAAAAATGGGCAAAGGA
Source organism: Lygodium microphyllum (assembly GCF_053477565.2). Lineage (NCBI taxonomy): Eukaryota > Viridiplantae > Streptophyta > Polypodiopsida > Schizaeales > Lygodiaceae > Lygodium > Lygodium microphyllum. Next base: position 88,936,364 of record NC_141137.1, read on the forward strand.
ACTCCTAAAGCTGGCACATCGGGCGTCCCTGGAAGAATTGCAATGGGTTGTGCCATGACGACAATCGGATTGACAATAGGAGTTTGAACTGATGGGATCATACCCCCACTTGAAGTGGGTTGACTTTATGGAAGAGAGGAAGAACTTCTGCTTCCTCCTGCACCTAAAGGACTATGTGCAGCAGCTGGGTTACTAAGACCACTGCCTCTTATGCGTATTGGGCTACTCCTTTGAGGAAAATAGCGACATACGATGCCTAACCGTCGTCTAGCTCTCTCAGCACGTTCTGCTTTTTGTATTTTGGCTTGATGGTCCTTGTCAGAGGACAAAAACCAACTTTTTGGTCCCTAAAAACCCTAGATTCGGGAACCACCACTTGTTGGTAGCTCTCGGCAGACGCAGCACTGATGCGACCTCAAAGGAGCCAACACTGGCTATGGCACTAGCTGGACCTCATACTCATAATAGACAAACACACCCTCATGGCCTCCCGGACCAGGAGCGTCAATCTGCTGCTAAAGGACAAAGTGCCCTAAAGCCTAATCTATGCGTTTATAGTTTTATAGTTTTGTAGCCCAACGTTTTCCTTTTTCTATAAACTCCACAGAGGGAGAACCCATACACATTGGCAATAAATACCACGATAATCACATACATGGGAGGCAACCTCTCGGTAGAAACACATCGGCCCCACTGCAGCTCTCCTATATCGTAGGGATTAGCCCCTTGATGCACTGCTCAACGTATAGAACAAGCGAACAAACTCCACTCCTTCACTTTTAAAGTACTCTAGGAGATACCATGTGTCCTCACTAAATAATCCCCCAAGAAACGAACGTCTATCCTACGACTTAGGATGCCTTTCCACACTCAAGCGTGGGTCATTGTCATTGAAAACAGGTGCTATGCATCCAGGTTTTTATTCCGATACCATGATTTACATGCACATGCAAAGTGAATGATCCTAAAGTGCTCAAACATCATTTTCAAATCAGCAACGTACTTGTGCAAAACCATGCTTTCAAATGCTTATTCCCTAACGCATTGCGGCGATGAAAGGATAGCACGGAGACAACACTTGTGCCACTATCCTCTTAATTAAAGTACACCAACTCTATGTCAGGGTATGCATTAGAAAATCAGCCCAACAATCAGCACGCAAATCACACCATCCAAACATCCCAACCCCCTACGTTTAGGTATTGCTTTCGTTGCATAGGTGTAGAGGTTCATTTTGTCATGTTTTGATGTATAAAAAGCAATAAATCACAAACTTTGACAAGGAGATAGGGAAAACTGAGGCTAAACCTCATGCTTTACCACTACCACACATCCACAAACAATCCTTATATTTTTCCTTATTTTTCCAAGACGTATTTCTATTTTTTTCTTATTTTTTTCATTTTCTTGATTTATTTGTCAATAAAATATGCTATTTTATGATTTTTCTTATAACAATCACTTCAGCATACTAACATTCTATTTATCTTCCATTTCCCCCCCATGGGAACACCTTTTACCCACCCGAAATGGAAAAACTATAATTTTGCCACTTAAAAACCGCATTTTGGATCTACAAAAATTAAATAAGGCATGTAAATCATTGCAAAATCAGAATTTTCTAATACAAAGCAATTACTCATAATGCAAACAACACACAAACAAATTTTCATCCAATGAGAACATAATTATCATCATAAACTATAAAAAATCCTTCATTTTCTTCATAAAAATGGTCATACTGTGTTTTAACATAACCGGAGACGCCTTGAATGACTTCATAACTAGCAAATGGAGCCTCCATTGCTCTCAATACAATACTGTACATCAATATTCAACATCTCCATCAATCTCCACCACCACTTCCTTCATGCTCCCTCCCGGTTCCTCCTTCAAGATGGTACACATGAATAGCCCATAGGAAAGAGAGAGAGGGAGGAGAGAGAAAGACTAGAATCTATTCTATTCATATAGACAGCCATTCCTCACGTGAAGACCGGCGATATGATCAGCCAAGAGGGAGAAGTTGAGGCCCAATGTCAGTTGCATGGGTTGCTTTCAGTCTGGAATCATCATGTGGGAGGATGAGGGCGAAAAAATCGGCGCCATGCTGTTCACGCTTCTTCACGCCATGCTCCAGGATTTGTTGCATAAAATTTGAGGGGGGGGGGGGGGGGGGGGGGGTTAAAATTCCCAAAGGGCACCCTCCCGAAGGTCCAAGGTTTATCCACCCTTTCGTATCTTGGCTATTTTGTTGCCCCTTCCTCGTCTGGGCTTCGTTTCAGCTTCTAAAAAATCCAGCGTGTTCGTCTTGACATCCCGCACTGACTGGCAGCTCCTGACATCTCGCACGGTAGTTAGAAAAAATATCAAAAATCCACAAGTGTCGCTCGGGTACCTTTTAAAAGCCGTCTTTCACTTGGTGCTTAAAATCGTCCTAACTGCAGCCGCCGCCTTCGATCTTAAATAATTTTCCCCTAAATTTTGCATTTTTTAGCAAATTTGAGGCGCATCCCAGGCTCAAAACTCCGCTCTCATGATGAAATCAAAAAGTGAGGTGCGGATGCATGAAATGCTCAATGAAAACTCCGCTCTTCCACTCACGTTGGTAGCCTGATGTGGCTCTAAGCGCAGGTTCTGACTAATCTAAAGTTTTGTTGAAAGTCCCTGCTGCATTCTCTATTCTGCTTCAAGGTTGGTTGGTTGGCTGGTCGCCGAACGTCAAATCAATTTCTAAATTTGGTCTGCTAAGTGTCTAGCTGTTCGGGGCGGAATCCTCGGTTATCCTGCCTGGCCTCTAGCTTCCAAGGGCCAAACTGGGTTCCCTGGGGGATCAGGGATGTGACCAAAGTGGCTAGGATTATGGGGCAGGCTTAAAAACCTTCTAGTTAGAGTTTTGGTAAACTGGTTCGATTCTGGTGGGCTGGTCCGATCCTGGGAATCATACGGGCTGGTCCGATCCTCAAAATCGGACGAGTTGGTCTGAGTTTCACACTATGGAACGGTGGTCAAATTCTACTTTGGTCTGATTTCCCTAGTTGGATAGGGGAGGTCCGATACTGCAATGGGTCGAGTGGTCCAAGTCTGGGACTAGGATACGTGGTCCGACTTTGACACCGGGTATGATTATGATAGTCGGAGGGCTAGTCCGATTATGGAGATCGGATAAAAAAAGTGGTCTGATTTTTGGGCTGGTCTGATTCTGGAGATCGGATTGGAAAAGTGGTCTGATTTTGGTCGACTCCAAAAATCGAGCAGACCTATTTTGGGACTCAGACGAATTGGTTCGACAGTGCAGACAACGACCCGCGGGTTGCGCATGATGCCTCAAGGTCAACACCTACTCCATGGAATTATGCCGTGCCTTCCAAATAGGTGCAAAGCAATAGAGGGAACTACCTGACATACGTTGAAGTGATGTGGCGCTCGAATCGATCAGCACTTCGTGATCTCCCCGCAGCTCTCTCTCTCTTGCTCTCTCCTTAGCTCTCAAGCTCACTCTCTTCTCAGAAGGCAGAATGTCAAATGTGGTGTTTCCTGGTTCCCTGGACCTCTTATTGCCCCATCCCAGCCTGCTATAACCTTAGCAATTAATCCCGCATACTCTTCTAGCCAGAAATCTGAATTTGTGCCCCTATTTTCCTATTTTCAGCAGCAGCAAAACCCTTCTGTTTTCCTTCTTTTTCCTATCCTAATCTTAACCTAATGCAACAAAAATCAAAACCAGAGATGGGGATGAATGGTCCTACTCTAATATTCAACAACAAATCAAAATACTTACTTGCTTCCAAGGATCAAAACCTCCTAAATCTCCTAACTATCTCGAGCACTAGTTCAGGCTGCAAACCCTACTTCTATGCTCGATTCGATGCGCGCGGCGCTCAAGGCTCGATTCCGTCAATCCCGGCAAAACAAAACCAAAATGGAGGGGAGCTATGGAGCTCTACCCCGAGACCTACAGACCACTTATTGATCAAGCATTTCAAGCCGAGCGGCCATGGCTACCTCTCACATAACCGACACGCAATGCCTACCTTACAGGTGTAGTGAGCTTACCTTGATGCTCGATCGAGTTCCCTCCTCTCTCTTGCACTCCGGTAGCTCCACGATCCTTGTGGCAAGCTCAAGCAAGCTCAAGCCCCTCCGTCAAGCTCCATCCTCCATAGCCGCGCAAGAAAAGATAAGAGAAGAAAAGAAGAGAAGATGAAGAGAGAAGATGGGGAGCTTCTTCTCCTCGATTCCTCACTCTCACACACTCACTCCCTGACTCCCTCACACTCCCTCAATCCCTCACTCAAGTACCAGCAAGAAGGCAAGAAACAAGAGAAGATGAAGAAGAAGCTTTGGCCACACACAAGAATGAGCTTCCCATTTACTTTTGAACTTTATATACATGTCCTACTTTTTGGGCGGTTGATGGGACCTAAAACGGGCCGGCACTGGCTCATGCATTAGTCGGACCTCTATCACGCGCTCAACAACCCCATGGCCTCGCGGCCAGGAGCGTGGATGGCACATACATCATCTTCCTAAACATCTTGCATTTGTATCACGTCTTGTAGTCCAAATCTAACCCAATCAACACTCCTCAGAGGGAGTCCTAGCACATTGCCAAATAGCACAAAGTACAAACATAGGAGATCCTCCCACGGCTGATTGCCGCTACCTCACTGCGACTCTCCTACACCTTGGGGATTGGCCCCTCGATGCGTCACTAAACATATATAACACAATAACGCACCTATTTCCACTCAAGGTACCAATTGATCGTGTCCAAGAATGTACCATTTTCCTCACTTTCTTTCCCCTTAGACCCAATGCCTAGCCTACAGCTTGGACAACCTTACTCACTCAACGTTGGTCACGATCTTCTAGAAAGCAATTGCCATGCATCCAGGAGATATTGTCTGATACCTTTTATCATTCATGCTTCATGCAAATTGTGAATGTCCACGTGCTCAAACAAAGAAAAATCAGCATTGTGCACATGTGGAAAACATTTCTTTCAATGATTTTGACTATTGCTCGTATGCGGCGTTGCATGAACCTAGCACCGAGAAACCCTCGTGCTACTAGGTTCTTAATTTTTAATTATCGACCAACCTAAATGGTATGCATAAAACCAGCAAGCTTTTCATAATTTCATTCAGCATTTAAACACCTTTTATACACTCTACCCCCTCACCCATTTAGGTTGTGCATGGTGCATAGGTTTAGGATTCATTTCCATATTTTTATTGTATGAAAAGCCATAAAAACTCACTAAAACATAAAGGTAGGGCTGAATTGAGGCTAAACCTCATACTTCAGACCCCCCTTACATCCACAAACATGAATCTTATTTTCCCTTAATTTTCGGCACTCAAAATCTATTTTTTCCCTATTTTTTTTTCATTTTCCCCATTTTTCTTATATTTTTTGCAATATTAAATGACTAAAAATTCAAAATGAGTTGGGGGCTGTGGCCCTTAGGTTCATTTGCAGAAAAAACACAAATTTAGTTGGTGTGTCTTATTGTATTTGCCATTGATATCTCAAAAACACCCAATTTTTCCATATTTCGCGTATTTTACGGGTTTTACACCATTAATTTCATCCACAACACTTATGATTTTCCAATTTTCTGATTTCAAATAGTTGGAAGACATTGCAAACAACTTTATAATGCATAATCATCCCATGGGAACAAATATTCATGAAGCAAATTGCATAAACCATCAATTTCCTTTGTAAAAATGAGATTACCGTTCTTTGCGGGTTGCGGGTTTTTATTTGCCATATCTCGGGACTGATTTCCAGCCACCATTAATGCTCATGACAATCCACAATCATTAATCTTCCTTCCTCTTGAACCACGGAGCAATCCGGTCTTCATTGGACAAGCATCCGTCATCCATTCTTCTTCTTCCTCTTCACCACATGAATCTGCCCTTAGATGAGAGAGAGGGAGGAGAGAGAAAGACTAAAATCAGAGATCTTCATAGAGACCGCCATTGGAGGAGTGAAGCACGGCGATAGAGTCAGCATCCAGGGGGGATTGAAGGCCCAATGTCAATTGGCATGATTGCTCACAGGCAGGAGATGGCCTCTCCATCATCATAGCGTGAAAATCGGCGCCCTGTTGCTCCACATTTGCATCACGTTTTTTTCTCTCTCTCTTCATGTGAAATGTCATGCTACATTAAAAGTTGCATGTCCCCCCCCCAAAGGTCATGACCACTTGGCCAAACTTTGGTCCACCTCTTCAAATCTTGCCCATTTGTTGGCTCCTTCCCTGTCCGGACTCTGAATTGAGCTCTGAAAAATCCTGGGCGTCCGAATCAGCATCCCGCATTAGATAGTAACTCTTGTCAACCCGCACGACAGTTTGAAAAATTTTGAAAAATCAACAAGTGTCACTCGGGCGCCTTTAAAGCACTTTGACGCTTAAAATCGGACCGCCGCCTTCGACGTTGAGTATTTTTCCCTTGATATTCATAATTTTTAGCTATTTTTAAGTACTTCTCAGCACCAAAATTCTGCTCTCATTGGCGACCACGGGATAGGGCGACGCAGCCCATTGAATCCCACAATAGATCTGCACAAAACAACCAAAGGAAGCATCAAGCTGATACAAAATAGATACATAGTAAACACAGCACAATGCTCACCCTACCCCTTGACAGAACCAAGGCATGACATTCACAAGGAGTAGGCCTACCAGAATCTGATAAAAGGTCCACAGCTAGTCACTAACCAACTGTTCCAACACGGCCAAACTAAAAAGAACTATCAAAGAAGTTGCCCGAAGTGGTGGTCTGAACTATCTACTGAACTAAGGACAACACAACTAGGAGCTCCTACTAGGCGAGGACTCCTACAGCCTGATCAAGTATTTTCTTGCAGTACATTTCTTCTTTTAGGGTTTCCATTTTCTATACTTGGGCATGTAAAAAGGAGGGAGCTGAGCGTAGTGACCCAAGGAGAACATGGCATCAGCCTCAGGACCTGTCTCAGCACCCAAGAACCTACCAAGCCCTCGCAAGGCAACACTTATTCCTTTTTTGACACTCACTTTTATTTTCGCTCCAACCTTCCTTCATTTCTTCTTTTCTAGCAAGAAGCCACCCCTAGGAAGACAAGGCATCGGCCCTGGGTCTGACTCGTCCCCAGGAACTTACCAGGCCTTCGCAAGGCGATGATCAATTGCGTATAAATTCTTCTTTCTTTTCTTTTCTTCTTTTGATAGGGGTTAGAACCCCTTTTTACACACCTTTGTATAGTTTTATTAGCTTTAAGATATTCAGGGTTTTTTTTAATTCCCCCCCCCCCCCCCCCCCCTTTATCCTCATTATTTTCCTTCTGGCCGGCTTCTCTAATTGCCTCACAACTAACAATAACTCCTAGAGCGGTTGCCTAACAGGCTAGCAGAACAGGGTCACTAGGACTTCCGTCTAAAACAGGTCTTTCAATGCTTGACAATGTCTTTACAGGAGGCAACGACTACTCAGACCTCCCTCAAACATACTAAACCGAAACCTCGGGACTTCATGCCTTGGACGTCGGTCCCCAATAAGAAACGAAAAACCCTCCTTAACAAGTACACAAACACATATATCATAAAAACCACAGTACTCATAAAGGATAGATATCACCTGGATAGGGCCACAAGAAGCTTCCACGCAACAAAAGGCTCCTTTCAAGCTCTTCTTCAAACCTGTCTAGCACAGAACTCAAACAAGAAACCATTAACCGTACCTGCACTAAATAGACAATTGGCCCTCTTGGCCTAATGAAATAAAGTAATTACACCTCGTAACACTGGCCCTCTTTGCCTAACGAGATAGAACACTAAAACCTCGCAAACTGGCCCTCTTGGCCTAACGAGATCAAACAAAATAGCACCTACACATCCTTCCCTGGAATAGCACAGATATACAATAATAGACTCCCTCCCAAGGAGGAAAACATAGGCTCGTAGCCTTAAACTAAATGCATAAGGTTATGACCCATCCCTCCTGCATAGATAGCAAGAGGCGTACGCATAACATGTCGTCTAATTAACCTATGGGTCCCAGATAATAACGGTAGATTGGTCTCGGCTACTCTTTGCATCACCCATATCAACCATTGTCTGCCATATATTGCATGTTTCGATAACATACCCTACAAGCGACCGGGTCCTATTTCATCATTGATAACAATATCCAGACTAGGACCACAATTAAAGAAGAGGTCTTCCTCATAAGCAAGATTTGCCAATGAATCCGCAAACTGATTCCAGTAACGTGGAATCAGCTGAAGAGACACTCTCTCAAACTCCTCAAGTAGGGTCATAGCAGTTCGATGATACATACAGAGAATGGGATTCCGCACTGTATATGTCCCATCTAGCTGATTCAGGATCAACTGGGAATCCCCTTTTACTAACAACCGACGAATACCACCTTGTTTGGCAATATACCGGCGTCCCATAATCAAGGCTTTATACTCTTCCATGTTGTTAGTGAATCCTACCCCGAGATAAGCAGCTAACTTCATCGTAACTCTACGTCAGGGATCTCAGATTACTACTCCAACACTTCCTTTTTTATTAGGGCCCCTGGACGCTCCGTCAAAATATAATGTGTACATCTATAATGGGTTTACACAGCTGGCCATCATGAACTCCTCTATTTGTAATTATGGTAATCAAAGTTTAGCATATTGAGAGGATGAACTAACAGCTCCATCCCACCTTCTTCATTGAACTCAACAGGGATACTTGTCAACAGTCGTAAGTAGTGATGGCAGAAGACTTTGATCTCCCATACAAAGGTTCCGTCTTCTTGCTCAATCACTTTATACCCTTTGCTCCACCAGATGAGTTTTCCATGATGGTATCTCTGCTCCAGATATGGGTGCTCCAAATAAGGGATTAACCGACCCATCAACCAGCTTTAAGCTCTTTCGCAGGTCTCAGATCATCCCTAGCATGGACCTGCAATGCATTTTCTTTGTATTAGCATACTTAGAACTAATAAGGTTTAATCTTATTAAGATTAACCTTATTCTTAAACTCTACTCCCTGTAGATCAGCTAATAGGGTTGTAGACCTATTTTTCCCTAACCTGACAATCTTGTAGGGCCCATCCCATTTAGGTTCCAGCTTCCCTGGAAACAACTCCCTACGCGCATCATAATATAAAACCAGTTGTCCCTTCTTAAAGGTATACTTCTTCGCTTTTAGGTCATGCAACTATTTCATGCGACGTTTAGCCACCTCTTGATGTAATAGGCTTTGCAACTTAATTTCATCTAGGTGCGCTAAGGTCGTAAATTGCTATAATAGGGCATCCTCATTACCCAAAGAATGGTTTATTGCAAATCTAATGGTCGGTAACTCAATTTCTAAGGGTAAAACACACTCTTCACCATAAAGTAGTTTGAACGGCGTGTGGCCAGTGGCTCGCTTGAACGTGGTATTATATGCCCATACCGCCACATACAACTTCTTGTCCCAGTCTCGTTTCTTCTCAGAGACTATCTTGGACAAGATACCCACAAGCTGTTTATTAGTACTTTCAACTTTCCCATTTGCTTGCGGATTATAAGGAGTCATTTTATTGTGCTTGATTTGCCAAGCCTCAGTCAAGCTTTTGATCACCTTATTCAGGAAATGGGTTCCACGGTCCGACACTAATTCTTTCGGGCGACCAAAACGGCATATTATCTGCTCTAAAAGTAAACTAGCAGTTTCTTTAGCATCATCTTTCCTTGTTGCACGTGCTTCTGACCACTTTGTGAAGTAGTCAGTTGCTACAATAATATACCTCTTTTGCGCAGTCGACGACGGAGTAATAGGACCCACAAAGTCTATTCCCCACTTCTCAAATGGAAGTATCGCCATAATAGGGGTGAGTGGTCTTTTCCTATTCTCTCGACTATCATGTCGTTGACAAATATCGCATCTCTTAACATACGCGAACGCATCCTGAAAAATAGCAGGCCACCAGTAACTTGCTCTTAAAGCCTTTTGTGCTGTAAGCCGTCCAGCAAAATGGCCTCTGTAGGCGGAATCATGGCACTCTTCCAAAATGAATGGCACCTCGTCAGGCATCACACATCAGTGATAGATGTCATTAACCCCTTGCCGATATAATGTACCTGCGATCAAGGCAAACTTTAATGCCTGTTGCTTAATTTTTCTTCTCCCAGCTTTAGATAGTTCAGATCCAGCCTCTCATGTCGATAAATCATGCGTTATTGTAGCATACTAGGAGGGAATAGACGCCGTATCTATATTAAATAACGACTCCATGTCACTACCTTCAGCCCCATAGATTCTTTCGGCTCCCCAAAGTCCACAAGACATTCTACAATACCCTATAACCTTGGTGGCTTACTCCTGATCTCATAATCAAACTCCTGCAAAGTGATTAACCACTTCGCTAGACGATCAGGTGGCTGTAGCTTATTCATCAATAATCGAAGCCCCTCCGCCTTCGTATAAAGCACAACTTTCTCATAGAGGATATAGTGCCTGAATTTCTTGGTCCCAAAGACCATCGCAAGACACAACTTCTCCATGTAGGTATAATTGATCTCTGAAATGCCCAATTTTTGACTAGCAAAAGCTATCGAGTGATACCACTTTTCCTCCCAAATTTGGGCTAAACAGCAACTTATACTATGCATGGTGGCTACTGAAAACATATAGAATACCTCACCTCTTTTAGGTGCTTTTAAAATGGGAGCTTTTACTAGCTCCTGCTTCACATCCTCGAAAGCTACCTTACAAGGGTCGCTCCATACAAACAAACAGCTAAAGGACAATAGATTTGTAAGCGGCAACATTCTTTCTGCCAAAAGGCGTTTATGAATCTACGGTAATAACCAACTGAAAACAGAAAGCTATGAACTTCTTTCGGAGTGCGTGGTGGACCCATGGCAACTATGACTTTGACCTTCTCGGGATCTGTCGCAATTCCTACCAAACTGACCACATGGCCCAGCAATAGCCCATAAGGTACACCAAAAACACACTTCTGTGGGTTTAGAGTGATACAAAATTGTCTGCAGTGCTCAAAGCATTTTCTTAAAATAATCAACTGCCTTTCTCTCACGGTGGCTGCCCCTAAGTCATCAATAAACACCTTCAACTCTTCAGGGAATATGTCACCGAATGTCTTATCTGCTGTTCGTTGCCACGAACCAGGCGCATTGCATAAACCAAAGGCCATCACATGGTATGCAAAGTACCAAAGACAGTAATAAAAGTTGTTTTCAACTTGTCCTCTTCTGCAATTGCCATCTGGTTATATCCTGCAAAGCAATCCATAAACTAATATATCTCCCTACCCGCTAATTGATCCAAAATCTGGTCAATGAATGGCAACGGGTAGTAATCCTTAACTGTTTGCTTATTCAGCTCCCTAAAATCTACACATAATCGGCTTTGATTATTTTTCTTTTTTCTGATCACAACTGGTGAACACCATTCCGTGTGTTGTACAGGAAAAATCAAACCCGCTCTCCGAAGCTTCTGTAACTCTTCAAATAGCCCGTCCCTCAGTTCGAAAGGCATACGCCTTACTTTCTGTCGTACAGGGCGGCCTCCTTCCTTCAACAGAATTGTATGAATGGCGAGGCTGGGAGGAATGCCTCTCAACTCATCATAACTCCAAGCAAAGATGTCGTGGAATTCTTGAATCAAGGACACATAGTCCTCCCTTTCTGCTGAGTTGAGCATAGAACCTAATTTAATTGGCCCCGAATCATTTGGTGTGCCAAGGTCTAGGTCGATAACATCTGCATCTCTTATACGATCTTGGGCTCCAGGTGTGCGGAGAGCACGCGTCAATGCAAAGACTCCATTGAGTGATCCAGTGGTATGCAGGTCTAGCAGGGTGAGATACCCTGTTAACAGATTTGGTTTTGAAGGTTATGCAGCTCACCATTATGCTTATATGGTGAAAGTGATTGAGGATGTTGAGCCCACATGTTTTAAGGAGGCTGTTGGTCACACTCATTGGGATGCAACAATGGATGAGGAGATGGCTTCATTAGAGGCCAATAAGACTTGGGATCTAGTATCATTGCCGAAGGGCAAGAAAGCTATTGGATGTAAGTGGGTTTATAAGATTAAGCACAATGTAGATGGTTCTGTTAGTAGGTACAAAGCTAGGCTGGTTGCAAAAGGCTATGCCCAGACATATAGCATAGATTATGAAGAAACCTTCAATCCAGTTGCTAGGATAGCAACTGTCAGATGTGTGATTGCTTTGGCAGCAGCCAAAGGTTGGAGGTTTCAGCAAATGGATGTGAAGAATGCCTTCTTGCATGGTGATTTGCAGGAAGAAGTGTATATGGATCAGCTAGTAGGTTATGAAGATTTAGAGCATCCCACGTATGTGTGTAGGTTGAAGAAGACGCTCTATGGGGTCAAGCAAGCACCTAGAGCATGGTTTGACAAGATCAGAGAGTATCTTGTCAATATTGGCTTTTATGTTTCTGATGCTGATCACTCACTTTATGTGAGAAAGGGAGATGCACGTTTGGTCATCATAGTCATCTATGAAAGTGAATCATTTTTGTATATTGCACCAAACATGCATAGAGAAGTGGCTTCATGGGTACAAAGTTACTAGAATTGAATGAGAGACAACACAATGAAAATTTTAGCAGTGTAGTATGTATCAATGACCTATTAAATATCCTAACAGCTGAGAATGGTTTCCATGGTTCATGTATGTGAGATGGTTACATGACACATTAACAAGAGTATCACATGAGGGTGAGATAGTCACAAGAGAGGTGTGGGAGTTCTCCATGGGATGTAGTCTAAAGATAAACATGTGCTTTCATTATTGTTGTATCCCAACAAGTATAAGTATTAAGTAACCCTAACTTCAATGTGCAATACAAAGCCTATACCACAATGTGGTCATGTTGGGTGACATTTTTTAGTAGAGTGCATCGATAAATTGCACTCATTGTGTTAGAGACAAGCTCGAGAAATGTAGCACAAGTAGTGGAGGAGATGGGTATACATGAGTGAATTAGACTCTTTGTTTTATGGAGACCTTAAATAGACCTTTTGGTGTATGCCAAGCTATGCCAAGATGAAGCTATGGAGCTATAGAACTTATTATATTTACAATAGCTTATTATTAGAGTCATTGACCCCTCATTTAAGTTGGTACTTTGTTACATGTTTTTTAATTTTTATGCAAGTTCATATATATGTTGTTATTGTACTTTACTTTCACCTCTACATTGAATTAATTGGCATCTCTTTTTGGTTTTGCAAGTCAGCTTAGTCTAGAGAACATTATGAGCCAATAGTTTATAGATGAGTAGTTGGAGCAGATTTTCATGTAGATGTCTCCTAATCAAATGACACTTTAGAGATAGAGCAGATGTTGAGTTGTCATAGTCAACATCCTCGCATTTTACCTCAGTATACTCATACACATCAATCTAGAGCATGTGTAGTCAACACTATAGATTGACTATAGAGGGAAGCGACTTTAGTACACCTTGCTCAATTGGTGGAGATGGTGGCTTTGGTGGATGCTACTATGAAGAATTGGAGATTCCTCTCCTTGTCATATAGGACTAGATCTTGGGGATATTGTAGACATATAGATGCTACAACCCCATAGTCGATTGGTACTCCTCACTCCTATTGAGGTTCTCGTGGTCGTCGTAGTTGTAGTCGTAGTTGTGGTCGTGGTCGTGGTCGTGGTCATAGTCATAGTCGTGGTCGTGGTCATAGTCGTAGTCGTAGTCATGGTTGTCGTGGTCGTGGTCGTGGTCGTGGTCGTAGTCATGGTCGTGGTCATGGTCATGGTTGTGGTCGTGGCCATGGTCGTCATAGTCGTAGTTGTAGTCGTAGTCGTGGTCGTGGTCGTGGTCGTGGTTGTGGTTGTGGTCATAGTCATAGTTGTGGTCGTGGTCATAGTCGTAACGTAGAAAAAGAGAGAGAGATGGAAGGAGAGGAGAACAATTTAAGAAAGAAAAAAAGAATGATAACAAAAACAAATTGTTTGTCATAACGTAGACAAAATGGAAAACAATCAAGGTCCTGTTGTTTAAGATCGTGAGGCGTATCTTAATCAGCATGTCCCATGTCCTTGCTCTCAATGCAAGCTGGAAATTAGACGAAAAAATCGATTGTCTATAGAACACGTACGACTATTCGGCGAGTTTCAATCTGAGATCATTGATCAGGTGATTGCAGATTTTTAGCAAATGGTAAGAAAAGTTAATACCAATCATGCATTGTACTCGCAAGCTAATTGAATACCATATACAATAAGTTTGGGTCTGGCTGGCAAATTTTCTATCCAGGGAGGTGACGTCTCGTCCCAAGGAGGAGTGCACCCTTTGCGGCCAATTAGAAGAGTTTGTGGGTGTGCGATGGATGGAGTGCATGAGCCAACCCACCACTTGCAAGGCACTGCCCAATCTATACTGTCAATGCCAGAGGAGACAAGCAGCCTTGCAGACCTACCTACAATCTTGGAGCTTGAGGTGGAGGCAATGATCGATGCATTGATTCCCATGGATGTCGAGAATTCTGATCCGCTTAGAGAGGAAGCATCCATACCATTATATGATGGGTGCCGAGTATCTTGCCTGAAGACACTGCTTGCACTCTTAAGTGTGCAAGCAAAATACGGGTGGAGCGATGCGAGTGTGACTGAGTTGTTTAGGTACCTTGTACATACACTTTGTTGATTTCTTTTCAACACTACTATTAAAAAAATTGTGCTTTTTCAAGGTGTTTTATGAATTTTTTCAGGTTATTGAAATATCATATATTACCACCTGCAAATACCATGCTTGAGTCTCGTGATGATGCATGACATGTTTTACGAAAGCTTGGCATGGACTACAACAACATCCATGGATGTATCAACGATTGTATACTATTTCTAGGAGAATACGAGACTAGGGAGACATGTCCAAAGTGTGGTGCTCACAGGTATCGACAGGACTTAGAAGGGCAAACCATCCCTCAAAAAGTTCTCAGACACTTTCCGCTTATCCCTCGACATGGTAATTGCATGAACTCATTTGTTTGTTAATTGTATTACGACATGGTACATGTCACAATAGTTTAAACTCTCTTGTATGTGTTTGTGAACAGGTAATCTTCTATCCAAACCCCCGACAACCTCGATGGTGGTATGTTATACCTTCAGCTCCCTGAAGTGTGAGAGTATATCATCAAAGCAATGTTTCGAGTATAGATGATGACAATATGAAAATAGAGGGGTCGATATTGCAAGGGGTGGAGGCCACCGAAAGCTTGGAGCCAACATCGGCTAACAATGATGGAAATACAAGTGTCCAAGAATTCTTTGAGAATGAGGTGGACTCATCCTTTTGTGGTGATATGTTTATCGACCTTCCAGTGTATGCGGAGTTGTGTTAGGAGATTGACATGGGACCATAGGATACTTCATACTTGGAGTATCCACTTACTTAATTCGTTGACTAATCGCTTATAAGGGTACATAGGATATGCATTTTAAGTGAGATCATTTTTTAAAGATTTATATTACCGTGCTTTGTATGATTTAAATTGATTATGCTAACATCATTTTTTGTCTGTGCAGGTGACATTTTCAGGATGAGTCGAGGGATGAGCAATAAGGAGTTGTAGGATATCTTCACGCACATGTCTCTAGATCAGATCGTGAGATTCAGAGACATGGTAGACCAGGAGCTATCTCAGACATCATTAGGCTGCTTTGCTAGATCTACTTTGGTGCGATCGGATGCTTCAGCTTTGAGCAGACCAGGTCGATGCTCCAGACTTGGGCCAGAGGGACGGAGTGCTTCAGGGTTAGGGGGATGCTGCAGAGATACGGAGGCAATGAGCTCGTGGTCGGCACGGGATAAAGGTGCTACTTCTCACTCTCGTGGCGGTTCCAAGGAGCGTGGCTCAAGCTCAAGTGGATGCTTTGGAGGCATGGACGCAATCTCTCCGTCTCGTCGTTCTGCTGGAGTTGCGTCACCTCTAGGATTTGTCACACCTGTGGGGACATCTACTCCAGTTGCTCCGGCTTTTGCTCAGCCATCTGAAAGTGGCACCCCACCCCTATGGGTGCCACTCTGACAGATATTACCCTGGTTGGTACACTGGATGCACAGGGGTCTCCTGGTGGATATGCCCAGGAGCGTGGACGCAGGTGGGAGAGGACCCATCTTAGGCATAATCCAGGGAGATATGCCTATCTTGTCGATGATAGGTCAGGAGACATCATCATTAATGATGAGGGGAGGAGGGTGATGGCTCACATGAGAGAGTTGTACCAACAAGTTTTTCGGCACAACGTCTTAGATCATTGGAAGAACATACCGAAGGGGAGTAAGGACTACATAGTAGCATCCTTGCATGAGGAGTTTTTGGTTCTAGCCCCAGCAGATAGATTTTCTACGGGCTGGATGATGGATTACATGCGTGCATATATGTCACATAGATGATCGGACGCACGCAAGGCACTCAAGAGTGGGACTGCAAAGCCCGAGTGGCTAGACGCGGACGATTGGTGCCGACTGAGGGAGGAGGCTACAGATTCTCCAGGACGTTGGAGTCAGCAGCGAGGCGGCGAGGGCATGACTAGAGGCCAAAGTGGTCCATCATCTTGGGAGTGGTGGCCACATGACATATCTGGAGGTCTTTGTAAGTTTTTCTTTTGTTTTGCTTGTTATTTTTTTACAATATCCTTTGTACTAACAATCATGTTTCTAACAGTTAGTATTTTGTTTTCTTTGCAGCACTCCATTACAAATCGCAATCCGACCGGCCTTGAGACTCGATATGCAGAGAGGCACGGTCTCACTGCATTGATCAACTGATTGTATAGATGCAGCGGTCCTGTAAGTCACTCATCTTTCTTGTCCGTAGTAACCATGTTTAATTAGAATGCATTATTGTATGGTGGACTGATGTGTTGTTGTTTCTTTTTTTGGCAGAGTCTGTTCGATGCTCCTTTGCGACATGATGAGCTTTCGGATGGCAAGGATATGTAGCTCGCCCTTGGATCCCTGGAGCTCATACACCTTTCTTTTTTGGCCACCTGATCTGTTTAGACAATTTCTATGTAGTAGTGATATCTTTTCATAATTGTACTAGTCACTTTCATTATGCGATCATGTATTTATTTCATGTATCAGTGTTATGATTTCACTATACTTTGTTTTTATTTACATGAGCATTGTACACAGTGCAAAAACTATTTTATATGGCCCAAATAAAGCACACAGTGCTATATGTGGCCGCCCTGCCACAAAATTGTTTTTTCCCCTATTACCGTCGCTATTAGCGTCGCAAATTTACTGCACGCGTGGTTATTAGCGATGCAGAGCGTCGGTATTGGTGTCGTTATTGGCATCGGTATCAGCGTCGCATTTGCGACGCTGATACAAATGCGACGCTGATACCGACGCCAATAACGACGCTGATAACGACTGTTCTATGGCATCGCCAATAACGATGCTTTTTACGATGATGGGAGTAATTTTTTTAATTTACATTTTCCTCGCTTTTAACGTCGGTATAAGGCCTATATCTTGTAGTGATCCCTTTGTAGCCTCCAGATGTATACATTCAAATTGCCCACATGCATACACATAACATCCTTGTTTATGTTGTACCTAGTGCATTGGAAGTGGCCCTTGCTAGCACTTTGTCAACACAACCATAGTAAGTGCTTTAGTATCCTGCATCACTATATCCATTGCATTCCCTATCAACACATATACATTAAAGAAAACATCACTAGTAGACCCTTTCGTAGTAACTTTGGTCTCTAAACTGATCCACATCATCAATTGCAAATCATCCTCTTGCATACATTTGTGTTAAGTTAGTATCCCTTTGTAACCTCCGTATGTATACATTCAAATTGCCCATATGCATACACATAACATCCTTGTTCGTGTTGTACCTAGTGCATTGGAAGTGGCCCTTGCTGGCACTTTGTCAACACAACCATAATACCACTCAAAGCATCGAGTGTTTTAGTATCTTGCATCACTATATCCATTGCCTTCCCTATCAACACATATACATCAAACAAAACATCATCAATAGACCTTTCCATAGTAACTTTGGTCTCTTAATTGATCCACATAATCAATTGTAGCTTGTATCTCATGTGCACTCTTTGCTAATACTACATTTGCAACCTTAGTCAATACATATGTATCCTCAACAACATCTTGCTTATCAGACAACAAAGTAGCATCCCTATTCAAGATCTTTGCATCATCAACACCCTTTGGCACTACATCAACATTTGCATTATCCTTTGCATTTCCAAACAAAGCCATGGTAGATGGTACATCTACATCATCAAGTACATCATGCAAATCATCCATAGATAATACATCCTCTTCTACTACTATTGTTTTGGCCCGACCCTTTGTCACAGCATCTATTGACACTATCTCTATTGTAGTAGGTAACTCATCACATAAGGCATGTACCATCTGTAGATTGAACCTCTTCTTCAAGGCATGTAAACTTCCATTATAACTCATGAAATGCATGCAAGAGTTCTTGAGCTTCATCCTACACATTTTTTGTTTGCCCTTTGTCTTGAAGTTGTGTAAGCTTCAATTTTAACTCTTGCATTTCCTATCCTAGTGCTACAAAGTTTGATTTGTGTAGCCTAGTAGATGTTTGATTTAGCTTGCTATATTACATTGGATCCCATAGACAATACTCTTGTTTAAGCTATCTTTTATCAAGGCTAGAAGTCTCCTTCTTTACATCTTTCCAATATGTTATTAGCCCTCTCTCTCTCTCTCTCTCTCTCTCTCTCTCTCTATTAGCATCTTTCCAAAGATATTAAAGAATTGATTGCAGTGTGGAATCTGCTACCTAAACAAACAATTTACTTTTAGTCTCTTGACTGTCAGTTAATCTCTTCTTGACAACTGCATGCATTTAAGCTCAAATTCTTGTAATAATTTTGACATTGTTAATCCCTTATTGGATTTATCAACCCATTCCAAGAAACTTACACTATAACCTATAGAAGAGCTAACACTTGAAATAGAACCATGACTTGATGAATCTCCCATGTCTGCAATCCTTTTTATGGCCTTCATGTCGGGTTCAAATGTGGGGGCATATATGGAAGAAGGGATTAACCATGGGGGTTAAGTAGGAAGGTTGCAAAGAGTTATGTGTTTAAGAGACATAGATAAAGGTGCAATCAAGATGTGTTGATTCATATATAGCTTAGCAGAGCAACTTTATTCCATCCAATACTTTGACTGATACATAAGCATGAATAATAACTTGGGACAATTTCCCAAAGCACTCTGAGACTATAGCTCAATAAATTCCTTGATACGAGCTAAGAACCTATTGTACATAAACTATATCCAATGCTAACACCTCAAAATACATGCTAACCCAAGAAAACATGACATTGCAAGAGGTTACCAACATCCAAGCATAAGATGAAGAGTTAGTATTTACACTAATTCTAATGAAAACTATGTATGGGCATGTGTTCTTACTTCAGCCTTATATTTTCTATTTATTATAGTAGTAAAAATTCACTCTTAACCTTCCTAAAAAAGTATTCAAAATATAGGTTCTCAAACAAATCATGCAAAAATTAAGGTCATTTTTCAACCCCAAAAATCATAATGATTGCTAAAAACTTTGGCATAAAAGTTCAGTTCTCATTACCTAAAATGCCCATTTTTGTAGAGAAAAAGTATGAATATCCACAAACATCCAAGATATCTCTCAAGTTGATGACCTTATCAATTTTCAAAGAGAGGTATTTGAAAAAAAAAGACTATATGATAGCGTCCTTCTATGAGGAGTTCCTTATACATTTTGCAATCATGCTGATCATTCCTTTACGGGATGGATGATAGAGCTAATTTGCACCTACATATCACAGAAATGATCAAATGCATGGAAGACAATAAGGATTGACACAAAGAGACCCGAGCGGCTAGACTAGGAGGATTCGAGGAAGCTTAAAGAGGAGGCTGGTTCCTCACTAGAGTGATGTTGACAATTGTAGAAGCTGAGTAAGGCACAACTAGAGGCAAGAGTCATGCATCACCTTGGGAGTGGCAGTCATGGGACTTACCTAAGGATTAAGGTATTCTCTATTTATTATAATGGCTTTCTTATTTTTTTTGTTTCTCATAGTGCTAACCTAATTCTTACAATACTAATTTATTTTCTTTGCTGTAGGACTCCATCACAAATCACAATCTTATTAGCCTCAAAGCAAAATATATAGAAAGACATGGTCTAACTATACTCATCGATAAGCTCTATGCATGTGGTGGTCACATATGCCATGTATCTTTTGATATGTAGCAAATTTTTAGTTCTTAATATGTATTGTCTAATTTGGATTATTGTTTGGTTATGCCACAGAGTCCTTTTGATGACCAATTATATCGAATACTTGGAGTACCCTTCTCTTTTTGGGTTTTATGCTCTATCTTGGCTATTTTATACATATTATTCTTATACACACATTTTTCCTTGATTATATGTGGCTCACATTGAGCAATATTTATATACACTTTTGCCTATTGTTAGTCTACCCTATAGCTTACTACAATTCTATGTTAGCCACATTATCATTATACTTTAGTGGACATTCAATCAATAGGTTTTTTGGCAATGTGTTTACATTCTATCGAATCATGATGTATAGTCTTTAAATTTAATGGTATGATTGGTTTTAAATGTAATGCAACAAAATATTGTTCTCAATCCATGTGGTTAGAAGGGTGGCGGAGCTACTTGCAGGTACTCCCACCACCCAATTTTTTAAAAAAAACTGCAATCATTGCCGTTAGCATCATAAATTTTACTATAACTGTCACCATTAGGGTCACTATTTACTATAACTATTGCTGTCTTCATCACTATTTATATTTCTATATGACAATGCTTATAACATCAATTCTATGGCAATGCTCTCGCAATGCTTAAGTGATGATTTTAGTGACAATGGGAGAATTTATCCATAGACTAAAATCATTGCTACTAGAAACATTGGTATAGGCCTTATATGTTGTAGTATTTTGCATGCTTGCATCCTAGTGTCTAATCTACTCTATTCAAAATAATCAAAACACAATCTTAAGGCCAATTCCTCACCTATCTAATTTTTTAGTTTAGCCTTGTGAGCTTCAAAAGAACAATAGTGCAACCAAACGAGTTGTAGATTGCACAAAATTTGTCTAGATTAATATAATGCAACCCAAAAAACAATCCTTTTAAAAATATTTTCAATACTTCATAGTTACATGCTTTTTCTTGAATTTGCATCCTTCTTCACTCCTCAGCTTAATGTTCCCTTTTTTTACTAATCAAAACAGAAATCATTGTTATCATTCCAACTGTTATGTTATCCATTGGCATGATCTCCCATCCTCTTATATTTCTTTCCTCTATCATGTCATTCGAAGTCTAAATTTGGCTAGCCAATACATCCCTATCAATAAGGATTTATGATTTGTTATGTAGTGTTAAACACCTTTTTTCTAGCAAAGATTTAGTCAGCACTTTCAAGTTTAACCATTTGCACAATAAACAATTATGTAGTGTTAGCATTATGTTTAGCAAGGGCAACCAAAAAGTTTGTAACATGCCTGCCTATCAGTTGTCTAGGCACATTTTTAGCGGTCCATCGAGACACGAATCTAAGCAATGCTACCTGGAACTCCCATGGAATGTTATGGGATTTGTCGCCTAGGGTTTCTCGAGTCCACCTCGCAACGGAATGTTTGCGGTCAAACCCACTGGGATCGACCTGAAACCTGGGTCCTTAGTGGTCAAGGTCTCCTATCACCATTCTAGCGACGGGTCTTGGACATCCTACTTTTTGTAGAGATACCCAAGCTGAACCAAATCCATGTCGCACTTGGTTCAAAGAAAATGGGAAACAAGAGGGATGCATCACTCGACCTCTCCACCCATAGGGCATAGTCCCATTTCGGTCCCCTAAAATAGTATGAACCAGGGTTCTAACCTAGTATTTTTCTAAGATCAAGATAACTTGTGAGAAGCCTCCCGGTTCTCTGGGACCACCTTGTCGTAAGGTGGACCTGTCAAGGGTTCCCCCCACCCGCTTTCCTCAATAGGCGTTCTTTAGTTATTTAATTAGGTCCTACCACAATTATGTGTGACAATTAAAATCAACTTCCTTAATTAAGCCTTTTAGAGGAACATGGTTCGTTCATGTAATTTATAGCACAGGCATGCATATAGAGTAAGAGTCCTTTTGACAAACAAGCTCCTTAACTTATCTTCGAGTTAATCATTGCTTCCTGCCCATACAGGAGAAAATTATATGTCCCTTTTGCCTTGCAGAAGTAATTGGTCCAAATCACATGGCAACACAATTTCCATCCTTTATCTAGAATAGGATCTTCCAATGCCACACACATTGGGGCCACAAAGGTCTTCAACTCCATTTCAGACTTGTCAAGGGGTGTCCAGAGCTCCCCTAACCCGCAAGCTGCCTAGGAGTGAAACATTATTCCTGGGTTGGCCTTTTCACCACTCCACATGCGGCCCATGAATCGAGTAGTGCTCTTTTCACGTTGATCTGCGATGTAATCACGGAGGTGATCCACCCGTGAAAAATATCATTCCTTAATTAATCCAGTTAAGAATTAAGCACAATCACAGCATTCAGCCCTAATATCTTCTTTAAAAAAAAGCATCATTTTATCTCTATGGCAAATTTGTCATCAGAGACTCTGCCATGAAGTTATATAACTAAACATGCACTTGAATGATTGCCCAAAATTGGTACCAATAATTAGTTTGGAAGGACAACTGTTATGGTAGATCTTTGTTCAACTATCAAGACCATTGTATTTCTTCAAAAGGTGCGCAAATAAGTACAATATCACTTTTTCCTCATCTTCACCTCCCCCTTGGGATGCAAGAGCAATACTATGCAAAATTTTACTTGACACCCCCTTCCTTTGGCTAAGGCGTATGTTAAGGTCTCATACTACTATACAAGATGTAGGTTCTATTAGTCACTTACAATGATCGACAATTCAACATTCTTTCCAAACAAGTATAAAAGAATCAGTCTTTCATTTGACTTAGGGTTTCCTAATCCTTGAGCTCTCCACTTTCCTTTGAGCCTTGGAGTTGCTGTTTGCTCCGGATTGGATTGATGAAAATAGTAGTTATCAGACGGATCTAAAGGCATCTTAGTTTTAATCCTTACGATCATTGCTTGTACTAACTATGCACATCATCAAGATCCCAATCTATCAAACATGAGCTATCAATTCATGATATTAGGAAGAACTTGGGCAAGGATCTAGAGTTTCTAAAATGTTGCTTACCATGCAATCCATCAAGTGTGCAATCTACAAGATATACCTTCAGTGTGGTGAAAACATATCTACTATTTGTAAGAAAAGGGGAGTCGACAATACTTTGGAACCTTATATGCTATTTATGCTATGTATGAATTTATCTCATATCATCTTAGATGTAATTTACTTTTTTTGATACATACATTTTGAAAAGTCAATCTTGCGAGTATTTGAGATGAAATTTATCTCTTCCAATGATTTGATTATCATGTAGCATAGTACGGGACCTAATGTATCTCATGCGGAAATCAAAGCAAGCATCTAACAATTTAGAAATGTATTACTTATGATCGGTATCATAGTTGTAATAACAGTGATACCCTCACCCAAAGCTTCGTTGTTGGTCATGGGATAGCCACCCGCACGTGACATTCTTTGCTTGGGGGACCATTCTCGATCTTCTTCTCTTCAATGTCAAGAATTGCGTGGTGGGGGACTTTGCTTGAGCCGTTGCGCCAATCACACACAGTATACACAAGAGGAAGCTCACTCAAGTACACAAGAAGAGAGATGGAGGCCAAATGTTTTCTTGCTGATTTTTTCTTCTTCCACCACACACTATACAATGTACACAAAGTATAGATAAGATACAACATAAAGGAAAGTGGCCTTCTAAGTCGAACAATGCATAATCAACTACACTAATTGACTGGCGCTATTTTTTTGCCAGTTGTATGTAGGTGTAACAACCTAAATATAATAAGTGATAAGTCAGTGGCCATGTGAGTGTCATAATGACCACCAATGTGCTAAGTGTAGATGTGCGGACCCATCTAGCCAGGCGGTCCATCATCAATGTCTACACGTGTTGAGCTTGCCATCTCAACACTCCCCCTCAAGCTCAACTCTATCTCTGCAATTCCAAGTAAAAGCTTTGAAACTTTTGAAGCTTCTCTACACCCAATGCCTTTGTGAAAATATTAGCTATCTGATCATGTGTGCTGACATATACCAAGTTAATCTCTCTTGCAATTACCTTCTCTCTTACAAAGTGGTAGTGCACCTCAATGTGTTTTGTCCTAGCATGGAACATTGGATTCCTAGCTAACTGTATGTTGCTCATGTTGTCACAATGAATGACAACTGGACCATCTCCTTGCACATCCAAATCACCTAATAACTTTTACAGCCATACCATCTAACATGCTACCATAGCAATAGCTCTATACTCAGCCTTTGTATTTGATAAAGCAATTGTAGGTTGCTTTTTGATGCTCCATATAACTGCTGCACTACCAAGGGAAAACATGAATCCACTAGTAGATCTTTTGTTTGACATGCTACTAGCCCAATCTGCATCTGTGTATCCAAAGACCTATACGTCCTTACGTACCTCATAAAAAATTCCATAATGTAAAGTGGATTTCACATATCTCAATATACGTCTAACTGCATCCAAATGAGGCTTTCTAGGCATCTGCATAAACTAACTGACAAGGCCAACAACATAGCTCAAGTCTTGCCTTGTGATAGTCATGTAAATCAAACTCCTTACTATCTTGTTGAACATAGTAGGGTCTTCTATCTCATCCCCAACGTCAGCACTCAACTTCACATTTTTCTCCAATGGTACTGAAAGAGGCTTACATGCTATCATACCATACTTAGATAACATACCCAAGCCATACTACCTTTGGGATAGCCATATACCATCATCGCATCTAATCACCTCAATACCAAGAAAGTATCTCAGCTCACCCAAATCTTTCATCTCAAACTTCTTCTTCAAGAAGTCCTTAACTTCAGCAATCCCATTGTCACTGTCACCTGTAATAATCAAGTCATCCACATAGATGACTTGTTGAGATATTAGCAATCAGACCTAATGTAGCCTCTTTGTATGAGGCAGTTTGGGATGAAGACATGCAGGCTGCAGGAATCCCATATGCACAGTAAGGGAAAACTGTACCCATCCAACAACTATAAAGCATTGTACTTGACTACCACTTTTGGTAGATGAATGAATACATGATGATACTTTTCTTTATTAGTTAGTGTCAGTCTTGTACTTGTCAGTCCTACACAAGATTGTGTTTATAAGTCCAAGCTTCCATCTTGGAACCTAATTCACTTGTGTAACAGTTGGTCTCTCCTTGTCTATGTCAACATGATTCTTGTCTTTATCTTCTATCCTCCATAGCTCTTGCCATGCTCTAGATCCGCATATTTTAACATGGTATCAGAGCTTAGATGAGCATGACCCAACTCTCCTTTTACTCCTCTCAGCTCCTTTTCATCTCAGCTCAGCTTAGTTTGAGTATTGGACCCTATCTCCAACTTCATTTGCATTCCTACCTTCAATTAAGCTTCCATGGCAACCATAGACAGCAGTACCTTGTCAGCTTGAAGCTTTCATATCTCTCTCACCACATGCCAAATCTCTCTAACCTTCCTTCTAGAGAAGTGTTTCTCTACTTCCAAATCTCCTCATTGGCACCTCAATCATTGAGATTGGGCAACTAGAGCTTCAACATTGCCTCTTTTGAGAGTCGTTGCCATAATTGTGTCTATGGATAGCACCTACCTACCTCTGTTGGAGCAGCCATATCTCATCAACCAGGCCATATCTCTTCAAGCTTTCTTCTCAAGATTGTTCTTCAGGTCAAGATGCAACTTGTTGGCACAAAAATCAAAGAGATTAATGCACACCATGCCTGGCATTTGCATTTTCCCAAATTTGGGCACAATTTTGATAGCGACCACTTTAAAGGCTTAGATCTCTCAACTCGGAAGAAATGAGTATAAACCCTCTTAGGGGAGTTAGATCCATTAGTGAGGGTCCTCTGTCTTAAAGGGTTTGAGCAGATTCAACCTGTGGAGCTCGTGGGAGCTCATTTACCAGTCGTCTGGCTGGTCCCTATTTCGACAGGACAGCTATAGCCACTTACCTTCAAGCTCATTTTTCCTTCATTTTCTCTCTCCTGCCACTTAAACCAAGCTAAGGCCACTATAATTTGAAGTTTTCAGCAAGTATTCAACCATCAAATCATCAAGGAGGGGAAGCTATGAAGAGTTTTTGAAGATCATCAAGTCAAACTCAAGCAACAAACATCAAATTTCAAACTAGTATCTTTTGATACTTCACTACCATTGCTTGTGCCTTTTGATACATACAAAAACTCATTGTTGGTTATTCTCAGCCATTTGAAGCTGATTTCCATCATGGGAATGACCAAAATCAAGTCTTTTATGAAGATGCTTCTCATGAAGAGTAACATTTTTTTTGTTGCTCAATTCAACTACATGGAAGGCTTGGTTATTCCACTTGCAGGGATGGATGGATTTGCTTGTTTTGAAGAGCAATAGATGAATTTATTTGAATATTTTGAAGAAATTTCTACTGCCTCAAAGACAATGATACCTTTCCTTGAGGGGGACATGGACATAAAGACTAATGCAACTATTGCAAGCAAAGTCAATGAAGAAGCAGATCAAGAGGACCAAAAGAACAAGAATAAGAAGAAGAAGCAAAAAAATCATGAAGACTTTGAAGTAGCAAACAAAGTGAAGTATAATTACAAGAAGCTAGACAATAAGAATTGCAATGAATCGAAGATCTATGTCAAAATAAATGCTAAAAATTGCAAGGGCTTCACGGTCCTTGATCCTATTTTTTACTGACTTTTTTAGCCTTGTAATGTCTAGCCCAAATGTCTTTATCATAAGCTTGTAAAACTCCTCATATAGCCTTGTACTACAGCCTCTGTAAGGCCCCTACTACAGCCTCTGGATGTTCATAATGTTTGTGGTACCCACACTTAGCCTTTCTGCAACAGCCTCTGGTGTTTTGCCATGTTTATGGTGTGCCCACAGTTTGTAGGTGTTACTTTCAGTAAAGCCTCTACACACTTTGTACTTTCTGGTTGTGATGAGGAGGGGTGTTGAGATATTAGCAATCACACCTAATGTAGCCTCTTTGTATGAGGCAGTTTGGGATGAAGACATGCAGGCTGCAGGAATCCCATATGCACAGAAAGGGAAAACTGTACCAATCCAACAAATATAAAGCATTGTACTTGACTACCACTTTTGATAGATGAATGAATACATGATGATGCTTTTCTTTATCAGTTAGTGTCAGTCTTGTACTTGTCAGTCCTACACAAGATTGTGTTTATGAGTCCAAGCTTCCATCTTGGAACCTAATTCACTTGTGTAATAGTTGGTCTCTCCTTGTCTATGTCAACATGATTCTTGTCTTCATCTTCCATCCTCCATAGCTTCTGCGTATTTTAATATGACTATGATGACCAAACCTGCATCTCCCTTTCTCACATAAAGTGAGTGATTAGCATCAAAAATACAAAATCCAATATTGACAAGATACTCTCCAATCTTGTCAGACCATGCTCTAGGTGCTTGCTTCAGCCCATAGAGCACCTTCTCTAACCTGCACACATATGTGGGATGCTCTAAAACCTCATAACCTGCTAGCTGCTCCATATACACTTCTTCTTGCAATTCACCATGTAAGAAGGCATTCTTAACATCCATTTACTACAAACTCCAACCTTTGGCTGCTACCAAGGCAATTACACACCTAACAGTTTCCATCCTAGCAACTGGACTGAATGTCTCTTCATAATCTATGCCATGTGTTTGAGCATAGCCTTTTGCAACCAGCCTAGCCTTATACCTGTTAACTGAACCATCTGCATTATGCTTGACTTTGTAAACCCACTTATAGCCAATAGCTTTCTTACCCTTAAGTAAGTGTACCAAACCCCAAGTCTTATTGGCTTCTAATGCTGCCATCTCCTCATCCACTGCTGCATCCCAATGAGCATGACCAATAGCATCCTCAAAATAAGTGGGCTCAACATCCTCAACTAGTTTCACCATATAAGCATAATGGTGAGCTGCATAACGTTCAAAACCATATCTTTTAATAGGGTATCTGACCCTAGTAGTTTTGCATACCACTGGATCACTCAATTGAGCCTTTACATTACTATGAGCTCTCTATACACCTGGTGTCCTAACTGAAGGAATACCAAGCTTATCATCCAAACACTCTGAACCACTGGAATCTTCGTCAAATCCAAAATGACTAGTAGATGCATCATTACCATCTAGCACTTTCTTCTTTCCTTTGTCCTTCCCTGCAACACTTATAGATCCACCTGAAGATGTGGGACTACTCCTTAGTCTCCCAGACCAAGGGCTCACTGAAGGTATAGTACCAGATGATGTTTCTGATCCACTAAGACTTTGTGATTCTTGTTTTTCTTTTTGCACATAGCTGTCCTAATCATTCTCATAATCTAATACATCACCAGTAGGTGCATACCAGCTACCCATCTCATCAAAGATAACATCCCTGCTCACTCTAAACTCACCTGTGATAGGGTTATAACAACGATACCCTTTCTGCTCTAAAGAGTATCCAATAAAAATACATTTTTTTGCATTTGGATCAAGCTTCTTCCATAGTTCATCTGGCACATGAATATATGCAACACATCCAAATACTTTCAAGTGCGATACATCAGGCTTCTTGCCAGTAAAGCACTTTTCAGGGGTCATCCCATGAACTGTAGCTATGGGCGTTCTATTTATAATGTAGATAGCAGTATGGACAGCCTCAGACCAAAAATGTTTGGGCATATTATTTTCAGCCATTAATGCCTGTGT
This sequence comes from Lygodium microphyllum, assembly GCF_053477565.2. Lineage (NCBI taxonomy): Eukaryota > Viridiplantae > Streptophyta > Polypodiopsida > Schizaeales > Lygodiaceae > Lygodium > Lygodium microphyllum. Next base: position 88,965,374 of record NC_141137.1, read on the forward strand.
GACTTCTGCAATATGCCTATTTTTTCTTTTTGCAACTCCATTTTCTTTTGGGGTATACCTACAAGTGAATTGCCTATTTATCCCATGGGTCCTCAAGAAGCCACTAAACTCATTAGAGAGGTACTCTTCCCCTCCATCTGATCTCAAACACTTTACTTTTAAGCCTGTTTCTGTTTCAACACCTGTCTTAAAAGATTTGAAGTACTCAAACACATCACTTTTTTCCTTCATGAAGTATACCCATAACTTCCTTGAACAGTGATCAATAAATGCGACAAAGTATTTGCTGCCACCAAGAGATAAATTCTATGTAGGCCCCCAAACATCTGTATGCACTACATCAAGTATTTTTCTACTCACTTCTTTGTCATGCGAGAAGGGTTGTCTTGCCTGCTTACCAAACTAGCATGCTTCACAAACTTTATGCAACTCTGCAACTCTAAAAGAAGGCAACCATATAACCAATCCTCTAGACTGCATTAATTTCAGTCTTTTCACATTTGCATGTCCAATACGTTTATGCCATATTTCAATATCTGCAACTACTCCTTTTCCTTTAGCATACATAGGATCATCCATTGCAGGAATTCCAGCATCTAAAGTGAACATTCGGCCAACTCTACTTCCTTTTGTGACCAACCTGCACTTATCATTAAAGTCTTCTATAAAACAACCTTTTGCATTGAATTGGACCTGCAACCCTTGCTCTACCATTTGGCCAACAAACACTAGATTCTTTGTGATTGATGGCACATGTAATACATTTGTCAGACTCTTTGTTTGGCCATCATACAAGGACAAGGGAACCTTTCCAATGTGTGAAATTGGGTGGCATGAATCATCACCCATCTGCACATAACCTGGATTTTATAAGTCCTGCATCTCTCCAAACCATTCAACATGACTGGTCATATGATTAGATGCACCTGAATCGGCATGCCATACATCATCATGTGTCCCCTTTCCTGTAACTACATTCATCATATGTTGCATAACAAACATACACTCATTTTTGTCCTCATTCTATTGTGAAGACGATGCATAGTTTCCTCGCTACAATTTACCACTGTGAATATCATCTTTCTTAGCATAGCAATGGGCTGCAATATGGCTTGTTTTGCTACAATAATGGCAAACAATAGCATAATTTCTAGAGTCTCTATTCTGCCATCCACCTCTTCCTCTAGAGCTCCCCCTGCCTCTAAAGTTTCCTCGGCCTCTTGAAATTTGCATTTCACCAAATTGCTTATTGAACTTGTTTTGCTGGTTATTGCCAGCACGTCCCATACCATGGCCTCTCAAAGAGGATTTACCACGTCCCTTTCCTGAACTTGAGTAAAATGCTTGAAGCTGTTCACCATTTTTTTCAGATGAGTCACTCTGCATATTGATTTCTTTGGTAATCATGAGAGAGATCAACTCATCAAAATCTGGAAATGGCTTTCGTACATATACTGAAGTAACAAATGATTTCCATGCCTTCTCATTGTTAAGGCCACTCAAAGTGGATGAAACCAAATCATCATCATCAGGCATTGCATCAATCGCTTCTAAAGCATCTGCAATGCTCCTCACTTTCAACACATACTCATTGACAGACATTTTCCCTTTCTTCAAGGCATTCAACTCTTGCTTGAGTTGAATCTTTCGTGACATTGTATTTACTAAAAACATGTTCTCAAAAATTGTCCAAGCTGCATGTGAAGTTTCTGCATTCCTGATATGTCCCAACATCGTATTATCAATGACTGCAGATAACAAGTACATCACCTTTTTGTCTTTCACATTCCATTCTTTCCATGCTTTTAATTCATCTGCAATCGGAGGGATACCCAGCTCTAGCTCCTTTTCTTCACCTGAAACAAACTCATAAAGGCCCCTTCCAATGAGGAAGTTCATCACATGTAACTACCATGAAGGGTAGTTGTTCTTGTCAAGCTTCTCAATAATGGGATTTTCACTGCTCTTTGCCATTATCACAAACAAGGATACAACACAGCAAGCTAGTCTTCTGCAATCTTTCACAACACATGCACAGCAATACACCAAGCAAGTTTTTTCACTGATTTCTCAATAGTATATGTAATATGCAACCTGTTTGCATATAAACCTTATGTTTGTTTCCTACAAACACCTCAAAAATTAAGATTCAAAATCTATAACCTATGCACCCACTTTTGGTCAATACAACCAAAATCATAGTGTACCCTGAAACTATTGTCCGCAACCTTGCAGCTCTAAAACGGGGCCTGAAACGGCCTCAGATGCCTAAAACAACTGCGGTAAGCCCTTAATGGCTTATCTACAAAATATACAGTACTCTGCTCGCATACCAAATCTCACAGCAATCTGAGATTTTTGCTCTACCCTGCTTTCGGTGCCTCCACATGCACTATCCAAGAGAGAGAGTGGAAGAATGGGAGAGCTTCTTACCCGTTGCTTTCTTACTCGAACATTACTTCTTCACCTTCACTTTAGCCTTAAAAATCAGCCTCTCTTAGTGGCGCGGCTCTGATACCATGTTAAGAATCACATGGTGGGGGACTTTGCTTGAGCTGTTGTGCCAAACACACACTGTATACACAAGAGGAAGCTCACTCAAGAACACAAGAAAAGAGATGGAGGCCAAAACGTTTTCTTGCTATTTTTTTTTTCTTCTTCTACACACTATACAATGTACACAATGTATAGATAAGATACAACATAAAGGAAAGTGGCCTTTTAAGTCAAACAGTGTATAACCGACTACACTAATTGACTGGTGCTATATCTTTACCAGCTGTAGGTAGATGTAACAACCTAAATATAATAAGTGATAAGTAAGTGGCTATGTGAGTGTCATAATGACCACCAACGTGCTAAGTGTAGACGCGTGGACCCATCTAGCCAGGCGGTCCATCATCAATGTCCGCACGTGTTGAGCTTGCCATCTCAACATTCTAGGTGTGAGCTTCACATGAACTTCATCAGCCTCTTGTTCAAATAGAGGGGAAAATGGGGGAATAAGCTCGTGGGGTAGAGGCAAAGGGAAGGTGCATGTGGTCTCCTTCTAAGGGGGGGAAAAATGGAAACCTTTTAAAACCTTCTCTCTCTCTCTCTCTCTCTTTGCTTGTGTAGTGTGCTAAGGCATCCTTCTCTCCATTTTTCATGGGGGGAAAGGGAGGTAGTTTTATAATGGGGGAGGTGGTATGGGGTGGTGTCTCACCCCACCCACCACATATCAGCAATTGCATGGTGGCGGGGTGGGGGGGAGGTTTCTTAGCCCCCCAGGTGGCCGCGAATTGGGCGTGATGGCCAGGGGGTGGTAGGCCATGTGGCCTCTCCTTGGATCATTATCATCGTTATCTTCTCTTCTTTTCCCCCCCGCTAGCCACCTGTTTGGCATTGATAGGGGGGAGATTTTTTTTTTTGGCAATAATTTTAGCATTAAATTATAGGGGGGGTGTTGTTTATTACATCCTTTCCCCCTTAAGGGATCGAGATGTTCTCATCTTGAAATGAACTCGGGGTTTCATTTTGAAACCTGTGGGGTAGGACCCATCATGCATTCCTTGCGGCACTTGACCACCCATAAGCATGCAGTCTTTTTTTAAACAAACTTATTGAATTTGATATATCTGAGTCCGGATTACAAGAGAAAAGTTTATTGTAGTTACATCTCCTCGATATCTTCTAGGGTTTTTTTCTCCCTAGTATCTGATCATTTCTTGGTAGGTTCTGGATCGCTAAAGCTTATACAACTTCGTTTCTTGTAAGTTCAAGTTCTCTTTGAGTCCTATTGGGAAAATTGACATGGATAAGTCCAATGTTGTGGCACTAGGAGCATCGATGTTTAGGGTGCTTTGGACATTCCCTTTTGAAATGACCTAACTTCTTGCAATAGAAACAACACGGGACTTTATCACTTGGGGTCACAAGATTCTTGGTTGTCTTTGGCAGGATTTTATTATTTAGACCAAATTGCCCTAGGATCCTTTAAGCAGACCGAAGTTGTCCTTTATCTTGCAAACTCTATTTCCAAATTGTTCTCTTTTTAGATCTAGACTGAGATCCATGGACAATCGGCTTTGCTTGTAATACTAGAGAATACTCCCAAGCTTCAACATTTTGGTAAGACGACCCAATCTATATTAGTTGAGAACAACTTAAGAGAAATTCATTGTAAGTTTAACTCTCACTCCTTGCTAAAGTATCTCTGAGAACTTGTAAGTTCTAGGCTCAAAATTGTTGCAACTCATATTACTCGGGTTAATTGTAGTTACAAGAGTAAGGTTTATTTCAATACAAGTTGTATTACATGTCAATAAAATTTTTAGGATTTCTAATCATTGTGAAGAGGTATAGTGGGTTCTAGGTCTTAATCTTCATCAGATTCCTCTATATATCCAAATACTACACTTGTGTAGATTCATTTTCTTGGAAGATCAATATCTTCTGGGCTTAAATCAAGGCTAAAGTCAAGGTAGTCTACTCGAACATGCCCTAGCTCATTGTAGTAGAAGCATCGACAGTTGGGAGATCTCTTACGGATGTGTCCTATCTCTCTGCATGTGTGGCATCTCTTGTCATGTCCTCGAGAATCATCTTTGTTACAATTTTCCAATTTAAGCTCTTGGATGATTGGCTTTGCTCGAAGTAATGCATCTTGTAAGTCTGCTAGACGCATTGCTTCAAGATGGTAGTTCAGAGGAGTATTCAGGTCATGGAAAAACTTGGATACTTGCTGTGCAATATCCATAGGTGGTGCGTATTTTAGTAGGGATACAAACTTTGAGTAGTAAGCTTCCAAGGTTAATTCCAGTAGCTTTAACTTAAAGAATTCATTCATCCTCAAAGTGTGGTAGGTTGGTAGAAGGTATCGTCCATGTACAGCATCTTTCAGTTGAACCCAAGTGACAGCGGCTTCAGAAACACCTTGATCTTTGCACCATTGCTTCCACCATATCCGAGCCTATCCAACTAACTTAAGTTTGGCTATCATTCTCTGATTGACAGAAGCAGTTTTTGCAGCAGAGAAATTATCATTCATCGACTCATTCCATATCTTTGCCTCCGGTGCGATGTCTATTCCTTTTCCACCAAACTCGGGTGCCTTGATCTGCTTGAGAAGGAATTTCTTCTTTTGCATATCAGCATTCGTGGGTGCAAAAGGTGCATGACAATCAAGCCATACCACTTAGGTTATTCTGCTTAGGATATGTCTATGAACCATACATTAATCAATCACATATCATTAGGAAGTTTCGCTATGATACCAACTGTAACGTACCTACCTATCGGCTATCCATGCATGTTTTTAGCAATCCATCGAGAGACGAATCTAAGCGACGTTGCCTGGCACTCCCATGGAATATTATAGGGTTTGTCACCGAGGGTTTCTTGAGTTGCCTCTTGCAACGAAACGTTCACGGCCAAACCCACTAGGATCAACGTGAAATCTAGGTCCCTAGTGGTCAAGGTCTCTTGTCAGCATTCTAGCGTCGGGTCTTGGACATCTTATTTTTCGCAGAGATACCCAAGCCAAACCAAATCCATGCTGCACTTGGTTCAAAGAGAATGGGAAACGAGAGGGATGCATCACTCGACCTCTCTACCTGTAGGGCATAGGTTCCCTAAAATGATATGAACTAGGGTTCTAACCTAGTATTTTTCTAAGATCAAGATAACTTGTGAGAAGCCTCCCAGTTCTCTGGGACCACCCTGTCGTAAGGCGGACTTGTCGAGGGTTTCCCCCACCCGCTTTCCTCAATAGGTATTCTTTAGTTATTTAATTAGGTCCTTCCACAATTATGTGTGACAATTAAAATCAGCTTCCTTGATTAAGCCTTTTAGAGGAACATGGTTCGTTCACATAATTTATAGCACAAACATGAATACAGAATAAGCAGTCCTTTTGACAAACAAGTTCAAACAAGTTCCTTAACTTATCTTCAAGTTAATCATTACTTCTTGCCCATATAAAAGAAAATTATATGTCCCTTCTGCCTTGTTAAAGTAATAGGCCCAAATTACATGGCATCACAATTTCCATCCTTTATCTAGAATAGGATCTTCCAATGCCATAAACATTGGGGCCACAGAGGTCTTCAACTCCATTCTGGACTTGGCAAGGGGTGTCCAGATCTCCAAAGCTCCCCTGACCCACAAGTTACCTAGGAACACAATATTAGTGAGTTTGGGAATCTCCCAATTCCCATTTTTTGAATACTAAAAAGGTGGCACCTGGACAACATGCCCATAAGTTTCTCAAAACCATATGATGTGACCTATTTTTGGAAAGCACTTGAAAAATGGAATCTATTGAGCTATAGAGCGCTTGATTTGGAGTTATAGTGTTCAAGTTATGACAAATCCAAAGATTTGACCATGTGTCCCAAACTTATGGGAAATTTCCATATTCCCCAATATGGTGTTTAGGAGTGAAACATTATTCACGTGGTTGACCTTTTCACCACTGGAGCTTCGGCCCATGAATCGAGTAGTGCCCTTTTCGGGTTGAATCCACAGTGCGATCTGGAGGTGATTCACACGTGCAAAATATCCTTCCTTAATTAATCTAGTTAAGAATCAAGCACAATCAAGGCATTCAACCCTAATATCTTCTTTCAGAAAAAGTATCCTTTTATCTTTATGACAAATCTTTCATCATAGATTTCGCCAGGAAGTTATATAACTAATAAAGCACTTGAATGATTGCCCAAAACCGCAACCAATGTTTAGGTTGGAAGCACAACTATTATGGTTGATGTTTGTTCAACTATAAATACCATTGTATTTCTTCAAAATGTGGGCGAATAAGTACAATATCACTTTTCCCTCATGTTCGCTCTCCCCCTTGGGATGTGAGAGCAATACTATGCAAAATTTTACTTGACACTCCGTTCCTTTGGCTAAGGCGTATGTTAAGGTCTCATACAACTATACAAGATGTAGGTTCTATTGGTCACTTACATTGATCGACAATCCAACATTCTTTCCAAACAAGTATAAAAACACCAGTCTTTCCTTTGATTTAGGGTTTCCTAATCCTTGAGCTCTTCACTTGCCTTTGAGGCCTGGAGTTGTTGTTTGTACCTAGCCCAGCTTCAAATTAGATTGGTGAAAATAGTAGTTATCAGACGGATCTCAAGGCATCTTAGTTTTAATCCTTATGATCATTGCTTGTACTAAGTAGACACATCATCAAGATCCCAATCTATCAAACATGAGCTATCAGTTCATGATATTAGCAAGAACTTGGGCAAGGATCTATAGTTTCTAAAATGAATTTCTTTTAAACTAGATTGCTTACCATGCAATCTATCAGGTGTGCAAGCTACAAGATATACCTTCAATGTGGTGAAAACATATCTGCTATTTGCAAGAAAAGGGGAGTCGACAATGCTTTGGAACCTTATATGCTATTTATGTTATGTATGAATTTATCGCATATCATCTTAGATGTAATTGACTTTTCTTGATACATGCATTTTGAAAAGTCAGTCATGCGAGTATTTGAGATAAAGTTCATTCCTTCCAATGATTTTATTCTCATGCGGCATAGTATGGGACCTGATGTATCTCATGCAGAAATCAAAGCAAGCATCTAACAATTTAGAAATGCATTACTTATGTATGGCACCGTAGTTGTATTAACAGTGATATCCTGGCCCAAAGCTTCATTGTTGGTTGTGTGATTGCCACCGCATGTGATATTCTTTGCTTGGGGGCCATTCTCTATCTTCTTCTCTTCAAGGTGCAACCCTCGTAGGAACTTCATCAACCTCTTGTTCAAATAGAGGGGAAAATGGGGGAATAAGCTCGTGGGGTAGAGGTAAAGGGAAGATGCATGTGGTCTCCCTCTAAGGAGAGGAAAAAATGGAAACCTTTTAGAACTCTCTCTCTCTCTCTCTCTCTCTCTCTCTCTCTCTCTCTCTCTCTCTCTCTCTCTTTGCCTATGCAACGTGCCAAGACATCCTCCTCTCACTTTTTCATGTGGAGAAAGGGAGGTGGTTTTATAATGGGGGAGGTGGTATGGGGTGGTAGTGGTGTCTCACCCCACCCACCACTTATCAGTGATTGCATGGCCATGTGGGGGTGTTTCCAGCCACCCAAGTGGCCATGGATTGGGCAAGATGGCCAAGGGGTGGGAGGTCACGTGGCCTCCCCCCTCATCATTATCATTGTTATTTTCTCTTCTTCCCCTCCGATGATGCTAGGAGGCATATTCCACGGTGGATTCCGTGAGGTTTTTATTCCACGGTGGATTCATAGGGGATTCACTAGTAGTAATAAGGAGACGTCACCTATGTGCAAGAAATATATGAAAATACCCCTTATCTACCCCCTATTTATGGGACCTTACCTTATAGAATGTGCATTCCTTCCCTTAAATACCCCCCCTCCCTTAGACTCACGTGGTACCATGCGGTAAACCCTAGTGGACCCCTCGAGGGTGGATTCTGTGAGGTTTTGCGGTGGATTTTGTAAAACTATATTTATTTGTTGAGGCTTGTACACAACGTGGATTCCTTGTGCGAGAAGTTGACGAGGACACTTGCCCTTTTCGTACGTCATGTTAATTTAATGTACACGTGGGTGATTCCACAAAATACATATTTAAATTAATGGACATTTATGAGTTTAGAGTGTACTCATATTAAATTAAGGTTAGGATGAAGTTCCAACCTATTTATTTATTTTGTAGCTAAAGACTACTAGGTGTTCCCTTTTGTCGGTTTAATTTTATTATTTTCTAACAATTGTGAATGCTTCAATTGATGTGTAGAGCAGGCAGCGATGGTGTTGGGAAGCACCAGACGATGGCATGTATTCAGATTACCTAGAAGAAACTATTATTTTTGATGGACGCGCACCTTATCATTATAGGCGTGGCACTAATATTTATTTAGGGGCAGTTATTTATTGAAGCGCTTGACAAACATTTATTATTTTGCATATGCATAGGTGCTCTGTTTAAATATTTCATTATTGGATATTTTATTTGGGCAGAACCCGACTTTTGGACGCCCAACCGCTTTATTCTTTATTTGGACAAAAGCAAATACAAAAGCCAAAGCATGCTAATTGTAAATTGGGCTATTTTTGAGCTTGGAGATTAATAATTTTATAAATACATGCCTTGTGGAGCGCTCATACAAGGCATGGGGGGAGATTGTACCCAATTTGTCTTTTTGCTTCATGTCGTGCAAAACCTTCTTCTTACTTTATGAGTTTTAGTAGAGTTCTTTGTTTTTAGGGACCTTCCGGCATTCAGTATGCGCATATCCAACATTCGATTTGCGCAATAGTGATATCAAAGCAAAGTTGAGATCAAGGGCTTCCAATCGCTTACCATTTTGCACGAAGGCAAAGCTCATGGAACGAATAGGCTCTACAGGCATGAACCGTCAATACCAGCATGTTCCTAGTGGTGAAGAACCCCCTGTTGTGCTATCAGATTGCGAAGGACCACTCTCTGGAGGCGGAGGACCACTTGCAAAGCTCCTTCATAAAGATGTTTTCTTTTCTTAGAGAACCAGATAAGCAATTTTTATTAAGTTGAGATTAAAAAGCTTAATAAAGCTTAAGAGAAAAGCTTAAGCCTCAAATTCAATCGATAACGACGGGAGTATGATCTGAACGGCATCGAATCTGACGTCAACATCCTCTTGTCCTGCACGCTGCCAAAAAAAAATTTTATTCAAAAGCTTAAAGTTAAGCTTTACTAAAACTTAAAGACTTTACTCTTAAATCTCCTTCTCAGCGAGTGTTCATACCAAACTCTTCCCAGACTACTCTTGCAAGCTTCAGCAAGCCTCTGTTCACACTTGCATCTTAGTAGAGACAATTTTCAACAAGTAGATTGTCATACACATACTATAAGGAAGACGTATTCACTTGGAAGAAGACCATCATCAATTGCCATACCTGCAAAAGAAGCAAGATAAAAAAAAGCCATATTAAAAAAAGAAACAAGTCTTGTAAATCCAAACTTGAGCTATGCTCATCCCTCTAACGAGATTTCGAGTATGTGACATTGTTTGAGATTTTTCAAGATATACGATCAAAACATGGAAGATTTTATAGCCGAAGGTGATTTATCGAAACCAACCATGGAGCAAAAATTGGACCTAATCATGATGCAACTTCAAGAGGAACAAAGAGCATGTCAAACTTTGCAAGCACAAGTGGCTACACTTCAATGATCCAGTGTTGATCAAGATGGAGCACAACCCGAAGATGTTATTCAACGTACGATTGACACGACACTCGAAGCCCAATCTCTCAGGAAAGAAGCAAAATAAATTTTAAATTTCGTACTCTTAATGGGCAACGTGATGGAAAAACTGTTCTCACTTTTATCAATCAGTTTAATGATTATTTCCATGAAGAGAAGTATGCTGGAAAAGATAAACTCAAATGTATCACGAACCATCTAGTGGACAGAGCATCGTTATGGTGGACTGTTGTCTGCAAGAGTATTGATCGTCCTACTACTTGGGAGTCCTTTTGTAGGAGCTTTCACTCAACCGCCAAGACCCTCGGACCACTTATTGTTTCAAGCATTCCAAGCCGAGCACTAATGGCTACCTCTCACATAACCGACACGCCATCCATGCCTACGGGTGTAGTGAGCTTACCTCCGTGCCACTCAAGTTACCTCCTCTCCCGCGCACTCCGGTAGCTCCACAATCCAAGTGCAAGCTTCGATCCTCTTGCTCCAAGCTCCAAGCTCCATTGCCGCGAGCAAGACAAGAGAAGAGAAGAGAAGAGAAGAAGAGAGGAGAAGATGGAGAGCTTCTCCTCCTCGGTCCCTCACCCTCACACACTCACTCCCTCACCCTCTCACACTCCCTCTCTCAAGCACAAGCTCAAGCAAGCAAGCAAGAAGAAGAAGAAGAAGAAGAAGAAGAAGAGAGCTACTTTTGGCCACACACAAGAATGAGCTTCTCATTCACTTTTCAACTTTATATGCAAAACCCTAAATCCCTTTTGGGCGGTCATCCCCTTTTCCCCTTTTTACATGGCCGGCCGTAGCCTAGGCCCTTTTTCCCATTGTCCTTCTATCTTCCTAGCTTCCTTTCCATCGTCCGTCTACATTTACAAATTGCACGGGTGAGAGCCCGACGCTCTTTGAATTAAACCATGATGCGCTTGCGCTCTTTTACAAAAGTTTTGACTTGCGCTTTTCCTTGTGCGCCTTTCTCCCTTATTTAGGACTCTCCTCCTTGTGTGTCTTTGTCTTCCATTTCTCTTTGCCTTGGCCTTTGTCTTTGTCTTCTGCTTTAGCTTTTTTGAATTTTCCACCTTCATTCGTTTGAGGGTTAACATTACCCCCTCCTAGACGAGTGCCAGTCCCATGGCACTCACCGTCGTAGGTAGCAGGCTGTAGCATGCACCGAAGACGTGGGTGACAAGGACACCTGTGGTTTTCGTGGAGGAGTGTTGGTGGTGGTGTGGAAGAAGGTCCTGGGGGCCTATTGGTGGCCAAGGTGGCTGGTGGAAGGTTGTTGGAGTTGGTGGTAGGGCTATTTTGTGTTGGGGATTGCATTGATGGCCAGCACAAGTGTTGGTTTGTTGGGGATTCTGCACATGACGATTCTTTGCGGGCTTGTCGGATGGTAAGGGATAAGCATTCAGAGTTGGGTGTTGATGAAGATCAAACGACACTTTCGTTGGAGTCTTCAACACCTGCAATTTGAAAACCTCTCATGTGGTCTCTCTCTAAGGGGTAGTGCTAGTCTTCTTATCGTGCACAAGACATATTTGATTAGGTTGGGAGACAGGTCGAACTCTAAGCAAGCTGAGAGTATTGTCCTACACTTGAGGACCCAAACTGTGTATATACTTTAGTGAAAATATTATGTAAGTGTCCGTGCATACTTAGATATTACGTAGTTAGAAGACCGTGAGCTAGTTTCTCATAATAATGTGTGGATGAAGTAAAGTTGTCCATGTTGAGAAGAAGTACATGTGAAGGTATATGAGACATCCTTTGCATTGTGACTACACGACGTAGTATAATTGAATACAAGGACACCGCACTTTCGGTAGCTGGAAGCTATTGGACTTGCTTGATGAGGACAGTGTACATTTCATGGCCAATTGTGCAGTGCTTACCACAATTGATTGCAATGGTATTAAGGCAGAGTGCAAGAGAGAATTGTGCAAGTGGGTCAGGGTGACAGGTCTAACCATAGGCGAAACAAGCTCCCTAGGTATGTCCTGCCCTTGATGTGCCCTGAACAATTGTGGGTGATACCAAAGGGCTAGGGGACTAGGGACGGAGCCAATCAATCAAGGTCACTGGACATACCTAATTGGAGGACCCCTAGGTGCTGTGTTGTGATTGTGGGTGCTTCTTTTCATTCGTTTTTTTTTTCTTCTTCTTCTTCTCTTTTTTTCTTTATTTTTTTGTTTTCTTTATTTTTTTCTTTTTCTTGTGCTTTTTTCTTTCTTTCTTTATTTCTTTCTGCTCTTTTTTTTTTAACTTGTTTGAGTACAACCATTGCAATATGTTGAGGTGGAAAATGTCAAACTTGAAGGCTCAAGAAATGGGTATTACAATGATGATTGTGCCCTAGCCTCGTTGTTAGAGAAGCAGTTGTTGAGATGGGGAGATACACTTGAGATATTACAAACCTCCTTGCGACACACGCGATGTTGGTACAATTGAGGCAACGACTGCCGTGAGCCAACTATAGAGCTTGACCCAGAAAGGGAGCATGGCCCATGAATGTGCGTTGGGCCATGCGATGTGGGTGGTCGGGAAGGGTGATTTTTGCTTTCGGCAGTGTGGCTTTGTCGCAGCTCTTTGTGGGGTCAATGGTCTTGCGGTGATCGGGCATTGAACACTTTCACACAAGAACCTGTATTATCCTGCATCCATTTGTCACTTCATGAGAGCACATGCTCGCTTGTGTTAAGTACATCAAACAAATACAATCATGTTAAGACATAATTTTTCAGAATTCTATGATGTCTATTGGGATGCCTATTTCCTTGCTTTTTAAGGTCACATACATTAACGAGAGGTAATGGGAATGTGTACAAGTGGGAATCTTGCCCCTTTACTCATTAAAAAAAAAAAATATTCTCGCATGCTGACTTGTCGAGCTACTTGTACATCAGAGGGGTTTAGTCGATAGGTATGAGGCGGGGTGAGTCGGTTGGCTAGGCGATTGGGGCGGTGCTGGTGCGGGGCTCCTGTGAGGCTGGACAGGGAACATGTCGGCCGGGACATGAATGGTGTAGTCCCGGGCCGCGACCGTTTCCATAATGTCTTTAAACAATTCATTAAATTATGCCCTATCCCTGGCCGCCTTGTCACTTCGTGAGCACCTGGTGCCTGAGCGTGCGTTGGGGGTCTGTGCAACTGGCGTTGTCACATTTTGTGTGCCTCCCTGAGCGTCCACTCCCCTGGCCCACGAATTCTTCGGCCTTTGTCCGGGGCGGTGTCACTTGGGGCCGCGTTTCTTGGCATACCTTTTAAGAGTGGGCACATAGCGCACCGGCAGAGGGGCGTGTGTGGCATGTTCCCGTCGGCTGCGGAGAGCGTTCTTGCAAGCTAGCTGCCCTTGGTTCTCCATGTTTTCCTCGCAGGGGGACCTGTAAGATGCAAATCAAGGATTAGGATTTGTTACATGATAAGACCATTCATATGTAAGGGATTATAGTGCGGGTTATCAAGCGCATAGGATGAGAAGGGGAGGGATAGGGCATGCAGTGCTTGTTGCAGAGGGATGGCTCCCGTGATATATATTTAGCCTCTTGCCATTAGCAGATCTTGGTTCATGCCGAGTTACGTCGGCTGGCGGTCATGGATTTAGGCAGGGCTCCTCCTTGGAAGGATAGATCAAAAAGGGGGAAAGGTGTATAGAAAGGGACGGTACCCCATCTACACCATCAGAGTCATTGGTCAAGGCTTCCTATGGCAGTAATGAGGGTTGCATGCCCTTCACTTGGAGGTGGGAATGGTCACACGACTTTTAAAAGTGTGATGAGAGGAGGACATGAGGAGCTTAGCCGGTCAAACCCAACTCTTCTCCCTGCGCTTGACTATCATTGCTTGTGTGTGTTGATAGTATCTATACAGGATGACACAAAAATCATTGTTTATATATACATCTATATATATACAGATACGAATCCATGTCACCTCACGAGGATAGAAACCAATTGTAGAACTCAGGATTGTACTGGAGTATAGGACACACATCTAGTATTTGTGGCAACTTACTCAATACCGATAGATATTTTGCCACATCGAGTAGCATGGAACCTTGTCCGAGTCTACTGGCAATATGCAACTCCTCCTCAGTGAGAATCTTATCAAACAGAGCATTCTCTTGGCTAGTTCCAGCTAAGTCCGTACCTCGAATGGCAGTCAGCACACTCGAAGGGAAGTTAGTGCCACATAGGTTGGGTCTCTTTGAGACCGCCATTTGGCCAATCGCTCCTCTGAGACTGTCATGATCTGAGCCCCTAGTTCGGCCATTACAACACGGTTTTCACACCAATGCTGTTCAAATTGACTTCGACCTGCTAACAGTTGCTTTAGTTGCTCTAGGTCTATGAGATTCAGTTGTTGGCAAAGCACTTCATTGAACGTGACGGTTAAGCGCAGTTCATCAGCTTCCTCGTCAGCGATGAGTCGCATGCGTTCATGTAAGAGCTTGTTATAGTGCTCGTCAAGATGTTCTTGCTCTTCCCAAGATAGAGGAAAGGGCAAGTAATCTCCAAGCTGCTCCTTGGGGATTGTGCCCACGTCCGCAAGGACGTAAACCCGTGCGAACACCTTGAGCTTAGCATCCAACTCAGCTAAGCATTCTGCGATACTTCTATGTTCAACGAGGGCTTGCTTGGTTGCCATCTCATGCAAGGTTCTAGGAGTTTGCCTAGGCTTTAGCATAGCTGGGGGTTCAGGCCTGTATGAGCAAGATTGGTCAACGCTAGGATTGCTCATGCTCTTGGGGTTTCCTTTTTTCTCTTGAGGCTTCGTTATTGCACCATGGTTCTCCTTGGGTGTGACTGGTATGACCTTGTCACCCTGTTGTGACAGCGTTGTATCCACTCTTGATTGGTCAATGTGAGTTCTATTGTCAGTGGATAGAGTATTGCAAGCAACTGTTGATGGCAACGGTTGCTTTGGTTTTTCAGAGCACACGGATGTGTCTGAGGGTTCACCACCATTAGGAGAGACATCAATGGGTTCATTGGTGGATGGACTTGATGCTTTATTCCCTAGCTCTCCCTGGCTCTTGGTCTCAATGCTCTTGGGGTCCACCACCACCTAGCTGCTGTTGTTTTCGATGTTTTCTCCTCTTTTTCTTGGTCAATGAAGGTGCATCTCTCAACGACTCAGGACCTTGGACTAGGTCAACCGTTGATGTGCTTGGTTGGGCCTCAACATTCTCTTTCTCTTGTGTGTCCTTACGGGATATGGTCGTGGCCTGTTGAATAGCCTCGCTAGGTTGTGAAAGCACAACTACCTCCCTTTTCAGAGAGTCTAGCCCTTCAGCCAACTCCCTTGTGTGTAACTCCTCCAGCCTAGGGTTTAGGCACTTTGAAATTGCTAGAGTTGTTGAGGAAGTTGGTTGTGACACCTCCTCCATAGGTAAACTTCCGAGGATACTTTCCACAAGGGGCATTGTCATGGCCAAGGGCTGTGATTGCTGTGATCCTTGATTGGAAGTACTAGCAGCTAGTTTAGTGGGTTGGCTACCCTTGGTGGATTGCGGTGTCATGTCCCTAGGGCGATCAGGAGTGGTTGTGTCTTTTGTTGGCCTTTGAGCACTCACCTGTGTAGATCGAGCATGAGTTAATCTAGTCACATTAGGTGGCTCAGGCATATCCTTGGGTCGAGAGCTACAGATGGCGTCATGTCCCACCTCTTGGACATTTGGAATCTTAGATGGAGATAGAGATTGGAATTGAGCAGTCACCCTTGACAACTGTTGTAGTGCTTCTTGTGTCTGTTTGGGAAAAGAGGATGTAGGAGATCTAGGACTCTTAGGTGGACTTGGCACTGGATGAATGATTTGCTCGAGGCCATTAGACAATTGTGCCATTTGCTTTGTTGAGTGATCAGCCTTGCCTTGAGCAATGTTGTGCCTATGATGCTTGTTCTCCCCTTGGGAAATCAAAGGCTCTTTGGGCACTAATGATTTTTGTGCATGCTCAATGGCTACATATGACATCTGTCTATTTAGCATGCTAGGTTGAGGCTCTTTCTTCCGAACAATCATGTCTGGTTTGTTGCCTCGAGACCTAGAGTTTCTCTTAGATTTCCTCATGTGCTTCATTGCTTTTGATGCACTCTGGCCCTTCAACAGCTGATAGAGGCGGTTTAGCAAGGGATTTTGGTACCCAAATCCGTTGGTTACCTGCATAGTATCCTTGAGCACGTAGCAACGCTTTGGATATCCATCGCGGCATTGTGCTGACCCTCCATCGATGCCTACGTCTATAAGGTTTGGGATTCTTTTGGGGTCTTCTACGATATTTGTAAGTCCAAAGCCCGTCCTTGGCATTGTCTCTTGACCTTCTTGGTTCAGGCATGGCCTCACTCACTGGCTCTTGTTGTTCGACCTGTGCCTGTATTAATTCTTCCAACAAGTCCTTGCTCTCATCAGCACTTTGCTTGCCTTTCTCTCGAGGTTTGATGAGGTCACCCTTGCTAAAGGTTGTGACTATCCTCACACCCAGTAGTGTTAGGTGTATCCTCTGTGCTACATAGTCGGCCTCACACTTGGTTGTCCTTTTGAAGGGTCTTCCTAGGAGGGTTTCTTTCCCCCAGCTAGCACTATTTGGAGGAACATGAAATAGGATAGGCAAGCTTTTCGTTTCAATTGTCACAAGGATTTTGCACTTCCCTATGAGTTCTTGTGGGTGTCCCCCATAAGGGCTAAGAGTTGCACTAGTCGGTGTGAGCTCTGGTTGGCCTAGTAGGGTCCATGATTCATAGGTCAAGATGTTAAAATCTGCTCCTTCATCAATCAGAGCATCGATAGTATGCTCTCTTTTCGCGGTGAGTTTGATCCCTAAGATAAGCAGGTGCTACTATGCCTTCATCTTCCGGGTCTTGGCTTGTAAATTTAAGCCTTCTGATAGATGCCCTTGAGTTCTCAACTGCACGACCAGATGTAGATTCTCCACTACTGTCTTGGATCGTCAGTACAGTGCTATTCAAGGTACATCTCTCGTCAAGAGTGTCATGTCTAGTCATCTTTGCATTTATAGCTTACTGAAGTTGCATTTTGCTCTTCGCAGGGCCGTTACGGTAAAAGCCATGCACAATTTGGAGGACCATTTATAGCCAATTTTTGAACTACGTGCTCTAAATTTTAGCCAGTGATGGATCTGTGATGTGCCTTTAGCTCTACGTGGTCTTTGGGGTCAATGTCAGGGTTTAGATGCGTCAGAATTTGTGTTCTAGATACCTGTCCGATTTTGACAGTTTTCTGTCCGATTCTCAGATGACCGATTTTCAGGACTCCGATTATCAAAATCGGACGTCCGATTCTAGGTGGTCCGATCGGCCCAGCGGTCCGATTTTGGTCATGTCCGATTCTGGGAGTCGGATCAAGAAAGTGGTCCGATTTTCGGAATGGTGTCCGATTCTGACTAGTCCGATTTTGACTGGTCCGATTCTGACTGGTCCGATTCTGACTGGTCCGATTCTGACTGGTCCGATTCGGACAGAGATGGGTCCAATTTCCTCGATCGGACGAGGTGTCTGATCAGACAGGTTGTGGTCCGAGTGGTCCGATTTCTAGAATCGGACAGGTTGGTCCGAGTGGTCCGATAGCGTCATCCGAGTGGTCCAAGTCTGAGTATTCGAGTATGGACTGGTCCGATTCTAGGACTCAGACGGCCTGGTCCGACCACGCGGCCGACGGTCCGCGAGTTGCACGCGATGCCTCTAGACTAACATCTACTACACCGAATCGGCCAGCCCTTTCCAGATAGGTACAAAATACTACCAGGAAGTGCCAGACATGCCTGGAATCACTATGGTGCTCGAATCAAATGGCTCTCCAAGGATCTGTGCCCCTATTTCCCTATTTTAGCCTATTATATAGCATCAGAAAACCCTACTGTTTGCTTCTTTTTCTTTGTTTTTTCCTATCCTAAATGCATACAAATCACAAAGTAAATACCTACACTACTCCATCTCACAACATAAATCTCAAAAAAGCAAAAAACCTACTTGCCAAGGAGATCGAATACCATCTTCAACCCCCTCCCTTCCTACCTATCTCAAGCACCATTTTGGGGGAAACCCCTTACTTTAATGCTCGATTCGAAGCGCGCAAGCGCTCAAGGCTTGAATCCGTTGGTCCTGGCAACGGAACCAAAATGTGGGAGCTTTCACTCAACGGCCAAGACCCTCGGACTGCTTATTGTTTCAAGCGTTCCAAGCCGAGCACTAATGGCTACCTCTCACATAACCGACGCACCATCCATACCTACGGGTGTAGTGAGCTTACCTCCGTGCCGCTCGAGTTACCTCCTCTCCCGCGCACTCCGATAGCTCCACGATCCAAGTGCAAGCTTCAAGCAAGCTCAATCCTCCCGCTCCAAGCTCCAAGCTCCATTGCCGCAAGCAAGAGAAGAGAAGAGAAGAGAAGAGAAGAGAAGAAGAGAGGAGAAGATGGAGAGCTTCTCCTCCTCGGTCCCTCACCCTCACACACTCACTCCCTCACACTCTCACACTCCCTCTCTCGAGCACAAGCTCAAGCAAGCAAGAACAAGAAGAAGAAGAAGAAGAAGAGAGCTACTTTTGGCCACACACAATAATGAGCTTCTCATTCACTTTTCAACTTTATATACAAAACCCTAAATCCCTTTTGGGCAGTCATCCCCTTTTCCCTTTTTACATGGCCGGCTGTAGCCTAGGCCATTTTTCCCCTTGTCCTTCTATCTTCCTAGCTTCCTTTCCACCACCTGTCTACATTTACAAATTGCACGGGTGAGAGCCCGGGGTGAGAGCCCGGCGCTCCTTGAATTAAACCATGATGCGCTTGCGCTCTTTTACAAAAGTTTTGACTTGCTCTTTTCCTTGTGTGCCTTTCTCCCTTATTTAGGACTCTTCTCCTTGTGCGTCTTTGTCTTCCATTTCTCTTTGCCTTGGCCTTTGTCTTTGTCTTCTGCTTTGGCTTTTCCGGATTTTCCGCCTTCGTTCGTTTGAGGGTTAACACCTTTCAAAAGAAAATTTTGTAGAATTTTCTTCCATCTCAATTCCATGAAAAAGTAATCAAACAGTGGGATCTTCTGCAACAAAGAGGTCATGAATCTATTCTGCAATACACCAAGCGTTTCTAGAGTGCCTTACTACAACTTCGAATGCTTGAAGATGTCCCTGAGGTGATCCACAAGTGTAAGCATATGTCTGGTTTGCTTGGTCACTTCTGTGCGAAAGTGAACGTGTTCAAGCCAAAGACTTTGGAGGATGCAATTTCTTTGGCCCATGATGCTGAAGACAAATTTGTGGATGAGGAAAGTGACTACAACAATTTTCAACTAGCGATAACTTTGGTACAAAGCAATTCAATTCTAACTTTCAAAGATTCAGTCAAAATCGCTTTGTTCCTTCTTCTTTCCGTAAACCTTGGACATTAACCCCTCCTTTACCATCAAACACAAATCCAAACCCTAAGCCATCTCTCCAACCAAATTCCAACATACCCAAATTTCCAGCCATTGCTAATAATGTTTCCAAAGCAAAGTCTATAGTTTGCTAAAAGTGTCAACGACCTAGATACTTAGTAGTAAACTATCAATCCAAGAACCTAATTGTTCAAATCCATTACTTAGGAGCGAGTGAAAATGAAGACCATGAAGAAATGCCAAATTTCACGGAAGATGATGATAATATCGCCGATGCTTCAAATATTTTACTAGATATGCCAAATCCTCATTCATTATTAACAATGAAATATCTTGTACATGGTCACGAAAAGATTGTTTTGCATGACGGTGGGAGCACACCTCATTTTATTTGTGCAAAGTTGGTTAAAGAATTGAATTTACATACTATTCCAACTCATTATCGCATAAAAACTACATTCTTAGGCACAAGATACAATGGTACACAAGAAGTTCATAATTTAGAAATTAAACTTGGCGATTATTTTGAGCGTAGAAATTTCTTGGTTGTGCCTTTGCAAGCTAGTGACATTATTTTAGGAATGCCTTGGCGTCACAAATATAATCCCGACATAGATTATTCCACACATTCAATGAAAATTTATTCTAACGGAAAACAAATCACATTACATGGAATGCGCACCTTTGATAATTTTCCATTGCTTAGTCACACACAGACTAAATGTGCATTGAGAAAAGGTAGTAAATCATACTTAGTATGGGTGAATGAAATTGAAGCTAAGGAAAATCATATGCATCCTAGGCAAGCACAATTTCTTTCACAATTTAAAGATTATTTTGCTACTGATTTACCCCCTGGTTTACCACCTACATGCCTTGAAGATCATAAAATAGACTTAATCCCAGGCTCTCAACCACCATGTAAAGCACCTTATAGACACAATCAGATTGAACTGAAAGAAATCCAAGTCCAAGTTGAAGAACTGTTAGCCTGAGGACTTATTAGGCCCAATAGTTCTCCTTTTGGTGTACCTATCCTATTAGTTAAGAAGAAAAATAATACCTATAGGATGTGCATTGACTATCATGCCCTAAACAAGATCACTGTTAAGAATAGATATCCAATCCCTAGGGTAGACGACCTCATGGATAAACTACAGGGAGCCACTATTTTTAGCAAGATAGATCTCAAATCTGGATATCATCAAGTACGATTGGATACACCTGACATTTTCAAAACTGCATTTAGAACTCAATTTGGTCATTATAAATTCCTTGTTATGCCTTTTGGTTTGACTAATGCACCAACTACATTCAATTGTATAATGAATTGTATATTTTTGAAGTATCAGCATTGTGTAATTGTTTTCTTTGATGATATATTCAATTTCAGTAAGAATGAGAACGAACACTGTGAACATCTATCTTTGGTTTTCAAATTGTTGAAAGGGAATCAATTATATGCTAACCCTGACAAGAGTGAATTTTTCCAAACTCAAATTGAATAATTAGGTCATCTTGTTTCTTCTGATACTATTCAAGTTGATCCTAAAAAGATAGAAGAGATTTTGAATTGACCAATCCCTAAAAATGTGCACAAGTTACGTTCTTTCTTAGATCTTGCTAGCTTTTACAGAAAATTTGTGAGAAATTTTTCATTGCTCTCATTGCCTTTAACGAAATTATTAAAGAAAGGTGTTGTATATCATTGGTATGATAATCAACAAAATTATTTTGATTTATTAAAACATGCTTTAACACATGCATCTGTTTTACAATTACCTGATTTTAATCGACCATTCTTTCTAGTAGTCACTGATGCTAGCGGATTAGGAATAGGAACTATCCTTATGCAAGATTCACATCTCATAGTCTATTCTAGTTGCAAACTTAAACCCTCTGAATTGAAGTATTCTACCTATGATAAGGAATTTCTAGCTCTAGTACAAGCCTTACGTCAATGGAAACACTATCTAATGGGATCCAAGTTCATGATCAAAACTGACCAACAAAGTATCAAACATCTCCTTAGTTAGTCGCAAATTTCTGATCGTCATATCAAATGGGCTGCTTTCATTCAAAGTTTCCATCCACTATCCAATATCAACCTGGAAAAGAGAATGTTGTTGCCAATGCATTGAGTAGAAGACCAAGTATCCATAATATTTTCATTCTATCTTTTGATTCTGATAGGAGGAAAAATAGGTCAGCACTGGCTATAGGGACCTCATGCATACAACAGACACCTCCACCACCACTCAACCTCGTGGGCCAAGAGAGTCTATAATAACTAAATGCACACTAGATACATCTAATATTGCATTTGTAGCTCAATAAGAGTCCAACGGTACCTTCCCCAAAACTCCTCAAAAGGGGGTATTCCACACATATTGGCAATAAGTGCCATGTATCATAGACATAGGAGGCACCCCATCGGCTGATTTTTGTGACCCCACTATAGCTCTCCTACATCTTGGGGATTGGCTCCTCGATGCGTTGCTTTTACATATAAACACATTCGCACAAGACTCCTCTCTTTGTCAGCGAGATCTAGGAGATACCATGTTTCCTCACTAATAATCTCCCCCGAGAAACAAATGGCTAACCTACGGCAAGGGGAATCTCACCCTCTCAAGTGTGGGTCAACTATAATTCAAACAATTGCTATGTATTTTCAGGTGTTGATACCACATGTATGATCAATACAATAGTGGATGTTTGAAACACTTGAGCAATAAGTGGTCCGTAGGTCTCGGGATAGAGCTTGAAGATCCCCTCCATTTTGTTTCCTAAATGCTATGCATAGAAAAAAAAATCAAAATTTGTATTATTTCAACCCTCAAACTGTTGCACAAAATCCTACTCCCCCTCATCGTTTAAGTTTTGCTTCGTTGCATAGGTATATAGAGGTTGTTTTGTCATGGTTTAGTGTATAAAAAAGCAATAAATCACATACTGTGACAAAAAAAATAGGGCAAATTGAGGCAAAAACTCATGCTTTGCCCTACCATACATCCACAACTACTTATTATATTTTTTCATATTTTTCTATGGCATATTCTTATTTTTCTCTTATTTTCTCCCATTTTTCTTTGTAGGGCTCTCACCCGTGCAATTTGTAAATGTAGACAGGCGGTGGAAAGGAAGCTAGGAAGATAGAAGGACAATGAGAAAAGGGACCGGCCATGTAAAAAAGGGGGATGACCGCCCATGGAAAATAGGGCATGTATATAAAGTTGAAAAGTGAATGGGAAGCTCATTCTTGTGTGTGGCTAAAGCTTCTTCTTCTTCTTCTCTTGTTTCTTGACTTCTTGCTTATGCTTGAGAGAGGGATTCAGAGAGTGTGAGGGGGTGAGGGAGTGATTGTGTGAGAGTGAGGGATCTTGGAGAAGAAGCTCTCCATCTTCTCTCTTCATCTTCTCCTCCTCTCTTCTCTTCTCTTGTCTCGTGCGTGGCTATGGAGGATGAAGCTCATGGGAGAGGGATTGAGGTTTCTTGAGCTTGCCTCAAGGATCGTGGAGCTACCGGTGTGCAAGAAAGAGGAGGGTACTCGATCGAGCATCAAGGTAAGCTCACTACACCCGTAAGGTAGGCATTGCGTGTCGGCTATGTGAGAGGTAGCCATGGCCGCTCGGTTCGAAACACTTGAGCAATAAGTGGTCCGTAGGTCTCGGGGTAGAGCTTGAAGTTCCCCTCCATTTTGGTTCCGTTGCCGGGACCGACGGAATCGAGCCTTGAGCGCCGTACGCATCAGATCGACCATGGAAGTAGGGTTTGCAGCCTGAACCAGTGCTCGAGATAACTAGGAGATTTAGGAGGGTTTAATCCGTGAAACAAGTAAGTATTTGGGTTTGTTGGAAGCATTAGATTATGACTATTGTTTTGCATTTCTGTTTTTCATGTTAGCTGTTGAGAATCAGCAATCACACTCACTAAACAGCCTCTTTGTATGGAGCTTCAGGGTCAAGGATATGCAGGCTAACTTATCCCATATGCACAATGGTGCCTACTGCAGTTTCCTACTTTCCTATAAAGCATTGCACTTGCTTCCTTTTCTTAATGCAATGATAGTACTCTTTTCATTTTAGTGAAGTGTCAATGTCATTGTCCACATACACAAGATTGTGTTTATGAGTCTAAGTCTCAATCTTGGAACCTAATTCACTTGTGTAACAAACAGTGTCTTTATCTTTTTCATCATGAGTCCACACTTCTTCTTTCATCCACCATAACTCACTGCCATGCTCTAGATCCCGCATTTTTCACATGGTATCAGAGCCCAGTTGGGCATGGCATTGCTTCTCCAGCCTCTCTTGATTCCTCTCAACCTCAATCTAGCTCAATGTCAGCTCATGACTTCATCTCCCAACTCTACTCTCACTGAAGCTTCCATGGCAGCCATAGCCAGCAGCACCCTATCAGATTGAGCTGCTTATATCTCACTCCACAGGTCAAATCTCTTGGAGCTTCCTTCTGGAAAAGTATTCCCCAACTCACAAAGCTTCCCTGTATCACATCAATCCATGACATTTGGCTATCTGAAGCTCAGCATTGTGAAAATTCTCAATCTCTGCTCTGTGTCTGCCATAGCCAGACAGGACCTACCTCACTTGGAGCTTCAATAACTTCTCAACCAGGCCAC
The DNA here is from genome assembly GCF_053477565.2 of Lygodium microphyllum. Classification (NCBI taxonomy): domain Eukaryota; kingdom Viridiplantae; phylum Streptophyta; class Polypodiopsida; order Schizaeales; family Lygodiaceae; genus Lygodium; species Lygodium microphyllum. The sequence continues at coordinate 88,989,609 of NC_141137.1, forward strand.
TTCAGCTCTTGATTCCTTCTAGGGGATTGTTCCTCTACTCAAGGCGCTTCACCTGGTACATAAATCGATCACATTGCTGCGCCCTGACCCTGGCATTACAGAAATACGTCATCGCTGTCCTGAACTGTGCGGAATCTGAGCTGCCTGCGCACGCCATACTGCCTGCAATCTAATCGATTTTCATAGGGCTTTGATAGCCCATGAAGTCAGCTTCCTAGGCATGTAAAAATTTTTGAAAATGATCAAGTATAGCTCCTGCAATCTGGGAAAAACCAGGCCCCTGTCTCAAAAACCCTAATTCCACCATAGCCAAAATTTCTCAAGCTTTCTTTTCCTCAGTTTTTCTCACTCCTAACACTAAACCAAGCTAAAGGCCACTCTAATCCATTAACCCAGCATCAAATCAAGGAGGGGAAGGACCTGAGAAGATTGAAGAACGATCCCGAACAAGAAGAATCAAGCTCAACATCAACACTGACATAGTGTGTTTTCGCACTGTCACTAACTGTGTCTCTTGACACACGGCATTCTACTCTTCTACTGATAAAATCTCAGAATTCTGGTGTTGATTTGCTGCTGATCTTGCAACCTCAACATGGGAAAAGACTCTCCAAATGCTCGATTCAAAGGAGTCGGGTTTCACACCTAGCAAAACCGCATCAAACTCATCTTGATGAAAAAGGGTCTCTGGGCCATCACAAATGGCAAAGAGAAGAAACCTCGGGACACGGACCTTGCAACTACTTGGCAAAAGAATGATGACAGAGCCCAGGCCATTATCAAACTGGAGCTAGACGACAGTTATATCCACCATGTGGATAACTGTGAGACCTCACAGGATACATGGAAAAGACTTGACACATTGTTCGGTGCACAATCTAAATCATCAAAGTATGGTCTCCTGATTGAGTTCTTCAGGCTTGAAATGAAGTCCAGCACATCACTTGCCACACATCTCAATTACATGGAAGGACTCCTAACCCAACTTGCAGGAATCGACATTAAAATGGATGAAGATGTTTGCGTCGGTGTTCTACTTAAGAGTTTGCCTCCTGAATATAATAATGTATCAACAACTTTAATCAACATGCCAAATCCTGAACTTGTTGATATCCAGGCATCATTGTTAGAAGAGGAAAAGAAGCTAAAAACTAAGGAAGAACCAAGTACTTCTAGAGATGAGCATGCATTATATGTTGGCAACAGGTACAAAGGCAAGAAGGATCAGCTCTTCTGTGACTTCTGCAAAAGGACCGGACACACCGAGAAGTTCTGCCACACAAAAAAGAGATCCCAAAAGGCCTATCTAGTCACAGTCAAAGAAGAAGAAGAAAATGGAGCAAAGGAAGAAGAAGAAGAAGATGAAGACCACCAGGATCGGAAGGACAAGACTCATCAGTCCTTCTACTCTCATAACTCTGATAGACTGTTTTAAAAGCCTTGTACTTCCTTGCCCTAATGCTTCCTGCCATAAGCTTTGTAAAATCCTCATGTAACTTGGCATTACAGTCCTTGTACACTTTGTGAGGCCCCTGTTACAGCCTCTGGATGTCCATCATGTTTTGGTGCCCACACTTAGCCTTTTCTGCAATAGCCTCTGGTGTCTACCATGTTTGTGGTGTGCCCACACTTTGCAGGTGGTTCTCATTATAGCCTCTACACACTTTGTGCCTTTTTAGTTGTGATTGAGGAGGGGTGTTGAGAATCAACAATCACACTCACTAAACAGCCTCTTTGTATGGAGCTTCAGGGTCAAGGATATGCAGGCTAACTTATCCCATATGCACAATGGTGCCTACTGCAGTTTCCTACTTTCCTATAAAGCATTGTACTTGCTTCCTTTTCTTAATGCAATGATAGTACTCTTTTCATTTCAATGAAGTGTCAATGTCATTGTCCACATACACAAGATTGTGTTTATGAGTCCAAGTCTCAATCTTGTAACCTAATTCACTTGTGTAACAAACAGTGTCTTTATCTTCTTCATCATGAGTCCACACTTCTTCTTTCATCCACCATAACTCAATGCCATGCTCTAGATCCCGCATTTTTCACATTAGCTGCACTAGATTAAGGTTAGATTAGGGTAAGAAAAGAGAAAACAGTGGTTCTGGCTGCTACTGGAAAAACAGGAAAATAGGGGACCAGATTCAAGTTTCTAGGTGAAACAGGGTCAGGAAACTGGCTATGAGGTTTTGCAGTGCTGGGAAAGGACCTTAAGAGGCTTGGGAGGCCAGGACAGACCTCATTTCTTTAGTTGGCCTTGTGTGTGTATGTGTGAGAGAGAGAGCTTCTGGTTCACAGGACGAGGAAATGAGACCCCGATTCTAGGCGCATTCGATTCGTACTACTTCAGGTGAGTCTGGTGTGTTCCAATAATGCTCTAATCAAATATGGGAAGTCTGTGGTGATTGAGTGCAGCAGACATTAGGAAGGATTCAAACGCGCCAGAATCGCTTCCGCCGCCGATGCAGTCGGACCAACCCGCAGTGGTCTGATCCCCAGAATCGGACCACCCGAGTTCTGGAGTCAGACCCCGTCCAACTCCCAGAATCGGACCGTCCGACTGAGAGAGAGTCGGACCAGCCTGGTCCGATTGCCAGAATCGGACCAACCCGATTGGACGTGCCACGTGGCACTCGGACTGCCCAGTAGAATCGGACCATTAGAGCCGGACTCGGACCAGTCCATAGTCGGACCACTTCGAAAATAGGACCACCCTCTTGGTCCGATTCCCAGAATCGGACCAACCCGGTCCGACTGTTAGAGTCAGACCAGACCGGTCCGATTGCCAGAATCGAACCATCCAACTCCCAGAGTTGGACCAGCCCTGACCGATTCCCAGAATTGGATCATCTTGCCAGAATAAAAAGATAAGGATCTTTTGCTGACCTTGCCACAGACCTGACCCTAGGACGCAACCTTGAACACCCCCAGGACCCAGTTTGGCCATTAGAACCTTAGAGATTAATCGAACTTAGTGTGCGGAAAGACCATAGAATAGCCGGGAACCGAGTTGGAAACTCAAATTAGGCTGGGAACGAGGGTAGAAATAAGGTGGAGTTTGCATTAAACGCTTTCTGCATCGGCACTTCACTCTTGTGCTCCACTAAATCTGCACAGCAAGAAAAGAGAAAAGCCTGTTTTCGCACCAAGCACCACAAAAGCACTAAGGGCAACGTGTGAGTAAGGATCGCCGCTGCTGCTTTCAAATAACAAGGAACACATCTGGATACCTAATACCATTAAGGAACCCACTAGTAGAAGTAGACCCCAAGACTTAGATAGGTGCCTGAGCGCCCTACTAGTAGTACCTGGAGAAAACATGAAGATACGGGAAGCAACAAGATAGAGGAGTGGAAGCTGCCGGAGCTGATTGGATTCATTGACAATCTTGTGGAGCTGGAAGCAGAAATAATGTCGGGATCAAGAGGCGACCAAGGGGAAGACCAATTAGACTTAGGAGAATTTCCAACTTCGGTCCAGGAAACTGGTCCACGACTACGATCTACTCACCAGGACCGTGATCCAAGGTAGACCTGTAGAGGAAGTGGTGGCTAACCTGGAAGAAGAGAGAAGAGCTATCAAAAGAGCGCTGGAAGGTATAATTGCCTACAACCATGAGCAAAGGGCTAGAAGGCTGCAGCAAGATGTGGACATGTACGAGGCTAGATGAGTACTAGACCTAGCCGGGGCAGCCAAGTCCTGACTGAACGTGGAGAGGGAACAGGCAGCAGAGGCTGGCATGACGTTGAGTGAACTGGTGGCAAAGTGACTCATGGACAATACATCCGTGGAACAGAGTGCTACTGCCCTAGCCACCGCGCTACTGTCAGGATTGGGAGTCATGCAAGGGGCTAAAGGGTAGGCCAGAATCCCCATAGTAGCAAAACAACTAGCTCGATACGAACCTAGTAGTGACCCGTACAGCTTCATGGAGCAGTTCGAGCAAGTATGTGAGGCGAACGGTCTTACTGACCCTGTGCAGCGAGCTCAAGCCTTCGGCATGTGCTTAGGCGACAAGGGGAGGACCTGGTACTCTAGTCTGGATGACGCAAAACGTACAAACTTCGCTCGCCTTAAGGGCCTCTTCATCAAGAGGTTTTCAGAGGCAGGGTATTCGGATAACCTTATTGTTAGGTTGATGAATATCAGTCAAAGGGAGAAGGAGGACGTTAGGGATTACGTTACTCACGTGCGTAGCCTCTACAAGAGAATCCCTGCCAATGAGCGACCTACGGAGAGGGTAGTGTCTATAGTGTTCATGAACGGGATTCGAAGTGAGGAGCTCTACAAGGCTTTGGCTAGTAACTCCACCTTACAACGAGACGTGCTAGCTCGAGTCTTTGAGGCGGCAATACGCGTAGATGATCAACTTAGGGAACGAAGCATGAGGTCTACCAATCGAGATAGTGCAAGCCAGAGGGACCCTGAGAGATCAACCACCTTGGGGAAAAAAGTAACTGCTAGTGCGCAGGACAAGGGAAAGAGTGTAGACCACGACCAAGGGATGGTAGAGATGAGAATGGAGATTGCATGGTTGCAAGAGCTCGTTGCAAAGCCTGTGAGATCGCATATACAATGTGTGTACTGTGGCGGCAATCACCTCCCAGTGGAGTGCCAAGATCCTAGATCTCGGCCGTGCTCAAATTGCGGTAGATTCGGACATGATGCAGCGCATTGCAGAATGCGGAGGAGATTCCCATACACGCAGCAGTACAACCCTCCATACTTAGGTAATAGGCCACCTAATTTCTTTGGCAGGGGAACCCAGTTAGCTCTTCCAACACCAATTGACACAAGACCTGTCGTGCCTAGGCTGGAAATGAACCCAACTGGTATACCCAGGCCACCAATGCCTTTTGTGACTCACCCACCTAGCGATGCTCCTGTTCACTTTGTGGAGGAGCCTAATGAGGAAGACACCTATGTCAATCTGTACATATCCTACGATGAGGAGGGCAACCCAGTCCTGATGGACTATCGGCTAGTGCCAGTGATGGCTTTAGGAAGAGGACGAGGCAGAGGCTTTGGAGGGTCTAGCCAGGATCCAGTCACATGCTGGACTTGCGGCTGCGGCCACCCAAGCCACATTTCATAGCGCTGCCCAAAGCGAGAACAAGCTAACAAAGACAAAGCGGATCTCCGATGCACAGAGTGTGGAATCACACATCTATTTTGTGACTATCCTAGGTGGAAGCCATCAACGAGCACTGCCAACATACCATCGGTGCCTTTGGGGCTCTTTGGAGTGGAAAATTTTGGTAGTGAGGATACGCCCATCCCGCTACATGCTATGATGCGAGCTCAGACAAAACAAGCAGGCATCTCCTTGCCAGGGCCAAGTAACCTTGATGCAACCTCAATAGAGAAGAAAAGCCGGAGGAGACGGAAAAAGAGAGCCGAGGCGATGATAACCCTTAAAACTGAGGAAACGACTACGCTGGTAACGGGAAAGAAGGTCACAGACGCAGAGGCAGAGACCTCGACTCCTAAGAAAGTAGAGCTAGGGAGTGCCAAGGTAGGGGAATATCCCCACCCCAAACGTTAACTCGAAGCTATAGCCAAGGTCAAGGAGTGGGTCAAGGACGCCCAAAAGCACCTCGAGGATGCTGAACCCATATTGGAAGACCCTATGGACGACTTCTCTAGTGTTAGCACACCAGTCTCACCCTCAAAACCACAGGCTGGGAGCATACTTGCACCACTAGGAGCAACTCAACGGCAAGGCCGGGGGGAAGCTTACCAGGGCAGACAGAATGCATGGCCTAGAACTTCTAGCCTCGAGGAAGACAAGAGTCCAGTAGCCTCCTCACAACCTTGCTGTCCACTCCAGTAACTCTAAACTTGGAGGATCTGCTTAGGCAAAACCACTCCTTGTGGCAAGAGTTAAAAGACTCGATCGAGGGACACACAAAACTTGCGGGTGCTAATCCGCAAGACAATGATGCAGTTACACGGATTCCAAGTCTAACTCTACACTCAGATTCTAAGTCTTTGCACATCAATGCTTTTTGGGAAGGCACTGAAATGCACGCAGTTTTGCCCGTCCTAGGCTTAGGAGACATGACTCGGAAAGAAATTGTAGACACAGGCACCGGTGTTAGTGTGGTAATCCATGCGGTCCTAGAGGCATGGGGAAACCCTCCTGTAGAGACTGCTAGATTCAATGTCACGCTAGCAAACAGAATGAGGGTAAGACCATTTGGGGTCTTAAAGAATTGGCCGGTAAAGATTGCCGGTGTGCAATTCTCGGTAAACTTCATTGTCATGAAGGGAGTGGATTACGACATACTATTAGGGCGACCTTGGATGAGGAATGCACGAGCCATAGAGGATTGGAGCAATGGATTGATTTTCCTAGGGAACAGAACTAGTGCAGTGAGGGTAGAGATGGACACTTGGACGACGACACCTGTTGACCTGGCTGCCATCTCAGCCATGCTAAAAGGCGATACTCAAACGACCAAGCCCTATGGATCACTCGCTAGATATATTCCTTGCCCTGAGGATGAGAGGGATTGGATGCACGTGTTGGCAACCATTGACCTACCATTCTCGGATGAGGAATGACCACATTAGCAGGCTGCTAAAACCGCTACCATGCCAACTGAGGAGCTAGTTGTGCCGCTTTGCATGATGGCAGGAAGCTCACTCAACCCAGGAAAACCGGCCTCGTCTCACATCCCCAACAACAAATTAGAGCTTCAGGAAATCATAGATTATCTGACCGATAAATTGAACGGCAATTTGGCTGCTAACTTAAAACCTGTACGTGACCTTTTAGCTAAACCAAAATGGAAATGGACCAAGGTCCATGACTTGAACTTGTTATATAACTGGGCATTAGTGACAACAAGGAGATTGAAGAGGGAAGCTTAGGGGATGATGAGCAGTCAAAAGGATAGGATCCAGATGATGAGGAGTATGAGGACTGTCACTCTACGGGAGAAGAGAGTGAAGAAGAGGTAGACACAATAGAATAGGACACGGAGGGAAAAGCGATAGAGCAAATCAGGGTAGACTTAAGGCCTAGGAAAGAAGGGATCAGTCGGAACGAAAAAGGAGTCATGCTAATGGAGTGTGACAGATCTTGGCTAGAACAAATAGAAGCCGTAGATTACAAGCAAGCCGGAGTAGCACAACCATGGGTAATCCCAATGCTCAAGATAGATTCACCTACGGAATTACGACCCCTTAGGGAAACGCCTTCCTCAAGTGAGGGATGCGAGTTCAACTCAGAGTCGGAAGTTAGCATTGAGAGTGATCCCGAGATACCGCAACCCTCTAAGGTCAAATGCACCAAGGGAGACTTGCCAGTCCACCTGAGGCGTAGGAGGCTAAAAGAGGAGGCCAGGAAGTAGGCAAGGGACTCAGAAGCGGAAAGGCAGAGGAAACCACAGGATCTACCCAAACGGTTTACAAAATTTAAAAAAGGTGACAGAGTGGTGGTTCTGTTAGGTGCAAAAAGACAAGGTCAGACTAGTGAATCGATCGAGGGACCCGCCAAAGTCAAAGAGGTTAACTTGTCTAGGAAAGGTGAAAAACCAAGACCGGTGTTCGTTGCAAATGACTTGGGGGAGGAGGAAAAGATCAAACTTATTGTGCTTCTGCAAGAGTACATTGACGTGTTTGCCTGGACAAACTTAAGGGAGTCGACCCTAGGGTCGTGACTCATAACATCCCAATGGTTCCAAATGCAGTGCCAACAAAGCAACGACCTTACCCCATGAATCCCAAACACACCCATGCAGTGAAGGAGGAGATTGATAAACTCATGAGTGCAGGTTTCATATATGAGATGGAGCACACGGACTAGGTATCACCTATCGTGATTGTCATGAAGAAAAATGGAAAAATCCGAGTGTGCGTAAACTACAAAAAGGTGAATGCCGCTACAAAAAGGGATAACTATCCTTTACCTTACACCGAGCACATGCTTGAGAGGGTAGCACGGAAGGAAGCCTACAGTTTTCTAGATGGTTTCTCGTGGTACAATCAAGTGCAAGTGCACCCCGATGACAGGCACAAGACTGCCTTTGCCACGGAATGGGGCATGTTCGCCTACATTGTCATGCCTTTTGGGCTAATGAATGCACCTGCAACTTTCCAATGCCTAATGTGCACTATCTTTAAGGACATGCTTAGGCCCGAACTGGAAGTGTTCCTAGATGACCTATGTTTACACTCTAGTTGGGCCGAACACTTGGAGAAATTGAGAGCTGTCTTGGAAAGGTGTAGGCTGTACCACTTCTCGCTAAACCCCTTAAAGTGCTAGTTCTGGGTAAAACATGAATGCATCTTAGGGCACGTATGTCAAGGAACGGCATTGCTACGGACTTTTCCAAAGTCAGAGTCTTTGTTGACCTACTGCCACCCGACAACTACAATGGAGTTCAGTGCTTCTTGGGACACACTGGATATTATCGACGATTTGTGCTAAATTATGCATTAATAGCTAGACATTTGTACAAGCTATTGATAGTGTTTGAGTGGACGGAGGAATGCCAGTGCGCATATGAGAAGTTGAAAAATGCTCTTACGACTGCATCAATCTTGCGAGCCCCAAACTGGAATGTAACGTTCCATGTGCACATAAACGCCTCTAAGTTCGCTATTGGAGCCATGCTATGCCAGCCTGGTGAGCATAACTTAGATTACCCGGTGAGTTTTGCCAGCAGGCAGCTCATAGAGACCGAGATGGACTATTCCACGACGGAAAGGGAGGGGTTGGCCATGGTATTTGCGGTAAAGAAATTTAGGCATTACTTGTTGGCCACTCCCTTTGTCTTCTTTGTTGACCATCAGGCCCTACTGTATCTTGTGAACAAGCCTTGCGCTACGGGGCGCATAGCTAGATGGTTACTCCTTTTACTGGAGTTCGACTTCTCTGTGGTTGTACACAAAGGAAAGCAGCACTACATGGCTGACCACATGTCCTGCATACCCACAGGAGAAGCCGCTGGGCAAGGGGTGCCTGACGATTTGCGGATGCGCATCTTTTTAACTTGCCTAGTGAGCGAGAATTATTTAAAATGGATCTGACGCCATATTGGGCCGATGACATAGTGCAAGTGCTAGAAAATGGACTACTAGAGCGACCCATTGAGAAGGCCAGGGTGAAGAGACTTATCTTGAAAATTCAGCCATACCAACTGATAGCTGGCCAACTCTACAGGCTAGGACAAGACGGTTTATTGCGTAGATATGTATGTGAACATGAGATGCACGACGCATTGAACGAAGCACATGGCGGAATCACTGGAGGACACTTTAGGAGGGACACAACAGCCCGAAAGGTGCTACAATCCCAACTATGGTGGCCCACCCTATTCCACGATGCAACTAAATTTGTAAAGCACTGCGATGAGTGTCAAAGGACCAAAGTGCCTGTGCAGAAGGACAAGATGGAGTTGACCCTTGTCATAGCCCGACAGCCCTTCAAAAAATGGGGCATCGATTTTATTGGATCTGTTAGTCCTGTAGCACAATATTCCCAAGCTCGATACATCATAGTGGCGACCAACTATCTAATGAAATGGACAGAGGCACGAGCCACGAGGAAGAACGATGCTAGGACCACTGCGAAGTTCCTGTGGGAACAAGTCGTTTCACGATTTGGCTGTCCAATCGAACTTGTAAGCGACCAAGGCACACACTTCATTAATGAAGTGATTGCCCACTTGCTCTCTACCTTCCTAATAATTCATTGGAAGTCCTCTCCCTATTACCCTCAGGCTAATGGACAAGCCAAATCCACAAATAAAATCCTAGTCAACATGCTTACAAAAGTCGTGTCTAAATCGAGAAGTGATTGGGACAACAAGCTAATGGCAACCTTGTGGGCCTATCGCACAGCTTATAAAACGGCTGTAGGATAGACGCCCTTTAGGCTAACGTACGGAACTGAAGCCATTTTGCCCTTAGAATTCTTCATCCCTAGTTTGAGGCTAGCAGTCCAGGAGCGTTGGGAGGGAAGAGAGGCTTGGACTAACTACTTGGTGGAACTCGAGCGCTTAACAGAGACCCGACTCCTCGCCACTCACTCTCTGATTTGTGAAAAGGCTCAACGAAAGATGTGGTTTGACAAGCATGTCAAGCAGCGAGACTTCAAACAAGGGGACCTTGTTCTGTTGTACTCTGTAAAAGGACATAAACAGAAGATGAAGTTTCGGGGGCTAGGGCCTTTTAGAGTACGCATGATCGGTAGGACCGGGAATGTCGAGTTGGAGACACTTGACGGTGAGATAATAGGCTTTTTTAATGGCAGCCGCATTAAGAAGTACTATTCTCCTTCACATCCATTACATGAGCCACCCATGCTAGAACCCCCACTGAACGTCCGCATGGCTACTGCAACTGACCTTACAGATCAGGACGAAGAAGCAGTGGCACTGGCGTACCTGCAGATCACAGTCGCAGCAAGAGTGGTGTACTCTTTCGAAGCCTTGATTGATGAAGGTGCCAACTACAACATGTTGACGCATGACCATTGGACACGCATTGGTCAACCAAAACTACAGCCCACTAACGCTAAACTCACCCCGTTTGGGGGTACCGCTTATCCACTCCTAGGGAAGTGCAAGGTGGTTATTTCTATCGAGTCTGAAAGTTTACCAGCCTTCTTCCATGTGTTACCTGACACTAAAGGAGCTGGCAATGTATCACTATTGGGTCGCACTTTCAAGAAGCAAACCAACTGCAATGTGGATTACAACCTAAACCGCATACATCTTGCTATCGGCGATGTGCGCATAGTGACGACTTTCAGCAAGGGCTGTCTTAATTCCCCCACCTTTACGAAGCCACCAGTAGAAACCCCTACGACCACACTCCAGCCCGAGTCTGAACAAAAGGAAACTATGGCTTCGTGCCGGGCTCCTAACCCCAGGCCCAAACCCACCAAGAGCGCTCGCAAGGCCAAAGAGCCCAAGTATCTATGGGTGCCAAAACGGAAAAAACCACATCTGGGTAGACCACCCAAGTGATCCTAAACGTCAAAATTATCAGCCGTTCCGACCTAAAAGGAAGTCTAGGCGCTATCGCCGTAGACACACAACCACACCGTGCTGGATTCCCAAAGATCTCTTGCGGGCACAAGGATACTACGAGGGCAATCCCTGGATTTGGGTGCCTAAAAATGGCTAGCTACATAGCCCATCTACAAGCGATCTCACCCTAATGAGAGAGGCTTGCACAAGGGGCGCCGTCAGCAGGCCCTGGCTAGTTGTGGCTAGCAAGCCTCAGCTCATCTATCGACCAAAGAAAATGCCACAGGCCTTAAACCTACCTAATCCAGAGAACTTACAAACCACTATGACTGCTCACTTAGAACCTAGCACAACCCCCATGCCTCCGTAGCCTCCTGCAGCATCTCAAAGTGCTTCAGAGTGCAAAACCCAACCCATGACACCGACGAGGGAGTCACAACTATCCAGTCCAGTTGCACCACCCCCGCCAGCGGGTCTTAAACCTTCATACGTGATACGACCTTTCCTCTCTTTGGCTAAGGACCTTGCCGTAACTTATGGGGATGACTTAATAACCTGCATTAAAATGTTAGACGAAGCTTTCACTACATTTGCTAGAAGCTACGAGAGGCTAGACCTAGGCCTTCTTGACGAAACGCTTGCTTCGGTGTTCGTGCATTACCATGCACTTGGGAGGAATACGAACTTATGACACTAAAGTACCGTAAATTGCTGCCGAATTGATAGCAAACGAGGAAATCTCAAAGGATCAAGCTGCCCTCAGAAGACTTATCACTTCGTATCATAAGCCTCCTCGTTCTGCCCCTGAACAGGAGTTACAAGAGCTCACGTAGATGGCAAGCTCACCTTCCACGTTCTTGCAGCAATGGTTTACGCTAAGGATCCAATGGGAGAAAAAAGGTTGTCGAATAATGACCAATGGTGAGCAACACAGGGCAGTTAAAACTATCGAATATGACTCCACTTATGTGGCACCTATCTCATTTAGGGCCATCACCCGTGATCAGCATTTGGACGACCATGTGCTCGCCCACCCCTACATTGACCAATTCCTCACCGAAGAGGAATTACATGTTGCCAATCGCCTCAATATTGGAGATCTCTTCCACGACGTTTTGACCTACATTTCCCAAGTATCCATCCAACCATCTACTTTGGATTGTCATGCCCAACTCGAATACAATCCAAACTTCTATGATTGGCTATTGGCTAGGTAAGTCAACCCATGCGAAACAGCGCTTACCTCGTCCTTCATGTGCTAATCCTAGGAAGGATTCTTTGAAAGATCCCCGATGGAGGGGGGAGCAATGTGAGCAGGAGCAATGTGAGCAAGAGCAGAGCAAAAATGAAAAGTTATGCTATCTAGCTAGCAGATTGTTATAATTAAGTAAGTTTCTATGGAAGAATACTGCAGAGTAAAACAATAGCAATGGTCAAGCCTCTAAGTAAGTGTACCCACTTTGGGCACATATATTTTTTTTCTCAAACTGAGTTCTGATTTGAAATAAGCCGATTGTTAGGCATTAATGTTGGCATGGTGTGTTGACAAGTCACCACCATGGCAGGACAGGACAAAGGGGCAAACTCCCATTCTTTGAAGAGGAAATGACCATATTCAGCATCATCATGAGACGCGAGGATTCAGTCAGTTCACTTTCAAGCACACACTGAATCTGGACGATCCCATCCTGGAGGAACCCGCGATCAAAGACTTGGTGGACAGATGCCACCTCCACAAGTACGTGGAAAAGGTGGGGCGGGCTGTGGATTACAGCATGTGTGCAGATTTCCTGAGGAACTTCGACAAAAGCAGGAACTGTGGCACCGTCACAGTAAGGACAGGGGAGTAGGAAAGAAGAATCAAAGTGCCCCTCAATGCAACAATCATAGAAAAGGCCCTGGGGCTTGTGCCCAAGAAAGAGAGATGGCCGAGACGAGATGTTTACACCATGCTGGGGGTCAAGAAAGAAGCGGTGCATACCATGGATGGAATCAGCTTGGTTGACATCCCGGACCCAACGGTGAAATTACAAGCAAAGATGATCCATACCCTCTTCTCGGGCCAATGGTATAATGCGCTGATGAACAGGATCGGGGTCCCATTGTTGGAAAGCATAGCAGTAGGAGTTCTTGAAGAGATAGACTGGAATGGATTCGTAGAGAAGACCATTCAAAGTTCAGCTGTCCTCCTCACTCCGGCGGAAGCACCAGCACGAGGAGAATCCCCTGCCTCCACCGCACGCTCCGCAAGGAAGAAACTTGCATCAAAGGCAGCTATAATCAGATACGGGGGTATCCTGACAGCCATCATAGACGAAGCAATAAAGGATGAGGGCGTCATGGATGAGGAAGCTGCGCATCAAAGCCCACCTCACCACGAAGGAGGGGAATCCAGCGAAAGAACAATAAGTGACAAGGAAGAGCAGGAGGTGCCGCCTCCACGAGCGAGCAAACCCGAAGAACAAAGCAAAAGTGATAGGATACAGAAGGAGAAGAAAGGAAAATTAAGTAAGGAAGAACGGGCTGACATCAAAAGGGCTCAAAAAGAGTCTCGAAGGGCTGAGGAAGAAAGGAGGAAGAAAGAGGAGGAGGAGCTTGCTAGGATAAGAGAGGAGTTAAAGAAGGCAGAAGAGGATAGGAAAAGAAGGGCGGAGGAAGAAGCCGAGGAGCAGCAACTAAAGGAACTGGCCGAACTGGCGGAAGCTACACAAAGATCGGTGGAAGAGACCCATGGGGGCAGAGAACTCGAACCCGCAAGCCCTGGCCATAAAGCCGAAGCCAGCGCAAGTGTGGAAGCAGCTCCGGTGGTCGTAGGCAAGGGCAAGTCCCTCCTACATCCACTCCCTCCCTCCTTTGTGCCGACAACAGCTGAAACTACGACTGCAACTACTGCACAACCCACGTCTCCCCTCGACATAGCACAGCTCATGACCATGGTGCAGATGCTCATGAGCAAGGTGGCTGAAATCTTCCCTGAAACTAGATTGAAAAGGCCCACCACCGCAGATGCAGAGTCACGGCAAGACCCCAAACGACAAAGGCTGGAGGCATCAACCACCATGCCCAATACTCCCATGCCTGTCGATACAAACTATGACGCATATGTGGCCGAGTTACTGACACAACTAGACAAGGCAAAAGAAGAGAAGAAGGTGGCCATGCTCGAACCAGAGAAAGAAAAGGAGACGTCAACGGCCCTCAGGCTAGAGGTCTCAAGGCAGGAAGCCGACAGACGGAGAGAGATAAAGGCCCTGCAGGACCAGCTAGCAGAAAAAACGAAGAAAGCCCAAACCAATGAAAGCCGCCTTAGGCAAAGGCTGGAGGAAGAGGAGCAGAGCCTGGTGGCGGAACAAAGGAACCTAAAACTACTAATGCAGTAATACAGTGATCTACAGCAAAGGGTTGCCCAAGTGAAAATGCTCTATCGGGAGGTTCAAGAAGACGAAGCCACTATTCCACAAGCACGTGCCATGGAGCCCCAGTCATGGTAGGAGCTAGAAGAACAAAACAGGTTAATAAGAGAAATCGAATTCCTGAAAAATGAAGGGCTGGGAGTCTCAGCAGAATAGCTACAGGAGGAAGTGCAAAGATTGCAAGAAGCGCTGCAGACCTCCCAAGATGACGTCGAAGCCCTCATGGCCATGACTTTTAATCAAAAAAGGCTATTCCTTCGCTAAAATCCAAATCCAAGAGCAATTGGTGCAGGAGAAATCAGAAATTCTGACCGAGGCGCACCACAGGCTCAGCATTGTCGATTAAGCAAGAGGGATCGCTGAAGAATAGCTCGCTCAGAAATTAAGAGAAAGAAACCAGTTATGGTTTTTATCAAACGAGCAGCAACAGGTAGTAACCACCCTGGCGAGCCAGCTGGAGGAACAAAGGAAAAGAATGGAGGAGAGAGCCATAGAGTGGGAAAGGAAAAACTTTGACAGGGTAAGGGACTTAACTGAACGCTTGGCGGTGGCAGAATGCAAAAGAATGCTTGCCGAAGCTAGGGTTGAGGCTGCAAAGATAACCACTAAGACCCAACGTGACATGCCTTTCTCAACACGGTGCTCCACGTGATGCAAGCCGAGGGCGATGATACAGTGGAAAAGGTAAAAAGAAAGTTGGAGCTAACCACCCGGGTTCTAAGATACGGTCTTCAAGAGCGGGAGCTTCCAACAAGTACAGGAATAATTAAAGAGCAACAATTCTACTACCTACGATGTATGGGCCTTTCCACTGCGGAGCTCAAGGAGTTAGGTTTTCAAGAGCAGGAGCAGCCACTGCCACCACCACCAGTCATTCCTCCTGTGGTTGAGCGAAATGTCGAAGAGGGCCCGGACTTCGAGCAAGATGATGACGAAGAGCCACAAAGGATGCCGAGTCCGCCTCAACCCGAGATCCCACAGAAGGAACCTACCGATGCCGAGCTACTTGAACACATAGTTGCAGCAAGGAGAAGGAGACAAGAGTTAGCTAAGGAGGCCCAATGCCGAGCACGCACACATCCACGACAACTTCCTGAGGAGCCCATGCCACTGAGGAATGATACGCATCCGGTAGACTAGCCCCAAGAGTTGGTCATCTGGCGCCAACAAGAGCTACATAAGAGGCCGTTCGAGCTTTCATTCACTTTCCCACGCTCTCTAGACCGGGCCCTGCCTTTAGGAGTCATAGCCAAGATCTAGCTAACGAACTCGCAAACAGATGGATGGAAGAAAGAAGCATGATAATGACTAGGTGGAGACAAGAGCCACGAGAGTACTGGGAAGACAAGGTCAATCTGGTTTCCAAATCCATCCAAGGCTATGAGGCACAGCCAAAATGGCAGAGGAGCATTTGGGACACCAATTTGGATGCATGGACCGCATTTTGTAGCTCCCTCCCCGAAGAGCGTAAGGATCCCATCTACATGCCCTACCCCCGTAGGCATGGAGTGGACTACGATAGAGATTTACATGGGGATTATGACTTCTCGAAAATCTATAATGTAAATGCTAGAAGCCCGGAGGAGTGCTTAGTATTTAGGGTAGAAGATATACTTTTCTCCATAAATCGTTTTCTTATAGACTTCTCTTCCTGCCCCGATCCAGCATTCTTAACCACTTGTAATTACCTCCGACTTCTCAAATTCCTACTACTCCAGAAACCTGCAGCAGCAGAAGAAGCCTATCTCCCCCCACTCTTTTTTGATATTAACCTAGGAATAGATAGTAGAGCCACGATGCGGTTGATGATGCATGCTACTCTCCTCCCTGCCTTCTGCTTAGAGCTATTAGAAAATATGAGTGACACCCATTTTGCAAGGTATAATCACCCCTTTTTGTCCACCACTCCTCTAAGAGCTAAAGCCGGCATTAAAGAATACCTACAAAGTCGCGCATTTTTATCACAATGCCTACGACCGCACCGTGACTAAATAGGTGCTGCATACCTTGCCCAATATACTCTCTCCCATCCAAAAAAAAAAAGTGCTTGCAGTCTTCCTTCACTATTATTGTGCACCACACTCATTGCATCTAGAGTCCTCTCTAGCCCCTCCCCCACTTCACACTTAGGGCACATCAAGGGCAGGACTTTCAGACCTGTCACCCTAAGTTTTGCACCGCACCTCCAATGCCGCACAAACTGGGTCCTCAAGTGTGGGACATTACCAAGGGCTTGCCCAAGGTTAGACCCATCTCCCAGTTCCACTGGCACGGGCACCATGCACTACACAGTGAGACAGACACACTGCCTAGCAAGTGCACCACTTTTCTTGCAGGTTACGTTCATGTTTCAAGAACGGGCTGCTTGTTTGAAGGAGATCATCTACTACATCCTCCAATGACAAGGAATTTTTCCAGGAGTCGGACATGACCCCATTACTGCAACTTCAGGAGCTTCGCTGCGAAGGTTTAAATGGCTCAACAGATTTCATGTTGCCAATCATCCGCCTACTGATGGCTGCCATGACTGAACCAAATCAAGCAGAAGGAAACCCTGCGATGGGATGCCATTGGCATAGATCTTGGAACCTCATCGTCCGATGATCCATGCCCACCGCCTCAAGATCTACGGATCGCTTATTGATACCACAAGCCTGAAGACTTTCAACTCAAAACTGAAGATCCTCTACTCCCAGACAAGGGTTTTCAGCCCAGGCCACGGCTTTTCAAGGCAAACAGCGTTCGGGGAGTCTATCCAGAATAAATCCCTCCAATACCATCCTCCTAAGGGATTGCTTATTGCTTCAAGCGTTTCGGATACTCAAAAGACGACCGGCTCCATAGGGGTGCCAGAACAGTGTGAAGAATGCCGAGAATCTTCAAGAAGCCTAAAGCACACCGGAATCTCTCCTGGTCATCATCATCAAACTCCATCACATCTCATTCACAAGCCTCAGTGTCATCTACCCACCAGTTCCACCTAGCAATAGCATCATCTATCCCACTACTTCCCACCATAGTGCCATGGGATTGGCACTCGTCTAGGAGGGGGATAATGTTAACCCCAACACGAAGAAAGCAAAAGGAAGTGGAAAAGACGCAGAGCAAAGGTGGAAAAAAGGTAGCCTGACTGAAGAAAGAAGAGGAGAAAAGGCCAAAAGCACAAGGGCAACCTTAAAAGTCCAAGGCAAATGCAAAAGGGAAAATGCGCATTTTAAATTAAAAAGGCGCACCTTGAAATTTTGTAAAAGAGCACCGGGCTCTCACCCGTGCAATTTGTAAATGTAGACAGGCAGTGGAAAGGAAGCTAGGAAGATAGAAGGACAATGAGAAAAGGGGCCTAGGCTAATGGCTAGCCATGTAAAAAAGGGGGATGACCGCCCATGGAAAATAGGGCATGTATATAAAGTTGAAAAGTGAATGGGAAGCTCATTCTTGTGTGGCTAAAGCTTCTTCTTCTTCTTCTCTTGTTTCTTGACTTCTTGCTTGTGCTTGAGAGAGGGATTGAGAGAGTGTGAGGGGGTGAGGGAGTGATTGTGTGAGAGTGAGGGATCTTGGAGAAGAAGCTCTCCATCTTCTCTCTTCATCTTCTCCTCATCTCTTCTCTTCTGTTGTCTCGTGCGTGGCTATGGAGGATGAAGCTCATGGGAGAGGGATTGAGGTTGCTTGAGCTTACCTCAAGGATCGTGGAGCTCACTACACCCGTAAGGTAGGCATTGCGCGTCGGCTATGTGAGAGGTAGCCATGGCCGCTCAGTTCGAAACACTTGAGCAATAAGTGGTCCGTAGGTCTCGGGGTAGAGCTTGAAGATCCCCTCCATTTTGTTTCCTAAATGCTATGCATAGAAAAAAAAATCAAAATTTGTATTATTTCAGCCCTCAAACTGTTGCACAAAATCCTACTCCCCCTCATCGTTTAAGTTTTGCTTCGTTGCATAGGTATATAGAGGTTGTTTTGTCATGGTTTAGTGTATAAAAAAGTAATAAATCACATAATGTGACAAAAAAAATAGGGCAAATTGAGGCAAAACCTCATGCTTTGCCCTACCATACATCCACAATCACTTATTATATTTTTTCATATTTTTCTAAGGCATATTCTTATTTTCCTCTTATTTTCTCTCATTTTTCTCTATTTTTCTAATTAAAATATTGATATATTTTCAGAGCTATGGCTCTTGATTCTTAGAACAATAGAAATGTAGATTTTATTAGCATTTTATACCATGTGTATGGGTTTATCTCACCCGAAAACACCAAAAAGCCCATTTTCTGTATAAAAACCGTGTTTTATGGGTTTCTAAAAATTATTTCCAGCATTTTGACTTTATGTTTTCTGATTTTTTCATCATGCAAGCATAGAAAAAATAGTAAACAACATGTCTACCAATTTTTTGCAGATCAGCCCTCATTCAAGGCTCAGCCCACCTCCAAACAGCCAACTCTAGCCCTCCATCGATCTGGGAGTGATCTGGTACCATGCCGGACAAGCATGCTTCAACCTGTTTTCATTCTTCTTCATGGGCATGCACTGCCTCTTAAGGGGAGAGAGAGGGAGGAGAGAGAAAGACTAAAAAATAAGTTTTTTAAATCCTCCATTAAAACGGGCAAGCTTGCAATCTTCCTATTCCTCTCCCTGCCCTGATTGAGAATCTCCCTGTCTCTCTCCAAACAGGTTTGAATCGGAGAGACAACGAGCAAAAATGAGGAGGTGCATTGATGCTTCCCTCTATTCGACAGTTTTTGCATTAGTTTCAAGGCTTTTATTAAGCCTAAGGTTTAAAACATTAAAATAACCGGTTCATCTTTTTATGTTCACACTATCTTGCAAGTGGATTTTTCAATTTTGAAGGCCCAAACGAACTCCAATTTGCAATCTGATTAGACAAGTGACTTTGTGGTGTTGAAATCCATCAACCTAGCCTCTCCCATGCACTTTACGACTTCCCGATCCAATAGCTGCTTTATAACGTCGAACCTTGCGGGGATTAAATGGGAGGTCAAATGACCTTCGATTGACGAATCGAGACTTGTGTTGAATTCCTGATGTCGAAATGCATCTTGGAAAACTCTAGCTCGGCCATCTTTCACCATTTGTTTTTTCATGAAAATTGGCTCTTTAACTTTTCTTGGGCACTTTCCGGCTCCAAAATGAGCTTCAACGCTTCAAGAACGGGTCCAAATCGGGTCCTAAAATCCAGCTCTCATTGGCAACCATAGGATAGGGTGACTCAGCCCATCGAATCCCATGAACGAATCCACACATAAACACAACCACAAAGAGCATCAAGCTGATACAAAATAGATACACAACAAAACACATCATCACAGCTCTCACCCTATCCCTTGACAAAACCAAGGCATGAAATCCACAAGGATTAGGCCTAACACAAACTGATAAGAGGCCAGAGCTAGTCACTAATGTGTTGCTCCAACACAACCAAGCTAAAAAGAACTATCAAAGAGGTCATCCTAAGTGGTGGTCTGAACTACCTTTCTAAGTGAGGACAACTCAACTAGGAGCTCCTACGAGGCAAGGACTCCTATAGCCTGATCAAGAAATATTTGCTTTTAGCACATTGTCCTTTTAGGCCTCTATTTTTCATACTCGGGCATGCAAAAAGGAGGGATCTGAGTGTAGTGACCCAAGGAGAACAAGGCATCGGCCTCAGGTCCTGTCTTAGTACCCAAGAACCTACAAAGCCCTTGCGAGGCGACACTTAATCCTTTTCTAACACTCACTTTTGTTTTTGCTCCAACCTTCTCTTATTCTTATTTCTTTTCTTTTCATCTAGTTGCCACCCCTAAGAAGACAAGGCATCGGCACCAAGTCTTGTCTCATCCTTAAGAACCTACCAGGCCTTCGCAAGGCAATAAACAACTGCTCAAAGATTTTTCTTTCTTTCCTATTGTATTGTTTTAGGGGTTAGAACCCCTTTTTACAAACCTCTGTATATTCATATATTTTCTTTCAGATATTTAGGGTTTTTCTTTTTGGGTATTTTTAGTAGGCTTATCTAACTACCTCACACTAACAGGACCTCCTAGATCAGTCGCCTAGCAAGTAGCAAAATAGGGTCACTAGGATTGCCTTCTAAAATAGGTCTTACAGTGCCTGACAATGCCTTTATAGGAGGCAACAATTGCTCAAACCTCTCCCAGACATACTAACCTATACCTGGGACTTCATGCCTTGATTGTCAGTCCCCAATAAGAAAATAAATCCCTCACAAGTAACCAGACATATATATTATAAAAACAAGGTACTCATAAAGGAAAGATATCACCTGGATTGGGCCACAAGAATCTTTGGCACAACAAAGGCTTCCCCCGTTTCCACTTAATCTGTCTGACACAGCACTAAAACAGAAAACCATAAAATGCACCCGCACTACACAGACAAATGGCACTCTTGGCCTAAAATGGATAGGTCATTCTAATCCATGCAATACATGGTCTTCTTGGCATATACACCACATCCTATCAAACTAACCAGGATACCAAGGATAGCATACAATAGGACAACTAGCCCCATGCTACTCATGCCACATAGCTCAAGGTTTGATCTTGGGCTCTTGTAAATCCACTAGCCCAAGCCTTTCTACTAATATAACCTCGATATGGCCTATCCTTCCTTGGGTACCATTGGTTAGGTGAATGGCATCATTGGGCTCACATGTCCCACATTTGTCATCCAAATGAACTGGTCGTTCAAGCGGCTTAGAGGCTCCTTCGGCAAAAAGAATCATAGCTTGGTGCTCATTCGAACCTTCCCTATTCGGGTTTTGGCATAAGTCAGTATTGCAACCCAAACTAGGTAGTATCACACCTACATGGGAATTGATCACAATATATCTACATGGTGTTATTGACCTTGTATCTAACGCACAAGCCACATTTTGAGAGATCTTGGGTTTCCAAACCCATCTCACATCCCTTCTTACATTCTTAGGCTGCCTCGACTGCTCACATTGGTCCAATGGACTCACTGTGGATTTATCACTATTACCAAATGGCCTCACAGCCTTATGATTTCTATTTAATATAGGTGGACCTTTGGCATGCCGTGTCTTCTCTACGCGAGATGTCTTTACTTGCCTTTGTCCACCCTGCAGCTACCTATTTATAGGAACTATGCTCTTACTAATATGAACAACATCTACTCAAAAGCATGACTCATTTAAAGATGGCAAAGGTCTCTTTGGAGCCTTTTCACTAGCAAAACCAAAACCACCCATATGATACTTATCCACACTCACAGGCCCAGTGGTTCTATCAATGTTACTGTCACAACTACCTCTCATGGGAGCATTGCAAGCCTTGATGGGACTTGCTAGGCTTGAAATCCTTTTATCCCCATGGGGTATATTATCCCTACTATTGCCATTTTCTACTTGGAGATTTTGGCTACCAAGGTTCCCCTCATAGGCTACCTTGGTACCAACAAGCGAGTTGTCTCCTTGGAGAAATGGTTGGAAGTTAGGATGCACTTGTACTGAGTGGGAAAAACTCCAAAAGTTTCCCCAACATCTTCGAATATATTGCTCATAGTCAATTGCATGCCCCTTGGCCTCATTTAATGACTTAGGATCTCCCATCCTCACTTGGATTTGTATGTTATTCTCTAAGCCACTCAAAAAGAGCTCACATAGCACATCACTTGGCAATGCAGTAGCTCTTCTTGGCCAAAGCCTCAGAATATCATCAAAGGCTCTAGCATATTCCTTAACAGAAGGATAGGATTCTTGCCTAATCTGCATCAGCTGCCCTAAAACTTGGGTCATAGGCACCTTCTTCTCATATTCATCTAAAAATTGATCACTCAACTCCTCAAAGGATTTAATAGACCCCCTTGGAAGGCTCCAATACCATTTTCTAGCCTCTCCCTTTAGGGTACTTGAGAATATGAGCATCCGATGAATATCATCATACCCACTTGCAAGGCAAGTTAGGCCATATTATTTTAAGTGCAACATTGTGTCCTCATTTACCAAACCATGAAATACTGGGAGATCCCTATAAGGAGGAGGGCATTTAGTCCTCTCCTTTGGGATTAGCACGGGGCCATTAAAATCCTCATATTCCTCTTGACCTAGTACCAGCATATTAGGGTCTTTAATTTTGTCCACTTCCACCTTTACTGGTGTTGAAAGGTCATTGTCTCCATGAACTTTCCTTTCCGCCAACTCATATCATGTCATTCTGATCCTTTCTTAGAGGATCTTCCATATCTTGCCCCTTCCTAAGTAGTTCCATGATGGCAAACTTATCCTTAGCACTTAGGACCTTGGGACCGTGCCTTTTAAGCAACGACTTTCCCTTTACAGCTAGGGCTTCTAACATCCTTGTGATACCTAAAATTTTGGCACGATGCCCCACCACATGGGATGTTTCATCCATAACTGCACTCCACTATATGTTGAGTTTTTCCCATGGCACTACGGCTTTAGCATAATCACTTGTTGATGCCATGACCGCTATAGCTTCCAACATACTTGTTCCATGCTCTCTAGGTTGGTGGATGGTTATACATGATTTCTCTTGGGTAGAGACCATACCAAGGTGAATCTCGGCCCATGCCATCACGTTAGAGGACGGGGTAACCACTAACTGGTTACTCTTCTCATCACCTAGATCATCTTTTGTAGAGGACTCATACTCTACATAACTAACTAAATCCATCAATAAGTTTTGTATAGGGAAAGCCAAGGTTTTCCATCCTTGAATGATTTATGGGTAGCTTAGCACACTACTAATTGAAATTATAAACTTAGGTCCCTTTACAACTTAGATTCGAAAACTGCCACTTATAAGAAGCTCCTCGAAGATGCACCATTGATGGGACCAAAAATGGGCTGGCACTGGCTATGGCACTAGCCGGCGGACCTCATGCATACAACAAACACCTCCACCACCACCCAGCCTCATGGGCCAGGAGTGTCTATAATAACTAAATGCATAGTGCATACATCTAATATTGCGTTTGTAGTTGGATAAGAGTCCAAAGGCACCTTCCCTAAAACCCCTCAAAAGGGGGTATCCCACACATATTGGCAATAAGTGCCACATATCACAGACATAGGAGGCACCCCATCGGCCGATTGCTGTGACCCCACTGCAGCTCTCCTACATCTTGGGGATTGGCCCCTTGATGCACTGTCGGAGGGGTTTTTGTCGAAAGTTCGAATCCACCGGGGATCAGAAATAGAGATAGGAGATGGAAGAGAAGATAGAGAATACCCAAGTGGTAAATACTATAAATACAAATCACAATGAATTGAATCAATATGTATTGAAAGAACCTGGAATCTTCACACTACTCAGAAGCAATCTCCAGGCATTAGATCTCCTGGAGCTTCTTTTTAGGACAAAATGTGCATTAAAATTATAGCTCCTTCTTTGCTACTCGAAACCCAAATCTGATGGCTCCATTGGCTTCGAAATGGGGGGGAAAACTCTAGGACACCTGATCACGAACCTCCTAGATCACTCCTTCTTCTTCTTTCAGTTCAATCTGCAGTTTTTAGTCTGTGAATCTGTCCTTCTTGTGAAAATCCCCTAATTGGCTGAAAAGGCCACTAGCTTTTTTGCATGCCATCCTAATCTAGAAGCTTTATCTAACTTTTTCAAATTTTTACAATAAATAGTATCAAAAATAGGCTAAAATTATCCAAAAATCTAGTAGTTTCGGATAATCCATGCAATTCACACTAGTACTAATGGCTCAGATCACATTGACTCTCTAGATCAATAAAGAAATTGGATGATGATGCATTCCATACTTTTTCACACTGTGTCCTCATAACATCATGACATCCACCCCCTTTGAACCTTCACATCCTTCGGTATGTGCCAAAATCCTAGTTGTCACTGGATTTTGAGTCCTCCTCATCCTCTACAACCATATCCTTTACTTCTTCATCTTCCATATCTTCCTGGTTAGCCCATGTATCAGGACCACTATTATCTTCCAATTTTGGCAACTCGTAGGTAGTAGATTCCTGCCTTTTGAATCATTTGATTTTTTTCCCTGCTACTAGAAGTTTTATCGCTACTCCAACCAGCTCTTTCAAAGCATAAGTAGCATTATCAAACACATGTCTTACCACATAGGGTCCAAACCATCTTTTGGAAACTTTACGCATGGCACTATGCTGGTTATCTAAACTGCTATCATAAACCAATACCCAATCCCCATCTTGTATGGTTCTTAGTCTCAGTCTATGTCTTTTGTCAAACCGTTTCTTGTTCTGTATCCTTGTTGCCCTTAACTTTGCAGTTGCTGCCTCTATGTCTTCTAAATTTCTTTCCAACTGTCTAATGTGTAAGGCCAATAACTCCTCTCGATTCAACTCCTCCTCCCAAGGTAACACACTCCATGTGACTGCCATCTCTTCTATCGGCATGATAGGTTTTTGACCATACATCAATTCTGCAGGCATATATCTTGTAACAGCATTATGAGTTGTTCTGTCGGCCCACAAAGCATAAGGAAGCAATCGTGGCCACTCTTTTACCTTCTCTCCACATGCTTTTGCCAATGCCTTCACAATAGGTGGGTGACCTCTTTCACTTTTTCCATTTCCTTCAGGGGTATAGACTGAAGTCAAAGCAATCTTTATAGCCAACTGTGCAAAGAAATCATGAGCTTCATCTACATCCAACTCACCCCTATCTGTTGTAATTTTTTCCACATAGCCATACTGACAAAAGATCTCTTCTAAGAGAAAAGTGCACACAGCATTTGTTGTCTTAGTACGTAAAGCTTTCCCTTCCACTTGATTAGTCAAGTATTCACGAGCAAGCACAAGATACCTCATTTGCCAAAGACCTGTAGGCATTGTGACCAAATCCACCACCCACTTAAAATGAAGAGATAATGGATATGTGGGTTGCAATCCATCCCAATGTCGCACAGATGAATACATTTGGCATGTTGTACATGTTTCCACAAAGTGAGCAACATCCTTATACATACCTTGCCACCAATATCTTTCTTTGATCTTTGTAAAAGCACCCCAAACACCTCTATGACCAGCCCACAAGCTTTCATGAAATTCTTGCATTACATTTACTTGTGAAGCTCTGTCACCCAAAACTTGCAATGGCATACCTTGTTTCTTTTTAGCGTGTTTCCATAAGTATCCATCTTTTTTAAAAAACCCATACGCTTTCCTCTTGATTTTCTTAAACTCCTCATCTAACCATTCATCTCTCTTTGTTAATGTACTGAGGTATTGACCAATTCTCAGCCACTCTCCTGTATATTTGTCTTCCAGAAACACTTCTACACAAGATACAAAACATCTAAAGTGTCTTCTCTTTGTTTTCCAAGCTTCTGTTAATGTTGTAGCAACACCTTGCATTGCTAAATTCACTCTTGCAACATCATTTTCAGCCATAAGAAAGTCATAATGATAGGCTTGTATCAACAGTAATAATGATAGGCTTTCCATGTGAATAGTTAGCCTTTCTCAATGTAGGAGCAGATTTTAAGAGTTGCTTTAATTTCTTCATTGCTTTCTGATGCTTCCTTTTCCAATGAAATTTCTGACATTTCCTTAAAAGCTGATAAAGAACATTGGCTACATGTGCAAAGTGAGGAATCCATATCAAATAGAACACACATGTACCCAAGAATCTACGCACCTCTGATACATTCGTGCATACATCTTGCATTCTATCAATCCCATCTATTTTTGCCGGTGATGGCCTTCGCCCCATAAGGCCCACACACAATCAAAACCTCTTCAACTCCAAAGACAGACTTTTGTCCAGAAAGAGTTAAATGCACATCTTCTATTCGTGTCAAAATCCTCTCACAATTCACAATATGGTATGCAATAAACTATCTGCATCCATGAGCATCCATCTCTTTATTCTTTTCATCCACTGCACACCCTTTGATTGGAACATCATCCAAGAAGGGCATAGTCAATTGTGGTATAAAATCCCTGAGTACCCTATTCATAGCATTTGTCATGTGTGCCACTGAGTTTGTTGCACCCTGTGGGAGAGTACACATCTGTACTAACCCCAAAGGAGTCTTCATGGTTGTGATATCCCTACTTTCAATTGCAAGTTGAAACTAATCATAACCCGAGTAAAGATCACCCAAAGAATGGATCGCTCTACCCACAAAAGCCTCTGCAAATTCATCAACCGCAGGACCTGCACCCACATTTCTTATGGTCACTTTATTGACCAGTTGCATGTCTTGAATAAATCCCAAAGCCCCATTCCTTTTGGGCACAGTAAACCAACCATTTGAGTACAGGACTGAAGAAGGCTCCAAGATCTTCATGCGAATCTTTTCATTTAGCAAATCCATTAGCTTTGGCAAGTAAGCTTTAGGCATTGGTATAGTTGCTGAAATTTCAGCCATAGTGTCAGTAATATTCAGCCCATAAAAGATGCCACCAAATTTGCATTTACTTCAATTTGCATACAATAATACACCGCACACAGCTACACAAAGCACCTTTTCAAATCACTTATGGTCATAGATTACCTACCCCTGTTACGTCATTGTCAAACAAAGTTAAAACTGTTGATGATATTACAAATACGCATGCTACTATCTTTATTGAAGTTAAAGATATGATTGTGAAAGCCCAACAATCATACACTAAACAAGCTAATAAGAAAAGAAAAGCCATGAGTTTCAAAGTTGATGGTTATGTTTGGTTACGCATTGAAAAGAAAATATTGCAAAGTGTTGAGAAACACCTTGTTAAATTAGCACATAGATTTTACGGACCTTTCAAAATAATTCACAAGATCAATGGCATTGTATTTGGGCACATCTTGACTTTTGGGACGCCCAACCACTTTATTCTTTATTTGGACAAAAGCAAACACAATAGCCAAAGCATGATAATTGTAAATTGGGCTATTTTTGAGCTTGGAGATTAATAAGTTTATAAATACATGCCTTGTGGAGCACTCACACAAGGCATGGGGAGAGATTGTACCCAATTTTCCTTGTTACTTCATGTCATGCAAAACCTTCTTCTTACTTTATGAGTTTTAGTAGAGTTCTTTGTTCTTGGTGACCTTCTGACGTTCACTACGCGCGCATCTAGCATCCGATTTGCACACCACCTGGCCACTTGTTTGGCATCAATAGGGGGATTTTTAAAAAATTGCTAGTGGAAAATTATAGGGGGGTTCCTATGGAACACGCAAAGTGGGGGGGATTTATTACATCTTGCTCTCTTAAGGGATCGAGATGTCCTCATCTCGAAAAGAATTAGGGGTTTCATTCTGAAACTTGTGGGGTAGGACCCATCACGCATTCGTTGCGACACTTGACCACTCATAAGCATGCAGTGTTTTAAAACAATAACTTATTGTATTTCATATATCCGAGTTTAGATTACAAGAGAAAAGTTTCTTCTAGTTATATCTCATGGATTTTTTTTCCTAAGTATCTAATAATTTTCGGGTAGGTTTTAGATCACTAAAGCTTGTACAATTTCGTTTCTTGTAAGTTCAAGTTCTCTTTGAGCCCTATTGGGACAATTGGCATGGATAAGTCCAATGTTGTGGCACTAGGAGCATTGGTGTTTAGGGTGCTTTGGACATTCCCTTTTGAAATGACCTAACTCCTTGCAATAGAAACATTGGGGAACTTTATCACTTGGGATCACAAGATTCTTAGTTGTCTTTGGCGGGATTTTCTTCTTTAGACCAAATTGCCCTAGGATTCTTTTAGCAGACTGAAGTGGCCCTTTTATCTCGAAAACTCTGTTTTCAAATTGTCCTCTTTTTAGATTTGGACTGAGATCCTTGGACAATCGGCTTTGCTTGTAATACTTGTGGGAGCTTTCACTCAACCGCCAAGACCCACTAACCGCTTATTGATTCAAGCGTTCCAAGCCGAGCACTGATGGCTACCTCTCACATAGCCGACGCGCCATCCATATCTATGGGTGTAGTGAGCTTACCTTGATGTTGTTCGAGTTACCTCCTCTCCCGCGCACTCCGATAGCTCCACGATCCAAGTGCAAGCTTCAAGCAAGCTCCATCCTCAAGCTCCATGCTCCAAGCTCCATTGCCGCGAGCAAGACAAGAGAAGAGAAGAGAAGAGAAGAAGAGAGGAGACGATGGAGAGCCTCTCCTCCTCGGTCCCTCACCCTCACACACTCACTCCCTCACACTCTCACACTCCCTCTCTCAAGCACAAGCTCAAGCAAGCAAGAACAAGAAGAAGAAGAAAAGGAGGAGAGCTACTTTTGGCCACACACAAGAATGAGCTTCTCATTCACTTTTCAACTTTATATACAAAACCCTAAATCCCTTTTGGGCAGTCATCCCCTTTTTCCCTTTTTACATGGCTGGCCATAGCCTAGGCCCTTTTTCCCATTGTCCTTCTATCTTCCTAGCTTCCTTTCCACCGCCCATCTACATTTACAAATTGCACGGGTGAGAGCCCGACGCTATTTTACAAGATTTCAGGGTGCGCCTTTTTATTTTA
This sequence comes from Lygodium microphyllum, assembly GCF_053477565.2. Classification (NCBI taxonomy): domain Eukaryota; kingdom Viridiplantae; phylum Streptophyta; class Polypodiopsida; order Schizaeales; family Lygodiaceae; genus Lygodium; species Lygodium microphyllum. Next base: position 89,018,491 of record NC_141137.1, read on the forward strand.
AAATGCGACTTTCCCCTTTTGCCTTTGCCTTGGACTTTTAAGATTGCCCTTGCGCTTTTTGGTCTTTTCTCCTTTTCTTTCTTCAGTCAGGCTATCTTTTTTCCACCTTTGCCCTGCGTCTTTTCCACTTCTCTTTGCTTTCTTCGTGTTGGGGTTAACATTACCCCCTCCTAGACGAGTGCCAGTCCCATGGCAATCACCGTCGTAGGTAGCAGGCTGTAGCATGCACCGAAGATGTGGGTGACAAGGACGCATGTGGTTTCCGTGGAGGAGTGTTGGTGGTGGTGTGGCAGAAGGTCATGGGGGCCTGTTGGTGGCCAAGGTGGTTGGTGGAATGTTGTTGGAGTTGGTGGTAGGGCTATGCTGTGTTGGGGATTGCATTGATGGCCAGCACAAGTGTTGGTTTGTTGGGGATTCTGCACATGACGATTCTTTGCGGCCTTGTTGGATGGTAAGGGACAAGTATCAAAGTTGAGTGTTGATGAAGAGCAAACAACACCTTATACCTGCAATTGGAAAACCTCACTTGTGATCTCTCCTTAAGGGATAGTGCTAGGCTTCTCATCGTGCACAAGACATATTTTGATTAGTTTGGGAGATAGGTCAATGCTAAGCAAGCCTAGAGTATTGTCCTACACTTGAGGACCCAAACTGTGCATATACTTTGGTGCAAATATTATGTGAGTGCTCGTGCATACTTAGATATTACATAGTTAGAAGACCGTGGGCTAGTTTCTCATAACAATTTGTGGATGAAGCAAAGTTGTCCATGTGGAGAAGGAGTACACGTGAAGGCAAATAAGACATCATTTCCATTGTGACTGCACGATGTAGCATAATGGAATACCAAGACACCGCACTTTCAATAGCTAGGAACTATTGGACTTGCTTGATGAGTACGGGGTACTTTTCATGGCCAATCGTGCGGTGCTTATCACCACTGATTGCAATGGTACTAAGGCAGAGCGCAAAAGAAAATTGTGCAAGTGGGTCAGGGTGACAGGTCTAACCCTAGGCGAGACAAGCTCCCCAAGTATGTCCTGCCCTTGATGTGCCCTGAACAATTATGGGTGAGTGTAAGGGGCTAGGGGACTAGGGACGAAGCCGGTCGACCAAGGTCACTAGACGTACCTCATTTGAGGACCCCTAGGTGTTGTGCTATGATTGTGGGTGCTTCTTATTTTTCCATTCATTTCTTTTTCTTTTCGTTTCTTTCTTTCTTCTTCTTCTTCTTCGTTTTTTTTTTTTGCCTGAGTACAACCATTGTAATATGTTGAGGCTATCAGCCTTTCAATGGGTTGGAAAATGTTAAGCTTCGAAGGCTCAGAAAATGAATAGTACAATAATGATGGTGCCCTAGCCTCGTTGTTAGAGAAGCAGTTGGCGAAAGGGGGAGATACACTTGAGATATTGCAGCCCTCCTGGCGGCACATGCAATGTGGGTACAATTGAGGTAATGACTTCCGTGAGCCAACTATAGAGCTTGACCCAGAAAGGGGGCGTGGCCCAAGAATGTTTTGTGGGCCATGCAATGTGGGCGATTGGCAAGGGTGCTTTCGGCAGTGTGGCTTTGACGCGGCTCACTGTGGGGTTGTGGGTGTTGCGGTGATTGGGCATTGAGCATTTTCGCATAGGGACCTATATTATCCTGCATCCACTTGTCGCTTCATGAGAGCATATGCATTGTGTATGCTGCAACTATAATAAACCAGTGCAATGCAAGGAGACATCACTTATTTGAATTCTATGGTGTTGACTAGACATTTATCACCTACGTTTGATTAGCTTTTTCTTTTGCGAAAGGCATAGCATATATTAAACGTAGATATGATAAGTTCATACAAGTCAGGAACATGTCAACACTTAACAAGTCGGGAACACTCAACCATTTAAAAACAAAAAGTCCTGGCCAGTTATCATTTGATAAGCCCCTTATGCATTATGGGCTACTTGATTTGTACGAGGTGGGGCGAGTCTGGATGGCCGGGTGATTGGGGCTCTGCTGGTGTGGGACTCCCGTGGGGGTGAGCAGGGAACATGTTGGCCGGGATATGAATGGTGTAATCCCGGCTCGCTACCGTCTCCAGAATTTCTTTAAATAATTCATTAAATTCTTCTCTTTCTCGAGCTGCCCTTTCTGCCTTTGAGCGTCTAGGGCCCGAGCGAGAGCTGGGAGTACATACTACTAGTGCTGCGGCCTGTTGCGGGTTTCGAGTCTCGACTTTCTTGACTCGAGGGTTCTTTGGCCTTCGCCCTAGGCAATGTTGCTTAGGGCCTTGCTTCTTGGCATACCTCTTGATGGTGGGCACATAGCGCTCCAGTGGAGGAGCGCGTGCCGCATGCTCCCGCCTTCTGCAAAGAGTGTCTTTGCATGCTAGATATCCATGATTCTCCATATGTTCCACCGCAAAAGGAAACCTGCAAGATGCAATCCAAGGGTTTAGACCTTGATATAGGATACAACTATTTGCATGGAATGGATTTTAGTGTGGTTTATGAAGCGCATATGACAAGAAGGGGAGGGGTGAGGCATGCAGTGTTTCGTCGTAAAGGGATGGCCCCCATGATGACGTTTGTTTTGCCTCTAGCCATTAGCCAATATTGGCTTATGCTAAGTTGTGTGGACCGGTTGTTATGGAGTGGGATAGGGCACATCCTCGGAAGGATAGATTAAAAAGGGAAGAAGGTGTATAGAAAGGGGCTGCACCCTGTCTACACCATCAGTGTTGTTGGTCAAGGCTTCCTATGGCGGTAACGTGGGTTGCATGCCCTTCACTTGGAGGTGGGAATGGTCACACAGCTTTTAAATGTGTGATGAGAAGAGGACTTGAGGAGGTTAGCTTGTTAGAACCAACTCTTCTCCCTGCACTTGACTATCATTACTTGTGTGTGTTGTCATTGTTTATACACGATGACACAAAAAGTGGTGTTTATTTATATACATATTTATGAATCCATGTCACTTTAGGAGGATAAGAACCAAGTGTAGAACTCGGGGTTGTACCAGAGCGTGGCACACGCATCTAGTATTCCTGGCAACTGACTTAATACTGCTAGATATTTTGCCATGTCGAGTAGCATGGAACCTTGACCGAGTCTACTGGCAATATGTAACTCCTCCTCAGTGAGAACCTTATCAACCAAAGGACCCTATAGCCTAGTCCCAGCTAAGTCCATACCCCGAACGTCAGTGAGCACTCGAAGGGAAGTTGGTGCCATGTAGGTTGGGTCTCTTTGAGACTGCCATTTGGCCAATCGCTCTTCTGAGACCGTCATGATTTGAGCCCCTAGTTCGGCCATTACAATGCAGCTTTCGCACCAACGCTGCTCAAATTGACTCTGGCCTGCTGATATTCGCTTTAGTAGCTCTATGTCCACGAGATTTGGTCGACAGAGTACTTCATTGAACGTGACAATTAAGCGTAGTTCGTCAGCCTCCTCGTCAGGGATGAGTCGCATCTATTCATGCAGGAGCCTGTCATAGTGCCCGTTGAGATGTTCTTGTTCTTCCCATGATAGAGGAAAGGTAAAGTAATCTCCAAGCTGCTCCTTGGGGATCGTGCCCATGTCCACAAGGACGTAGACACGCGCGACCACTTTGAGCTTAGCCTCCAACTCAGTTAAGCATTCTGCGACACTTCTACGTTCAACGAGGGCTTGCTCGGTTGCTATCTCATGCAAAGTTCTAAGAGTTTCCTTAGGCTTTAGCATGGCCGGGGGCTCAGGCCCAGATGAGCAAGATTGGTCAATGCTAGGATTTCTTATGCTCTTGGGGTTCTCACGTTTCTCCTGAGGTTTTGCTGCTATTTCGTCATGGTTCTTCTCGGATGTGACTGGTATAGATTTGTCACCCTGTTGTGACGACGTTGTATCCACTCTTGATTGATCAATGTGAGTTCTATTGTCAGTGGATAGAGTGTTGCAAGCAATTGCTGATTGCAACTGTTGCTTTGGTTTGTCAGAGCACACAGATGTGTCTGAGGTTTCACCGCTATTAGGAGAGGCATCAGTGGGTTCATTGGTGGATGGACTCGATGCTTTATTCATCATCTCTCCAGCGCCCTTTGTCTCAATGTTCTTGGGGTCCACAACCACCTGCAACTGTTGTTGTTTTCTATGCTTTCTCCTCTTTTTCTTGGTCAATGAAGGTGCCTCTCTCAACGACTCAGGACCCTGGGCTATATCGACCGTTGATGTGCTTGGTCAAGCCTCAGCATTTCCCTTCTCTAGTGTGTCCTTATGGGACATAGCCGTGGTTTGCTGAATAGTCTTGCCCGGTTGTGAGGGCACAACTGCCACCCTTTTTGGAGAGTCTAGCTTTTCAACCAACTCCCTTGCGTTTGAGTCCTCCGTCCTAGGCTTTTGGCACTTTGAAAGTGCTAGAGTTGTCAAGGGATTTGGTTGTGACATCTCCTCCACATGTAAACTACTAAGGACACGTTCCACAAGGGGCATTGTCACAGCCAAGGGCTGTGACTGCTGTGGTCCCTGATTGGAAGTAGTAGCAGCTAGTTTAGTGGGGTGGCTACCCTTGGTGGATTGCGGTGTCAAGTCCCTAGGGGGATTAGAAGTGGTTGTGTCTTTTGTTGGCCTTTGAGCACTCATCTGTGTAGATCGAGCATGAGCTGATATAGTCGCATTAGGTGGCTCAAGCATATCCTTGGGTTGAGAGCTACAGATGGCATCATGTCCCACCTTTTTGATGATTGGAAGCTTAGATGGAGGTAGAGATTGGAATTGAGCAGTCGCCCTTGACAACTGCTGTAGTGCTTCCTGTGTCTATTTGGGAGAAGAGGGCATAGGAGATCTAGGACTCCTAGGTGGATGTGGCACTAGCTGAATGATTTTCTCAAGGCTATTAGATGATTGTGCCATTTGCTTTGTTGAGCGAGTAGCCTTGCCATGAGCAATGTTGTGCCTATGATGTTTGTTCTCCCCTTGGGAAATCAAAGGCTCATTGGGCACTAATGGCTTTTGTGCACGCTCAATGGTTACATATGACATCTGCTTATTAAACATGCTAGGTTGAGGCTCTTTCTTTCGAACAATAATGTCTGGTTTCTTGCCCTGAGACCTAGAGTTTCTCTTAGATTTCCTCCTGTGCCATGCTTTTGAGGTACTCTGGCCTTCAACTGATAGAGGCAGTTTAGCAGGGGATTTTGGTACCCAAATCCATTGGTTACCTGCGTAGTATCCTTGAGCACGCAGCAATGCTTTGGATATCCATCGCGGCATTGTGCTGACTCTCCATCGATGCCTTCGTCTATAAGGCTTGGGCTTCTTTTGGGGTCATCTACGATATTTGTAAGTCCAAAGCCTGTCCTTGGCATTGTCTCTTGACCTTCTTGGTTCAGGCATGGCCTCACTCACTGGCTCTCATTGTTCGACCTGTGCTTGTATTAACTCTTCCAACAAGTCCTTACTCTCATCAGCAGGCTTGACTGTTATGTCAGCACCTTGCTTGCATTTCCCTCGAGGTTTGATGAGGTCACCCTTGCTAAAGGTTGCGACTATCCTCACACCCGGTAGCATCAGGTGTATCCTCTGAGCTGCGTAGTCAGCCTTACATTTGGTTACCCTTTTGAAGGGTCTACCTAGGAGGGTTTCTTTCCCGCAGCTAGCACTATTTGGAGGAACATGAAATAGGATAGGCAAGCTTTCCGTTTCAATTGTCGCAAGGATTTTGCACTTCCCTATGAGTGCTTGTGGGTGTCCCCCATAAGGGCTAAGAGTTGCACTAGTCGGTGTGAGCTCTGGTTGGCCTAGTAGGGTCCATGATTCATAGGTCAAGATATTAAAATCTGCTCCTTCATCAATTAGAGCATCGATAGTATGCTCTCTTTTCGCGGTGAGTTTGACCCTAAGATAAGCAGGTGGTACCATGTCTTCATCTTCCGGGTCTTGGCTTGTAAAGTTAAGCCTTCTAATAAATTCCCTTGAGTCCCCACTTGCATTACCAGACGTGAATTCTCCACCAATGTCTTGGGTTGTCTGTACAGTGTTGCTCAGGGTACATCTCTTGTCAAGAGTGTCATATCTAGTCATCTTAGCATTTGTAGCTTGCTGATGTTGCATTTCGCTCTGACTAGACCTGGTCTGAACACAATGTCTTTGTGTTCTAGTGATGTGGCCCTTTTGCCCTTGATGGCTAGATTGGCCCGTTGAGGTTCCAGGGTCTTTGTTTGTCTCTGTTCAGGTATGGGCTTTTGGCTGCTCTTTTGCACGTGAGAATCCATGCTTGTGTAGAGCCATTACTTCACTAGGGTCCAATTTGGAAGACCTGTCACGACGCGCGTTTTCTCTTCAACCTACTCGGGGGAGGTGCGGAGGGGGGCAGAGCCCCCTCTACGGGGGTCCGGGGGGGCAGTCCCCCTGGGCCGTAGGGCCATTACGGTAGACGCCATATGCAATTTGGAGAACCGGTTATAGCCAAACTTTGAACTACGTGCTCTAAATTTTAGCCCGGTTATGGATCTGTGATATGCCTTCAACTCTACATAGCCTTAGGGATCAATCTCGGGGTTTAGATGTATCAAAATTTGTGTTCTAGGCACGTGTCCGATTTTGATAGTTTTTTGTCCGATTCTCAGATGTCCGATTTTCAAGAGTCCGATTATCAGAATCGGACGTCCGATTTTGGGTGGGTCCGATCGGACCAGTGGTCTGATTTTGGTCACATCTGATTGTAGGAGTCAGATCAAACAGTGGTCCACTTTTCAAGTGGTCTGATTCTTGGAATCGGATTGGACAGGGTGGTCCGATTTTGGCTGGTCTGATTCTCGCGTCGTCCGATTCTGGGACTCGGACGGCCTGGTCCGATTGTGAGTGGTCCGATTATGGACTCGTCCGAGTGTCTGAGTCGGACGGATTGGTCCGAGTGTCCGATTCTCAAAATCGGATGGGTTGGTCCGAGTGCCACGTGGCACGTCCGATCGGGCTGGTCCGATTCTGGAAATCGAACTGTCCGACTCTTGAACTCGGGTGGTCCGATTCTGGGAATCGGACCACAGCGAGTTGGTCTGAGTGCGTCGGCGGCGGGCGCGATTCCCGCGAGTTTGACCCCTCCTCACTGTCTGGTGCACACAATCACCACGAACTTTCTAGATCTGATCAGGGCACTTGTTGGAAAACACCAGACTCACCTGGAGTAGCACGAATCACCGGCGCCTAGAAATCGGGGCAGCGCTTCCTCGTCCTGTGAACCAGAAGTTCTCTCTCTCTCTCTCTCACAAAGCAAACCAAGGAAATGAGGTCTGTCCTGGCCTCCCAGGCCTCTTAAGGTCCTTTCCCAGCACTGCAGAACCTTTCAGCTAGTTTCCTGTCCCTATCCTACCCAGAAACTTGAATCTGGTCCCCTGTTTCCCTGTTTTAGCCTGTTATACAGCAACAGAAAACCCTACTGTTTACCTGTTTTTTTTTCTTCTTCTTCTTCTTCTTTTTCTTTGTTTTTTCCTACCCTAAATGCATCCAAATCACAAAATAAATACCTATACTACTCCATTCCACAATATAAATCTCAGAAAGCAAAAAACCTACTTGCCAAGGAGATCGAATACCATCTTTAACCCCCTCACTTCCTACCTATCTACCTCAAGCACCGGTTCGGGGGAAACCCCTTACTTTGATGCTCGATTCGAAGCACGCAAGCGCTCAAGGCCTGAATCCGTTGGTCCCAGCAACGGAACCAAAATGTGGGAGCTTTCACTCAACCGCCAAGACCCACTGACCGCTTATTGATTCAAGCGTTCCAAGCCGAGCACTGATGGCTACCTCTCACATAGCCAACGCGCCATCCATATCTATGGGTGTAGTGAGCTTACCTTGATGCCGTTCGAGTTACCTCCTCTCCCGCGCACTCTGGTAGCTCCACGATCCAAGTGCAAGCTTCTCCTCAAGCTCCAGGCTCCAAGCTCCATTGCCGCGAGCAAGACAAGAGAAGAGAAGAGAAGAGAAGAAGAGAGGAGAGGATGGAGAGCCTCTCCTCCTCGGTTCCTCACCCTCACACACTCACTCCCTCACACTCTCACACTCCCTCTCTCAAGCACAAGCTCAAGCAAGCAAGAACAAGAAGAAGAAGAAGAAGAGGAGAGCTACTTTTGGCCACACACAAGAATGAGCTTCTCATTCACTTTTCAACTTTATATACAAAACCCTAAATCCCTTTTGGGCAGTCATCCCCTTTTTCCCTTTTTACATGGCTGGCCATAGCCTAGGCCCTTTTTCCCATTGTCCTTCTATCTTCCTAGCTTCCTTTCCACCGCCTGTCTACATTTACAAATTGCACGGGTGAGAGCCCGACGCTCTTTTACAAGATTTCAGGGTGCGCCTTTTTATTTTAAAATGCGCCTTTCCCCTTTTGGACTTTTAAGGTTGCCCTTGCGCTTTTTGGCCTTTTCTCCTTTTCTTTCTTCAGTCGGGCTATCTTTTTTCCACCTTTGCCCTGTGTCTTTTCCACTTCTTTTTGCTTTCTTCGTGTTGGGGTTAACAATACTAGAGAATACTCCCAAGCTTCAATATTCTGGTAAGACCCAATCTATATTAGTTGAGAAGAACAACTTAAGAGAAATTCATTGTAAGTTATAACTCTTATTCCTTGCTAAAGTATCTTTGATCACTTGTAAGTTCTAGGCTCTAAATTATTGCAACTCATATTACTTGGGTTAACTGCAATTACAAAAGTAAAGTTTATTTCAATACAAGTTGTATTACATGTCAATAAAATTTCTCGGATTTCTAATCATCTTGAAGAGGTGTAGTAGGTTCTAGGTCTTCGTCTTCATTTGATTCCTCTATATATCCAAAGACTACACTTGTGTAACTTCATTTTCTTGGAAGATCAATATCTTCTGGGGTTAAGTCACAAGGCAGTCTGCTTGGACGTATCCTAGCTCATTGTAGTGGAAGCATCGACAGTTGGGACATCTCTTATGGATGTGTCCTATCTCTCCGCACGTGTGGTATCTCTTGTCCTATCCTCCGGAATCATCTTTGTCACAATTGCCCGATTTAAATTCTTGGATGATTGGCTTTGCTTGAAGAAATGCATCTTGCAACTCTATTGGACACATTGCTTCAAGACGATGGCTCAAAGGAGTGTTCAAGTCATGGCAAAACTTGGATACTTCCTGTGCAATATCCATAGATGGTGCATATTTTAGTATTAGTAAGCTTCCAATGTTAATTCCAACAACTTTAACTTGAAGAATTCATTCATCCTCAAAGTGTGGTAGATTGGCAGAAGGTATCGTCCACGTAAAGCATCTTTCAGCTGAACCCAAGTGACAATGGCTTTAGAAACACCTTGATCTTTACACCATTGCTTCCACCATATCTGAGCCTGGCTATCATTGCTTGAATGACAGAAGTAGTTCTTGCAGTAGAGAAATAATCATTCATCGACTCAATCTATATCTTCGCCTCCAGTGCAACATCTATTCCTTTTCCACCAAACTTGGGTGTCTTGATCTACTTGAGAAGGAATTTATTATCTTGCATGTCACCATTCGTGGGTGCAAAAGGTGCCTCACAATCAAGCCATACCACTTAGGTTATTTTGTTTTTAGTATATGTCTACGAACCATACATTAATCAATCACATATCATTACAAAGTTTTGCTTTGATACCAACTGTAACGTGCTTGCCAATCGGCTACCATGCACGTTAATAGCAATCCATAGAGATGGAATCTAAGCAGCGTTGCCTGGCACTCCCATGGAATGTTACAAGGTTTGTTGCCTAGGGTTTCTTGAGTCCGCCTCGCAATGAAATGTCACATATCATTACAAAGTTTTGCTTTGATACCAACTGTAACGTGCCTGCCAATCGGCTACCAGGCACGTTAATAGCAATCCATAGAGATGGAATCTAAGTAGCGCTGCCTGGCACTCCCATGGAATGTTACAGGGTTTGTTGCCTAGGGTTTCTTGAGTCCGCCTCGCAACGAAACGCTTGCGGCCAAACCCACTGGGATCGACCTGAAATCTAGGTCCCTAGTGGTCAAGGTCTTTTGTCAACATTCTAGCGTCAGTCTTGGACATCCTACTTTTTGTAGAGATTCCCAAGGCAAAGTAGATCCATGCCACACTTGGTTCAAAGAGAATGGGAAATGAGAGGGATGTATCGCTCAACCTCTCTACCCATAGGGCATAGTCCCATTTCGGTCCCCTAAAACGGTATGAACTAGGGTTCTAACCTAGTATTTTTCTAAGATCAAGATAACTTGTGAGAAGCCTCCCAGTTCTCTGGGACCCCGTGCCATAAGGCAGACCCGTCAGGGGTTCCGCCCACCCGCTTCCCTCTATAGGCATTCTTCAATTATAGGTCCTACCACAATTATGTGTGAGAATTAAAATCAGCTTTCTTAATTAAGCCTTTTAGGGAACAGGGTTTGTTCGCATAATTTATAGCACAAACACGAATACAAAGCAACCAGTCCTTTTGACAAATAAGTTCAAACAAGTTCCTTAACTTGTTTGAACTATCTTCGAGTTAATCTTTGTCTCCTGCCCATACAGGAGAAAATTATATGTCCCTTCTGCCCTGTAGAAGTAACTGGTCCAGATCACATGCCACCACAATTTCCATCCTTTATCTAGAATAGGATCTTCCAACACCACAGACGTTGGGGCCACGGAGGTCTTCAACTCCATTCCAGACTTGGCAAGGGGTGTCTAGAACTCCCCTGACCCGCAAGCTACCTAGGAGTGAAACATTATTCCCATGGTTAACCTTTTCACCACTCGACCTTTGGCCCATGAATCGAGTAATGCCCTTTTCGAGTTGATTCATGGTGTGATCATGGAGGTGATCCACCCGTGCAAAATATCATTCCTTAATTAATCAAGTTAATAATTAAGCACAATCAAGGCATTCAGCCCTAATATCTTCTTTTAGAAAAAATATCCTTTTATCCCTATGGAAAATTTGTCATCAGAGACTCCGCCATGAAGTTATATAACTAATCAAGCACTTGAACGATTGCCCAAAACCACAACCAATAATTAGTTTGGAAGCACAACTATTATGGCAGATGTTTGTTCAACTATAAAGACCATTGCATTTCTTCAAAAGGTGCGCGAATAAGTACAATATCACTTTTCCCTCATGTTCATCTCCCCTTGGGATGCGAGAGCAACACTATGCAAAATTTTACTTGACACCCCCTTTCCTTTGGCTAAGGTGTATGTTAAGGTCTCATAAAACTATACAAGATGTAGGCTCTATTGGTCACTTACATTGGATCGACAATCCAACATTCTTTCCAAACAAGTATAAAAGTATCGGTCTTTCCTTTGACTTAAAGTTTCCTGATCCTTGAGCTCTCCACTTTCCTTTGAGGCATGTAGTTGTTGTTCGTATCTAGCCCAACTCCAAATTGGATTAATGAAAATAGTAATTATCAGGTGGATCTCAAGGCATCTTATTTTTAATCCTTACGATCATTGCTTGTACTAACTACACACATCATCAAGATCTCAGTCTATCAAACATGAGCTATCAATTCATGATATTAATAAGAACTTGGGCAAGGATCCAGAGTTTCTAAAATGAATTTATTTTAGACTAGGTTGCTTACCATGCAATCCATCAAGTGTGCAAGCTACAAGATATACCTTCAATGTGGTGAAAACATATCTGCTATTTGCAAGAAAAGGAGAGTCAACAATGCTTTGGAACCTTATATACTATTTATGCTATGTATGAATTTATCGCATAGCATCTTAGATGTAATTGACTACTCTCGATACATGCATTTTGAAAAGTCAGTCTTGCGAGTATTTGAGATGAAGTTTATTCCTTCCAATGATTTGATTCTCATGCGGCATAGTACGGGACCTAATGTATCTCATGCGGAAAACAAAGCAAGCATCTAACAATTTAGAAATGTATTACTTATGTTCGGTACGGTAGTTGTATTAACAGTTATACCCTCGCCCCAAGCTTTGTTGTTGGTTGTGGGATTGCCACACACACACGAGATTCTTCGCTTGGGGACCATTCTTGATCTTCTTATCTTGTAGGTGCAACCCTAGCAGGGTGCAACCCTGGCAGGAACTTCAGCAGCCTCTTGTTCAAATAGAGGGGCAAATGGGGGAATAAGCTCGTGGGGTAGAGGCAAAGGGAAGGTGCATGTGGTCTCCCTCTAAGGAGGGGGAAAAAAATGGGAAACTTCTATAACCTTCTCTCTCTCTCTCTCTCTCTCTCTCTCTCTCTCTCTCTCTCTCTCTCTCTCTCTCTCTCTCTCTCTCTCTCTCTCTCTCTCTCTCTCTCTCTCTCTCTCTCTCTCTCTCTCTCTCTCTCTCTCTCTGTGCTTGTGTGGCATGCCAAGGCATCCTCCTCTCTGTTTTTCATGGGGAAAAGGGAGGTGATTTTAGAATGGGGGAGGTGGTATGGGGTGGTGGTGGTGGTGTCTCACCCCACCCACCACCTATCAACAATTGCATGGTGGCGGGGGGGGGGGGGGGGGGGGGGGGGGGGAGTTCTCAGCCCCCCAAGTTGCCGTGGACTGGGCGAGATGGCAAGTGGGTGGTAGGCCACATGGCCTCCCCCTCATCATTATCATTATCTTCTCTTCTTGCCCCCTTGCCACCTATTCGGTGTCGATAGCGGGGGAGGAGATTTTTTTCAAAAAAGCAATAATTTTAGTGGAAAATGATAGGGGGTGTTCCTATGGAACACGCAAAAGGGGGGGGGGGGGGGTGGGGGTTATTACAAAGATCCATTTACATGTATGGCCACAATCATTTTTTACTATTGTTGCCAAGAATCCAAAATCCAAATTTGCACTAACAAAAACCATTATTGCAAGTACATCAATATAGCCAAAACCATATATACTTGAAACTGCATGTCAAAGCTTTCAAGTCTTTAACTCATGGGGTCGACTACTATATGTAAATCCTTACTATCAAGTGAATTTAGGGCCCAATTTCAATACCTTCCACCTATAAATTTATCATGAATAAAACACATTTTTATATTCAAACTTTGAATATCCCCATTAAATAATACTCTTTTGTATATAAATAATATCTTATAAAAGAGACTTCATAACTCCCTTCAATGGAATTTATGTTGTATTTATAAGTGACACCTCTAAGGACTTTAACAACCTCACATGGAAAATTGAAATCGATAGGTAGAAAAGGTACTCATTTCAAGGTCTTGTCCCTCCCTTGTAAGGAAATATCAATCTAAGATATTGGATTCACATGCCTTGCATAATGGGGAATGATTGTATAGCTTTCAGGGTGTCTCAGTCTAAGAAATTGACTTCACCTTCCTACATCCTTGAAAGGTGCGTATGTAACAACATTGAGAATAGAAAGAAATTTTACCTGATTACCAATTTCTTGCTTGCTTTCCTTCTTGTTTTACTCGTCAAGCTCCTCACATGCTTCTTATTGCAAGCTCTAATACCATGCTAATAACCTGTGATTGAGCAATACTGGAAGAAGATGGAGAAGAGATAATCTCAAGAACAAGACATGGACCTCAACTTTGTCCCTTCCTTTTCTTTCTTCTTCTTCTTCACACTTCCAATGAAAAGTGGATAGCCAAATATGATATGAAAATTGAATTTGCTAACACTAGGTGAAAATATAAGAAGAAACTAAATAGACTAACTCTATGTTTCAAATAGCCAAAATGGAAATCATTAGTATTAATCATCCACATCAAGCCCATCACTCATGATGGTCATAAGCATGGAAATATCATCTGAATGGGTCATCTACATGTGTTGGACTTGACTTCTCACAACCCTCTATTTGGCATATTTTCTGCAATTCTGTGTAGGTTTCTTAGAAATTGCAAAGAAAGTTAAGGATTACAATATCTCTTCAGAGATATTATATAAAGATCATGACATTGGTAAACAATTACAAACTACTAGGAATAAGTAGTTTCAGGTTGTAGGTAGTTTGAGATAGGTTGTAGATTATAGATTTAAGAAGTTTGTAGGTTATTGTTGGTTGCTACTATATGCAACAAGTGCTAGAAGAGTGGAGACTATGAGGTATATGTTGTAGCAATCCATGAGCTACATAGATTGTCATATTATCCATGCATATTTGCCTGTGAATGAGCAAGAATATGATTCTTTGATGTATTGCAGCAATTTCTAGGAGATTAGTCTTTTGATGTTCTTTTGAATAGTTGGATGTTGTTATGCTATAATGTCTATGAGAAACCATTGATGCTATGATGCCATGCTTTAACTAAATGTAGTATTGTCCACAGTATTTGGACAATGATATATGCATTATTGTTGATGGTTTATCTTCTATCTTTGCTCAATTCTAGTTATACCAAGTAGGTGTTGCACAAAGTTTGGTAGTTTTATTGTGCAATTTGTTGATTTCCTAGTTGCTACCACCTTGATGGTTGGTTGTTGTTTTATACAAATGATTTCATAATCTACAATGGACAATGAACTATACAACATCACAAATTTTGATGGTACCAACTTCAGTTTGTGGAAGGACAAAATCCAAGATCTCCTTATTTAGAAGTAGTTAAGGCATATAAGAGGCATAATTGGAACCAATAGACATGTCTAAAGATGATTGGTTAGAGCTTAATGCATTAGCCAAATCCACTATTAGGTTGCACTTGGTAGAATATGTGTATTATATAGTTGTGAATGAGACTACTACACATGACTTATGGAAGAAGATATATGACACTTATGAGAAAGAAACTGCTTGTAACACGGTGTATCTCATAAAAAAGGTACTTGAGTTACAAAAGGAGGGATTTGCTATCACTTCCCACCTTAACCAATTCAACATCATATTCAATCAAATGTAGGCTTGAAGGTTGAAGTTCAAAAATGAGGTCAAGTCAATCTTTTTTATGCACTCCTTGCATGCATCATGGGACATTTTTAGAATAGCAATTAGTAATTTAGCTTTGGATGTGGGTTGAAGTTTTATGATGTTGTGGGTAGTCTATTGGTTGAAAAGATACATGGGAAATCCATGGAACAAGTTAGAAATGGTTAGGCAACTCAAGAAAAAAGAGGTAAAAAATAGTATGAAGGCAATAACTAGGACCGTGGATGGTGGTCATGTAGCCAATCCAAGTCCCAGAAAGACATTGGATGCTTCTTTTGTGGTTAAGCAAGTCATATCAAGAAGGGCTATTACAAATGGAAGCAAAAGAAAAAGGATAAGAAGAAGGAGGATAAGGATGCTAATAGGAAAGAAGGTAAATAAAAGGTAAATGTTGAAGAAATCCGAGTAGTGATTGTGCATAATGATAATGGTGAGGTGTTATTCACTTCTACTCTCCCTACACATGTACTAGTTGTGGTGGATAGACAACTAGCTCAAATTTATTGGATTTTTGTTTATAGCACATCTTTTTATGTGATTCCTCATAAAAAGTAGTTCTATTCATATGACATATGTAGGTATGGACTAGTCCATCTTAGTAATGACTATGTGTATGATATAGTTGGTGCAATTTGCTTTCTAGAATGGATCTACCTTTACTCTTCGAAATGTATGGCATGTGTCATCTTACTAAGAGATTAATATCTACTTGTCTATTGGATGACTTAGGATACTCTACTACTTTTGGAAGTCAATTACATGGAAAGTCTACAAGGAATCACTTATTGTTGCTGAAGAAGTCAAATGTGGTACTTTGTATCCCCTTCATGTATCTTTTGTTGTCAAAAATCATGTAATTACTATATTAAGCAGTCGAATGTATCTTTGTAGCATCATTGGTTCGCACATATGTTTAGAAAAGGAATGGAAATGCTATCTCATTTGGGTTATTTTCCTTCTCTAGATATTTTTTATCTTTTCTATTTGTGAACATTATCAATATGAAAAGCATATACATTTAGGCCATAAGAAAAACTTAAACAAGAAAAGAAGTGAGCCTCTTAACTCATTGATGATGTAACTAGAAAAGTGTGGGCTTTCACTATGGGTAGGAAAGGTGATGCATTGTCTTGTTTTCAAACATTTGTAGTACTTGCAAAAAATTAGTTTGGCAAGAGAGTTAAGTATCTCAAAACTAATATTAGTAGAGAATATGTCTCTCACAAGTTTGTGAAGCATGTGGAATAAAACGAGAATTGACTTCACCTAGTAATCCGACTCAAAATGATATTGTAGAGCATATGAATAGAATGATAAATGAAAGGATATTGAGTATGTTATATAATGCTAGCCTTACTCAAGGATTTTGGACTACGGCTATGGCAACTACTAAATATTTGATATACATGTCACCCAATACTAGTTTGGATGGTGGCATTTCTAAAAAAGCATGGTTGAGCAAGAAGCTCTCTTATGGTCACTTAAGAGTGTTTGGTTGTAAATCTTATGAATGTGTATTAAAGGAAAAACATAATAAGTTAGAACTAAAATTCACTAAGTACATCTTTTTGGCCTATGGATAGAGTGGCGGTTATCACCTCTAGAATCCAAAATATAGAAAGATTTTCCATAGTAATGGTGTGATATTCAATGGGAAAAATATGCATAAATATCATATTAAGGAAGTGGAAACAAGAAAGTTTGCTTTTCAAGATGTAGTGCCACTTATTATTTTGCCACATAGTAGGGCACATGCTATTGCACCAAGTGTGCAAATAGAGGATACAAGTGATGCTTCACCTCATGAACAAGAAGCATGGAGATTTATTGAGTAGTAGGTTGAGAGCCCTATTATATCTTATGAAGAAATAGTGGAGGTTAAAATTCCCACTCTAAGTTAGCTCATTGTGCTCTGTAGATCTACTTGTATTTATTATCTCCTTTGAGAGATTTCACTCTAGGGTTGACTATGTGATGTTGATAGATTATGGGGAGCAATCTTATTATAAAGAGGTCATGATTTGTGATGATAAGCTTTAGTGGGAGCTAGCTATGTAGTCTGAAATGGATTCCATTACAAAGAATCAAAATTGGAAGTTGGTTCCTTTGCCCAACAGTAAAAATTCTTGCCAACTAAGTTGATCTATAAGTTAAGGTTACAAGTGATGCTAAATCAAAGTATAAGGTAAGGCTAGTAGCCAAAGATTTTAAGCAAGAAAAAGGTATGGGCTTTGATGAGATCTTTTCACCTATGGTAAAATTGACTACTTTTCGCACTGTGCTCACCTTGGTAGCTAAGGATGATATGGACCTTGTACAATTGGATGTCAAGATAACATCTCTACATAGTGATCTTCATGATGAGATCTACATGTAAAAACCAGAGAGTTTTGTGGAACATGGCAAAGAAAAGTTTACCTACAAGCTAAGAAATAGTCTCTATGGATTAAAGTAGGCTCCATGGGAATGGTACAATAAGTTTGATACCATTATCTAGTCTCATGGATATAAGAGAAGTGAGAGAGACCACTACTTAAACACTAGAAAGGAAAAATATGATAGGTTAATAGTGTTGATAATTTATGTAGATGATATATTGATAGTTAGAAAAAACAAGTATGAGATTGATGCCGTAAAGAAAAGGTTAATAGAAACCTTTGAAATGAAGGATTTGGGACATGCAAATCACATTCTTGGCATGCATATAATCAAGGATAGAACAAATATATTGCTCTATTTGTCCAAATGGATTGTGTCAACAAAGTGTTGTAACGCTTCAATATGGATTAGAAATCCATCACCTCCATAAGTGAAACTTTGTGCTAATGATTGTCCCAAATCTGTTAAGGAGAAGGCTAAAATGGCCAAGCTCCTATATTCATCATGTGTGGGCAATCTCATGTATGCTATAATTCCCACTTACTTGGACATCGTGTTTGCAGTAAGGGAGTGGTGAGCATGCACATGTCAAATCCTAGCAAGAAGCATTGGGAAGAAATGAAAGGTAACTTGAGACACTTGATTGGTACAAGAGATATATGCATATGCTTTGGGAGAAGTCTCAACAATGATGTACTTGGATACATAGACTCAGACTATGCAGGGAATGTTGACATCAAAATGTCAATCACAAGGTATGCTTTTACCTTGTACATTGGTGCAATCTCATGGATGTCTCGGTTGCAAAAATGTGTGGCATTATCTTCCACCACTGAAGCTAACTATATTGCAATAATGCATGCATGCAAAGAGGCCATATGGCTTACTCGTCTAGTGGGAGACTTGGGCTCTACCATTGAAGTCGACTATATTGCAATATGGCTTACTCGTCTAGTGGGAGATTTGGGCTCTACCATTGAAGCTGACTATATTGCAATAATACATGCGTGCAAAGAAGTCATATGGCTTAGTCATCCGGTGGGAGACTTGGGCCATGGTGAAGACATGCCATTGTTGCACAATGATAGTTAGACTGTCATCATATTGGCAAAGTATTATGTGTTTCATGCAAAAACCAAGCACATAGAAGTGAGGTATCACTCCATTCGTCAAGTGCTTGAGGATAAGTAAGTTGGGCTTATAAAAGTGCATACTAGTGACAACAGTGCAGACTTTCTCACCAAGAGTTTTCCCTCTAAAAAGTTTGCACATTGTTGGGAGTTGATGGGCATTAACTGATGGTAACTCACATGTATTATATGTCACACATTCTCTCATTCTTTTATCTCCCTTAAAGGCACATTGTCCTTTAAGTGGGAGGTTGTTGGGGTAAAGGCCAATGTGGTCAACTACCCACCTTACTCGTTAACCCTAGCTATATATGTAGACACTCATTCTTTATTCTTTCAATGATAAGATAATAAGGTGTTACTCATAAGAAAGCTATTGGAGGTACCCCACGAACGTAATGTCTTCTCTCTCTCTCTCTCTCTCTCTCTCTCTCTCTCTCTCTCTCTCTCTCTCTCTCTCTCTCTCTCTCTCTCTCTCTCTCTCTCTCTCTCTCTCTCTCTCTCTCTCTCTCTCTCTCTCTCTCTCTCTCTCTCTCTCTCTCTCTCTCTCTCTCTCTCTCTCTCTCTCTCTCTCTCTCTCTCTCAGCAATCTCCATTCTCCTTACAGCTCTAGCAATGATAACAATAGTTATAGAACATTTATAAACTCTATAATAATGTGGAGTCATGTGCAATGAGGTAAAAACAAGTCCTTAAAGCTCAATAAAAGAATAGTCCCTCAATATTACCACCATATTCTTGGACCATCCTTAGATTTGATTAGAAGAGAAAGATATAGCAATTGCTTCACAAAAATGGCCATTCTTCTTATGACACATTTGACTTATCTAGTGGTTTGATTAGTAGGTGAGTTGATAGAATCTTCGTAAAACATTCTAACAATACAGAGTCATGTAACCAGTAATCTAGTTGGTTTTTCCTTGGGTCCTATGAATCCCAAATTTACTTTTATCTATTCTAGTTGAACTAAAATCAAAATGCATTCTTTTATGCATATTCATGGCCTTTCCATTGAAAAATAATGCTAAAGCTCTACCTTTTTATATGGACCCCATTATAAATGAAAGCCTTAAATGATTACAAAACATTCTATATTTTTCAAATCTAGGTTTTGGAAGTAAGATGGGTAATTCAAAACTAGCATTTTAGAGGTGAGGTTGGGTGGTTCACAATTTGCATTCTAAACATTGAATTATATGTTTAATTGAATATGATCATGCCAAAATAAGGATTTGATATGAAAGTCAAGATTTGAGAGCTAGATGTTAATGAGGAGGACATTGCTCTTACCCTACATGCTTTAGTATAGATTAAAATTGCATACTTTTTCGTGTGTACTTGTATGCTATTTACTCTTTGGAGGGTTCTATATGTATTATGTACCATCTTCATGCTAGATTTTTCTATAAAACTCTTTGTTTGTTTAGAAAGTCCCATATTGAAGTATTTGATCATATTGACTCCTCATTGCAATGAGGTAGGTAGTTTTACTAAAAGATCCACAAGGGTCAAAACATTCAATGATTCCTTTATGAGTATCATATGAATGACACATGCATACAATCAAAAGTACAATGTTGAGGAGCTACTAAAGTGGTAGTAGGGCAGAGGAGGAAAGTCCCTTACCATGATCCTTATTCAGAAAGGGAATCTATGCTTCACACTTTGTGTAAATATCATCGGAGTAGGAAAAGCTATAAATTTGCAATGATCATAGTTCTTTCTCCAATGGGAAATCTAACATGTTGAAGTAGGAGGAAGAAAGTTGTTTCATGGTGGCAAGAATCACAAATTGCCTTAATGCACATCCCACATTCTAGACTTTAAACAAGTGGGTAGAAACTTGAAAAATAGACACTTGCACTAATCATTGATAGGTTTTCATTGTGCCTTTCGAAAAGTAGATTTAGGTGGCTTCATCATGATAGAACTATCAATACATACTATGCCAACGCACAAGGTAAGATGGTTTCCTAGGATGTGAAACCTTCTTGATCTATGCAGTAAATTGTAACTAGCTAGCAACAAAAGAGTTCTACATCATGAGGTTCAATGGTGAAAAATGATAATCTAAGATGCTTAGCGTCCCTGGTGCTAATAAAAAACAATTTTCAGAGACAATATAAAACCCTTGACAATCTATTGGTTTTTTCTTAGATTTTGCAAGTACTTTGCCATACTATATGTTGTGTTTTTCTTTTAAGAGAATTTCTTCTTTTTTAAGAAAAAAACATGAGTACCTATAAAATTCAAGCAAAGAGTAGACATAAGCCCCCAAAATCATGGTAATCACCTAACATTGAGAATTTTAGCAAGAAAGCAAAGTTTTGATAACCTAAAATGACTATGTCTATAGAGGAAAAGTATGGATATCAATAGACATTAAAACAAAAGCATATAGTAATGCATGGTCAGGTGTCTGTCAAGTTGAGGGCCCGTCATTAAATCACTATGTATCAATTGTTTTAGAGAGGCCTTCTAAAAGAACTTCACTAAAATTACAACAGGATGAGTCTAGATGTAAAAATTTGAAAAAAGTGTCTCAAAAGCTTCAAGGTTATTGGGTAACTAGTTATTATTCTACACTGCAACGTTGTTTTGAGTGATATTGGGCAAGAGTTGAAGCCAAACTTAGGAAATTTGGAACGGCTAGACGAATGTGTGAAGGATGAAATCATGA
Source organism: Lygodium microphyllum (assembly GCF_053477565.2). NCBI lineage: Eukaryota > Viridiplantae > Streptophyta > Polypodiopsida > Schizaeales > Lygodiaceae > Lygodium > Lygodium microphyllum. The sequence goes on from NC_141137.1 coordinate 89,039,518, forward strand.
CAGACCGTATGTGTACCACTGAAGAAGTAATTGCGGTCACACCATGTTATACTTGAGCAATGAGACTTGTGGAGTTCTTTGACCACGGACAAATACCCTCCTCCAAGTCCATGCGCGTACTGAAGATCTGTACCCCGGGTAGATCTTGCAGGGTAGAAAGGACCAAGAGCATTAATGGAAGGGCTTTTCTGTTCGTGATTCCTCATGCAAGCGCTCTCAGTGCTCTCACTCCTTTGTGCCCTTGTTCTTTGAAGGAAGAGGTGTGCGGCGTCTGCAGCTTAACATTCAGTATAAGCCCGTGACATGTGGAAAGCTTTGCCAACCGTAAAGTCATCATGATGCTTGTGGGTAATTCAGATGGATCATGGATATGGAGTCAGAGCATCTGTTTTGAATCTCGTGTGTGTGTGTGTGTAATTCGAATTATATACTACTAGTGTGCAGTGTGCACTGTGCACGTGAGAGATAGAGACACAGAGAGAGAGAGAGAGAGAGCTTGCCTCTGTTTCTGCATTGGCCTAAGGTCAGACTCTACTGTCCAGACACAGAGAGAGAGAGAGAGAGAGAGAGAAAATTCAGTTTAAATGACCCTCCTTCCTTCTGAAGCTCAGAAATGGAAAACATAAAAAAACAGAATTAACTGATTCCTCTCCAGTGTTCTCTCAGATTCCTTGCTCTTTGCTAAATTCATTAGTCACACAAGCATAATGTAATAGTCGCTTGTGTAAGACCTCCTTATGAGCCTCCTCTGCTCTGCTCTCTATATATAAACTCACTTGCATGCCGTTTTCGGCAAAAATCTCATCAATTCTCTGTGACACAGCATGGGACACTTCCTTCCTGTCATCCTGATTCTTGTTCTGCATGCAATTCTTGCATCCCTTCATGTCTGCTCACTTCGACGGATGCCCCCTTCGCAAAACTTCAGCAGTTTATCATCAACAAGCATCCAGTCTATTCCAAGCACATGCCCCATTAGAGCAAAGCTGATACACAGACATTCAATTCAATCTCCATACCACCATGCATCGCTCTCACTCACCCAGAGACAAGCCTTTCATAACATGTGGATAAGAACTGCCAAAAGGGCAGCATCCATCAGGGACTCGCTGCAAAGGCAGCATGACCCAGGCTTCAAAACTCCAATCTCAGGGGCAGATTACGGAAGTGGCGCAGAGTATCTGATGGAGATCTCCATAGGCACACCCCCTCAAACCTTTTTGACAGTGGCTGATACAGGAAGCAGTCTGGTGTGGTTGCAATGCCAGCCATGCCCTAATTGCACACCCTCACATGGGTCCATTTTCAAGCCATCCATCTCATCCTCCTATCAACCCCTCCCGTGTGACAATGTGATGTGCCAGCTCCTCAATGCAGCCGATTCTGCGTACTACAACCCCGACTTGCTCCAGTGCGCAGCCGAGAAGTGTGAGTTCCAGTACCTGTATGGGGATTTGTCAAGTGCCGTGGGAACGCTCTCTTCGGAGTCAGTGTCCTTGGAAAGGATGGATGGGCAGCGGCACGAGGCAGGCAACTTTGTGTTTGGGTGTGCTCACCATAGTGCCAATGACTTCTATGTGTCAGGGCTTGTGGGCCTAGGCCCAAGACCCTATTCTTTTACATCTCAATTGGGCTCAACACTAGGTCCAAAATTCTCTTACTGTCTGGTTAATCTGCAGCACTCTCTCAACATGTCAAGCTTGATGCTCTTTGGAAATCCACACTCAGAAGGCATGCAGTACACTCCTTTGGTCAATGCACACATGAACACAAGCTCCTATTACTACTATGTAGAGATGGAAGGCATGAGCTTGGGCAAGAACATGCTTGACATCCCAAAGGCCACATTCAAGTTCAATATAGACACATTTGGTGGATCAATCATTGATTCTGGGACTACTTTTACTGTGGTACCACAACTGGCATATGAAGCAATCATGGGAGCGTTGGATGCAACAGTGAAGCACCCCAAGACGAAGCCTGCTCTTGGAGAGTATGATGGGCTGGTCTGCTACAACACCTCCGGCGTGAAGCACCCCCACTTCCCGCGCTTGACTCTTCACTTGAAGGGCTTGGAGCTTGTGCTGCCTCGTAGGAACACCTTCACACGTGTGGGCAAGCACTCCTTCTGTCTTGCTGTTACTTCCAGTGGGGCCAACAGCAACCTCACCATCATTGGGAACATGGCTCAGCAGGATTACCTTGTTGAGTTTGACCTGCAAAGCCAGAGAGTGGGGTTCTTGCCCATCAACTGTGCTCATCTCTCTTCATCCTGGCAGCAATGAAAGGTTGCTGGCTGTTTGAGCAAAAGAAAAAAGGAATGCTGCATTCTGATTGTACTCTAAAACACTGGACTTCTTGTTTAGGGAAAACACGAGTGTGCATGTATATTAACCGCATCCCCACACAGCTAATCAAACTCTGATACACTGGAAGATTATGGCCTGTTAATTGAATTCAAGGTCAGATGTTCACTTGTGACTCGAGAGGGAGATAATGACCTGCTCATTGATTTGATGGCTAAAAGGCTCGGCTCAGTCGTTAATGTAATGTCCCGGATATGGACCCTCTAGCTTAAGGTAGCAGGCTTCTGCAAGACAATGATCACAGGTGGACAGGAATGGCATACGATGTTTGCGCACGATTTCGCTCTCGTGCGCCCTTGTGATGGCAGCTGCCCCACGATGTCCATGATCATCTCCTCGGATCAATTCGTAGATCGTACGACCTTCATCTGAGGGACAATGAGCAACCTCACGCTATTCCTCCACTCACAGTAGTACGAAAGATGACTGATTTCTCATTCCTCAATCCATCCATCCATCCTGGCAATGGATGGGATCGGAGTCTATAAAAGGGCATATTCTATCGTGGACCATATGCAAAACACACCACTTGAAGCCACAACACACGGCTTTAAGCTATTTGGTTGTTTCTTACACCAATTAGGGCTAACTAATTGTCGCAAGCAATGATGATCATGCTATTTATGAAGAGACAAGCTAATGAAGCCAATCAAGTAGAGCAAGCAATGATGATCATGCTATTTATGAAGAGACAAGCTAATGAAGCCAATCAAGTAATGCCAATACCATCGAGTTAAGTAGATGATTGCCTCAGCTTGCCTAAACTTACTCCATGAAAAATCGCAACGCATAAATTTCAACACAACGTTCATTAACTTATGCTAGGCAATCTTGATATAGAAGAGTTGGTGGGATAGGATCCTGATACTATCTCATACGGTGGGTGGAAGGAGCTAGTAGTTGTCTGAAGAAAGGCACAAAGTAAATGTGAGGTTGGTCCATGGGGCCATTAACACTATGTGACACCCTAAAAGTTCTTTGTACGTCTAATATACAATCTTATTAAAGTCAATCATGAAGCTAAGTATAATACACATCATAACGATGTTAGAATAGAGAGTAGCAATGGAAGTGAGAGATGTTGCTATAATAGATTGCAAGATCACAAAGAAGGAGAATAACTTTGTAGAGAACAAAAGAACTCAAACAATGGATAAACATGCCATGGAGTCCATAACCCAATGCAAGAGATGTACCATACAAATCACACAAATGAATGGCATGTTTGTGGATGAAAATTTTGGACCCAAGACACATCACTAAGTGTGGATATGCTAGATAGGAAATGTAAATATCATTCGTTTGACTCTTTAATGCTTACATGTAGCAAAAGTTATATTAGTGAATGGATTTTTAAATGATAGGTTATATGTTTGCCTTATGGTTTTGCCACTTGGCTTTTGGGTACATGTCCATAGCAAGGTTTGTGCTAGCGAGTGCAGGTTTTTAAGTGGTTAATGGAATGCTTGCTACTTGGCAAAAGAAGGAGAACTAATGGGCAACCATATATGTGTAAAACAAAGAGGAAAAATGTGCAAAAAGAGGTTTTCTAGAGGCTTTTTTAGTTTACAAAAGGGGAAAAAAACAAGAGAGAATAGTTTTTAGGGATTTTGGCAGGCCCGCAATGAGAGAGAAGACTTGCAAGGCTAAGGGTTTTTACTTTTGGAGCTCAATGGAAATGGAGATGGAGACAAAGCATTGAATTTGTGTATACTACACAATTCTTGCATTCTATGGATTTGATACGAAGGCATTATTTTATTCTTCTTATATTTTCCTATTGATGAAGGGAAGGTAGTCGATGAAGACACTTATTGGTTGCATTGTTCTTAGTGGTAGAAATAACTAGAGAGACGTTGTAATTTCAGGTCGCAAATGGCCAATGTTTTCTTGAGGTCATGGATTTTTGTGACAATAAGACAAAAAACAATGAAATCTTGATAATTCCAAGTTTTTAAGCTTTTGATTAATATTGATTTGTAGTGGTTTTATCATAGAACAATGTGCAAATTCATGTAGAGATATAGATTTACATTTCAAGCGCACTTTTGGCAGTCTCAGCCATCCCTGCAAATCCTGAATTTGTGCAATCCTACAAGCTTGTAAAACTTGAAAAACATGCACTACTATGTAAACCTAAATTGTTTTAAGGCTGAACACAGATCTCTTTTGAGAGTACATCATACAAGAATGACTCTAGTGTATTTGTTGTTGTGTTGACTTGAGTGGTTTGTTAGCTAAGAGCTCTTCGATGTTTGTCCTGTGGCATGTCATTGGGACTGTTAGAGGCCAATCATCAATTTTTCCTCACTAAGAATCTCTCACTGATCAGATTAGTTTAGGAAGTGTTTAAATAGGTGATCATCATAAACACAAACTCAATCATGGTTGCTCTTAAGTATGAGCCTTTTTTTAATGCTAAAAATAAGGATGCTAATCCATTATTAAGAAACTAGAATGGATAGCCTACAACAATGGCATAGACACTAAAGTTGCCAAACTTTGAATGTGTGATATGTTGCTAGAGGGCTCTTTTAGATTATGGTGATATTTGCTGACCTAGGAAGTAAAGGCAAACTTAAATGAAGTTAATAAACTTAGTTTTATTACTAGGTTTGCATGCAGACAAACTCTTGGGAGTCTATGGAAATCTTGTAAAAGAATGTATCAAAAAGAGAATGAGGAAGTATCTAAATTTGAAGAGAGATGGATAGAGGTTACATAGGGAATGGAGTAGACTCTAGTCATGGATAGAGGTTACACGTGGAATGGAGTAGACTCCAATCATGTTGAAAAGAACAAGCTTGTTTCTCTACTTAGACATGAAATCAAGGATAATATTTTGATAAAAGACATGATTCATTTGATGATGCATTAAAGATAGCTAAGGAAAGGAAAAGGAAGGTACAAATGAGGTTATAATAGTCAAGAGGTATTTATATACCCACTATTCAAATACCTAATATGGTTGATACTACTACAAGAAATGCAAGGCAACAAGCTATAAATCTTCCTAGGGTATTTAAAAGTACTAAAATGTTGTATAATTTAGAAATTGAAGAAATAGTTGGCAAATCTAAACTTAAACATGAGTGTGTTATAGAGGCTAGGCAACCTCCAATGCAATCAGGACTTAGAGGGTCCCTAGGAATAGATGGGAGAACTTTAAATGTTCCAATTGCAAGGATAGATGGGAGAACTTTAAATGTTCCAATTGCAAGAATAGAGGACGTATTTTCATTCATTCTCCATATCGAAGGAGAGTAAGAGGAAAGGTGTATCCTAACGAATGCTAGTCAAGATGTTGGGTAGCAATAGGAACTAAGACAGCCTAAATCTACTAGGTAGTAGTTAGAAAGAAGGCCTAATGAACACCCATCTTGTCCGATTTTATTTGAAACCATTTTTAACACATATCTCTACAAGCATGCCTAGCTTAACTCTCAAATTTTAATGGAACTCATTTGTTAGCTTTGGAGTGAGATCTCGAGGGGTGCACCTAAAAAATTGTAAGTGTACCACATGCAATCCACAAAATAATTATTTTAGTAAAGTTTAGAGGATTACATTTAAAAAAGGGGACATGGAAGTCTATATGTAAGGTTAAAATGGCTAACTTGAAGATAAGTTGCTTTGTTGTTATTGAAAACCTAGAAATTAATATTAGAGGTTAGTGAGCATGCTTGGATCTTTATGTCAGGCTTACAAAACTAGGGCCTCTCATCTTCAATAGGCCATGGTTGATTGGTATGATATCTAGACAAAACTAATATATAGACCAATTGGATCTCTACTTGGATAAACTAGCTCATAAAAGGGTAATTTTTGACATGAAAATAGGTTATGTCATTCAAAGTAGGCATGAAAGCAATGTTGAAAAAGATGAAACTAGCGATTCCGAAAGCTCCAACATTGATGAAGAAGATAGAGAATAGGAAGCCAATTTGCTTTCTAGGGATATTTACCTCTTTAGATTGCCAATTTAGGGCCCAAAAGAAGAGAATAAAGTTGTTAATCCTGCACAAGAAATGCATAGCTAGCTGTAAATGAATATTGGAATGTTGTAACTAATGGACATGTTGGGAAATGATTTGATTGATGATGGGAGAGTAAGTTATTTCAAGTATTTTTCAGAAATACCCTAAGCTATTTGTTATTGTTGAATACTACCTGAGTTGAGAGGTACTCAATAGCATTGTGCATCATATCAACTTGAAAGAGAGATGCAGGGTCACTAGGATATACAGGAACCATCTAATATCCAAAGATCAATAATTTTCTTTCCCTTTAAATGATATTCAGAAGCAATTATTGGATTAGGCCACACTTGCTATAAGGAAACTTTGTAATAGTATACTTTTCATCTACACAAACATGCAAATCCACCTTCCTCTTATTACGATTACTTATGTCCCTAGGTGGTTCCATTAGGAAATGCAAGGTAAGAGAGAAAATGGAGTAGATTAAGTTTTTAGTATAACATTGATTTAGAAGGTTTAGAGGGTAAAAGAGAGCATGAAAAATGCTTAGATGCATATATAATTAATATGGTTTGATACCATTAGAGATGGAAAAGACCATGTTTTCAGTGGGTAGGAAAAAATTTACTTTTTGGGAGGCACAATTAGTCTGCCTTACTGATGTGGTACTTAGGAGGAGTAGTGGAGCAAAAAGTGGGTATTTAACTACCTCTACAAGGTCCACGTACCACGTGTGTTTATTTAAATTATAAGCTGATTTGGAGGGCATCAAATGTAAAAAATGTATTAAAAAATGAGTATTTCAACTTGCAATATGATTGGGTACCTTATGAGAAAAAGAAACCTATTCTTTGTGACAATGTTAAATTTTTTATTTTTGGGACAAAAAAAAACTTGAGATGTTGATGTGGTACTTTTGGAAGAGTGGTGGTTCCATCTTGGAGGATGGAAGAGGCTAGTTACTAGGGTGAAAAAAGCTAGTTACCAAGGTCAAAAGAAAGGGAGACCCCCCTCCTTTCTAGGTAGGGTCCACCACAAAAAATATGGCGAAGCCTATGAATGTAGGGGGGTGAGGGAACAAAAAGACATGCAATGATGGTAATTGAAGAGGGACTAATCCAAGATTAAGGATTCTTAATCAATTTCTTATGAGGCCCTTTTTGAGTCCATATATTCCTCTAATGTTTACCATTTTGAATGTTGAAGGTAAATAAGTTCTTTTAGGAAGTCAGGAAAGCAAGGAAATACAAAGTAATAATGAGACTAAATATACAAGTCTATATGCTACTTTAAAATAATGTATTTAGCTCGGATACAAAAAAGTATTGCAAAACGAGATGCTATCTCAATAGTTAAGAAAGTTTAAAATGTTTGGAAAGCTAACAAGGAATTTTTCAGGGATTGACTATTCAAGATACAGGGACTGATGTAGCAGTAATAGAAATTTGAAATTTGGCATATTGATAGAGAAAATAACACCATAACTCATGAGTTGGTTGAAAATACTCTTTCAAGTTATGTTGTTGATATGAGGATAGATAGTCCTAGATATGAGGACAGAGAACATCTTCATCCAATAGAAGTACAATATTGGTCTTTATCCAATCGATAGTCCTAAATTGACAGATGATTTTTGATGCCAAGAAGTGCTTAAAAATAGCCAAAAATTACAAATATCAAGGGAAAAATAGACTTTGTCAAAGGCGGTGGTGGCAATCCGTACGATTTTAAGCGGCAAGTATCTAAAGCGCTAGTGCTAATTTTCATGGAAAATCAAACGGATCTGCCGAGTTGGAGTTTACCTAAATGCAAAATGACGTCAGGAATCCAACGCAAGTCTCGGATCTCAATTCTGAGGTCGTTTGACCCCCCATTTAATCCCCGCAAGGTTCAGGGTTGTGAAGCAACTATTGGATCTAGAAGTTGAGAAGATGGTGACGGGGCCTGTCTTTGTAGATTTTGATGCCACGTAACCACCATCCAGATGGATCTCGAATCCGATGTCGTTTGCCCCTTCAAAAGTGAAAAAATCACTTAACGAAAGTGTGAAAGCAAGAGTCATGAACTAGATAATTTGATTAAAAGCTTAAAAGCTCTTAACAAAGAGCTTAATAACCAAGAATGAAATGCCAGAGGGGGGGGGAGGGGTCAGTTTTTCGACGCCTCCCAAATCCCTATTTTTTAGGGATTTCTGATCAGTCTGAGGCAGGAGGAATCCTCTTGGCCCTGAGATGCTTCTATCCTTCGCCCTCCATCGCCATAAACGGATCAAGGAATGATGCACTGAGCAAAGAGATCAGAATCTAGTATTTCTCTCTCCTCCATCTCTCTCCTCTATGCGGTGGTTTGCATGCAAGAAATCAAAAAGAAGAGGGGCTGAATGATGCTTGTCCAGCTGTGATCGGATTGCTTCAAGATGAAGGGGAGGCTGAGGAAAGAGGCTCAGCACTGAAGAATGGTTGTTGGTCAGTCCGTGGGCTGCCCAGAATAATTGTTAAAAAACCCACAATACGAAAGACAAGCGGTATGCTCCAATTTTACAAAGAAATTTGATTGTTTTTGTTGTTTCATGGTCCAAATGTTATTCATATGCAATGAATTTTTGCTTGAACCTTGTTTGCATAATGTTTAAGGGTTGTAACTACAAAAATGCAAAACCTGTAACGATTTAGATCCGTTATTAATTCTTTAAAACCCGTAAAATGTCATTTTTAATGAAAATTAGTGGGTTTTTTTTTAAAGTTGGGAGAAAGGGGTGAAAATGGGATAAACTAGGAGAAAATGTTAAGTTTCAATCAAAATAATAATTCAATACAAATAAATCAGAAAATACCTATTTTTTATGAATAATAAATAGAAAAAATAGCAAAAAATAAAGAAATTTAGAATTTTTGCGCTTAAAAAATATAGAAAAATAAGATTAATGTGTGTGAATGTTTGGTGAGGTTAAAGCATGAGGTTACGCCTCAGTTTGGTCTTGTCCTTTGTGTTATAGTACGTGTTTATTGTTTTTAACATACAAAAATGACACAAAACAACCATTTACACCTATACACCGCAGCAACACCTAAACAGTGAGGGGGGGATAAAGTTTGTGCAATGATCTAATTGCTGAAAATATAAAAATTCTGATTTTCCTCTTTGAGCATAGCATTTAGGGATCGTTCCATAATTAAATATAGGCGACTAGTAGCACGGAAGTTCCAGTGCTAATCCCTAAAGCAGCGCAACACGTAACGCTTAGTTAAAATTCATGAAAGGGCTATTTTTCACACCTCACATGGCTAGTTTTTTAATCATAAAATGATTGTGCACAATCGTCATACACCTTGTATCAAGCATGCCATGTGGTATCTCCAGGAATGCATTGCAATTGATTGATAAACTTTGACCAATGCTGAGAGGACAGGAAACCCAAGCTATAGGTCTAGATGGGCGTTTCCATTGGGGAAAGTTTTGTGAGGCAAATCAAAATCTCCTGGAATGCTGAATTATGAAAGAGTGAAGTTTGTGTGTTATGTTTTATATGTTGGAGTGATGCATCTTGGGGCGAATCCCCAAGGTATAGGAGAGTCGCAGTGGAGCCGCGGCAATCAGCCAAGAGGTGCTTCCCTATGTGTGTATTACGAGGCATTATGCCTATATGTTATGGGATCTTCCTCTGAGGAGAAGGAAGGTAAACGTTGGACTACATATTGGATACAAACGCAGAATTGTCATAAGCATTTAGTGCAAAGTGAGTTTTAGATGCTCCTGGCCCATGAGGCCATGTGGTGGGGTTGTCTATCATATGCATGAGGTCCAGCTAGTGCCATAGCGAGTGCTGGCCCATTTTAGGTCCCATCAGTGGTGCATCTATCGCAAGCCGCCAACAAGTGGTGGTTCTCGAATCTAGGGTTTTTAGGGACAAAATAGTTGGCTTATGTTCTCTAACAAGGACTGTCAAGCCAAAATACAAAAAGCAGAACGTGCTGAGAGAGCTAGTGGAGATTGTAAGGCACTATTCTTCTCAAAGGAGTAGCCCGTTACGCATAAGTGGCAGTGGTTCTAGTAACCTAGGTGTTACGAGTAGCTCTTTGAGTGCAAGTGGAAGTCTTGGTACTTCCCTATTTCCAGTTAATCAACCCACAACAAGTGGGGGTGTAGTGTTGCCTACACAAACTCATGTTGTCAATCCGGTTGTAGCCATAGCACAACCTATCGCAATTCCAGCAGGTACACCGGATTTACCGGCATTAGGAGCACCATTGCCCATTTTCCATGGGTTAGCAGAAGAAGATGGAGAACTCCACATTAAGGAGATTCAAATGCTCATGTTCGATTATCGAATCCAAGATGAAGGACACCTAATGATGTTCTTCAACATGACGTTAAAAGAAAGAGCAGTAGTGTGGTATCACAGTCTAGAAGCCGGAACCATAACTAGCAGTGCCCAATTCCTTATGACTTTCCATAGAGAGTTTGCTGCTGAGAAGAGTGGGCAATATTGGTTGCGTATTCTGAATGTAACACGCCAAGAGCCAAATGAGAATGTCCAGGCATATGCCAAGAAACTAAAGCAAGTTCTTCGTAAACTTAACGCTTATATTCCCATTCCAGTGGGCTGCACAGTTGTAATATTTCCTACATGGATTGGATTTTAATATCCAGGTGCAGCTGAGTAGTGTTGCTTTGGCCAATATTGACACTGCCATTACCCAAGCAGAAGGAGGAGAGTCGCTCTTGCAAGCGGCTTATGTAGCAAGGATAAATTGGAATGGTAATAATTTGGCCTTGACCAATGGGAGTCAAGGGGACCCCATGTTAAATATGAGTGGCAGAGGGAGTATCATGTCGAATTTGCCTATGTTACCAGCTCCTCCTAGCATAACTATGCCTATGGCTAGTCAAGCGGCCTCACTAAATAGTGGTGGAAACCAAACAATGAATCCTAATGTTGTCCCAATTGGTCAGCGTCCAATTCCTAATCAAGTGGTTAGGCCCCTGGGACTACAGACTGACGATCGCGGCTATGAGTCGAGTGCTTCTAATGTCCTTGGTGAAGTTAAGGACATGATGAAGCACTACACCGATATGATCTCTGAACATTATCGACAAATAGTTGTGGATGTCAATTTTCTTAAAAAACAATAAAATTTGATAGGGAGCCGACGCCCTGAAGAGGGTGCCCCTCAAGATTCAGCTCTAAGTGGAGTGGGGGCCAACATTTCCCTAGGAATTGTCCGAATGTCAAATGTGATATTTATAGTAAGTCTGGCCACTTAGCTCCTACCTGTTGGAGTAAGATCAGTTCTCTCCAACAAGGGAGTAAAAAACCAGGTCCAATTAACCATTGGGCACAAGGGAATAATCTTCAGGAAGACGATGGACCAAGGCAAATACTGCAAAGAGGAAAGGCTGTTGTAGAGGAGTTACATCATGGCAGTGGAGTCAGCCTTATTGAGGCTGTACGTGTCAATGATGCTAAAACTTCTAATCTACGAGCTGTAACAAGAGGTCAAAAGATTAAAGAGGGTGACAAAGGAATTGAAAAACCTGTCAAGGGAAGCCCTAATCAAGATGCTCGAGAAAAGAGTCATGAATCCTGATATGGAAGGTGGACCGTTAAGACATGTTGGTAGTAAAGTCGATCCCGAGGAGGATAAAGGATTGCTAAGAAAGAAGGTAAAGGCTAGAAAAGAGGCACCAAAGCCGATTGAAAGACCAAAGGAGAGAATGGTTTGGCGCGAGAAGAGAAATTTGGCTAATTACCACAACTTTGATCTAGCAAGTGCCCTTTGCGAAGTCAAACTAGACATGAATCTCGTGCAATTGATTAAACTTTCTCCAAGATTACGCAAGGAATTCAAGAAAATCTTGCGTATAGGGTATATAGTAGAATCTTTGGGCATAGCTTGTAACGTGTCCGCTTGTCCACTTGTGGGACGCGTCTTAGTAGCCCATCGGGAAGAGAGTCTAGAAAGCACCACCTAGCACTCGCAAAGAATGTCACAAGGTTTGCGATCTAGGTCTTTCCGAGTCTGCCCTGAGTGGAAGTGTCCGACTGTTCCCACTTAGGACCTACCTGAAATCAGGGTTTTCTTCCTATCAGCAAAGTCTCTAGGGAGTGGCTAGCGTCGAGCTCCAGATGAACCACTTTGCATAGGAACAACAGAGTCAAAGCGGATTTATGCTGCACTTGGTTCATGGAGAATGAGAAACGAGAGGAATGCGAAGCTCAACCTCTCTGCCCATAAGGCATAGTCCCATTCCGTTCCCCTAAAATAGCATAAATCAAGATCCTAACTCTACTTACGCTAGGTCTTCATAGTCTCATTATCATGTCTTTTGAGAAAAGTTCCCAGCTAATCAAGACCACCCTTCTATAGGACGGACCCAAGTCACATCCACCGCACTTTCTTCGGTTTGCTTAGTTATCTAATTACCTACCACATTATGTTTGACATGCAAAAGCAGCTTCCTTAATTAATCAATTTAAACACAGATTCCTTCACGTAACTTAGGCACTGACACAAAAAACAATGTCAAGCAAGTTCCTTTTTCAAATATCTGATCTTTATTTATCATAGTCCCGGAATACATCAAGTATCATTCCTGAAGGCTATCCTAGCAATCTACAGGATTGCTGCTCCAAGTTCCACCCGTAGACTAGTACACGGGTCTCAAGATCCCATCTCAAGTCACATCGGCCTCTTGTGTGGGATTCGAAGGCAAGAAATTTATAGTCAGAGCTTCCCCTAGCACCCAAGCGTCCTCTCGCTCCAAGCAGCACCCACAGAGAGACCTCTCGCAGTGGGTTCGGTCCAAATACCCGGTGCGGCTAACAACCCCCTTGGATAGGGCCAGGAAAATAGTCAGAGGTAACTAAACATGCCTCTCCCTCCAGGCTTTTAACCTGAAGCATTAAGTATTTTGCCTTGAATTAGTTTCTTAAGCAAAGAAGTTCAAACAATGTGCCTAAGTGTACAATCATGATCAATTCAGAGGTCGTTTGTATGACCAACTACTAAGGTGTGATTCCTTCTTCTCGAATGCTCCCAGCATTCGATCCTGGATCGTTCGCGACTTGGCGAGATTCCAAGGGCTTGGCAAGCTAGGTTGCATGTTTTCCCTTTTCCTTCGGGTTAGGGTTTGTACCCTATCGACCCTAATTATCCTTACCTTAGGTCTCCTTGTAAAATAGGTCATGGACAACCCCGTTGTTCTTGGTTGGTCAACTTGCTGGTTATCTCCTAGGTCCCTTGAAGCACCTATGTACCTTTATCTTTGATCTTAATTGATCAAGATTGTCTATCCCTTTTGACCATAGTTGGTCAAGAAGGTTCTATTTAGAACAGTTCCTACTCCGACTTAAGTATAATCTTCTTAAGCCTTCTTAATAATGCTCACAAGCACTAAGCTTTTATCTATCCCTCTTAAAATCACCAAGGACTTTGACATGGAATTCATGGATCTCAATTCCATTTGGTAAATTACAAACAACGTTGAATTTTTCCAACAACTTTAATGCATGCGACGTAATGCCACGCCTTCATTTCAATGCTCACAATTTTGATATAATCCATACGATATTTTATGCCACATATGCGAAGGTACTTTCTATGCATGAAATCTTAACATTATCCTCTATGTAATTATTTACACGATCTATAACCTTCTTGAATGATCTAACTTTATGTGATCATTGTGTATGTCTAGTTGCACTTTTAATCTTTTCTGCAGATTATTACATGTACCTTAGAATCCATCTTGCGATATGGAGATGCACTTTGTTTCTTTCAATGTTCTTTGAAGTGCATTTTAAGCAAGAACTTGTGCAAGGAACAATGCACTTTATGCAGGAATTCTTGCAAGACGTTTTTGGTAATTTACGATCCAACTATCTAATCAATTTCACCTATTATGATGTCATCTTACAACGGAAATTATCTTGATCGTTACATATGTCACAACTAAGTTCATTCCTAGGAAATTATCAAACATGCAATTAATGTGATGCATGTGAATATCTTTTTTTCACCGTGATAATTATAACCTATGATTTAATAATAGAGCAACTTGGGTTTGGAGTGATGCCGTGATTCCCGTGGTATTGATGCCTGATGAATCGTTTGCGGTTGCGGTGCCACCTTGATTCGAACCTCCATCCACACTTGCAGGGTTTCCGGTCATCTTTGCGGAACTATGCTTCGGGGCCATACTCGAAGACGCTTGTACGAGTGATAGAGTTCTTGCACTCTCCTTTACAAGATTCCCGCTGCCTTTCCTTGAGTGGAGGAAGAGATTGAAGGGGGGGAAGGGCATATTTCAGGAGATACCAAGAGGGGCGTGTGACCTCTCTTTAAGGAGGGGGGAAGAAGAAGCTTCGAGAAGCTTCTCTCTCTCTCTCTCGCCCTCTCTCTCTCTTTCTCTCTCCCTCTCTCTCTTCTTCTTCTTCTCTTCTTCTCATTCTCTCTCTCCCTCTTCTTCTTCTCTTCTTCTCATTCTCTCTCTCCCTCTTCTTCTTCTTCTTCTTCTTCTTCTTCTTCTCTTCTCCTCTCTCTCTCTCTTCTTCTTCTTCTTCTTCTTCTCTCTTCTTCTTCTTCTTCTCCTTCCCTCTCTCTCTTCTTCTTCTTCTTCTTCTCCTTCTTCTTCTCCTTCTCTCTCTCCCTCTTCTTCTTCTTCTTCTTCTTCTTCTCCTTCCCTCTCTCCCTCTTCTTCTTCTCTTATTCTCCTCTCTCTCTCCCTTCTTCTTCTTCTTCTCTTCTCCTCCTTCTCTCTCACTCACGGCCAGGGGGGTGCACTTGCTGGAGACCATGGGGGGGGGGGGAGGCGCTTCCTTATAAGATGGGGGGAGGTGGTAAGGGGGGGAAACGACTGTTCATAGCCGCCACCGTCCACTTGGGGGGGCTGCATGTCCCCCCCTTTTCATTAACTCCTCTCTTTCTCTCTCTCTCTCTCCTCACCATGTAGTCGGCAGGGGAGAGAGAGGGATAAAAAATTTTATGTTAATTTTAAAAATTTTAAGGGGGGGTTGCATGGGGGGAAGGCATGGGGGTATGGGGGATATTACATCTTCTCCCCCTTAAAGGAATTGAGATGTCCTCATCTCGAGAAGACCTGGGGGTATTGTTGGTTGAGAGATTTTTCGTCTATCTAGGTGGCATCCTCTTCTGGATAATCTTTCCACTGGATGAGGTATTCTCTCAAGGTCCTTGATCTTAAATGCCTCTCCCTAACATCTAGGATTCTATCAGGCCGTAGCTCAAGGACTCCTTGGCTAGGCATTACAATTTGTTGATCTTCAAGTACATGATTTGGATTAGGTAGATACTTTTTCAATAGGCTAACATGGAATACATTATGAATCTTTAGAGTTGCGGGCAGCTGTAGTCTGTAAGCATTAGGCCCTAGGCACTTAGTGATCTTATAAGATCCACAATACCTCGAACTTAGCTTCTTGTACTCTCCCAAGGACAGTGAACTCTTTTTAGGGCATACACGGATGAAGACCATATCACCTTCGACGAAGGATCTGTTTTGCCGTTTCACGTCAGCGTAAGCCTTTTGTCTATCCTTGGTAGCTTGAATGTCTTGCCTTATTGATTTGATTTGATCGTCCATGTCTTCCAGCATCTATCTTGAAGCTTCTACCCTCAAAGTTGGATCTGAGAAGTTCAAAGGGGTACGACAATCATGCCCATACAATGCTTGGAAAGGGATCATCTAAATA
Organism: Lygodium microphyllum; assembly: GCF_053477565.2. NCBI lineage: Eukaryota > Viridiplantae > Streptophyta > Polypodiopsida > Schizaeales > Lygodiaceae > Lygodium > Lygodium microphyllum. Next base: position 89,055,576 of record NC_141137.1, read on the forward strand.
CTCTGTTGGTCAGAAGCATTGTAGGCAAACTAGTGGTAAGTATTGAATCCACTTTTTGGGTTCGCGACAACAGTATGCCCTAAGCATATCTTCAATGACTTGATTGACTCGTTCTATTTGACCATCAGTTTGGGGATGGTAAGCTGTACTGAAACAAAGTTGAGTTCCAATAGCCTCAAAGATAGCCCTCCAGAAGTGTGATGTGAAAAGAGAATCACGATCACTAATGATTCTTCTAGGTAACCCATGAAGTTTGAATATTTCCTTGATGAATAATCTTGCGATGTCTGAAGCTTTATAGTTCGTCTTGATAGGGATGAGATGTGCGACCTTGGTGAGCATATCTACTACAACCATAATGGAGTTATATCCTCCCTGAACTTGGGGTAGGCCAACAATGAAGTCCATACTAATGAACTCCCATTTCATTTGTGGAATGTCAAGTGGTTGCAATTTCCCAGCCATTTTAACATGTTCTGCCTTAATGCATTGACAAGACAAACATTCTGTGACATATTTGAGTACGTCTCCCTTGAGCCTTTCCCAATAATAGCTCTTCCTGACCACATTAAGGGTCTTGGCATAACCAGAATGCCCTGAGAAAGGGGAGTCATGGGCTTCCCAAAGTATCTTCTGCTTGAGAGTTTGGCTTACAGGGATACATAATCTTGTCCTAAAGTAGACAAGTCCACTACTGATGGAGAATTCTTGATACTTCGTCTTTAGCTTCGGGTCTTGATCCTTGATGGGGATCTCCCTTAGCATTTTCTGATAGACTAGGTCATGATATGCCTCTTCTTTTGCTAGCTCAAGAATCGGGTTGTTTGGCATTGATACCTTTGATGCCAGGAGGCATATTCCACGGTGGATTCCGTGAGGTTTTACGGTGGATTCCGTAAACTTAGATGTCCGGGGCTCATACACAAAGAGGATTCTTTGTGCGAGAAGTTGATGGGGACGCCTGTCCTTTTCGGGTGTTTCATTAATTTAGTGTGTACATGGGCGATTCCATAGCGGGTGATTCCGCAAAATGCATATTAAATTAATAAACGTTTATGAGTTTAGAGTGCGCACTCGTAATAAATTAAGGTTAGGATTTATTTCTAACCAGTTGATTTATTTATGTAGCTGAAGACTGCTAGGTATTCACTTTTGTCGGTTTAATTGTATTATTTTACTAACGATTGTGAATGCTTCAGTTGATGTGTAGAGATAGCAGCAGTGGCGGAGGAAAGCATTGGAGTCTAGCGGATTTTCGACTCTTGGACTAGATTTTGATAGGCGCCATGCCTATATTTTGTTATGTCTATTGAGACATCGATTATTTATTATTATTTTGTATGCGCTTATGCGCCTGGATATGTTATTTCTATTTGGACATTGAGATTGGGCGTGCCAGACTCTATGGGCACCGTCCATTAGCTTTATTTTCCTATTTTTGTAGAAAGTAAACTCAAAAGCTAAAAGCTTGTCATATTTTTGTAATTGGGCTATTATTGAGCATGAAGATTGGAAATATACATAAAATACATGCTTTGTGAAGCGCTCACACAAGGCATGGGGGAGATTGAACCCAATTTGTCTCTTGCTTCTTGTCATGCATGCTTTTACATGGGTTTTTGTGCAAAAAGGTAGAGTACTTTGTTCTTGGGGACCTTCCGGGATTCACCACGTGAGCTATCTGCGACCGATCTGCGCACCAATGGTATCAGAGCAGAGCAGAGATTAAGAGCTTCCAATCGCTACCAATCTCGAGCGAAGGCGGAGCTCCAGGAACAAACGGCCTCTACAGTCAATCTCGTCGCGAACCGTCGATACAGGCAGACTTCTGGCGATCAAGAACCCCTGTTTCCACTGTCAGATCGCGAAGGACCAAGCTCTGCAGGCGGAGGACCACTCATACACTTCCATCATCAAGTCCTGGAGTTACAGAGATAAGCTCCATTGTTTTTATCATTATTTCTTTCAATCAAGCTTAAGACAAAGCTTAACAAGCTTATCAAGCTTCAAAATTTCACGTCGATCTGCAAGAAGGGCCCTCCGAATTTCACGCGCGACCAAAAAAAACGGCCCCTCCCCCTCACGAAAAAAAACGGCGGCCTGCTAGTCCACCATTAAGCTACTAAGCTTAATTATCAAGTCAAATTAAGCTAAGTCACACAACTCTCTGCAAGTTACACAGATCTGACAAGTTCGCAAACTCTGGGTCTCGCACTTCTGAAGTCAAGTTCCGTAAGTCGACTCTAATTAAGTTCTGCAAGTTCTGCAAGTCGGCCTAAGTCCAGCAAGTCAACAACTCTGCAAGTCTGCTAAGTCTGCAACTCTGCAAGTCAGATTAAATCAGAACTGACTAGTGCTTAAAACTCATAGAAGACTTGTTCGTATGCAAAAACTCTGAACTGGAAAGTTGTTCGCAGCAAGCTGTTCTACCTATCTACAAGTTTGTTGAAGTACTTTCAGCAAACGGAGACAGAAATATTGCAGAATTTCTGAAAATTGAAGAAGAAAATACCCAAAAATACATAGCCTTGTAACCCCAAATTTGTGCTACGCTCATCCCGCTAACTGATTTTGAGTGAGAAAGGTTTGTTGAGTTTTACAGGATGACTACCCCACATATGGATGATCCTATGGCTAAAGACGATCTACCCGAACCTACCGTGGAACAAAAGCTGGATCTTATCATGCTGCAATTGGAAGAAGAGCGAAGAGCTAGGCAAGCCTTGCAAGCGCAATTAACAAAGCTACAAAGAGCGTCCACCGATAAAGAAGAACCTCAAGCTAAATATTTGATTCACCGTACCATCGACGCCACCCTTGAAGCACAAACCATTCACAAGGAATCCAAGATAAGTAAACGAAGTTTCAAGTTTCGCACTTTCAATGGCATAAGAGAAGGAAAGACTGTTTTATCATTCATTAGCCAGTTTGATGACTATTTCCATGAGGAAACTTATCCCGAAAAAGATAAAATCAAGTGTGTTACTAATCATCTGATAGACAGAGCATCACTTTGGTGGACTATAGTCCGCAAGAGCATAGAATGTCCTGCTACATGGGAAGATTTTTAAGAAGAAGTTCATGCAAAATTTCCTTCCACCGCAATTTCATGAGAAGGCTATCAAGCAATGGGATTTACTTCAACAGCGAGATCGTGAGCCTATTCCACAGTATACAGAGCGTTTTTGGAATGCACTCCTACAGCTACGCATGCTTGAAGACGTACCAGAGACGACACATAAGCGGAAGTATATGTCTGGACTTCTTGGACATTACTACGCTGAAGTGAACATGTTCAAGCCTGCTACCCTTGAAGACGCCATCTCCTTAGCTCACGACACTGAAGATAAGTTATGCGGAAGAGATCGACGACCACAGCCATTCCAAGCAAACGGTAATTATGGATCTAAACAATTCAATTCCAATTTCAGAAGGTTTAATCCAGGTCATTTTTCATCACCATCTTTCCGCAAGAATTGGCCTAAACCACCTGCATTACCATCCACTGTCAATTCAAATCCAAAGCCTATTCTGCAAGCAAATCCAAATATACCCAGACTCCCAGCCATTGCAAATAATGTGACCAAAGCTAAGCCAATAGTATGCTACAAGTGCCACCAGCCAGGGCATCTCGCAGCAAATTGTCATTCAAAGAAGCCATCAGCACATATCAACTACCTTGGAGCCATGGACGAAGAAGAGCATGAGGATATGCCAGATTTCACTGAAGATGAGGATGATCCTACTATTACTTCCGACACTTTACCAGGTATGCTTACTTCACATTCATTGTTGACTATGAAATGTATGGTGCATGGAAAAGAAAGAACTATATTGCATGATGACGGTAGTACCCATGACTTTATTTCAGCAAAATTGGTAAAGGAATTGAAATTGCATACAGTACCTACGCACTATCGCATAAAAGCTGCATTTTTAGGCACTAGGTACAATGGCACACAAGAAGTTCAAGATTTAGAAATTCAAATTGGTCCATATATTGAAAGAAGAAATTTCTTAGTTGTCCCATTACAGTCAAGCGACATTATTCTAGGAATGCCATGGAGACACCAACATAATCCCAATATAGATTATTCCACACACACAATGAATATTAATTTTCAAGGAAAATCTATTACATTATTTGGTATGCATGCATCTCATATTTTTCCACTGCTTTCGCATACTCAAGCAAAACGTGCACTACGCAAGAATACTAAATCATATCTCATTTGGGTGAATGAATTGCATGCAAAGGAAAATCATATGCACCCTAGGCATAAGGAATTTCTCGCATATTTTAAGGACTGTTTTGCAGAAGACCTACCACCAGGTTTACCTCCATCACGTCCAGAAGACCATAAGATTGTCCTAGTACCTGGCACACAACCACCTTGCAAAGCCCCATATAGGCACAATCAAATAGAGCAAAAAGAAATCCAGAGTCAAGTTGAAGAATTACTAAATAGAGGCTTAATTCGACCTAGCAGTTCTCCATTCGGTGCACGTGTGCTCTTAGTCAAGAAAAAGAATAATACTTATCGGATGTGTATTGACTACTGAGCATTAAATAAGATCACTGTTAAGAATAGGTATCCTATACCTAGAGTTGATGACCTTATGGACAAACTGCAAGGATCTTCTATATTTAGTAAAATTGACCTTAAGTCTGGATATCATCAGGTGAGGCTAGATAGATCCGACATATTTAAGACTACATTCAGGACACAGTTTGGCCATTACGAATTCTTAGTCATGCCATTCGGATTAACTAATGCACCTGCTACTTTCAGTAGAATGATGAACCGTATTTTTCTAAAATGTCAGTATTGTGTGATTGTTTTCTTTGATGATATTTTAGTGTTCAGTCAAAGTGAAAAAGAGCATTATGAGCATTTATCATTAGTTTTTCAGTTACTGAAAGAAAATCAATTGTTTGCAAATCCTGACAAGAGTGAATTCTTTAAGACAGAAATAGAATATCTAGGTCATATTGTATCAAAAGAAGGAATTAAAGTTGATCCTAAGAAAATTGACGCAATATTGCATTGGCCTGTTCCTAAAAATGTATATGAACTACGCTCATTCCTTGGTCTTGCTAGTTTCTATAGGAAGTTTGTACGTAACTTCTCATTACTTGCTTTACCATTAACAAAACTTCTTAAGAAAGGAATTGTTTATCAATGGACTGAAAATCAGCAGAAATCCTTTGACTTACGCAAACGTGCATTAACCAATGCCCCAGTTCTACAATTGCCTGACTTTAACAGACCATTCTTTTTAGTTGTGACCGATGCTAGCGGATCAGGAATAGGAGCCGTGCTAATGCAAGACAACCATCCAATAGCATATTCTAGTTCTAAGCTGAAACCCTCTGAGCTTAAATATTCCACTTATGACAAGGAACTCTTAGCAGTTGTACAAGCATTAAAACAATGGAAGCATTATTTAATGGGTTCAAAATTCATGATAAAGACCGACCAGCAAAGCATTAGACATCTACTTAGCCAACCCCAAATTTTTGACCGTCATATCAAATGGGCTTCATTCATTCAAAGTTTCCATTCTATCATTCAATACCAACCTGGAAAAGAAAATGTAGTTGCCGATGCATTGAGTAGAAGACCTGCAATTCATAATATTTCCATCATATCTTTTGATTCTTTGATTGCTATGAAAGACACATATCACCATGATATTACTTTTCATTCTGATTGGCAAAAATTAGTTCAAAATAATTTCATTCATGTTGATTCATTGTCATATAATGATGGATTCATGTTCTTTGAAAAGAGACTGTGTGTTACTATTCCATTCCGATCTTTTGTTTTGAATGAAATTCATTGTCCCCCATATCAAGGTCATAGAGGTATCATTTCTACATTACGCATGTTAACTGAAGATTTTTATTGGCCGCATATGGATGCAGATGTATCTAATTTCGTTTTTGAATGTCTGATTTGTCAAAGAATAAAGAGACATCATGGTAAACAGTATGGGTTATTAATGCCTTTATCTATTCCATCTAAACCTTGGGAACATATATCTATGGATTTCATTACTGGTTTACCAAATACTAAATCTAACCATGACATGATTTGGACAATTCTAGATAGATTTAGTAAGCAAGCATATTTCATTGCATGTAAGAAAACTTTAACAGCATCACAAGCAGCACAGTTATTTTTGAAAACTATTTTTACTAACCATGGATTGCCGAAAGTGATTATTTCAGATCGAGATTCTAGATTTTGTAATAATTTTTGGATTACACTGTTTGCAAATCTAGGCACAAAGATTGATTTCTCATCTGCATTTCATCCAGAAACAAATGGACAAACAGAAGCCACAAATAGCACTATTTTAGATCTTTTACGTGCATACACTATCTCTAAACCTCAGACATGGGATACTCATTTACATTTATTACAGTTTGCATATAACAATACACCGCACACATCTACAAAGAAAGCACCTTTTGAAGTTATTTATGGATATAGATTATCTACACCTGTTGCATCTTTGTCTAATAGAATACAAAGTGCCGATGATATTGCTGTTATGCATAATAGTATTTTTGATGAGGTCAAGGATATGATTGCTAAAGCCCAACAATCATATACCAAACAAGCCAACAAGAAAAGACAAGCCATGAATTTCAAAGTTGATGATTATGTTTGGCTTAGAATAGAAAAGCGTAGACTGCAAAGTGTAGATAGACATCCAGTTATCAAATTAGCTCCTAGATTCTACGGACCATTTAGAATCATTCATAAGATTAATGACAATGCTTTCAAGTTAGAACTGCCATCTCATTGGAAAATTCATAATACATTTCATATTAGTTTATTGAGACCATTTAGAGGCCAATTACCTATCACCCTGTCTATGAAAACCCACCTTTACTAGAAGAAGAGACTGAAATACTTGAACCAGAAGCCATCATAGACACTGACTACATGACCACTAGAACTGGCCGAAGGTATTCTAGATATCTAGTAAAATTCAAGAACCATCCTGTAGAGGAAGCACAATGGATGCACGCTAGAGACTTAAATGCTTTCCCCACTCTGTTAGCTCCACATTGAGCTAATAGCAATTGAGGTCAATTGCTATCCCACCCCGGGGGTATGATGCCAGGAGGCATATTCCACGGTGGATTCCGTAAACTTAGATGTTCGGGGCTCATACACAAAGAGGATTCTTTGTGCGAGAAGTTGATGGGGACGCCTGTCCTTTTCGAGTGTTTCATTAATTTAGTGTGTACATGGGTGATTCCATAGCGGGTGATTCCGCAAAATGCATATTAAATTAATAAACGTTTATGAGTTTAGAGTGCGCACTCGTAATAAATTAAGGTTAGGATTTATTTCTAACCAGTTGATTTATTTATGTAGCTGAAGACTGCTAGGTATTCACTTTTGTCGGTTTAATTGTATTATTTTACTAACGATTGTGAATGCTTCAGTTGATGTGTAGAGATAGCAGCAGTGGCGGAGGAAAGCATTGGAGTCTAGCGGATTTTCGACTCTTGGACTAGATTTTGATAGGCGCCACGCCTATATTTTGTTATGTCTATTGAGACATCGATTATTTATTATTATTTTGTATGTGCTTATGCGCCTAGATATGTTATTTCTATTTGGACATTGAGATTGGGCGTGCCAGACTCTATGGGCACCGTCCATTAGCTTTATTTTCCTATTTTTGTAGAAAGCAAACTCAAAAGCTAAAAGCTTGTCATATTTTTGTAATTGGGCTATTATTGAGCATGAAGATTGGAAATATACATAAAATACATGCTTTGTGAAGCGCTCACACAAGGCATGGGGGAGATTGAACCCAATTTGTCTCTTGCCTCTTGTCATGCATGCTTTTACATGGGTTTCTGTGCAAAAAGGTAGAGTACTTTGTTCTTGGGGACCTTCCGGGATTCACCACATGAGCTATCTTTGACCGATCTGCGCACCAACCTTTGTGGCTAGAGACCTTGCTGTTGATGGATCTTGTAGAATGAGAGAATTTAGGAATGCCTTGCGAGACTGAGTGCATCGGAAACCACATTCTCTTTTCCAGGCCTATATTTGATTTCAAAATCATATTCTTCTAGCACTTCAATCCATCGACGTTGCCTCATATTGAGCTCATTCTGAGTGAAAATCCATTTAAGACTCTTGTGGTCCGTCACTAAGGAAAATTTGTTACCTAGCAAGTAATGTCTCCAAAGTTTGAGAGCATGGATGATAGCCAATAGCTCCAGGAGGTGGGTAGCATAATTCCTTTCATGGCTCTTCAATTTTCTTGAAGAATATGCTACGAGGCGACCTTCTTGCATAAGTACACATCATAAAGCAAGTGCGCTAGCATCAGTTATCACTTCAAACTCCTTACTAAGATCAGGAAGTTTTTGGATGGGTGCTAATACTAAGCTTTGCTTTAGTTTGTTAAAGCTGGTCTGTTCGGCAAGTGATAACAAATTTCATTTATTTTCGTTTCCATGCAATTGCTACTTGCTTCTTTAGTAGATCAGTCAAAGGTGCTGAAATCAAAGCATAATCTTTGATGAAAATTCTGTACCACCCTATCAACCCAAGAAAACTTCGTATTTCTTTGAAAGAAGTTGGTGTTGGCCATTCTAGAATGTCTTTGACCTTAGCTCAATCTACTAAAATTCCTTCTGCTGAGACAATGAATCCCAGATAGTCAATCTATTGCTTGAAAAATGCACACTTCTTCTTTTTGGCATAAAGCTTGTGTGCTCTCATTGTTTCAAGAACAATGCGAAGCTGGGGTTCATGATCCTTTTCCTGTTTCGAGTAGACTAGGGTATCGTCAAAAAAGACGAGTACGAAGTCATCAAGATAGGACCTAAAGATATCTTGCATTAACCTGTTGAAGGTAGCAGGAGCATTCGTCAGCCCGAATGACATCACTAGGAATTCGAAGTGTCCATACCTTGTACTAAATGCAGTCTTCGGGATATCTTCTTCCTTGATCTTTATCTGATAATATCCATATCTAAGATCTATCTGTGAGAAGATCTTCGCTCCTTGAAGGTGGTCAAGTAATTGGAATGGGGTATTATTTTTTATGGTTGCTTGATTCAACCCTCTGTAGTCAATGCATAGGCGAAGCGTTCCATCTTTCTTCTTTTGGAACAACACTAGAGCTCCCCATGGTGAACTGCTAGGATCGATGTAGCCTTGATCTAACAGTTTCTTGAGTTGCTCTTTCAGTTTGATAGCTTCCGGGATGGACATCTTATACGGCCTCTTTGGGACCGGTGCAGCTTCTGGCATAAGTTTGATTTCGTGGTCAACTTCCCTTTGAGGAGGAAGTTCCGTCAGAACTTCAGGAAATACGTCTGTGTATTCCTTTAACCATGAAGGTTCTTCTCCAGATTCCTGATTCTGATCTAGTTTATTCAGTCTAATAAGATAGACAGGTAGACCCTTTTGAACACCTTTTATTATTCGTGTTGCTTTTGCCGACTGTATTTTTGGCTTACCGGCCTCACCTTGAGTTGTGACTAGTTCCCCTTCAGAATTTCAGAAGGAGACTTGGCCCTTCCCATAGTGGATGTGGGCATCATTGGGTATTAGCCAATCCATTCCGAGTAAACATTCGTAGACACCTAGGTTCATTACCTTGAATCTCACAGAAGTTGGTTTCCCACCTAGTAGGAATTTCACCTTAGCAGTTTGCCTAGTACAAGTGACCTCACGACCATTTGCTAATTTCACAAGTAAGGTAGGTGCATCTATTGTGGCTATCCCTAATCTTTTTGTACAGATTGGTGAAATGAAGGAATGTGTACTTCCACAGTCAATTAGGGTTTTGAAGCTTTTACCTTGATATTCCGATGGAGTTTGGGTCACCAAGAATTAGCGATTTGGACCCTTCTTGTGAAGAGTGGCGTGAACCATTGCCCTCTCAATTGGATCTTCTTCATTGTCCAGCTCCTTGTTGGAAACACTGGAGGTTCTCCCTCTGGCCATAATGGTGGTTCCTTGGCCATGAGCGGCTCTATTTTGACCTTGGAATTGCCCTTGGCGATGCCCTCTGCCAAGCTTGGGACACTCCCTCTTGAAGTGCCCATGCTCATTGCAATGGAAGCAACGTGGGTTGCCATCATTGCTTTGTGTTGGAACAAAGTTGTTGACAGCATTGGCCCTAGCTTTCTTTCTTTGGTCCTGATTCTAACCATGTGCTCTCTTAGTTTGAGCCTTAAACATACCCTTATTCTGATCTTTATAAGGCCAAATCCTATTGTACCTAGGTTTGGTATGCACCTCCTATATTATTGGAGCAGCTCGAATGAGTGCGTCTTGTAGGTCCGTTGGGCGCATTGATTCCAATCGAGCGTTTATGGGTGGATTCAACCCAACACAAAATTTTGACACCTGTTGTGTCATATGCATTGGGGGTACATACTTTAGGAGTGAAACGAACTTCGAATAATATGCTTCAAGGGATAATCCTAGCTACTTCAAGTCATAGAATTCATTCATCTTTTGTGTGCGGTAGGCAGGTGGCAGATACCTTCCTCGCAGAGCTTCCTTAAGCTTATCCCAAGTGACTGTCCCCTCCGAGATCGCTTGGTCTCTGCACCACTGCTTCCACCAAAGTCTCGCTTCGCCTGTAAGCTTAAGTTTGGCGAGCATGGCTTGGTTAGCAGGTGCAGTTCTTGTTGCCTCAAAATAGTCCTCCATGGACTCAATCCAGATCTCGGCATCGGCTTTGAACAGTCCTTCCCTTGCCATCAAACTCGAGTGGCTTAATTTGTTTGAGAAGGAACTTCTCCTCTTGAACCAAAACTGGACTTAGTGTAGGAGTCGGATTTGGAACCTGCACTTGGGGTTGCGTCTGAGCAATAAGATTATTTATGTTAACATCTTATCACACATTCCCATATTATATTGATATGACTAGCACCGCCTATTAGCGAAGTGATTTAATCACTTAACGTCTTAGTTAACATTTATGATCAAGATAATTGTAAAAATTCTTATTTATTTATGAGGGCATAACCCCTTGAGTACACTTATTTTGGACAAGTAGGATAGCCTGATTGACACATCAGTTTGGGGAAAATAGGATTGTATTACAATCGCTACAAGGACAGAATAATAATATGGAGTGGGGTCATGGATTTTCAGGAAATGGTAAGTCACAGGAAGCTTGGTGTATCCCTTCCTTTGATACCCGTTCTTCTCGTAGCGCCCTCACACTTTGATTCTGTCAGCAGAGATTACTAGGGTCACTTATTCATAGACATACTTGTTCTGCTTGACTTGTTGACCGCTAAAATGCAAAGTTGCGTTTATGCGAGCTTCAAAAAAGATGAACAGCTTCACAATCTTTAAATCCTCCATCCACTTGATTCTCTTCAAGTTGGTCTAAAGGTACGCGAGTCGGTGGGCTGCTATGTAGTATATTCCTGAATCTCCCATCCATCTCCATTCCTCATACAGGGGTGAAGGATTATAGATGCAGTCCAAAATATCCATCATGCCAAGCCTCTGACGATCATTCGAAGTGTGCATTGCAGTCATGAACATGACCTGGAACACCAAGAACTTGCTCCATGCTTCATGGCTTTGCAACCCAGCATCCATGAGTGAGAAATGTTTTAAACAGAAAACATTACTCTATTCTACTCACCTTTTCCTGTTTATCCCCTTATTCCCTTTATTTTTCTCCATTAAGTTCCCTTGTAATCTTTAGATCTCACTAGTTCGCTCTGATACTGACTGTAATGTGTCCACTTGTCCACTTGTGGGACACGTCTTAGTAGCCCATCGGGAAGAGAGTCTAGAAAGCGCCACCTAGCACTCGCAAGGAATGTCACAAGGTTTGCGATCTAGGTCTTTCCGAGTCTGCCCCGAGTGGAAGTGTCCGACCATTCCCACTTAGGACCGACCTGAAATCAGGGTTTTCTTCCTATCAGCAAAGTCTCTAGGGAGTAGCTAGCATCGAGCTCCAAATGAACCACTTTGCATAGGAACAATAGAGTCGAAGCGGATTTATGCTGCACTTGGTTCATGGATAATGGGAAACAAGAGGGATGCGAAGCTTAATCTCTCTACCCATAAGGCATAGTCCCATTCCATTCCCCTAAAACAACATAAATCAGGATCCTAACTCTACTGACGCTAGGTCTTCATAGTCTCATTATCACGTCTTTTGAGAAAAGTTCCCAGCTAACTAGGACCACCCTTCTGTAAGACGGACCCAAGTCACGTCCACCGCACTTTCCTCGGTTTGCTTAGTTATCTAATTACCTACCACATTATGTTTGACATGCAAAATAAGCTTCTTTAATTAATCAATTTAAACATTGGTTCCTTCACGTAACTTAGGCACTAACACAAAAAACAATGTCAAGAAAGTTCCTTTTTCAAATATCTGATCTTTATTTATCATAGTCCCGAAATACATCAAGTATCATGTCCGAAGGCTATCCCAGCAATCTATAGGATTGCTGCTCCAAGTTCTGCCCGTAGACTAGTACACAGGCCTCGAGATCCCATCTTGAGTCATGTCAGTCTCTTGTGCGGGATCTCGAGGCAAGGAATTTACAGCCAGAGCCTCCCCTGGCACCCAAGCATCCTCTCGCTCCAAGAAATACCCACGGAGAGACCTCTCGCGGCGGGTTCAGTCCAAATACCCGGTGCGGCTAACAACCCCCTTGGATAGGGCCAAGCAGACAGTCGAAGGTAACTGAACCTGCCTCTCTCTCCAGGCTTTTAACGTGAAGCATTAAGTGTTTTGCCTTGAATTAGTTCCTTGAGCAAAAAAGTACAAACAATATACCTAAGTGTACAATCACGATCAATTCAAAGGTCGTTTGTATGACCAACTGCTAAGATGTGATTCCTTCTTCCCGAATGCTCCCAGCATTCGATCCTGGATCGTTCGCGACTTGGCAAGATTCCAAGGGCTTGGCAAGCTAGGTTGCTTGTTTCCCCTTTTCCTTCAGGTTAGGATTTGTATCCTACCGACCCTATTTATCCTTACCTTAGGTCTCCTTGTAAAATAGGTCATGGACAATCCCATTGTCCTTGGTTGTGTTATCTACTAGGTCCCTTGAAGTACCTATGTACCTTTATCTTTGATCTTAATTGATCAAGATTGTCTATCCCTTTTGACCATGGCTGGTCGAGATGGTTCTGTTTAGAACAGTTCCTACTCCGACTTAAGTATAATCTTCTTAAGTCTTCTTAATAATGCTCACAAGCACTAAGCTTTTACCTATCCCTCTTGAAGTCACCAAGGACTTTGACATGGGATTCATGGATCTCAGTTCCATTTGGTAAATTACAAACAACGTTGAATTTTCCCAACAACTTTAAGGCACGCGATGTAATGCCATGCCTTCATTTCAATGCTACAATTTTGATATAATCCATACGATATTTTATGCCACACATGCGAAGGTACTTTCTATGCATGCAATCTTAACATTATCCTTTATGTAATTATTTACACGATCTATAACCTTCTTGAATGATCTAACTTTATGTGATCATTGTGTGCATCTAGATGCACTTTTAATCTTTTCTACAGATTGTTACATGTATCTTAGAATCCATCTTGCGATATGGAGATGCACTTTATTTCTTTCAATGTCCTCTGAAGTGCATTTTAAGCAAGAACTTGTGCAAGGAACAATGCACTTTATGCAGGAATTCTTGCAAGACGTTTTTGGTAATTTATGATCCAACTATCTAATCAATTTCACCTATTATGATGTCATCTTACAACAGAAATTATCTTGCTCGTTACATACGTCACAACTAAGTTCATTCCTAGGAAATTATCAAACACGCAATTAATGTGATGCATGTGAATATGTTTTTTTCACCCTAATAATTATAACCTATGATTTAATAATAGAACAACCTGGGTTTGGAGTGATGCTGTGATTCATGTGGTATTGATGCCTAATGAACCGTTCGCGGTTGCGGTGCCACCTTGATTCGAACCTCCATCCCCACTTGTAAGGTTTCCAGTCATCTTTGCAGAACTACACTTCGGGGCCATACTCGAAGATGCGTGTATGAGTGATAGAGTTCTCGCACTCTCCTTTGTAAGATTCCCGCCGCCTTTTCTTAAGTGGAGGATGAGATTGAAGGGGGGTAAGGGCGTATTTTCAAAGATACCAAGAGGGGCGTGTGACCTCTCTTTAAGGAGGGGGGAAGAAGAAGCTTCGAGAAGCTTCTCTCTCTCTCTCACTCTCACTCTCTCTCCCTCTCTCTCTCTTCTTCTTCTTCTCTTCTTCTCCTTCTCTCTCTCCCTCTCCCTCTTCTTCTTCTTCTTCTTCTTCTCTTATTCTCTCTTCTTATTATTCTTCTTCTTCTCCTCTCTCTCTCTCTCTTCTTCTTCTTCTTCTTCTTCTCTCTTCTTCTTCTTCTTCTTCTTCTTCCTCTTCTTCTCTTCTTCTCCTTCCCTCTCTTTCTTCTTCTTCTTCTTCTTCTTCTCCTTCTTCTTCTTCTTCTCCTTCTCTCTCTCCCTCTTCTTCTTCTTTTTCTCCTTCTTCTTCTTCTTCTTCTTCTTCTTCTTCTTCTTCTTCTTCCCTCTCTCCCTCTTCTTATTCTCTTCTTCTCCTCTCTCTCTTCCTTCTTCTTCTTCTTCTTCTCCTTCTCTCTCTCACTCATGGCCAGGGGGGCGCGCCTACTGGAGACCATCGAGGGGGGGGTTCTGACGACGAGAGAGGGGGGTGCTTCCTTATAAGGCGAGGGGAGGTGGTAAGGGGGGAGATGGCTATTCACAACCGCCACCGTCCACTTGGGGGGGATGCATGCCCCCCCCTTTTCATTAACTCCTGTCTCTCTCTCTCCCTACCATGCAGTCAGCAGGGGGAGAGAGAGGGATAAAAAAATTTGTGTTAATTTTAAAATTATTAAGGGGGGGTTCTCATGGGGGGGAAGGCACAGGAGCACGGGGGATATTACATAGCTAGAGTGGGGGAAGATTGGTTCGATCATGCTGAAAAGCATTGCCCTAGGGTTCCAGCATATGTAGATGGAATATTAGTGGAGCACGCTATCGTGGACACTGGATCCTTCGTCAATATCATAAGTTCAGACTTGATGGAGAGGTTAGGTCTAGAGATCCAAAAAGATGGCTCCACACTTCTTAGGATGGCTGATGATAGTCTAAGACAACCAAAATTTCATTATTAAGGTCCACGTTATAGTTGCGAGTGTGGAATGCTATCTGGACTTTAGGATGATATGGTTTGCAGGACATCCTAGCTATCGAGTTTTGCTAGGTAGGCCATGGATCTTACGGATAGACTATCAAGTCGATATACCCACTGGTCGAGTGATTCTAGGTCGAGGTGCCCATCATGTAATAGTGGATGCTTACCCTGAGTCTCCTTAGAGTGAGAGAGCTCCACTATCCTCCACTAAACTAGAAACAATAGATGATCCATCTGGTAGTGAGACGTCATTGAGCGATAGATCTAAGGAAGGTTCCACTACAGAGGATATTTATCAAATAACCTTGAATGAGCCGATAGAGCCTCATGATTGAATAAGAGACACGGACGTTATTGAGCTGGACCTTGGTACGCTAAATGATTCGCTGCCAATCAGATTGGGTTCTATGCTCAGTTTGGACAAGAGAGAGGACAATGTGTCCCTAATTCAAGAGTTCTGCAATATCTTTGCTTGGAGCTATGACAAACTTTGAGGTATTCCTCCCAGTTGAGCTGTGCATACTATTCCTACAAAGGAAGGTACCCGTCCTGTATGTCAGAAAGTAAGGCGTATGCCTTTTGAATTAAGGGACGAGTTGTACGAGGAACTACAGAAGTTGCAGAAAGCGGGTTCGATCTTCCCTGTTCAGCATACTGAATGGTGCTTACCAATTGTGATCAAAAAGAAGAAAAATAATCAAATTCGTCTTTGTGTAGACTTTAGAGAGCTGAATAAGCAGACTGTTAAAGATTACTACCCATTGCCATTTATTGACCAGATTTTGGATCAACTAGCATGTAGGGAAATATATTCGTTCATGGACTGCTTTGCAGGGTATAACCAAATGGCGATTGTTGAGCAAGACAAGCTAAAAATGACATTTATTACAGTCTTCGGTACCTTTGCGTACCATATGATGGCATTTGGGTTGTGTAATGCACCTGGTTCGTGGCAAAGAACAACCGACAAGACCTTTGGTGACATCTCCCCAGAGGAGCTGAAAGTATTCATTGACGATCTGGGAGTAGCCACCGTAAGGGATAGACAGTTGATCATTTTGCGGAAGTGATTTGAGCATTGCAGACAATTTTGCATAGCTCTTAACCTGCAGAAGTGCATCTTTGGGGTCCCTTATGGGCTCTTGTTAGGCCATGTGGTCAGTTCCGTAGGGATTGCGACTGATCCTGAAAAGATCAAGGTCATAGTCGCCATGAGTTCGCCACGTACTCCAAAGGAAGTGCATAGCTTTCTGTCATCAGTAGGGTATTATCGGAGGTTCATCAATGCCTTGACAGAAATAACATTGCCGCTGATAAACCTATTTTCCTTTAACTGTCAGTTTACATGGACTGATGCTTGCAAAGTGTCTTTTGATTATGTGAAGCAGGAGCTTGTCAAAGCACCTATTTTAAAGCACCAAAAAGGGGTGAAATGTTCTATATATTTTCAGCAACAACCTGTATAATATCAGCTGCTGTTTGGCCCAAATTTGGGAGGAAAAGTGGTACCATCCGATAGCTTTTGCTAGTCGGAAGTTGGGTGTATTGGAAATTAACTACACCTATATGGAGAAGTTGTGCTTGCGATGGTATTTGCGACCAAAAAGTTCAGGCACTACATTCTTTATGAGAGGGTGGTTTTTTTTACAAAGGCGGAAGGGCTTCGATTGTTGTTGAATAAGTTACAGCCGCCGCGTTTAGCAAAGTGGTTAATCACTTTGCAGGAATTTGATTATGAGATTAAGAGCAAGCCGCCAAAGCTTTAGGGCATTGTAGAGTGTCTTGTGGATTTCGGAGAGCCAAAAGAGGTCGTGGTTGAAGGAAGTGACATGGAAATTTTGTTCAAGATTGATACGGCATCTATTCCCTCCTGGTATGCTGCTATAACACACTATCTTTTTATGGGAGAGACTAGAGCTGGGTTATCAAAATCGAAGAAGAGGAAAATTAAACAGCACGCATTGAAATTTTCCTTGATCACACGCACATTATATCGGCAAGGTGTTGATGATATCTATCACCGATGTGTGATGCCTGACAAGGTTCCCTTTATTTTGGAAGAGTGACTCCACTTGTGGAGGGCACTTTGTTGGGCGATTAATGGCACAGAAGGCTTTATGAGCTGGTTACTGGTGGCCGTCCATTTTCCAAGATTCCTTTGAGTACGTTAAGAGATGTGATACCTATCAAAGGCATGACAGCAGAGAGAACAGGAAGTGACCACTTACGCCTATTATGGCTATCCTTCCATTTGAGAAGTGGGGCATTGACTTTGTAGGTCCTATCACCCCATCGTCTACTATTTAGAAGAGGTATATTATAGCAGCAACTGATTACTTTAGAATTTGGTCAGAAGCACGGGCGACGAGACATGACAATGCAAAAGAGACTGTATGTTTCCTACTTGAGCAAATTATCTGTCATTTTGGTCTGCCAAAGGAAATAGTATCGAACCGTGGAACTCACTTTTTAAATAAAGTGATTAAAAGTCTAATTGAAGCTTGGAAAATCAAGCATGACAAGATGACCCCCTATAATCCACAAGCTAATGGACAAGTCGAAAGTACCAATAAGCAGCTTGTGGGGATCCTATCCAAGATAGTCTCCGAAAAGAAGCAGGACTGGGATACAAAATTATATGTGGCGGTTTGGGTGTACAATACGACATTTAAACGAGCCATTGGCCACATCCCATTCAAATTAGTTTACGGGGAGAAGTGTGTCTTGCCCTTAGAAATTGAGTTGCCGACCATTAGATTCGCAATCAATCATTCTCTGGGTGATGAAGATGCCCTATTTGAGTGGTTTATGACTATAGCCCACTTGGACGAGCTCAAATTGCAGAGTTTGTTGCACCAGGAGGTAGCTAAACGCCGGATGAAACAGTTGCATGATCTGCAAGCGAAGAAATATACTTTTAAAAAGGGGCAGTTAGTTCTATATTACGATGTGCATAGGGAGCTGTTTCCAGGAAAGTTGGAACCTCGATGGATGGCCCTTACAAGATAGTTCGGATAGGTAAAAATAAGTCCATAGTTCTATTAGCTGATCTACAAGGAGTGGAATTTAAGAATAAGGTTAATCTTAATAAGGATAAACCTTATTATTTTTAAATATGCTAACGTGCTAAATGCATTACATGTTTATGTTGGGGTTGATTTGAGACCTGCAGGAGAGCTTAAATTGGTTAATAGGGCAGTTAATTTCTTATTTGGAGCACCCATATCTCGAGCAAAGATATCATCAGGGGAGGCTTATCTAGTGGAGCAAGGGATATAAAGTGATTGAGCAGGAAGATGGTACCTTTGTGTGGGAAATTAAAGTTTTCTGCCATCACTGCTTACAAATCTTGACAAGCATCCATGTTGAGCTTAATGAAGATGGTGCGATGGAGTCGTCAATTCATCCTCTAAATATGTTGAACTTTGACTATCACAATTACGAATAGGGGAGTTTCTTGATGGCTGGTTATGTAAACCCATTATGGACGTATACATTATACTTTGATGGAGCATCCACCCCAGGGGCCCTAATAGAAAAGGAAGTGTTGGAGAAGTTATCCAAGGTCCCCAACGTAGAGTTACAATGAAATTAGCTGCTTAGCCTTGATTATGGGATTGAATATTGCCAAGAAAGGTGGCATTAGGCGGTTGTTAATAAAAGGGGATCCCCAGCTGATCTTAAATCAACTCAATGGGACATACACAGTCCGAAATCCTCTCCTTCGTATGTATCATCGAACTGCTATAACCCTACTTGATGAATTTGAGAGCATATCTCTTCAGCTGATTCCACGTTATTGGAATCAGTTTGCGGATTCCTTAGCTAATTTTGCTTATGAAGAGGACCTCTTTTTCAACTACGGTCCTAGTCCAGATGTTGCTATTGATAACGAGGCAGGACCTGATCGCTTGTGGGGAATGTTATCAGACCACACGTTATATGGCAGACGATGGTCGATATGGATGATGTAAAGAGTAGTTGAGACCCATCTACCGTTGTTATCTTGGACCTATAGGTTGATCCGACGACATGTTATGCATATGTCCTTGCTATATATGCAGGAGGTATATGCCATAATTTGATGCATTTAGTTTAGGGCTGAGAGCCCTATTTCCCTTGGAATGGAGTGTATTTGTGTATATTTGCCTTTTTCCAAGGAGGGATCTCTATGAGCTAGTTTGTTTATTTCATTAAGCCGAGAGGGCCAGTTGCTTTAAGTAGTTAATGTCTAATTTCTTTAGGCCAAGAGGGCCAGTTGTTTTCAGGTTTTAATAATCTATCTCTTTAGGCCGGCCTGTTAGTTTGTAGTGAAATGTGCTACTTCTTTAGGCCAAGAGGACCCTATCTCTGTTTGGTGCAGGTATGTTTGATGCTTTGTTGTTTTAGTGATTGCAACGTACAGGTTGACGAAGTCACTGGAGAGAGGCTTTGCTACAAAGGAGCTTCTTGTGGCCATTCTAGGTGGTTTTGTCCCCTTTTCGAGTTTTTCCCTTAAGCAATTAATGATATATGTGTGAGTAAGTGTTACTTTCTTTTGTTTGTTGGGGACCGGCACTTGAGGCATGAAGTCCCAGGTTTAGGCTCTGTATGTCTGGCAGAGGTTTGAGTAGTCATTGCCTCCTTCCAAGACATTGCCAGGTATTGAAAGACCTATTTTAGAAGGCAGTTCTAGTGACCTTATTCTACAGCCCGCTAGGCAGCCGTTCTAGGAGTTCTTGCTTAGTTGTGAGGCAGCTAGAGAAGCCTGCCATGAAAAAATGATGATGATAAAAAGAAGAAAAAACCCTGAATATCTCAAGGACAATATATATATATACAAAGGTGTGTAAAAAGGGGTTCTAACCCCTATAAAAATAGAAAAAGAAAAGAAAAATTTCTAGTGATGTGTCTATCACCTTGCGAAGGCTTGGTAGGTTCCTGGGGACGAGTTAGACCCAAGGCCGATGCTTTGCCCTTCCTTGGGGTGACATGTTGCCATAAAAAAAAAGAAAATAAAATAAGGTTGGAGTGAAAATAAAAGTGAGTGTTAGAAACGGATTAAGTGTCACCTAGCGAGGGCTTGGTAGGTTCTTGGGTACCGAGACAGGACTTGAGGCCGATGCCCTATTCTCCTTGGGTCACTACGCTCAGCTCCCTCCTTTTTACACGCCTGAGTATGGAAAAATAATAGCCTAAAAGAAGAAATGTGCTAAAAGAACATATTTCTTGCTCAGGCTATAGGAGTCCTCGCCTAGTAGGAGCTCCTGGTTGAGTTGTCCTTAGTTAGGTAGGTAGTTCAGACCAGCACTTAGGATGACTTGTTTGATCGTTCTTTTTAGCTTGGCCTACTCCTTGTGGATTTCATGCCTTGGTTTTGACAGGGGGTAGGGTGAGAGCTGTAATGTGTTTTGTTGTGTATCTATTTTGTATTAGCTTGATGCTCTTTGTGGTTCCCTTTATATGTAGATCTGTTCGTGGGATTCGACAGGTTGAGTCACCCTATCCGCTTGATGCTCTTTGTGGTTGTCTTTATGTGCAGATCTGTTCATGGGATTCAACAGGCTGAGTCGCCCTATCCCGTGGTCGCCAATGATTGATGATTTTTTATGTCGAGAAGTGCTTAAAAATAGCCAAAAATTACGAATATCATGGGAAAAATGGACTTCATTGAAGGTGGCGGTGGCAATCAGTACGATTTTAAGCGGCAAGTCCCTAAAGCACAATTGCTAATTTTCATGGAAAATCAAAGGGTGGCAGATGGCCGAGCTGGAGTTTTCCTAGATACAAAACAACGTTAGGAATCCAACGCAAGTCTCAAATCTCAATTTTGAGGTCATTTGATCCCCCATTTAATCCCCGCAAGGTTCGGGATTGTGAAGTGGCTAATGGATCTAGAAGTCGAAAAGAGGGCGATGGAGCCCAACTTTGTAGATTTCGATGCCATGGAACCACCCGTCCAGATGGATCTCGAATCCGATATCATTTGCCCCTTCAAAAGCAAAAAAACCGCTTGTCGGAAGTGTGAAAGCAAGAGTCATGAACTAGATAATTTGATTAAAAGCTTAAAAGCTCTTAACAAAGAGCTTAATAACCAAGAATGAAATGCCATGGGGAGGGGGGGGGAGAGTCAGTTTTTCGGCACCTCCCAAATCCCCATTTTTCAGGGATTTCTAATCGGTCTGAGGCAGGAGGAATCCTCCTAGCCCTGAGATGCTTCTATCCTTCGCCCTCCATTGCCATAAACGGATCAAGGAATGATGCACTGAGCAAAGAGATCAAACTCTAGTCTTTCTCTCTCCTCCATCTCTCTCCTCTAAGCGGTGGTTTGCATGCAAGAAATCAAGAAGAAGAGGGGCTAAAGGACGCTTGTCCGGCTGTGATCGGATTGCTTCAAGATGAAGAGGAGGCTAAGGAAAGAGGTTCAGCACTGAAGAATGGTTGCTGGTCGTGGTCCATAGGCTACCCAGAATAATTATTAAAAAACCCACAACATGCAAGACACACGGTATGCTCCAATTTTACAAAGAAATTTGATTATTTTTGTTGTTTCATGGTCCAAATGTTGTTCGTATGCGATGAATTATAATTTTAACTTTTTTTGCATCATTTTTTAGGGCTGTAACTACAAAAATGTAGAACCCATGATGATTTAGAGCCGTTATTAATTCTTTAAAACCCGTAAAATGTCATTTTTAATGAAAATTAGTGGTTTTTTTAAATTTTGAGTTTGGAGAAAGGAGTGAAAATGGGATAAACTTAGAGAAAATGTTAAGTTTCAGTCAAAATAATAATTCAATACAAATAAATTAGAAAACACCTATTTTTCATGAATAATAAACAAAAAAAATAGCAAAAAATAGAGAAATTTGGAGTTTTCATGCTTAAAAAATATGAAAAAATAAGATTTATGTGCATGAATGTTTGGTGAGGTTAAAGCATGAGGTTAAGCCTCAGTTTGGCCTCGTCCTTTGTGTTATAGTACGTGTTTATTGTTTCTTACATAGAAAAATGACATAAAACAACCATTTATACCTATATACCGCAGCAACACCTAAACGATGAGGAGGGAATAAAGATTGTGTGATGAACTAATTGTTGAAAAGATACAATTTCTGATTTCCCTCTTTGTGCATAGCATTTAGGGATCGTTCCATAATTAAATATAGGCGACCAGTAGCATAGAAGTTCCGGTGCTAGTCCCTAAAGCAGCGCAGCACATAACGCTTAGTTAAAATTCATGAAAGGGCTGTTTTCGGCACCTCACATGGCTGGTTTTTTAATCATAAAATTGTTGTGCACAATCATCATACATACACCTTGCATCAAGCATGCCACATGGTATCTCCTAGAATGCATTGCAATTGATTAATAAACTTTGACCAACATTGAGAGGACAAGAAACCCAAGCTATAGGTCTAGACAGGCACTTCCGTTGGGGAAATTTTTGTGAGGCAAATCAAAATCTCCTGGAACGCTGAATTATGAAAGAGTGGAGTTTGTGCATTATGTTTTATATGTTGGAGGGCCAATCCCCGAGGTGTAGGAGAGTCGTAGTGGAGCCGCGGCAATCAGCCGAGAGGTGCTTCCCTATGTGTGTATTACGAGGAATTATGCCTATATGTTATGGGATCTCCCTCTGAGGAGAAGGGAAGGTGAACATTGGACTACATATTGGATACAAACGCGGAATCGTCATAAGCATTTAGTACAAAGTGAGTTTTAGACGCTCCTAGCCCACGAGGCCATGTGGTGGGGTTGTCTGTCGTATGCATGAGGTCCCGCTAGTGCCATAGCCAGTGCTGGCCCATTTTAGGTCCCATCATAAATATTAGGACAAAGAAAGTCTTCATCGAATAGAAGTCCTATATATGAGGATAGAGAATGTCTTCATATAATAGAAGCATTTTTGGGAATTGGGGAGCTAAAATCTCTAGCTAATAACTACAAAAGATATAATTGTTAGAGAAGTCAAATCATACACACTTATGGATGACTAGTTGTATATAAGAGGTGTTGATAATATACTCAGAAGGATACTATACAGTTTTAACCTACTTGTTTATTTTCCTATCATGAAGAATGATGTGGAGCTCACTTTGGTTTTGAGTAACTTAAGGAAAAATCATGATAATAAGACTTAATTGGCCTAGTTTGAGTGCTAATGTTTCTCATTGGTGTAAAAGTTATAATGCTTGTCACTCATTTGCTAAAAGAATATTGATTCCAGAACTTGTTAAAGCTATTGTTGCTTATGAATCATTCAAGAAATGGGATTTAGATTTCATTGCATGGTACTAAGACATGGAAATCATACATCCTCATTGCAATAGATTATATGATGAAATGGATTGAAGCCAAGGCTATTAAGAAATGCAAGAAAGAGGATGTAATCTAGTTTCTGATGGAGAACATGTGTTGTAAGTTTGGCATACCGTTGGAGATAGTGATAGATCAGGGCCATAGATTCAAAAATGTGCTAGTATAGGAATTGATAAAGAAGTTGAATTTGTCACACATGTTTGTTAACCTTTATTACCCCCAATGCAATGGGCTACTAGAAGCATTGAATGGGACTTTCATTTAAGTTGGTAGAAGATCATGGTTAAGAGGTTGCAATGCCCATGAATGCTATGTTTTCCACTATGGAGTTTATAAGAAGGCATCAATTAGATCAATCAAAGTTGGAAGTTAACAAAGGATTGAAATCACATACATTATAGCTTGATAGACAATGAGCAATGAATTGTTATTAGAAGCAATTTCTAAGAAGGAAGGAATGCTTTAATGCTCAGTTGTTGAAGAGAAAAGATCTTGCATAAGGAATGATAGTTATGAGATGTGATAATAGTCTAGATTATATTTTCTAAACGTAGTTCCAAATAATGTGGGAGGGACCCTTTGTGATCAAGAAAGAGTTGGAAAACAATACCTATTTGTTACAATATTTGGATGGGACAATTCATAAAAGTAGAATCAATGGGTTCCATTTTAAAAAATACATTTGCAGGATCATGTATATATAGGTTGCAAAGTAGGTTACTATAAATTACAACTTTGGACAACTTTGGTGATTTGAAATCTATATTAAGTGGGGAGTCTCTAATCATGGATAGCATATTCAGAACGTGCTTTCACACATAAGGAACAAGCCTATCAATTTTGGTAGCAAACTGAGTGAGTAGATGGAAGATACATGCTCAGGAAGGTTAATTCCTATAGTGGACTACACACAGGAAAAGAGTGTTGTACCCTATTTAGAGTTTTCCTTAGGTTGAAGCTTTGGGAATTTTCAATTGGTATCTTTTGGGAGGTTGTAAGTTTGGAACTAGAGCTACAATTTTCCTTTGAAAAGCTCAGAGATCCTAGTTATGATAAAACATATGAGCAATTTTATACAAGGCTATCCTAATTGATTGAATTTTGGGAATAGAAAACATATATTTATTATGTTTGGTTTGGGTCTCCCAATAAAGTGATCTTTCATACTTTGTGTTCCAAACCAAGGGGGTGGCTAATCATGGTGGATGAAAAGTTTCAACCCAAGATGCATAATTGAATGTGGACAGATTAGATAGGAAATGCAAATATCTTTTGACTCTTCAATGCTTATCTATAGCAAAAGCTATATTAATGAAGTTTTTAAATAATATCTTGCATGTTTGCCACATGGTTTTGCCACTTGGCTTTCAAGTAAATGTCCTTACTATGGTTTGTGCAATGAGTGGATTTTGTTTGCTACTTGGAAAAAGGAGAAATAATGATTAACCGTATCTATGTTAAAAAGAGAGGAAAAACATGAAAAAGAGGTTTCTTAGAGGTTTTTTCAATTCATAGAAGAGGGAAAAAAGAGAGAATAGTTTTTAGGTGTTTTGGCAAGCTATAGAGAGAAGACTTTTTAGGGGTTTTAGCAAGCTATAGAGAGAGAGAAAGCTTGCATAGTTGAGGTCTTTGCTTTTGGAGCTAGATGGAAATGTGGATGGAGACAAAGCTTTGAATTTGTCTACTTCTATAATTCATGCATTCTCTATGTTTGATAGGAAGGGATTGTTTCCTTCTTCTTTTCTTTTCCTATTAATGAAGGGAAGTTAATTGACAAACATGCTTGCTAATTGTGTTGTTTTTAGTGCTAGCTGAAATAACACAAGAGCTATTGTAATGTTGTGTTGCAGATGGAATATGACAAATGTTTTCTTGAGGCCATGGGTTTTTGTGACAGTTGAAAGAGAAAACAATGAGTTTTGAAATTTGCATGTTTTAGAGCTATTGGTTATCCATTTGTAGTGTTCTTATTAGAGATAGCTTGCTAGAAAAAATAACAATTTTATGCAAAAATACATGTTTGAATTTTAAGAGCAATTTGATAGTCTACTATCTTGCAGATCTTGAATTCCTACAATCATGTAATTCTTGCAATACTATAATCTTGTAAAATCGGAAAATATGCACTATTACAAACCTAAACTATTGAAAGGCTACACACGGATTTCTTTAAAGAGTAGGTCATGTAGGAATGGTTCTAGTGCATTTGTTGTTTTGTCAACTCAAGTGTTTTGCCCTCAATATTTATTTTGTGGTGTATGGTTGGGACTATTAGAGACCAGTTACTAATTTCACTTGCCAATAAGTGGTGATCAATAATGTTAGCCCCATCTATGAAGAAGCACCAACGAAAGGAGAAGGAAAAATAAAAGAATTGGAAAATTCCAATATGTGTGAGAAAAGGGAAAAAAAGAGAAATATAAATATAGGTTGTAGTTTTTCAAATTAGAAAATCACTTGGGATTATGTTTGTACAAGAGCACCAGACTCGCTCTTGTGCAAGTTGTATCAGTTACTCATTGCCAAACTAGTTGATAAACCAATAAAAGAATGTAAATGGTATATGATAGTGAGAGAATGTTGGTCTAGACAAATGAAAAAGGAGAGCACCCAAAATTTGAGGCCATGCATAAAAACTGGAAAGTGAATGGATAAGCTCGTTCTTGTGGTGTGCAATCTCGTGAGCCCTCTTCTTGCTTCTTGTTTGCTTCATGCTTGTGTGTGTATGTGTGTGCGTGCGTGCGTGTGTGCGTGCATGTGTGTGTGTGTGTGTGTGTGTGTGTGTGTGTGTGTGTGTGTGTGTGTGTGTGTGTGTGTGTGTGTGTGTGTGTGTGTGTGTGTGTGTGTGTGTGTGTGTGTGTGTGTGTGTGTGTGTGTGTGTGTGTGTGTGTGTGTGTGTGTGTGTGTGTGTGTGTGTGTGTGTGTGTGTGTGTGTGTGTGTGTGTGTGTGTGTGTGTGTGTGTGTGTGTGTGTGTGTGTGTGTGAGGGAGGGAGGGAGGGAGTGTGTGCATGTATGTGTGTGTGTATGAGGTAGAGTGAGGGATCACTTGGAGAAGTTTTTGTTTCCTCCTCTTCTTTTTCTTCTTCTTCCATGTCTTCTTCCTTGTAGAGCTTGTGTAGCAATCAAGGCAAAGGAGATGGAGCTCACTTGCAGTGCATTGCAAGGATTGTGGAGCCATCGATGAGTCTTCAATAGATAGACAGTGGAGCCATCGATGAGTCTTCAATAGATAGACAACAATGAGAATGTAAATTAGGGAGTTTACTACACTTTCTTGGAGAGAGACAATGACTAGGTGAGAGATAGCCATAGCCACATTTCTCAAAATGCTTGAAACAATAAGCGATCCACAAGCCCGATGGTCTAGCTCGCAAGAGCGATAAAATTTTGGTTATGTTGTCATAGGACTATGGATTTGAGCAACAAGGCACATAATTTCTATGCCCTATGACAAAATAGGAGCTTGTATGCTGAAATGCCATGCAAACTAGCATAAAATAGTTGGATCAAGAGGCAATCAATTCGTTCATGTGTGTTGGTAATTTAGTTGTGGTTGCGTGTGTTGGATTTTTTGTGAGAATTGCAGGGAGGTAGAACCAGTAAAATAAGGTTCCAAACCTTAGAAAAATCTTTAAAAAATATAAAACTTTTAAGTCCCTGCAGGTTGATAGAGAATAGGAAGCAGGGGGTTTCCACAAGTAGTATGGCCCAAAAGCAAGGTTCTTGCTTTTTTTTTTTTGCTTTCTTATGGGATCTAGCGTTGGACTTTAGAATTATCTTTTTGCTTTATGCATTTGGGCCTTTCGCATTTTGCTTCTTGGAAAATCTTGGGAGAGGGGAGAGCTATAGAAACAAGATAGGACAAGAGAAGGGAGATCATAGTTGGAATCTTGTAGTGAAGAAGGAGCGGAAGAGCAAAGGGAGAAGGCTAATCAATTCTACTCCATCTTCATCTTGAACAAGCGAGCTCCCAAGTATGACTCCCATGAGCTTTGAGGATTACATTTGATTGTTTCCTATGCGTAAGGCATGAACTTGTCCAGAACAAGCTTTCATAAGGTCTTTAAGGCTTTCAAAATTCAATTATAGCCTAGCAAACTTGTTTACCTATGGCCAAATAGATTGAATAAGACTTGGCGTGGATCTCAAGGGCTTATGATAAGCCTCGGACTATGGATACGGTTCACTGACTCAAAGTTCAATATGCTAGAAACTTTCATGTGGAATTTAGTCAAATTTAGGAAGAGAATTTGTAGGCCTTATTAGTGGTTAAGAGGAATCAAATCTAGGAAGAGAATTTATAGGCCTTATTAGTGGTCAGGAAGTCTATTAAGGCTAAAGAAGCTTAGGCCGGTTACACACCAAATGGTGGACACCCAATTTGCAAGTATTAACCAATCAAAATACTTCTTTAGGAGTTGAGTGTCCATAGTCCTTCACACATTAGAGAGGACATGACATGTTGTTTGCCTTTTAAACATGTGAACTCCCTGCCTTTTTGGATAGGGGGTCTCCCCCGCCACTTTTTTGTAAAATGTATCATTTTGGCATGTAAAATCTTTGTGCCCATGTCTGTGCCCAATTTAAAAAATTGCACACCCACACTCTAGGTAGGGATTGGGCATCTGCCATTTGGTATGTAACCAACCTTAGAGACATTTTCGAACATGTAATGATGCTCGATGGCCTAATAAGGCCTTCATAGACATTCAGATGGAAGGGGCATGCTGTGAGGGTCACATTGCCATTCTGACAGTGACACAAAATCCTTACTTTGTTTGGGGAATCAAGCCTTAAATATTGCTTAAGGCCGATTGAGTGATGGCCAATGATGAAAAGCATGAGCCATAAGGCTTGAGGGGGCATCCATTTGAGAGGCGTGAAGCTTAAAGGGTGAGATGTAAGACCGAGTTGATCATCTAAGCCATAAGGTTTGAGGGGTCATCAAGAGGGAAGATTAAACACTTTAAGGAGGAACCGCCCAAGCCACTTAATGGACCGTTTGAGCCATTAGGCTTAAAGGGCAAGATGTCCATCCAAAATTATTAAAGGGTTTAATGAGGGGCCCCCCAGCCACTTAATGGGCCATCAAAGCCATCAAGCTTAAAGGGCAAGATGTCCATCCGAAAGGCTTAAAGGGTTTAGGGGTGAGACGTCGGGCTTAATGTCCAAGACATAAGGCTTAAGGCTTGAATGATTTAATGAGGGGCCATCCAAGCCATAAGGCTTAAGGGGCCATTTGAAAGGAAACAAAAACAAGATGATAGGCTTATTGAGGTTGATTGGCCTACGACTAATTGTGAAAGCAGTGAGATGCAAAGGCCTTCTAATCGGTCACCTTGGAGTACGTAGGCAAAATAATTCGGCCAACTGAATCCTGCACTAGGCCTATGGGCCTCTTTTAAATCCAAAAACTACAAATATGGCATTGCCCCCAAGGCCATCATGTACTAGAATGGTCAATAGCCCTTAAAGTCTACCTTGAGTTATTGATTGGATATTAAAGGGCCTCTAAAGCCAATGCGGTGATCATGGATCTCACCAAGTGATGAAACAACCACTAAGCCAACAATGCTATCATCAACAAAGTTGAGGAGCAAGAGTTGCAATCTTAGATCCCATTGGTTTTAGCTTGTTAACTGAAGTTGAACTCAAGTAAGTTGCACTCACCCCATTGACCACAACTTGTAGGTGGCTTGCTTTAGGCATTGCTACTTGACTTGGAGAAATGAGGGGTAAGGCCTCAGCAGTTTATTGACATGTCCCAATCCAAGAGGCCACCAACTTTGCAAAGCCTGAAAAGCTAAGAACCTCAAAGCCAAGATAGGAGAATTCTAACTCACAAGACTTATTACGCCATGTAGGCCTAGGGCATAGCCGAGTAGTTCCATTTGGCCATTTGACAAGTTGCAAAAAACTTGGCCATTACTTTTCATAGGGCACACTTGTAAACCTTCAAGGGCCAGTTTAGTGGTCATCAACCCAAGTATTGGTACTCCTTGTAATGATGAAGGTACACACACTGACTATCATCATAACTAGGGTGGAATGTGCTAATAATCATCCTTTCATCTCATGCAAAGCTAGGTTACAATCAATTGTTAAGTGCCCATACATGTCATACTCAAAATGAGTAGCATGATCACACTCTCTATAGCCTTGTCCATAGGCACACACCACTCTTCATGAGTTGCAACCAACAAGTGGGTATCAACTCATTCACTAGGCAAGTGTGTTCTCACATCTTTCCTTCTTGTGGGCAATCCACATTGCATAGGGTCACCATAACATTAGGGGTACCTAGATCTTGCGCCAACCCATGGCTGTAACAAGCAAGATACATAGAAACTAGGGGTTAAGTACCCAGTCACACTAACTGGTGTATATAAGGTGTAAGAGTCCCAGATTAGGGAAAGCGTTATTATCAAGAACATACTCTTGACCTTCATCTTCAACTTCCATGGCTTCTTCCTTCTCTCCTCTTTTCTGGCTTTCTCTCTCCTCTTCTAGTCTTCTCTTCTCTTCTTCTTATTCTCTTTCTCTCTCTTCAACTCTTCTCCTCTCTCCTCTCAGCTTCATTCATTACAAGTGGTATTAGGGCTTTAGGCTTTATTCCTTTTCTTCTTTCCCCTTTCTCCCTTTTCAAATCCCAAAAACCCTAGTTACTCAAGTTATAGGTACATGTACAACAAGAAGGACTATAGTTAATCTTAGCTTTTTGGAGCAAGTAGGAGCTATGGATGGACTCAAACATATCTGGAGGTAAAATGACTAAACTAGCAGGTTGTCACTTCTTTTTATGCAAAATTTAGGAGTTCCTGGCCAAGTTTAGAGGCCTAGGAGTTGGAAGAGAGCAAAAATCCCAGTTACTTTTTGCCTCATCCCCCCTTCTCTCTCTTCTCCTACAAGTTGCCATGGTTGCTTGCCACAAAAACCTCCAAAATATTGCTTGAGGTTCCTAGACTAGGCATGCTAACCTCACCAGCTCCAGATCAAGCACTCCTAGGTACAAGGTTCCTAGGCTAGGAACCTCGTACCTTACCCAGATCAATCACTCCATGGGAATGCCCCAACCAACCATGCTTGCTTGATGGAGAAAATGGGCATCATGATGGGCTATGCTTCAACCGTCTCCCCAAGCACTGAAGAAGTATGTTAATCTGATCTTAACCTCTCATATTTATCCACTTGCTGAGCTTAATCCCTTTGTTAGAGAGATTAAAGATTGCATAGGCTTTATTATTCAATCTCTCTTGTATTCATGCATCTACTGAAAGTCAATATTTCCATTTGCTTCCTAATGCATTATAACTAATCCTGAATCAATTGTATTAGCTCACATTAACCCCCATATTTATCTTGTGTGCCTTGGATAAGCCTCAAAGTGAGTAATAGCCTTTGTAAATGGGTAACTGAGTCATTGGACTACCAAGGTAGCCCCTATCCAAGCCTTTGTTCATCCTTGCATCTCATGAAATGACCCAATGTTTCCTTTCCAATGCATCTCATGATGATTGCTTAATAAAAAATGTTTGCCATGTATACTTCAACTGAGGAAAAAGGTGAATGTAGGTGAGGTGGTAAGATAAAAGAGAGCCAACCCTCCCTTACCACTTAAGACCATGAAGGGGTACACAACCCGGCTCGAAGGGAACTTTGCCCACCTCCTGGTGATTCAAAGCCTGATACTTGTATGCAAGTGTAGGTACTCTCCCATGATCACCCCCTCTCCTGATGCAATGATCCCCCTTGGGACACCCTATCATTACTAATGGCACCCATGTATAACACTTGAAGTGCATGCTGTTAGAGAGATGTATGGCAGTAAACTTCACTTATGCATTGATGACACAGTAGATGGATATGCAATTATGCTTTGGGATAGTCATCAGTGTGCTTGGGATGCTATTCATGTTGTTGATCAGGACTCTGAGCATATGACTCATCCATATAATGCTTTTGCACTAAGAGATAGACAGTGTTTTTGGTCACAGTCAAGCAGGACAGTCTTAAAGATCCTATTATAGAAAATTATGTATTGCATTTGGGAGTAAATTCTATAGCTCAACTAAAAGAGGGCTTCATCCCCTCTAGTTTGAATAAAAAATCTCCCCAATTAAAGCTTCGAGCTGAAAGTTATGCCCATTTTTGTGCACTAGGGTCACTATGGAGACACGGTGCAGAGACCAGACACAATAATTTCATTGTGGAATATTCTGATCATTTTTTGTCATCACAAAGATGAATAGCTCATCTCAAAGAGTACATTTTCCCCTATTATCTGAATAAAAAATCTCACCAATCGGTTTCCTACCAAAAGCTACAACCCATTTACTGACAGCCGGTTGTCTTGTGGATTGTATCCAGATGGCTAGCCAAAAAGGTAAAAGTAAGGCCCACATGAGGAACTCTAGAGGGATATTAGAGACTTCATGACCTCCATGAGAATGATGAACCAAGCTTGGCACAAGATTACCATGGTGATATGCATGAGGAAATGCCTGATACATATCCCTATAACCTGCTCAACCACACTCTATATTAGGATGAGCTATGTCACATGGAATGGCATAATGACGTGGTCGCCAACCACTGCCAAATGATGTCCAAGTTTGATGAAGCGGTTGAGAAAATGGCCCTCTCAAACTTGAGGACTCAACAAAACTTGGAGCATCTCACTACTCTTGTTGCTTGCTCAATTAGCTACAGCTTCATCCCAAGAGAAGGAAAATGACGAATCTAGATGTCCACCACGAGCCAGGACCATTGCAGGCATACTTGGTGTTAAGGGAATCCCCTCTTCTACCTATGAGATTGGTGAACCCTGTCATGTGCGTGATGAGCCTCTATTGAGCTCCCCCATTAAACCATGTAGCCAACACCCCACTAAGGCCCTGTCCCACCCTTGGTAGAAATTTCCCCACTCTCCCTAGGAGCCCCCATGCAACCTATATGAATCAGCCCCATCATGGACAGTATGGTACCAATGGCTTGCATGGCAATCATGGGCATCATAGCTATAATGGACAACATGGGATAAATGCACCACATGGTATGTATGGGTAGCAAGGCATGTATGGACATCATGGGATGTATGGGCAGCAAGGGTTTCATGGGCAACAAGGCCCTCATGATCTATGTGATAATATTATCCTCACTAAGTACAATGGGCAATCTGTCAAGATTGTTGGAGAGAAGGAAGGAGTCTCACTTGTAGCTTTCTTGCTTGCACAATGGGGGAATACACACAAAGGTGGAGGCTGAAAACAGTTTTCCTCTTCTTAGTTGTGTAAGCCAAAAGAACTCAAGTACAAAGAAATAGAAGAACCCTATATATGGGTCTCTAACCAAACTCAACTAACTAAGGTGGCATACTAACTGAGCCACGAACTAGAGTAGATAAGGATAGCTGTCATCTAGCTATTATTCATGGGCGGTGTACCAACTGCATCTGTAACTGACAAGTCGGTGACATAAATGCACAACGGTCACCCTGGCATATCACGAGTGGAGCTCGATATCTCAACACTCCCCCTCGAGCTCGATCCCAATTCCTGCACACCAAGCAGGTCTCTGAACTTGCGTAGCTTCTCTGTGCCCAATGCCTTTGTGAATATATCAGCTACCTGATCCTCTGTGCTGACATAAACTAGATCAATAAGACCTAGTAAAACCCTCTCCCGCACATAGTGATAATGCACCTTAATGTGCTTTGTTCTAGCATGATAGACTGGGTTATTTGCCAAGTTTATACTACTCATGTTGTCACAATAAATGACAACTGGCCCATCTGTAGGCTGATGCATATCATAAAGTAGCTTATGCAGCCAAGCTACCTCACATGCAGCCATTGCTGCACCCCTGTACTCAGCCTCTGTGCTCGACAAGGCAACTGTAGGCTATTTCTTGCTGCTCCAAGTGACTGCAACACTCCCAAAAGAGAACACATATCCACTGGTAGATCGTCTATCAGAAATACTACCAACCCAATCAGCATCAGTATATCCATGCAACTGTATCTGAACCCCAGTCTCATAAAATAGTCCATACTGCAATGTGGACTTCACATATCTGAGTATGCATCTAGCCGCATCCAAATGCGGTTTCCTTGGAGCCTGTATAAACTGACTTACCAATCCAATAGCATAGCTCAAATCTGGCCTGGTAATAGTCATATAAATCAAGCTTCCTACTATGCGTCTGTACATTGCTCCAAAGGAACTGAAATAGGCTTACAGCCTCTGTCATCCCATATTTGGACAACATGTCCAATCCATATTGCCTCTGCAAGAGCTGTATCCCACTTGGTGATCTAATCACCTCAATGCCCAAGAAATAACGCAGCTCTCCCAAATCCTTCATCTCAAACTTCTGCTTCAATAGCATTTTCACATGAAGGATATATTCATCACTGTCACCTGTCATAATCAAATCATCAACATAAATGACAAGTAGCATAATACCTTTCTCTATTTTTCTCACATAAAGTGAGAAATCTGCCTTGGAAATCTGAAAGCCAATAGTGACAAGATACTGTCCTATCTTGTCAGACCATGCTCTAGGTGCTTGCTTCAAGCCATACAAGGCTTTCTTCAACCTGCAAACAAACTCAGGATGAACAGCATGCACATAACCTGGTGGCTGCTCCATATAGACCTCTTCTTGCAAATCACCATGCAAGAAGGCATTCTTTACATCCATCTGATGTAAAGGCCATCCCTTTGATGCAGCCATAGCAATGACTGCTCTTATGGTTTCCATCCTTGCAACCGGACTGAATGTTTCTTCATAGTCAATGCCATATGTTTGTGCATACCCCCTAATCTTGCCTTGTATCTATTCACAGAACCATCTGCATTGTATTTCACCTTATAAACCCACTTATAGCCAATTGCATTCTTACCTTTAGGCAAAGGTACCAACTCCCATGTAGCATTTTCTTCCAAGGCATCCATTTCTTCATCCATGGCTTTCTCCCATTTTTATTTTCCCATGGCTTGCTCAAAAGAAGTGGGTTCTGGTTCCTGTATCACTTTGACCATATATGCATAGTGAATGGCTGTCCATGGCAAAGAATGTGAACCACTGCTAGAGGACACTCTAGGTCCACTAATATTTTGTGACTACTGCTGTGAATTCTGTGCAGCATTACCATTTTGTGCATCTACATCATCAATCATATTTACTGGTTTATACCAGCTACTCATCTCATCAAAAACAACATCTCTGCTCACTGTAAACTTACAAGTAGAAGGGTTATAGCATCTATACCCTTTCTGTTGCAAAGAGTAACCAATAAAGATGCACTTCTCAGCTTTTGGATCCAACTTGGATCTCAACTCATCTAGCACATGAACATAGGCAATGCAGCCAAAAATCTTCAAATGAGAAATATTTGGTTTCCTACCAGTATACCTCTCCTCTGGAGTTATCCCATGTATTGCTGCAGTGGGAGTCCTGTTCATTATGTAGACTGCTGTAGCAACTGCCTCAGCCCAATAAAAATCTGGTAGGTCTTTTTTATTGAGCATGGCACGAGATACCTCTCCAATATGCCTGTTTTTCCTTTCTGCAATTCCATTTTGTTGTGGGGTATGATTACATAAATATTGTTGCTTTATGCCATGCTCCCGCAGGAACGTTGCAAACTCATTTGAGAGGTACTCTCCCCCTCCATCTGACCTTAGGAATTTTATTTGCAGGCCTATTTCTTTTTCAACCATAGCTTTAAGAGTTTTGAAATGCCCAAAAACTTCACTTTTCTTTTTCATAAAATACACCCAAACTTTTCTGCTATAGTCATCAATAAAAGTGACAAAATAATGGCAGCCTCCAAGAGATGCAACTTTAGTAGTCCACACATCAGAGTGGATTAATTCCAATGGCTTCTTACTCTCTTGAACATGTCTAGGAAATGGTTTCCTTGCATGTTTTCCAAACTGACAGGCTTCACATACCTTGTGCATTTCTGCAACCTTGAATTTTGGCAATCCTGCAACAATATTTTGGGCCTGCATTGATTTAAGTCGCTGTACATTAACATGACCAATGCGTTTATACCAAATATCAATATCTGCAACTACACCGGTCCCATGTGCAAACATTGCTGCACTCAATTCAGACATGTCTGCATCCAACGTAAACATTCTGCCCTTCTTCTTTCCTTTTGCTATCAAGCGACCTTTATTTTTCATATCCTCAACAAAGCATCCATGAGGATTAAATCTGACTTGCAAGCCCTGCTCAACCATTTGACCAGCAGAAACCAGATTCTTGGTGATATTCAGGACATGAAATACATCGGACAGGTATTTCTTTTTCCCATCTTGCATAGACAAAGGAAATTTTCCAATCTGCACAATAGGATGTGCAGTATCATCACCAGTCTCCACAAATCCTGGTTTTTCCATTTTCCTTGCATCCTCCATCCATTCTGCATGACCTGTCATGTGGTTTGATAAACCTGAGTCAACATACCATACATCGTTGCTTTCTTTTGCACTTATCATAGAATTATTCATGTGCTGCACCATAAACAAATGCTCATTTATGTCATCACCCTGTCTACTAGAAGATGCATAATTCCCTTGTTGCGGTTTTCCATTCATGATGTCATTCTGCTTTTTATAGCAGTCTTTAGCCATATGACCCATTTTACCACAGTAGCATTCAACATTACTGTTTGCATTTTGGCCTCTTTGCCATCCACCACGACCTCTTTGGCTCCCCCTACCTCTAGAGTTACCACGTCCTCCTCCATAGGACTGGTTTTCTTGAGTTTGCTGCACATTCTGATTTCTACCACGGCCTCCAAATCGGCCTCCTCTACCTCTGCCTCTACCTCTTCCAGCATTTGAGTAGAAGACAGCTTCTTTTGAAGTTCCTCCTGAAGAAGATGCACCACCATTTCTCTGCTCCTTAGAAATTAGAAGAGCAATCAACTCCTCAAAATCAGGAAATCTTTCACGGACGGAAATGGATGTTCGGAACTGTGCATAATCCTTTCCTAGACCATTCAAGGTCACTGAGACTAAATCATCATCTTCCACTGGCGACCCAATGGAAGCAAGTGCATCTGCAATCTTCTTCACCTTCATGTGGCAGTCATTGATGCTCATACTTTCTCTTTGCACATTGTGCAACTCTTGCTTGAGCTGCATTTTCCTGGCTTGCGTATTTGTGCTATACATTTTTGACAAAGTATCCCATGCCTCCTTTGGCGTACTTGCATCCTGAATATGCACAATCATAGAGTCTGAAATGCTGATAGATAGCCAATACATAACTTTCCTGTCTCTCTCATGCCATGCTTTAAATGCCTGCATTTGCTGTTGATTGGGAACATCAGGAAGAACTGGTTCTTCTTCATTTCCTGCAACAAATTCCCAATATCCTTTTCCCATAAGGAAATTCATCATTCTAAACTTCCATGCTTGGAAGTTGTTCTTGTCAAGCTTTTCAATTACAATCTGTGAAAGAGAATCAGACGCCATTACAGAATACTGCAAAAAATTTTGTCACTGCAAAAAACACAGCTTCACCCTCACAAGGGCAAATCTGCAAAACTGGTGAAAGTGGTATTTGACCACACAGTCACTTCCTAGTGACGATTTTGCATAAACAGGAACCAAGGATGATTCTGTAACTCCCAATGTCTCTGCACACAAGCATATGATGCAATTTCTGTGGTAACTTTTCACCGACCTGTAAAACAGTGGTCGCACAATATAAAACAGGGCTTTTTCCTGAGTGCGTGCAGAAAACTTCCACCTCCAAAACAGGCCCCGAAATGGCCTCAAATAAAAAAAACAGGGTCGCCAAGGGCTAAAGCCCTAATCCGCAGCATATATTTCCCTCTTGCTTCACCGCAAAGGGCGTCTCAACCTGAGACAATGCACTCTTGCAATTTCCGGCTGTGCTACCTGCAGAGATCTGCTCCCAAAACAGAAAATGAAAGCAACACTGCTTCTCTTACCAGAACACTGCGAGCTTGGCTTGCTTTCTTGAGTTCCTTACCACGAACAAGGCTCTGATACCATGTCAAGATTGTGGGAGAGAAGGAAGGAGTCTCACTTGTAGCTTTCTTGCTTGCACAATGGGGGAATACACACAAAGGTGGAGGCTGAAAACAGTTTTCCTCTTCTTAGTTGTGTAAGCCAAAAGAACTCAAGTACAAAGAAATAGAAGAACCCTATATATGGGTCTCTAACCAAACTCAACTAACTAAGGTGGCATACTAACTGAGCCATGAACTAGAGTAGATAAGGATAGCTGTCATCTAGCTATTATTCATGGGCGGTGTACCAACCGCATCTGCAACTGACAAGTCGGTGACATAAATGCGCAATGGTCACCCTGGCATATCACGAGTGGAGCTCGATATCTCAACACAATCTCCCTCACCATCAGACTTGGAGGAATGGACATCTAAGTTGGAGTCCTACTTCAATATCTACCCCCACACTAATAATCAGAAAATAATCTTTGCTTCTCTCCACTTTGAAGGATTTTCCCAAACATGGTGGTGCTGTATCAATTGAGAGAATCATCAGTTCATTTTGACTGGGAATATTTTAAAATGCATATGGTCCAAGTATTTGTATCCCCTATGAAAAAATAGCAGTTGGCAAGACGGTGGTACACTCTTGACCAACATAACCTCACTATATGTGAGTACACAAATCAATTTATGAACTTGACCATATATGTAGAGAGCATTAATGATGATGCTAAATTGCACAAGTATATCTATGGGTTGGAACGGAGCCTCTCAACGGATGTCATGGCCCAAAAGCCTACCACACTATTTGAAGCAATTGAACTAGCTGAGAGATATGCAAGGAAGTACCATAAGAATGAAAATTCTACCACACTATTTGAAGCAATTGAACTGGCTGAGAGATATGCAAGGAAGTACCATAAGAATGAAAATTTTTAGCAAGGTTCTAGACAAACCCGCATCCCTTTAAGATCAGCCCCATATGGAGGTGGTTTCCAAGGCACTTCTATGCCTAATAATAGCCCTAGAATACCCACTTACCCCACCTTCCATGTTGAAAGAAAACATGGCACTTTTGGGACAACATTTAGCTCTAATGCTGAGAATAAGTATGCTGAAAATAAATAGTCCACTGCATCACCTTCACATGGCTCCAGTAGCCAATGTTTCATTTCTCTGGATGTTGTCAACGAACGGAAGGAAAAAGTCCTATGCTTTAAATATGGGGATAAGTACACTACTGACCATGCCTCCAAGTGCCCTTACAAGATAGCTAAGGTCAAAGTCCATAGCATGCATGTCATGGAAGATTGGCACAATGATGAAGATGACCTACCCAGCAACCATGTTGAGCATGTTGAGGATGTGGATCACGAGCAATTCTATGACCTGGAGAATGGGTTTCCTTTTGACCAGGGTAGCTGTCCATCTATCACATACACTTTATCTGACGTCCCACCCACCTATGACTTCCCTTTTCTCCATCTCCTTGGATGCTTGGATGGGTTCTTGGAGCCCTAACACCCTACGCATTCAAGGAAGTATCCACGGGAAGCATATCTTCATCCTTGTGGATAGTGGTAGCACTCACAGCTTTGTCAATAAATCAACCATTGGCTAGTTGAAATGCATCCCTACAGAATTACACCACCCCTTGAAGGTCCAAGTAGCAAATGGAGAAGAAGAAATCAGCACACATGCTTGGCTAAAAATTATGTGGCATTGGTTTATCTAATTGTACTAGATATGGGCCCCATTGATGTTGTCTTGGATTATGATTGGCTGAAACAATTGGGGAAAATTGCTATGGACTTCTCTTAGCTCTACATGGAGTTTATGATGCATGGATAGCCCATTCACCTAGAGGGAGTTCAAGATCATGCTGATTTTCAGCTCATTACAGCAAAGCAACTCAAACGGGAGTTTAAGAAATGCTCACAAATCTTTGTCTTGCAATTAAGGACAGTTCAGGTCAGCCCTCTAAAGTATCTAATGATTCAACCTTGCAGGCCCTACTTGACTTACTTGAGAAGTATAGTGATCTGTTTTAGATGCCTACATCCCTTCCCCCTAAAAGACAAGTCAACCACCCACTGGATTTAGAGCCCCATTCCAAGCCAATGAACAAGCAACCTTACAAACTCTCCAAGTGTGAACGTGAAGATATTGCATAGAAAGTCAAGGAGTTGTCAAAGATGGGTTTCACTGAACCAAGTTCTTCTCCTTATGCATCCCCTGTCTTGTCAGTCAAGAAGAAAGATGGCTCTTTCCACATGTGCATTGTCTATAGAGACTTGAACAAAATCACAACAAAGAATTGCTACCTCATCCCACGGATTGACGACTTGCTAGATGAGTTGAAAGGGGTATGCTTTTTCACTAAGATTGACTTACGCTCTGGCTACCATAAGATTTGTATGAGGGAGGGAGATGAGATAAAAATGGCCTTCAAGACCGATCGTGGGCTTTATCATTTTCTAGTGATGTCTTTTGGGTTGACTAACACCCCCACCACATTTTAGAGCCTCATGAACAATATCCTTCAAACCTTTTTGTTCAAGTTTTTGTTTGTTTTCTTTAATGAAATCCTCATTTACAACAAGTCACCAAAGGAGCACATGGCACATGGCAAAAGGGTGTTTGATATATTAAGAGAGTATCGGCTCTTTGCTAAGGAGAGAAAATGTACCTTCATGCAAACATTTGTGGAGAACTTGGGACACATTGTGAGAAAAAATAGCATACAAGTTGACTCGAAGAAGGTGCAATGTGTTAGGGACTAGCCCACTCCATCCAGCCCACCACTTCATTGCATGGCTTTCTTGGTCTCTCTTCATTCTATAGACACTTCATTAAGCACTATGCCACCATTGCAGCACCTTTGACCTGATCGATTAAAAAAGGAATCATTATTTTGGGATGCCACTACTGCTGATCATAGCTTAAAGGACGTGCTTACTTCCGCCATCCCCATCCTTGTTTGTCCTAACTTCCCTAAGATGTTTACCATTCATTGTGATGCTAGTGGGTAGGGGTATTGGTGCAGTATTGTTGCAAGAGCATGGTGTGATTGCATTTGAGAGTTGTAAGCTTAATGAGAAGGAGATGCAAATGAATGTGTATGACCAGGAGATGTTGACCATCCTCCATGCTATCAAGAAATGGCACCACTATTAGTAGCGGCAGGCACTTCCAACTAAAAAGTGACCATTGAGTCCCCCAATACTTTTTAACTCAATCCACTTTGACTCCTAAGCAAAGGCAATGGGTGGCAACATTACAAAACTATGACTTTGACATTTCTCACACTCGGAGAAAAGATAATATCGTGGATGATTCACTCTCTCTCTCGGATGTGGGCATGTAGAGTATCCTCTATTTTAGAGTTGCATAGTGATTGGATTGAAGAGCTTCAAGAAGCTTATTTGTTAGATGATCACCTCAATCACATCTTCCAAAAATTACAACATGGGGTCATGGTTGAAAACTCCTAATATCAGCTCAAGCATGGCCTTATTTGGTCCCATGGTAAGATTTCCATCCCACACACTTCCCCCTTCACATAGAAATCATGGAAGAGATGCATTATTGCCCCACTGATGGTCTCTTGGGTGTTTTCAAAACATATGACATGATTGCCAATAGCTTTCATTGAAAAGGCTTATGGAGGGATGTCAGGGACTTTGTGACAAATGTGTTCCATGCCGAACAGAACAAGGACAATACACTCAAACCCACTGGTCTTTTGCAACCCCTCCCTATTCCAGAAGGGAAATGGACTCGTATCACAATGGACTTCATCATTGGCCTTCCCGTGACCAATAAAGGGTGGAGTAGTATTTATGTGGTGGTTGATCACCTCACCAAAGTTGTAAGGTGCCCGCCCATCGGCTTCCTAGGCACTCTTTTAGCGGTCTATCAAGGAACAAATCTAAGCATCGCTGCCCGGCACTCCCAGGGAATGTTCCGAGTTTTGTCGCCTAGGGTTTCCCGAATCCACCTCGCAACGGAACGTTCACGACCGAACCCACTAGGATCGACCTAAAATTCAGGTTCCTAGTTGTCAAGGTCTCCTGTTAGCATTCTAGCGTCGGGTTTTGGACATCCTACTTTATGCAGAGATACCCAATCCGAAGCAGATCCATGCCGCACTTGGTTCAAAGAGAATGGGAAACGAGAGGGCTGCATTGCTCAACCTCTCTACCCATAGGGCATAGTCCCATTCCGGTCCCCTAAAATGGCATGAATCGAGGTTCTATCCTAACAATTTCTAAGGTCGAAGACGGTAAACCTTGTGAGAAGCCTCCCAGTTCTCTGGGACCACCCTGCGGTAGGATGGACCCGTTGG
This sequence comes from Lygodium microphyllum, assembly GCF_053477565.2. NCBI lineage: Eukaryota > Viridiplantae > Streptophyta > Polypodiopsida > Schizaeales > Lygodiaceae > Lygodium > Lygodium microphyllum. Next base: position 89,097,433 of record NC_141137.1, read on the forward strand.
GGTTCCGCCCACCCGCTTCCTTTAATAGCTTTAATTTTCTAATTAGGTCCTACCACATTTATGTGTGACACTTAAAGTCAGCTTCATTAATTAATCCTTTTAGGGAACAGGGTTCGTTCGCATAACTTATAGCACAGATACAAAAACAGAGCAAAGCAATCTATTGACAAACAAGTTCAAACAAGTTCCTTAACTTATCTTCAAGTTAATCTTTGTCTCCTTCCCATACAAGAGAAATTATGTATTGCTTCTGTCCAACAGAAGTATCCCTTCTACCCTACAAAAGTAACTGGTCCAATTCACATGGCACCAAAAACTCAATCCTTTATCTAGAATAGGATCTCCCAACATGCCTAGATGTTGGGGGCCACGGAGGTCTTCAACTCCATTCTAGACCTAGCAAGGGGTATCCAGAGCTCCAATTGACCCACAAGCTGTCTAGGAGCGAAACATCATTCCCGTGGTTGGCCTTTTCGCCACTCCACCTTCGGCCCATGAATCGAGCAATTCCCTCTCGGGTTACTACGCGGTGCGACCATGGAGGTGATCCACACGTACAATATATCCTTCCTTAATTAAATCCTTTAAGAATCAAGCACAAACAAGGCATTCAGCCTAATATCATTTTCCAAGAAAACATTACTTTATTCCCATGGCGACTTGCCATCACAAACCCTTGCCATGCATTTACTATAAATCACAAGCACTTGGAGTAATCATCCAAACAATAGCTAACAACCAGTTGAATGTAAAAGCATTTAGGATATTGTTTGATCAACCAACAAAACCAATTGCATTCTTTCCAAAACAATGCAAGAGTAGATGAAATAATATTTTCATCGTATATTTGCTCTTCCCCTTGGGATCTAAGAGCAATACTATGCAAAAATGTTTATTAACACTTCCTTCCTTTGGATAGGGCATATATTAAGGGTTCAAACACTATTCATGGTGTAGGTTCTATAGGTCACTTACCTTGATTGATAACCCAACCCTGAATTTGGATTGGCAAAAGTCATCATTAACCAACGGATCTCAAGACATCCTAGTTTTAATCCCTATGATCAATTTCTTGTACTAGCTCTTAGTCAAGTCATGAGGCAACTAGAAAATTGTTCTCATATATCAACAGGTTATAGGCATAACGTGTGAATACTTAATAAGATAAGTGCGAGATGATCTCAAGTAATTTGACTCCAACAGGCCTTGCATTGAGCTAGAATCTAGTTTTTCTTAATATTTGGGCTCTTAGGCTAAGTACTTTTGAAGTATCTAAACTTTAAACTAGTACTTCTCTATTCATGATTCTTAATGTCATATTCTTTTAGCAATTATGCTATTTATAACCCTTGACTATACTTTAATCTAGCACTTGTATGCCCAATCTTTTAATGTCGTTCTTTTGACGTCTATGCCATTCATAACGCTTGACTAATTCTTCCTTGTAATTGCTCTACTAGCAAATAAGTCATATGTAACTAGGTGCAATTATATTCCTTTAATATATACACTTTACAAACTCCATCTTCCAAGTAGGCGAGATGAAATTTATCATTTCCCATGACCTATACTCGTGCATCGTAGTATGGGGCCTAACGTATCTCATACGAGAATCAAAGCAAGCATCTATTAATTTTGAAAATACATTACTTACGACCGGAATCGCAGTTGGATTGACAGTGATGCCTTTGCCCGAAGCCTTGTTGGTTGCAGGATTGTCATCCGCATGCGACATTCTTCGCTTGGAGGCCATCGTCTGCAGGTAGACTCAAGAGATTAAGAATGTAGAATAGATTCAAGATGGGAGATCGTAAGAGAAGATGGTTAAGTCGAGGATCGAGATAGAGGGAATTGGGCTAATTCTCTTCTTTCTAGCCTCTCGAGGTGACTCTTCTCTCTCTCTCTCTCTCAAGCTCTTCCTCACAATCTCTTAGAGGGTATCCTTCTCTCTACCTCTCTCTCGTAGCCTCTCGGGGTCTCCTTATGCTTTTTATGCCTCTCCCATGCCTCATATTTATAGTGAATTAGAGAAGAGGGCTTGCGGTTGAGAAGTGGAGTTCTTTGTGGAGGGGGGATCTTGGAAAGATCAGTGATCTGATGCTCAGATCATAAATCTGATGGTTCCATTGGCTCCGAAAGGGGGGTAAAACCCCAAGACGCTTGGTCCCAAGACGCTTGGTCGCTTGGTTAGAAAGCTCTTTGTTCACTCCTTCTTCTTTTCTCTGTTCAAAGTGCTGTCCATTACTTGTGTACTGCAATCGCAGCGCGCATGATTTCGCAAATCCTCTCTTTATTTTTTTATTTTTATAAAATCTCCAAACTAACTAAAATATCACTTGTCTTTTCTTTTTAAATGACATCCAGTTCTAAAAATCTCCATATCTTTTTCTTTTAGGATAATATCTAAAGTATCTAAAATACACTACTTTTGTCCAAAATCTAATGTTTTTGGACCATCCAAACTATACATATTAACCTAGTGATTAATATAACTCATAAGTCTCGTTCACGTTGTAATTTACGTGAACGGTAGCTGTGGTCCTTGCCAATTCGAGAAAAATATCAGATTTATGACTCTTGATTTTTCTAAATAAAACATTTTAAATTAAATAAAAATTATCAATAATTAATGTTAGTTAGTTTTTACCTTAGTTAGTATTTAGTTAGTAATCTTACTAACTTATTAATTGACTAACTAACTTTCGAACTAACAAACTACATTTTATTGTGTGGAGATATTACATCCTCCTCCCCTTAGAGAAATCGAGATGTCCTCATCTCGAGAGAACGAGGGGTATCATTTTAGAACTTGTGGGTTATGGGCCCACCATGCTTTCACTGCGCTACTCTGATCTCTCACAAACATACGGTCTTTTGAAACAACAACCTATGGTATTTGATATATCCGAGTCTTTTAGTTATAATAGAAAATTTATTGTAGTTACATCTCATGGATACCTTCTAGGTTTTTCCTAAGCACTTGGTATATTCTAGATCACTGGAGCTTGTACAACTTATTTCTTGTAAGCTCAAGTTCTCTTCAAGTTCCATTAGGACAATTGATATAGTTATGTCCAATGTTGTGGCACTCGGAGCATCGGTGTTTAGGGTGCTTTGGACATTCCCTTTTGAAATGACCTAACTCCGTGCAATAGAAATAGCGCGGAGATTTATCACTTGCGGTCACAAGGTTCTTGGTTGTCCTTGGCAGGATTTTCTTCTTTAGACCAAAGTGTCCTAGGATTCTTTTAGTAGATTGGAGTGGTCCTTTATCTTGGAAACTACATTTCCAGATTGTCCTGTCCTTAGTTCGATACTAAGCTCCATGGAAAATTGGCTTTGCTTATAATACTAAAGAATACTTCCATGCTTCAACATTCTGGTAAGACCCAATCTATATTAGTTGAGAAGAAATGACTTAAGAGAAATTCATGGCACATTATAACTATCATTCCTTGCTAGAGTATCTCTAATCATTTGCAAGTTCTAGGCTCAAAATAGATGCAACTCATAATGCTCAAGTTAACTGTAGTTACAAGAGTAAAGTTTATTCCAATACAAGTTGTATTTCATGTCGATAAAATTTCTAGGATTTCTAATAATCCTGAAGTGGTGTAGTAGGTTCTAAGTCTTCGTCTTCATCTGATCCTCTATATATCCGAAGACTGCACTTGTGTAGCTTCGTTTTCTTGGAGGCTCCATATCTTCTAGACTTAAGTTAGGGAAGTCTGCTTGGACATATCCTAGCTCATTGCAATGGAAACATTGGCGATAGGGACATCTCCTACAGATGTGCCCTATCTCTCTACATGTATGGCATCTCTTACCTAGATCTCGAGAGTCATCTTTACCACAATTTTCCAATTTAAATTCTTGGATGATTGGATTCGCTCGGAGTAATGCATCTTGCAAGTCTATTGGACACATTGCTTCAAGACGGTGGTTCAGAGGAGTGTTTAGGCCATGGCAAAACTTGGATACTTGCTGCGCAATATCCATAGGTGATGCGTATTTTAGTAGGGTTACAAACTTTGAGTAGTAAGCTTCCAGAGTTAATTCTAGTTGCTTTAGCTTGAAGAATTCATTCATCTTCAAAGTCTGGTAGGTTGGCGGAAGGTATTGTCCGCGTATAGCATCTTTCAGCTGAACCCAAGTAATAGCAGCTTCAGAAACACCTTCATCTTTGCACCATTGCTTCCACCATAATCGAGCCTGGCCAACTAACTTAAGTTTGGCTATCATTGCTTGATTGGTAGAGGCAGTTCTCGAAGCAAAGAAATAGTCATCCAATGACTCAATCCATATCTCTGCCTCTGCTGCAATGCCTATCCCTTCTCCATCAAACTCGGGTGCCTTAATTTGCTTGAGAATGAATTTCTTCTCTTGCATGTCAACATTCGTGGGTGCAGAAGGTGCCCAACAGTCAAGCCATACTGCTTAGATTATTTTGTTTGGATATGTCTACAAACCATACATTAATCAATCACGTATCATTACAAAATTTTGCTCTGATACCAACTGTGAGGTGCCCGCCGCCCATCGGCTTCCCAGGCACTCTTTTAGCGGTCTATCGAGGAACAAATCTAAGTGTCGCTGCTCGGCACTCCCAGGGAATGTTCCGAGTTTTGTCGCCTAGGGTTTCCCGAATCCACCTCGCAACGGAACGTTCACGACCGAACCCACTAGGATCGACCTAAAATTTAGGTTCCTAGTTGTCAAGGTCTCCTGTTAGCATTCTAGCATCGGGTTTTGGACATCCTACTTTACGCAGAGATACCCAATCCGAAGCAGATCCATGCCGCACTTGGTTCAAAGAGAATGGGAAACGAGAGGGATGCGTTGCTCAACCTCTCTACCCATAGGGCATAGTCCCATTCCGGTCCCCTAAAACGACATGAATCGAGGTTCTATCCTAACAATTTCTAAGGTCGAAGACGGTAAACCTTGTGAGAAGCCTCCCAGTTCTCTGGGACCACCCTGCGGTAGGACGGACCCGTTGGGGGTTCCGCCCACCCGCTTCCCTTAATAGCTTTAATTTTCTAATTAGGTCCTACCACATTTATGTGTGACACTTAAAGTCAGCTTCATTAATTAAGCCTTTTAGGGAACAGGGTTCGTTCGCATAACTTATAGCACAGATACGAAAATAGAGCAAAGCAATCTATTGACAAACAAGTTCAAACAAGTTCCTTAACTTATCTTCAAGTTAATCTTTGTCTCCTTCCCATACAAGAGAAATTATGTATCGCTTCTGTCCAACAGAAGTATCCCTTCTACCCTGCAAAAGTAACTGGTCCAATTCACATGGCACCAAAAACTCAATCCTTTATCTAGAATAGGATCTCCCAACATGCCCAGATGTTGGGGGCCACGGAGGTCTTCAACTCCATTCTAGACCTAGCAAGGGGTATCCAGAGCTCCAATTGACCCACAAGCTGTCTAGGAGCGAAACATCATTCCCAATTTTCACCACTCCACCTTCGGCCCATGAATCGAGCAATGCTCTCTCGGGTTACTATGCGGTGCGACCATGGAGGTGATCCACACGTACAATATATCCTTCCTTAATTAAATCCTTCAAGAATCAAGCACAAATAAGGCATTCAGCCTAATATCATTTTCCAAGAAAACATTACTTTATTCCCATGGCGACTTGCCATCACAAACCCTTGCCATGCATTTACTATAAATCACAAGCACTTGGAGTAATCATCCAAACAATAGCTAACAACCAGTTGAATGTAAAAGCATTTAGGATATTGTTTGATCAACCAACAAAACCAATTGCATTCTTTCCAAAACAATGCAAGAGTAGATGAAATAATATTTTCATCGTATATTTGCTCTTCCCCTTGGGATCTAAGAGCAATACTATGCAAAAATGTTTATTAACACTTCCTTCCTTTGGATAGGGAATATGTTAAGGGTTCAAACACTATTCATGATGTAGGTTCTATAGGTCACTTACCTTGATTGATAACCCAACCCTGAATTTGGATTGGCAAAAGTCATCGTTAACCAACGGATCTCAAGACATCCTAGTTTTAATCCCTATGATCAATTTCTTGTACTAGCTCTTAGTCAAGTCATGAGGCAACTAGAAAATTGTTCTCATATATCAACAGGTTATAGGCATAACGTGTGAATACTTAATAAGATAAGTGCGAGATGATCTCAAGTAATTTGACTCCAACAGGCCTTGCATTGAGCTAGAATCTAGTTTTTCTTAATATTTGGGCTCTTAGGCTAAGTACTTTTGAAGTATCTAAACTTTAAACTAGTACTTCTCTATTCATGATTCTTAATGTCATATTCTTTTAGCAATTATGCTATTTATAACCCTTGACTATACTTTAATCTAGCACTTGTATGCCCAATCTTTTAATGTCGTTCTTTTGACGTCTATGCCATTCATAACGCTTGACTAATTCTTCCTTGTAATTGCTCTACTAGCAAATAAGTCATATGTAACTAGGTGCAATTATATTCCTTTAATATATACACTTTACAAACTCCATCTTCCAAGTAGGCGAGATGAAATTTATCATTTCCCATGACCTATACTCGTGCATCGTAGTATGGGGCCTAACGTATCTCATACGAGAATCAAAGCAAGCATCTATTAATTTTGAAAATACATTACTTACGACCGGAATCGCAGTTGGATTGACAGTGATGCCTTTGCCCGAAGCCTTGTTGGTTGCAGGATTGTCATCCGCATGCGACATTCTTCGCTTGGAGGCCATCGTCTGCAGGTAGACTCAAGAGATTAAGAATGTAGAATAGATTCAAGATGGGAGATCGTAAGAGAAGATGGTTAAGTCGAGGATCGAGATAGAGGGAATTGAGCTAATTCTCTTCTTTGCAGCCTCTTGAGGTGACTCTTCTCTCTCTCTCTCTCTCTCAAGCTCTCTTTCAAGCTCTTCCTTACAATCTCTTAGAGGGTATCCTTCTCTCTACCTCTCTCTCGCAGCCTCTCGGGGTCTCCTTATGCTTTTTATGCCTCTCCCATGCCTCATATTTATAGTGAATTAGAGAAGAGGGCTTACGGTTGAGAAGTGGAGTTCTTTGTGGAGAGGGGATCTTGGAAAGATCAGTGATCTGATGCTCAGATCATAAATCTGATGGTTCCATTGGCTCCGAAAGGGGGGTAAAACCCCAAGACGCTTGGTCCCAAGACGCTTGGTCGCTTGGTTAGAAAGCTCTTTGTTCACTTCTTCTTCTTTTCTCTGTTCAAAGTGTTGTCTACTGCCTGTGTACTGCGATCACAGCGCGCACGATTTCGCAAATCCTCTCTTTATTTTTTTCTTTTTATAAAATATCCAAACTAACTAAAATATCACTTGTCTTTTCTTTTTAAATGACATCCAGTTCTAAAAATCTCCATATCTTTTTCTTTTAGGATAATATCTAAAGTATCTAAAATATACTAGTTTTGTCCAAAATCTAATGTTTTTGGACCATCCAAACTATACACATTAACCTAGTGATTAATATAACTCATAAGTCTTGTTCACGTTGTAATTTACGTGAAGGGTGGCTACGGTCCTTGCCAATCCGAGAAAAATATCGGATTTATGACTCTTGATTTTTTAAATAAAATATTTTAAATTAAATAAAAATTATCAATAATTAATGTTATTTAGTTTTTACCTTAGTTATTCTTTAGTTAGTAATCTTACTAACTTATTAATTGACTAACTAACTTTCGAACTAACCAACTAACTTTTATTGTGCGGAGATATTACAAAAGCTACCCACTTTATCCCCACTAAGTGATCGAGATGCTAAGTTTATGAGTAACTTTTGGTAGATAGTTTTCACCTCCATGGTTACCAAGCTCACCCCATCCACAGCATACCACCCTTAGACCGATGGCCAGAGTGAAAGAGTGAACAAATGACTTAAGAGATATTTGAGGCACGTTTGCCATGATGTACTACACAATTGGGATGCATGGCTCCACTTGGCTAAGTTTGCCTATAATAACTCACCCACTCTAGCATTGGATTTTTCCCTTTTGAGGCCTTATAGGGCTATAAGGTTTCCCTCTCCATAGTCTTATTCAATGATAAGGTAAACCCTACTTCAGCAATGCAAAGTGAATCTTTAAAAGGCACAAACGCACATCATGAAAATCTATGCTGATGACAAAATAAGGCATTTGGAATTCTAGGAAGGGGAATTGGTCCTCTTGAAAGTGCCTAAGTCCCACTACTCCACTCTCAAAGAGAGCAGTGGTAACAAGCTAGCCCATTGCTTCTATGGCCCCTACCGGATCCTGAAGAGAGTTGGTGACTTGGCCTACTAATTAGAGCTTCCTCCTACCACCAAAATCCACAATGTGTTTCATGTTAACTAGCTAAAACCCTTCATGGGCACCTCATGGACTATGTGGAAGAGCTTCTCGCCATAGATAAAGAAGGCATCATTCAGTATATCCCTGAGGCAATCATTAGGCAATGAGATACGCACTTAAGGTCTCAATCCATCAAGGAGAACCTCATCAAATGGCAAGGCCTACCCCTAGAAGAGTCCTCTTGGCACCCAGCCACCATTGCCAATGAATTTCCTCACCTCCAAGAGGCCTAGTGGGCTGCAGTTATGCCCCCATTTGACCACCCTTTAACTATAGACTACACACTATTTTAGAATCATTTTGTACTTACCCAAATCTTAGACATGTGCATCCTGCCTACGTTGAAAGTACTCATCATAAGCTCCATTTTGACATGCGGCACACACCATTTGGAGTAGCCTACCAAAATTTATGGCAATTTTACCTCAGCAGGCCATGTCATGGACAACATGTTGTCCCTAGTCTTTGCCCACCCATTTTCATTGTAATATGGCTCAAAGTAGTACTCTGCACCCCTCCCTAAGCCCACCCATCACTCCCTCCATTTCTCTTTGTTTTTTAGGGAAAAAACCTTCAAGGTGGGGATGGATTGTAACAAGCGGGATACATAGAAACTAGGGGTTAAACACCTAGTCACATTGACCAGGTAAGCTCCGTTTTGACATGCGGGGCACACCATTTGGAGTAGCCTACCAAAATTTATGACAATTTTACCTCAACAGGCCGATCATGGACAACATGTTGTCCCTAGTCTTTGCCCACCCATTTTCATTGTAATATAGCTCAAAGTAGTACTCTGCACCCCTCCCTAAGCCCACCCATGACTCCCTCCAGTTCTCTTTGTTTTTTAGGGAAAAAACCTTCAAGGTGGGGATGGATTGTAACAAACGGGATACATAGAAACTAGGGGTTAAACACCTAGTCACATTGACCAAGGTATATAGGGTATAAGAGTCCTAGATTAGAGAATGACTTATTATCTAGAACATACTCTTCACCTTCATCTTTAGCTTTCATAGCTTCCTCCTTCCTTCTCTCCTCTTTATTGTCTTTCTCTCTCCTATTCTAGTCTTCTCTTCTCTTCTTCTCTTTCTCTCTCTTCAACTCTTCTCTCCTCTCCTCTCAACTTCATTCATTGTAATGGCATGCTAAGTAAGTGGAGAATTGAGGTAAGGGACGTCGCACTCAAACACTAGTAAGATAGAGTTGAGTGGCATTGTGGGAGGTTTGAGAGAAACTAAGTGGTGCAATTGATACTCTTAAGGGTCAAAGCATAGAGGTGTGAAAAGCAAAATCTCTTCATTTACTCTACACCGTTAGTGGATATCACACACTGCCCAGGGTTGTGACTTGGAACCACACTAAAAATCATTGATCTTTGCTAATTCACCCACAACGTTTCTAAGTCCTAATAGCAAGGAGAGGCTACTTCATTTGGATGGTTATCCCAAAACTATGGCTATTGCAACTCATAAAGAGACATTGACCTTGACATGAGAGTGAAGTAGTAATAATACCCTTAGTAAGTGGTGGATGGGTAAGTGCAGTACCCTTTGAAATTGGGCCAAATTTTGACTTTTGATGGAAGGGCATTTAGGACACAACAATGAGAAATAGATGGGAAACTGCCAATCAAACTTGACCAAGGTTTGCAAATAAAGACAAAAGTACTTGCCCCAATAGGACAGTGAGCATCCACAACCACATAGCCCGTACACTTGAATGTTATTGGGAAAAGTGAAGAAACGTGACTGAACACCCAAAAGCAAGTTGTGAGGTCGATAGTGGCATTGTGAGAGTGCTTTCCTTGCCTATATTGACTAGGGATACCAACAAGGGGGAGTGTCTAGTACCATGAGGATAATGCGTGAAGGACCACATCTAAAAAAATTCAGAATTGAAACTCTAAGACAAACACAAGTCTTCTAATCACAAGTATCACCCACTCTCAAAGCTTCATCATGAATTGGTGCTTGCCTAGCCATGCCGTGAGCCCCTTCATATGTGAAATAAACTTGCTTAGATCTTCTCCCTATTTATACTCCAAGCTAAAAAACTCAATCTTTAGAAAGATATTGGAGTTCTTCCCTGTAGCACCATAGAGCCTTTCAAGCTCATCCCACTTATCCTTGGCAATGGAGAGTTGGTCAATGTGATGAATTAAAGATTCGTCCAAATGAAGCATGATCATGGCATGAATTAAAGATATTGGAGTTCTTCCCTATAGCACCATAGAGCCTTTCAAGCTCATCCCACCACTTCTCCTTGGTAGTGGAGAGTTGGTCAATGTGATGAATTAAAGATTCATCCAAAGGAAGCATGATCATGGCCTGAGCTCTTTCATCGTCTTTTACATCAAGGGGATTTGAGGGATCAATAACTTTTGTCCCTTTTATGAAGGGCCAATAGCCTCGTTCCATCATTTTATATTTTATAAGGACTTGCCAGGGATGGAAATCTTTTCCATTGAACTTGCGAATTTGAGGCCTTATATCTGCATAGGCCATGGCCATTATAGGAAGGTCTTACATATTGCTTTAGGCAATGGCAGTGTTTAGCCCTTTACAGGTGGCCAAGTACGAACCAAATAGCAAAATTGATAGCCCTACAAATGATAACCAACTTTCAAGCTATAAAGATGAAAAAGGTTGGAAATCATACATATGTAATATCTCAAGATAATATTTTGGTGGTCTTATTCTTTGAACAACCCTTGATTTAAGTTTTACTATTTTCCTAGGTTTCAATGAGGTGAACTTTGACTGGGACTTCTAGCTCCTCCCCTCCTTGTGGTTTAGTATACGAGCATTTGGTTGAGCAAGGTCAATTAATGACCTCGACACTTGATGAAGATTCTGAGGAGATTTCAATCACATCAGTATTCATAGGGTAGTAATATTGATGTCACTAAATGCCTTTTCAGTGCTTAGAAGCACTCATCTCAAGATTGAGATGTTTAGGTATTACCTTGTCAAGCTTGGTGAGACACGACTTATTACTGGTATTGAAATCACGCTTCTCGGTGAACTTATGATGTCCCCCGAGTGTTTGAGCTACTCACAAACCATGAACACACTTCAGAGCATATGCATCAGTGATTAGAATCACTGTTACTGATTATAGATTGAAGAAATTGAAAAAATAGGAAGCTTGAAGCTTCTTGGCTATGGCTGCCAAAAACCTACAGTTAGGTTTTTGCTCACAACAGCCATAGAGGAGGAATTTATTCAAACCCTCTTAGAGGGAGATGGCCCACTAGGGGGCTAACAAAGCCCCATGATAGCCACCACGATTGCACCCACTACAGGCCGCATGAAGGAGCTGACATAGAGGTTGAGAAATTTGCACCAAATTCACGATTTCTACAATGACGTCTTCTTGGCTGCCCAATCTCCACATTTGACATGTCGTGCTGAAGTGCCTTGTGCTAGGGATGAAGTCTTTAGAAGGAACCTTGAGCTAAAATTCTCTCCTTTGCTCTCCCTAGGTCCTCCAACTGAGGTGGATCAAGGTGTGGCTATGGTGGTCAAGAGGCAAGAGGTAGAAGTTGAAAGCTCATGTGCACATAATGATGTAAGGAAGTTGAGGGAAGTTGAAGGATCAGAGGTGGCTTTGATACCATGTGGAAAATAAGAGTTGGAAGCATGAAAGAGTGTGCACAAGAGGGAGAGAGAGAGAGCTCAAGTATAAGAAGAAGATCTTGCTTAGTAAGTTGTTCAAAAGTACAACTAGTACACTCCCCTCCACTGTGAGAGTGACCTTTAGGTAGTATATATAGCCTCTAGAGAAGTTAGGGTTAGGGTTCCCCCTTGTTCCCTTGTCCTCCAGTTCATTTACACCTTGCTACCCTTATCCTCTACAGTATAAGGAGAGTTCACATGCTTACTTCTCAACAAAGCCAAGAGCTAGAAGAACTTAAAAAGCTAGCTATCACACTCACTCCTTCTTTCTATGTAAATGGCACACTCTCCATCTTCAATGGGAACAAAAGGGCTGCCAAATCATGACCATTGCCAAGTAGAGACACGCTATCAAAACCTCTGAGTATGACCCTACTTACAGAGCTCCTACCTCCTTTAGAATATTGGCTATCACTTGCAATCGACCCTTAGAAGATCATGACATGTTCGCAGGATCAACTCCGGTGACTTCCTAACTGATGTCCTAACCTACATTACCCACATAGGCATTCAACCTCATGACATGGACCGACATGCTCACTTGAAATATAACCCACAGTTTTATGCTTGGCTTATGCAAAAGTGAAGCACTACAACATGTGCTTAATGCCCTTCACCCTTCATCCTCCAATCCTAGGAAGGATTCACATCATTCCTGAGGGAAAGGGGGTAAGGTGGAAAAGAAGACATGGATGAAGGTCAACTTATGATCAAGGAAAACTTTAGTTACCTAGCCCAGTCAAACCCCTACCTCTTGTAAGCATTATACCCTCTTACGAGTGTCGAGCTATTCTCAATTTAGCATCAAATTTAGCCAAAAATATGGGGGATAACTTGGTCACTTGCATTAGACAATTGGATGCCACCTTCACTATGCTTGCTAAAAGCTATGAGTGGTTGGACTTAGGTCTCCTAGAAGAGCTTTTAGAAACCAATGTATGCACGCTCCCATGCACCTAGAAAGAATCTAAATTCATGTTCATCAAAGTCCCCATGGTAGCCAAGGAACTAATGGCCAATGAGATTTCTCAAGAGCAAGCTCGCAAATGGAGGCTAATCACCTCCTATAGCAAGAGCAAAGTCTCTGCCACAAGCCAAGAGCTAGAAGAAGCTAAAAAGCTAGCCATCACTCACTCCTCCATTCTACATAAATGGTATGCTCTCCATCTTCAATGGGAACAAGAGGGCTGCCAAATCATGACCAATGCCAAGCAGAGACACACTATCAAAACCTATGAGTATGACCCTACTTACATAGCTCCTACCTCCTTTAGAATATTGGCCATCACTTGTTGCAATTGACCATTAGAAGATCATGACATGTCCCATCCCTATTTAGATCAAATCCTTATCAAGAGAGAGCTACAAATTTCTAGTAGGATCAACTATGGTGACTTCCTAGCTGATGTCCTAACCTACATTACCCACATAGGCATTCAACCTCACGACATGGACCGACGTGCTCACTTGGAATATAACCCACAGTTTTATGCTTGGCTCATGCAAAAGTGAAGCACCACAACATGTGCTTAATGCCCTTCACCCTTCATTCTGCAATCCTAGGAAGGATTCACATCATTCCCGAGGGGAAGGGGGTAAGGTGGAAAAGAAGACATGGATGAAGGTCAACTTATGATCAAGGAAAACTTCAATTATCTAGCCTAATCAAAACCCAACCTCCTGCAAGCCTTAGACCCTCTTATGAGCATTGAGCTATTCTCACTTTAGACTCAAATTTAACTGAAAATATGGGGGATGACTTGGTCACTTGCATTAGACGGTTGGATGCCACCTTCACTATGCTTGCTAAAAGCTACGAGCGGTTATGGACTTAGGTCTCCTAGAAGATCCTTTAGCAACCCATGTATGCACACTCCCATGCACCTAGAAAGAATCTAAATTCATGTTCATCAAAGTCCCCATGGTAGCTAAGGAACTGATGGCCAATGGGATTTCTCGAGAGCAAGCTCACAAAAACGGAATATAGCAAGAGCAAAGTCTCTTCCACAAGCCAAGAGCTAAAGAACTTAAAAAGTTGGCCGTCACTAACTTCTTTTTTCTACGTAAATAGTGCACTTTCTATCTTCAATGGGAACAAGAGGGTTGCCCAATCATGACCAATGTCGAGCATAGACGCACCATCAGAACCTCTAAGTATGACCCTACTTATGTAGCTCCTACCTCCTTTAGAATATTGGCAATCACTCGCAATTGACCCTTAGAAGATCATGACATGGCCCACCCCTGTTTAGATCAAATCCTTACCGAGGAAGAGTTACACATCTCTAGTAGGATCATCAACTCCAATGACTTTCTAACTTCTTAACTGATGTCCTGACCTACATTACCCACATAGGCATTCAACCTCACGACATGGACTGACATGCTCACTTGGAATATAACCCCCACTTTTATGCTTGGCTCATGCAAAAGTGAAGCACTGCAACATGTGCTTAACGCCCTTCACCCTCTTATCCTTCAATCCTAGGAAGGATTCACTCATTCTTGAGGGGAAGGGGGTAAGGTGGAAAAGAAGACATGTCAACTTATGATCAAGGAAAACTCAGGAATGTTTGTTGGAATGTGTGGACTGCTTGAAGCAAAAATTTTCATTCTAGACTTAAGCATTTCACCTTTCCATAGCTTGCATTCATTATCTGCTTATCTTCTCACAAAGAGTTGTCTCAAGAAAACTAATTATGAGATGTAATGCCATAACAAGAATCTGACATGGCAAGTCAAGACAAAGGCAACAAGCTTCCATTCATGGAAGAAGAGTAGGTGAAGACCAATGCAACCTAAGCAAGTATGTAGAGAAGGTCAACAAGTGCATGGAATTCCTACGAACCTTTGATGCTGACAAGAACCATGGCACTATAACTGTGAGGCAAGGAGAAGAAACCCGCAAGGTCGAAGTCAAACAGAGCCTTGAACTAGTGGAAAGAGCACTGGGCTTGGTCAACAAAATCAAGAGGCAACCTAAAAGGGACGTCTACATCATGCTGGAAATGGACAAGGCCCTAGTCTACACCAATGATGGAATCAACCTAGTCGACATCTTAGACCTTGAAAGGTGCATGCAAAGACAATCCATGCTCTATTCTCCAGTCAAAGGTACAACACTTTATGAGCCACATTGGAGTGCCATTGCTAGAGAGCCTTGCAACCAGATCCTTGGACAAAGTGAATTGGAACGGCTATGCGTGGAAGACCATTAACAAAGGCACTAACCGCAGATGCGAGAGTAGCAAGCAGGGAGTCCTTGACTTCCACAACAAGGAAAGCACAAAAGAAACCATCAAGCAAGGTCTCCGGCATAGGATTTGGAGGTGTGCTCACCGCTATCATTCAAGAGGCCATTGGAGACCTGGAAGATCCTGAAATAGTGAAAGAGACTCCAAAGCACTCCCCTACCCATGAATCACCAGCCCATTCACCACTCCATGTGCAAACCCTCCTTCTCCATAGGAAACCTAGAAGACAAGGAAGCAGCAAGGGTGCAAAGAGAAGAAGCCGAGCAAGTTGCAAGGAAGAGGAAGCAACCAAAAGAGTCCATCGAAGAAGCAAGAGGAAGAGGACGAACGGCTAAAAAAGATTAAAGAAGAATCGCGAAAAGTAGAGGAGAAAAGAAAGAGGAAGCAACTAGAGGAGGAGGAAAGGTTGAAAAAAGAAGATGATGAGCAGCTGGCTTTGGCTATGAGGCTGTCAATTGAGGAGGCCTCCCACCCTCATCAAGATCCAACAGAGAGAAGCCTAAGAGAAGAACCAGGGTCAAGCACCACTATAGAAGACAGGGCTCAAGAACCCACCGTGTTGGGCAAGGGAAAGGCCCTACTATACCCACCATCTCTAGTCTTGACTATCACACCACTTCTTGCTACTCAAGAGACCTCAAGGATCCAAGTGGACCAAAGCAATGTGGTGGCATGGGCACTGTAATTGCTGAGCTTCAAGTAACTAGGCCTAGTGCCTAGTGGTGGAGATCTTGTGTTAGGAACAAAGACGTTGGTTGTAGGGGACGCTGAGTCAAGGAAGGACCCCAAGAAACCTAAGGTGGACACATCAATGACATCCATGCTAATAGCCTTGCCACCAATAGCTCAATATGATGAATATGTAAGTACATGAGCTCCAAGGATACTTGGAGAAGATGAAAGAGGAAAGAAAGGTCGCCATAGTAGAGCTGGAGATCGAAAAAGAGGCATTTGCTACCTATCAGCTCGAAAAGACTAAACATGTGACTGTATATTAGAGGCAGCTGAACAACCCAAAGAAAGAATTAGATGCAAAGAAGGAGGTGGAGCTTAGAAAAGAAGAAGAAGTCACACATGAACTCTAGTCGAGGCAAGCCAAGAAGCTCTCGTTGGAGAAGGTAGAGGAAGAAACTAGCTTGGGGATAGATTTTTCAAGCCTCATGTAGGGACAAAAGGACATGAAAGTGGTCCTTGAGCAACTGAAAGTGACCGTGGATGAGCTCACAAAGGGGTTAAAAAAAGTAAAGCCTTAAGCCCACACAAAATATCCCAAGGAGAAAAGTCAAAAAGAACTACTGCTCAAGGAGTTGCAGCAAGAGGTTAAGGTCCAAAAGGATAAGAAGTCAATCGAAAATATGCTAGAGGTAGAGAACCAACTTCTCAAGGCTCTTCAAGGGCAAGAAAGACTACAAAAGAGTTAGCCCACCATAAACAAGACAAAGGAAAAATGCTTAAACACTTGGAAAGAACAAGAACAAGTAATGGCAACACTATCAAGTGAGCTGGGCGATAATCAAGAAGGATTGAGGAGAAGTACAGAGCCTAGGAAGAGAAAAATATTGGGAAGGGCCAGAGACCTAGCAGAACACCTCGTACTAGCACAAAATGAAAGGATCATGGCAGAGGCAAGTGCAAAGGTAGCGGGGGCGGGGCTAGAAGTCCAACAACATGCCTTCCTAAACATAGTGCTTCATGTGACTCAAGCAGGAGATGAGGACAACATAGAAGGCCCAAAGAAGAAGCTAGAAATCACATGAAGAGCCAAAAGTTATGGGCTCCAAGAACACACTCCTAGAGCCCCAAGCCTAGAACAACAAAGGCAAATTTTGCTCTACAGGTAGGGCTCTCTAGAGAAGACTTGGAGCAGCTAGGAGTTGGAGGCCAAGAACAGTAAGAATAGCCAACCATGACTACCAAAGCGAAACCATCAACTAAAGAAGGGTGAGATTGGGAACCATTGGACAACCCTAAAGGGGCATGTTGTAGAACAGAGGCCACCCCCATCAACAAAAGCACAAGGCCAAGAAGAAGCCACTCATAGAAAGAATCATCGAGGCCAAAAGAAAATGCAGAGAGCTCGTTGATTTCACAAGGAGAAACTTTAATGCCAAGCCACAAGATATGCCTAAGGTCCAAATGCCGCAAACCAAGGAACAATTGCCAATCAATTGGGCACTAGAATTAAACCATGGGGAGTAGTGGGAGAAGGGGTACACACCATTTGAATTCAACTTATTCTACCCTACTACCCTAAATCGAGTGCTACTCCCTCCAATGGTTGAAGGAGCCATCCAGGTCGCAAAGAGGCTGGGAAAGTAGTGGCTAGATGAGAGGGCAAGAAAACCCACACTATGAAGAAGAGAGGTTTCTTGTTTGGTACTGGAAGGATAAGGTCACGAAAGAGCCTAGAAAGGTCAAAGTCTATGAATCCCAACCTAAATGGTGCCAAAGAATCTGGGACAACAATTTTGAGGAATGGATGGCATTTTGCAACACACTACCATATGAAAGGAATGACCCCACCTAGATGGCTTACTTGAGGTGCCTTCATGTGGATTTTGACCAAGGGAAGCATGCAGATATGACTTCCCTTTGATCTATGATATCAACACCTCTCCCACTGCTAAAGAGTGCCTCATTTTTGGAGCTCAAGACCTCTGGCCTTCCATCACTCATTTCCTCGATGAGTTCACAGCATGCCCTGACCCCACCTTCCTTACCACCTATAATTACCTCCGCCTCTTATAACTCCTATTTTTAAAAAAATCCAGCACCACAATAAGAAGAGCGCTTGCCACCGCTCTATTTTAACATCAATGTAGGGATAGGCAATGACCCACCTAATGTTAAGGGCTGCTCTCTTGCCAGCATTTTGCATGAGTCTCTTACAAGATATGAGTGGTAGTAGGTTCTCAAAATGTAACCATCCTTTCCTCTCTAGTACCCCACTCAATGTAAGGATTAATCAGAAGGGCTACATGCTAAGCCTTGCATTCCTTAGCAAATCCCTCTTAGGCCCCCACATAAAGCTCCTGAGCATGAGGATGACATCTAGCTTGTCTCCTCCTACTTGTTGTACCAAAAGAAAAAAGAAAAGAATGCAAAAGAAAAAAGAAAACAAAAAAAAGGAAGAATAAGAAGAAAAAGAAGAAAAGAAAAGAAAAAGCAAAGAGAAAATGAAGAAAAAGGGAAGGAATGAATGAAGTCCACTATAACATCAGAATGCCATAATCACTGCACCTAGGGTTCTCAAGTTAGGTGCATCTGGTGGCCTTAGTTGGCCGGCTTCATGCCTAACCCCCTAGCCCTTTTGTTTCCCCACTCCACACTTAGAGCTCATCAAGGGCATGACACACCTAGGGAGATCACACTCGCCTATGGTTAGACTTGTCTCCCTAAGCTACACACAGCGCACCTCCCCTCTACACGAACTGGGTCCTCAAGTGTGGGGCAACACCCTAGGTGGTCCAACCCAACTCCTAGTTCCAGTGGCACCACACGAACACAATGCACTACATGGCAAGGTAGACACACCCCCTAGGCAGTGCACCTTCTTTCCCTTTTCAGGTGAATTCAACCAACTACAACAACCCATCGACCTCAATGAAGGCAATGTCACCCACTCAATCCACTCTTGGTCTCCACAACCTCAAACACTTTGATATGCTTCTTCTCCATGTCCAATCCCCATAGCAAGGCCCCATCATCAACCTCCATGACAACCCTTCAACCACCTGAGCCCTCATCAACAAAGCCCACAAGTGTCATGGGACTAGCACCCAACTAGGAGGGGGCAATGTTAACCCTAGTGCAAGAAAGGTAAAAAATAACAAGAAGGAAGCAAAAGGAACAGAAAAATAAGAGGGCAAAGGGCCAAAAGCACAAAGACACCTCAAAAACCCAAGGCGAGTGCAAAAATGGAAGAGGCACGTTTAAAATTCAAAGGCGCCCCTAAATCTTTGTAAAAGAGCACTAGGCTCCCTCCTGTGCAATTTGTAAAGAGTAGACGAGCATGGGTGAAGCCACAATGTAAATAGAAGGGAATAAGAAAAGAGGATCTAGGATAAAGTGGCCAGTCATGTAAAAAAGGGATGGGCATCCAAAGGGATTAGGTTATGTATAAAAGCCAAAAAGTGAATAGAGAAGCTCATTCCTGTGTGTGGCCAAAACTAGCTCTCCTCTTTTCTTCTTATTCTTGTTCTTGCTTGCTTGAGCTTGTGTTTGAGAGAGGGAGTGTGAGGGATTGAGGATGTGAGGGTGAGGGACTATGGTGGAGAAGCTCTCTCCATCTTCTCCTCTCTTCTTATTCTTCTCTCGTCTCACATGCACGGCAATGGAGCATGGAGCTTGGAGCTTGATGATCGAGCTTGCATGAAGCTTGCACTTGGATTGTGGAGCTACTAGAGTGCTTAAGGGAGAAGGTAACTTGATCAGCATGGAGGCAAGCTTACTATACCCGTAGGTGTGAGAGCGTGTATGGCCATGTGAGAGGTAGCCATTGCACTTGGATTGAAACACTTGAACAATAAGCAGTCCGTGGGTCTTGGCGGTCGAGCATGAGCTCCCACAAGGCCGATCACCTTTGCTTGGAACTTACTATAAGATCCTTGCAAATGTGATTAGTCTCACCATATCCATATTTGTTTCTTACTACTAACTAGCCACAAAGAAATGCTTTTGAAAACATATTTCTATAGACACATATTTTCAAAGCTAAAAATATGTGCTTGTGTGTGTGTGTACATGTACATGCATCAACATGTTACTATGCAAATGTTAGAGTTAAGAACTATGGCCTTAGCATGCATATGTTGCATAGATGGGTTGTGTGTAGGCCTATGTGATAAAAGAGGGAAGGTAGAGTGATGGACGATGAGTACCAAACATAATACATGTGCTATTGGCATTGGTGCTTCTATGGTACTTGGAGCTTTTGTTGCGAGATATGTATCAATGCACTGTGCATGCATATCTATGTTTAAAATAGTAAGTGTTTTATGGTAGCTATTGGTATATTGATCGAAAACTCTCAACATGAGTTTTTACACACAAAGTGTTAATATTACATTCTTTCAAAGCAAACCAGTGTATTATAGAGAACTTTAGCATGCTTTGTGGTGGGAAATTCAACTCCACTAAAATACTTCATTGTAATTTGAAATGCATGCTTACAAGTGCTCTATGCATAAACTTATGGTATGGATTCAAGTTAATATATTTACTATGGAATATACCAATATCATACCGATCACATAGATATAAAAGTGTGAGATGTACATATCATGATGACCAAGTATGTTATATATGTCAATATGTGATACTGAGTCTAACAAATATATGCATATGATTATAGACACATTTTCACAATTATGTGTCTAATTGATTAGCTCTACATGCTCTAGCACCTTGATTTAAATGACACGCATAACTATACATTTAATTTTGTCTTAAAGGGTTGTAGTGCGTAGTGTTCAATGTAAGTGAAACACAATAAATTGATTCAAGGTCTACTTTTTTTTCCAATTTTTGAGGTGTTTCCGGTTGTATGAATTTTCCATTAGCCTTTCTAAAACACATAGATACATAGAGACATAGATTGCATCTTAATGTATCTTCAACAAGGGTGCACTATTGCACACAAGCTTGCCATTTTTTTCCTACATGGAAAGAGAGAGAGAGAGAGAGAGAGAGAGAGAGAGAGAGAGAGAGATTTTCCTTTGATTTTCTAAAAATAAACTCTTGTCTCTTCGAAAAGCAAGATATCCACAAATTTCAAGGCTAAGTGGACCGCTTCATTGAAGTTAACAATGGGTAATTTTTTTGGGAGATACACCACCTTATCGTTGCACCATTGTATAAGCATATGCCCTAAAGGAAAATGCTAACAAATGTTGTGGACTCCTAAAATTATCAAACATATAGGTGTAAGTGTAAACTTGGTGTCATTATAGATCAATGTTCTTGACTCGTGTTGCTAGCACTAATAGAACTCATGAGTATATAGTCTAATTTAAGATATATTGACCTCTTTAGTATGGATACTCTCTCTCTCTCTCTCTCTCTCTCTCTCTCTCTCTCTCTCTCTCTCTCTCTCTCTCTCAAAGCTCTTTTAAAGAGAGGTTCCTCAAGGAGTATCTTATATTCTAAGTTTTGAACCTTGTTGGATTCTTTTGGTCATTTTGATGTTAGTAGAGATATTAATGTTATATGTTTGGGGTTTGATTCCCCTTGAATTTATTTTACTTTCTCTCTTTTATCATTTGAAGTTAAACAATTGGTTTACCTTACTTTAAAGGTATTATAAAACCTATGTGAAATGTGGAGCAGGAATGGAAGTATGAGTGAAAGCAAGAGAGAAGCAAGAGCTATCATGGAGGCTTGACAAGCAAAAGAGAGCAAGATGGTATGTGGAAAATCCAACAGTCACAATGTGTGACTTGCCTTCTCATATTCTATTGTAATGTTAATAATAAAGAATAAAGTAATAGTGATGGCATGCGGCTCCCACATACAATGTACAGGTGTGTGGAAGGCAAATATACATGAGTGTGGAGAAACAATGAAAATTTGACAAAGTACAATGTGCACATAATAAATACAATATGATAAGGAATAGATGTCATTTCATCCTATGCCCATCATCTTCGTAAGGAACGCATAACATTCCACTAGGATACTTTTACTAAGTATATCTATATGATTCTCATCAATGGCAATCTTGACAAGCTTTATCAGCTTGTCCTCAATCACCTCTCTAATGAAGTGATAACAAACCTCAATGTGCTTAGTCTTTGCATGAAAGACCGGATTACATGTCAATTGAATAGCACTCATAAAGTCTAAATGGAATATCAGAGTCATAGTCATAGGGCCTCCTTTTGCATGTCATAGTCATACCAACCCACTAGACAAACTAACCATAGGGCCTCTGTTTGCAAGTCTTAGTGGCTGCAATGTACTCAACCTTAGTAGTAGATAGAGTCATTCACTTCTACACCCTAGACATCCAAGAAACAACACCTCCAACAAAGATGAAGACATAGCCAGAGGTGTGAACTTCCTACTATCTGCATGTCTTAAATAATCAAAGCTTATGTAACCCACAACTCTAGTATCCTAGCCATAATAACAAATGTATATATCTACAGTTCCCTAAGGTATCTCATGATACATTTTGTGATTTCCCAATGTCTCTTGCTAGCTGTCATCGTATAATGAGCCACAACTCCCGCTGCAAATGCTATGTCAGGTCTCGTGGCTATCATGGCATACATCAAGCTGCCCACTGCATATGCATATGGATCTTGGCCATCTTGGCCCTCTCATCATCTGATTGGAGACAATGTGTGTGACTAACCTTGGTATTGGCCTTGGTATTACCACATGAGAGAATATCTAATTAAAATCAACTCCTTTCTCCTGCATAAAGCCCTTAGCAACCAATCTAGCATTGTATGCTAGCTTAGGGCAACTAGGGATATTCTTCAACTTGTACATCAACTTGGATGGCACTGCATGCTTACCATCTAGCAAGAAAAACAAATCCCCTATATGATTTTTCTAAAGTGAATAATTCTCAAACTGTTTGGTCCTCTCCCAAGAGTGACTATCATCTTTGTGCATAGCTTCCTCATAAGTGAGGGGCTTACCAAAATATGTCATTATGACATAATGCATAGGGGACTCAAAATGATTAGGAGGACATGAGGCTCTAGTGGAGCATCTCAAGACTAGTTGTGGGGTATGTACGGCTTGTCCTCTATGTCCAACATCATGATCGTGCACAACATGCAAATCTTGGGTCACTACATCTCATCAATTGTTGCAATAGGCTATCTAACCGTGATTGGCTATATTGTAACAAAAGACTCCTCCTAAAAGATCACCTTGCATATCTCAACTACTTACTCTTGTTGCATATACATCTTTTTCTTATGGAATACAATATCAATATGGCTGCGGATAACCTTCTAAGCCTATGGATCCCAAAGGAAGTATCCCATCTCACATGTATTGCCATATCCAAGAAAGATGCATTTTAGAACTTTGGATCTAGCTTATTGCATTTGTCTTTGGGAATATGATAGAAAGTCTCAAAAATCCAAAGACATGCAAAGTGTGCAAACAAGGGAGGTTTATTAGACCATACCTCCTCTGCAACTTTATCACCAAAAGAAATGTATGGGAATCTATTAATCAAATGAATGGGAGTATTAATTGCCTTAGCCCAAGAGTACTATGATAAGCTTATCTGGCTAAGCATCATGCTGACTCTTTCTTGAATAGTCCTATTCATGCGCTCTATAATACCATTCTAGGGTGGGGTGTATGGGGTGACAATCAACAAATACTTAACATTAGTTACATGCTAGTCTAGATGTGTAAGAAGTATCATGTGGACCACCCTTTCTTGAATAGTTCTATTCATGTGCTCTATAACATCATTTTGGGGTGAGGTCTACGAGGTGGTCAACTAACGCTTAAGGTTGGTTACACACATCGATCTAGATGTGTAAGGATTATTAACATAAAAGGACCACTTGGCATTTCACACTAAGTTTAACAACCAATAAATAATTAAATTTGAATGCGCTTGCATCAAATTTTTAATTGGTTGATTGATTAGTGGGATTTCTAATCCATATTTGGCAATGTTTCAATTCCTACTTTTCCAAGATTTGCAAGACCATTTATACTCGGGTGGCATGGTCAAGTCGAATTAAATTTCTACCTAAGAATAAATTTTTGGGCTTCCAATGTGCAACACATCTATATCACGCTCTTGTATTTGAACCATGTCCAGATTGATATGTAACTACCCTAATATCCCTCTCATCATAAAACTACTCAAATACCATATAGATATATTCACCCCCATTATCAGATCATAGCTATTTTAGTTTATGCCCAGATTGGTTCTCAACCATAGTAAGAAAGCGTTGAAAAGTAGCTAATACCTTTGACTTCTACTTAAGAGGATAGGCCCAAACTTTATGGGAGTAATCACTTTAATAAATGTGGCAAAATAGTTAGCATCACCTAATGATTAACATGGCATCATACCACAAAAATTTGAATGCACATGAGCCAATGATTAGCTCACTCACATTAAACTAAACTTTTATATGAGTTATGAGTCTACCTACCATATAAACAATTATCACAAGGGTCAAGACATGAGTAGTTAAACGACAATAAATACTACAAAGGAGTGAGCATTTTCATTCCTTTAAGGGACATATACCCCAAAATCCGATGCTGAAGAGATACATGAGGAAGATTAGGTACGGCCAAAACATGATCAACAGATCTAGATGCAAGCAAGAGGTATAGGCTACCAACCTTAGCACCTTTAGGAAAAATGAGGTTGCCACATGTAATATTCCATGCAGAATCACTGAAAGGGGCATGGTACCTGTCATCATCCAACTGTCCAGTGGAGATAAGGCTTTTAGTCATAGCCAAGACATGACATACATCATGAAGAACAAATGGAGTACCAAAACCAAACTACAAGCTCACATTATTTATGCCAAGAATATCCAATGTAGTGTTATCTCCCAATCTAACTAAACCTATAATAGTGTGATAGGTATAAAACCAATGGTGATGCATGGTGACATGAAAACCCTCAAATCAAGAAGCCAACACTGAGAGTAAGGAGACAAAGCATCAGTCAATTGAGTAGCATCAAGGGGTAAAGCAATAAGTATGTAATCATTGGAGCTATACTCCAAGGCATTTATCTCTTCTATCTTAACACTAGACTTAGGAACAATGTTGCGATCATAAGAAGATTTGGCATTATCTTGTGCTTTTCCTTTGCCTTTTTCGCTCTTATCATTGCACATATTATGGCACTATGGCCCTATGCAATCTTGCTACTCATAATAATGACAAGTAAGAGAGAACTTAGGGCCATGGGACTTATTGCATGATTGCCCATGAGACTTAGATTTTCCCTTGTTGGGCTATAAGTCTCTACCATGATTATTATTCCTAGTACCACATTGTCCACGTATCACTATGAGTGCATGAGAAGTATGGGCTATATCAACATTCTTCATATTTAATTCCTTTGTAAGTAAAGCACCCTAACATCCTTGAGCTGAAAGCTACCTTCAAAAGGGTTTGCACTCATAGCTATGTGAAATGTATCCCAAGACTCAGGCATTGTAACAAGCAAGAAAAGAAACTTAACATTCTTCTTAAACGTAAGGCCCTGTGAAGTAAGCTGATTGAAAATGGAATGAAACTCATTTTAGTAAATGATTTTTAGCATGGCTTTCCATAAAACTACAGTAAATCAACATGTACCTATAGGAAAATATGCAAAAGAATAATCTCCCATTGCTAGGAAAATCTAGGTAGCAATTAGGATGAATAATGCAAGTAGTAGTGTAGCATAAACCACCGAGTACCAAAGATTATTAAAGCATCTAAGATGTCAAGTACATAGATGCATACCACAATGCATGACAAGCATGTATCCACCACTGAAAACTTGTTGACAATAAGCAGTACAAGGTGCCCAAATTGAAGGCAAATCAACCCACAATCACAAATCTTTGCAGTGACAATATATACATAATCCAATAAAGTATAATAGAGTCTTTCACTAACTCAAATGAAGCAAGCTCTACATAAAAAACACAAAGTGCTCCCAATAGACAAAATATGGAGTATCCAAAGTAGCAAAGGAAGCTCAATGCATAGAGCTCATAGCATCCGGGTGCCCAAAGTACATCACATATACATCCAGGAGCATAAATCTTCAATAAGTCCTTAATCCCACAAGTGGAAATCATTGAAGCAAATAGCCACTGCCCAAATACAACCGATGAAGCTCAAATCCAAGAAGTCGAGCTAAACATAAGCATGTCTAGGCATAAACATCAATGCCAAGCATTAACATAACTATGTAGCATGCCCAATCGCATGTATGCATTCAATACATAGACATCCATTATGAATGCTTGCTATCCAAACTTTGCCAACAATAAACCCTTCAAATGTTGAGCTATTCAAGCTCTAATCAATCCAAGAAGGTTGCCAAAGCATCAAACCAACATTTGAGAGTTACAAAATTGTCCCATAAGCATTACATGAACCAAAGGTGTTTAGATACATGCTTTCCCCAATGTATTACAATAGACATGCCTTGTTTTCACAGTCAATGGTTAACCATATGCACTTGAAATGGTACTTAAAACTAAGTCTTGAATTCTAAGAGCAATGCCCAAGTGTATATTAACACATTAGAGACCAAGGCTAGAGTTGCAAATGATAAGTGTAAAGCAGGACATGGCCATAAAGTGCAGGTGCAAATAACATGGGCTATTCCTATAGGGTTGGGGGCTACTATTGACTATGTGGGCCACACTAGATCACACTTGAAAGGCCTCACACAACTCTAGAGTAAGCTGAAGCAAGTGGAAGCTCAAGGGGACTGATGTATACCTCAGTGTGTGGCTACCATGAAAGCTTCAAGCAAGCTCTTCTTCCTAGGTTATATGAAATGCTAAAGAAGCTTCTTGAATGCCCACTCTGATACCAGTTGAAAGATGGAGCACGAGTGGAAGTATGAGTGAAAGTAAGAGAGAAGAAAGAGCTATGGAGGTTCAAACAAGAGAGAGCAAGATGGTATGTGGGAACTCCAACAATCACAATGTGTGATGTGCATTCCCTTATTCTATTGTCATGTAAAAAATAAAGAATAAAGTGATAGTGACAGGTGACTACCACTTGTAGTCTATAGGTGCACTAAGTACAATTAAATGTGGACGATTAGGCACATGCAGCCTTTAACCCCTATCACTATGATGAGTTGCTATGCACATGACACTTAGAGAGAGAGAGAGAGAGAGAGATGTCCTATTATTTTTCTAAGAAGTATTGCAAAGGTATATATTATATCTTAAGTAAGCAGAGACTAACTTACATTTTTTCAACGCTTACAAAAAACTTTGCGTAATTATATTCTCTTTGTGATCATCCAAGTGTGTACATGCATGCCTGATATGAATTTGTAATAGATCTATTATATAATAATGAATTTTTGTTGTTTTGTTGCTAAAAAACATATATTTTATAAAAAGATTTTGAATTTTTAAATGTATACTTGTTTGCCTCTTATGATCGTCACGGTCTTGTGTTTGATTATGCATGGAGTCACGAAGTACATTGTTCATCTCTTTTTGTGAGCAAAGGGAAGAGGTTATAGGTATATATTTAGAGTGTGCTAAGTGCATTGTCCATCCTTTTGTAAGCAAAGGAAAGCAATAATGTAATAAAACAATAGTGCTATCATATGGTTGTTTTCTTTGCTTACAAAAAGGGGCATAACCTCGCTAGGTTTGCAAGGATGTGGGCAAATGTGTTTTTCTTTTGTTGTTAGTGCGAGAGAGAGAGAGTAGCATCTATGCAAGTTGTATCAATTAACATCCACCCACACATACACAAAGGATCATATGTGAGTATTTGTGATGATAAATTTTCAAAATGTGTGCATGTTTGTTTATCGAGAGCACTTGTGTGCATGAAGTGTATCTTTCCTTATTTTTTGTGAGGAAAAATCACCTCAAAGGATTTCTGTTGTATGAAGTATAGGGAGGGAATGAAAATAATGAATCATTGATCTCATGAAGATAGTCAATAGCATGGCCATTTCCCTTTGCTCACAATTGTATTCTTTTTTTTTAAACACAAAAAGATAATAATATTTTTTTATAAAGGCTTTTACAACATATCAAATATCACAGAGATCCATCAAGGCCTTTCCTATTACCCTTAAATTTCCTTTCCACCTCCCAAAACCAAGAGTTCTTATATTCAATATCCAGCCAACTAAATGCAACTTTGGTGTCCTCAAAGACTAGCTGAATTCGGGCTTCCCACAAAAAGGTTAAAATCTGACATCTTAGATGATGTAAGACTTTGCTATTTTTACTGCCAACATGAGAACCACAGAGCCCCAAGACATATATTTTGATCAATTGTTCTTCATTACGATTGACACTGCAATGTTTAAGGGCTTTCCTCCAAACCATCTGTGAAATGCAACCATTCCAAAAAAATGTGACGAATCGATTCTAAGGTGCCACATTTACATTTGCCTTCCCAAATTCCACGTTTGGCAAGCTTCTCACCAGAGAGAAAAGCTCCTACTAGCACTTGCCACAAGAAGACATGATCTTTAAGTGGCAGATCCTGAGACCAATTGATGGACCAAATATGAGAGAACTCATTAGTTGTTAGACTGATGCCCCAACAAAGACTGATTTTGTTATTGAAAGAGGGTAACTGCCTAAGTTTGCATAGAGCCTTGGTATTGAGCAAGGATGAGATGTTTTTGTCATTGAGTGCTAGGGCTGGAAAGGGATTGAGATTTCTGGTGACCCCAGCCTGGATGGTGGCACTATTGGATGAAGTATGCTAAAACCTCCCAACAGACCCTAAAGTGGACAAATAGAATCCATATCCTTTGAGCATTATGAAATGTCAGAAAGGTGCCCTAATGATCTAGCCAATGACTAGTTCTGTGACATCCTTTCTTGGCAAGATACATTTCCCTTCTACCAACAACATCTACCATGCGTTCAATCGCTTTCTTTCTCCCAGCAATCCTTGCAAAGTATCTTAGCCCAAGAACCAATCAATGATGCAGCAAGACCTTGATATTTAACTTTCATCATGGCCTATGTGGTGAGTAAATCCTCATCATCCAACCCCCAAGATTGGCACCATTTACGATTACTCTCATGCAACAATAGGCCAAGTATATGTGCCCAGGGCGTGTCCCTTTTCCAACTTCTAACCAGAAATTTACCTCTAAGTAAATGAATTTCCTCTTGAACATCCATCAATTGAAGGCCACCTTGTTGGAAGTCACCTTTAAGTTAATCCATGGCTATTGGAGCCAAATATTTGGTCTGATGATTCCTTCCCCATAAGAACTGTCCTATTATTGAGTCCCATTTTCTTTGAGCATTAGTGTTCCAAAATACAATAGGGGAATATAAAAGTGCAGTGCTGGAAAAGAAATGTTTGTAGAATCTTGAATTTAACATGAAGAGGCTAGGTAGTACAGGACCAACTACTGACCTTGTTGCACATCTTATCAAGAACCCAATTCACCTGCAAAGCTTCTTGAGTGTCCACACCAATAGGGAATCCCATGTAATTAAAGATTCTGCCCCTTCCCACAATACTTCCTCTCCATCCTAAGTTTAAAAGGTCTCGCTCTGAGACACTAATTAAAGAAGATTTGCAGATATTAAAACTGAAACCAGTAGCCTTGCTATAGATTTCAAGAACATACAAGGTTCTATCCAAATTACTAGCAAAAGCTCAATCATCATCAGCAAGTCGTCGGCAAAACCCTGACCTAGAAGGTGCTTGCCTTTGTATCTAAGATTGATGAGCTCACCATTCTTGGCCAAGTTTTCCAACATCATGAAGAATGGGTGAGTGGCTAGAGCAAAAAGGATGGGGCTGATGGGACATCCCTGCCTGACACCGCGCACTAGATCTCAAATTGTCCCAGAAGCCTGCCATTAATTGCCAGCTGAGCTTTTGAATTTTGAGCCAACATATATGGAAGATTTGCAATTTTTGAATGAAACCCCATCTTTAGCATCACCTACCTAAGATATTCTTAATGGACCCAATCAAAAGCTTTCTCCACATCTAGATGCAGAAAAACAATATTTTGGCCAGAAGTCTTCGCCCAATGAATGGCCATAATGACATTCACCACATTGTCAAGAATAGATCTGCCTTTGACAAAGCCATAGTGAAATGGATGCACCACATTTTGAACTATCGGGCTTAGTCTATTGGCAAGAGACTTTGTGAAAATTTTATGAACCACACTCATTAAAGCAATAGGCCGCCAATGGGAAAGTTCCATGCATTGCTTTTGCTTGGGGATGAGGCAAAGCATGCTACTGGTCCAAGAGGAAGGAAGATGACCATTGTCCCAGTAGTGATTAACAAGTTGGGTGATTGATGGACACAACTCTTTCAAATAAAAGAGTATGCATTCCATTGTAATGCCATCTGCTCCTAGGGATTTCCTCCTACCCATGCCCTTCAGAGTAGCATAGAGTTCAACTTGATCAAATGGTTAAACTAATTGATCATTGGCCTCTTGAGTGACAAATGTTTGTACATGCCTCAACATCAGGTCAATAGCACCCCAATCAACAACATCCGGGTCCTTATACAAAGCTTCAAAGTTGGATATGCATTGCTGTGCAATCTCCTTCCGATCAGAGATCTAAGGACCATCCTCCTACTCCAAGATAGTCAAGCTTTCTCTAAATCTCTTTAATCTTATGCTTCGAATAAAGCTTGCAGAGTTGCAGCTTAAATCCAGGACTAGTCTCTTATTGAACAATAGGGAAATTTTCTCTAGCTCCCATACATGGGCAATGCGTCTGACTTGTTGAGACAGGTTCAGCAATGAAATTTCATGGTGCGCAGATCGGACGCTGTATGCTCACGTAGTGAATGCCGGAAGGTCCCCAAGAACAATGAACTCTACTTTTTGCACAAGTTGCAAGGTAAAAAGCATGAACGACAAGAGCAAGAGGCCAATTGGGTGCAATCTCCCCCCATGCCTTGTGTGAGCGCTTCACAAAGCATGTATTTTATGTATATCTCATCTTCATGCTCAATAATAGCCCAATTTACAAAAATATATCAAGCTTTTAGCTTTTGAGTTTGCTTTTACACAAAAATAGGAATAAAGCTAATGGACTGTGCCCAAAGAGTCTGGCACGCCCAATACAATGTCCAAATAGAAATAACATAACCGTGCACCCATGCGCATACAAAATAAAAATAAATAATCGATGCCTCAATAAATAGACATGACAAAATATAGGCGTGGCCCCTATCAAAATATAATCCATAGATTGAATACTCGCTATCCTCCAATGCTTTCCTCCGCACTGCTGCTATCTCTACACATCAACTGAAGCATTCACAATCGTTAGTAAAATAATACAATTAAACCGACAAAAGTGAATACCTAGCAGTCTTCAGCTACATAAATAAATCAACTGGTTAGAAATAAATCCTAACCTTAATTTATTACGAGTGTGCACTCAAAACTCATAAACGTTTATTAATTTAATATGTATTTTGCAGAATCACCCGCTATGGAATCACCCATGTACACACTAAATTAATGAAACACCCGAAAAGGACAGGCGTCCCCATCAACTTCTCGCACAAAGAATCCACTTTGTGTATGAGCCCCGGTCATCAAAGTTTACGGAATCCACCGTAAAACCTCACGGAATCCACCGTGGAATATGCCTCCTGGCATCATACCCCCAGGGTGGGATAGCAATTGACCTCAATCGCTATTAGCTCAATGTGGAGCTAACAGAGTGGGGAAAGCATTTAAGTCTCCAGCGTGCATCCATTGTGCTTCCTCTACAGGATGGTTCTTAAATTTAACTAGATATCTAGAATATATTCAGCCAGTTCTAGTGGTCATAAAGTCAGTGTCTATAATAGCTTCAGGTTCAAGTATTTCAGCCTCTTCCTCTAATAAAGGTGGGTTTTCATAAACAGGGTGTACAGGTAATTGGCCTCTAAAATGTCTCAATAAACTAATGTGAAATGTGTTGTGAATTTTCCAGTGAGGTGGTAATTCTAACTTGAATGCAATGTCATTTATTTTATGAATGATCCTAAATGGTCCATAGAATCTGGGGGCTAATTTGACAACTGGATGTCTATCTACACTTTGTAGTCTACGTTTTTCTATTCTCAGCCAAACATAATCATCAACTTTGAAATTCATTGCTTGTCTTTTCTTGTTGGCTTGTTTGGTATATGATTGCTGGGCTTTAGCAATCATATCTTTAACCTCATCAAAAATAGTGTTATGCATACTAGCAATATCATCAGCACTTTGAATTCTATTTGACAAAGATGCAATAGGTGTAGATCATCTATATCCATAAATCACTTCAAACGGTGCTTTCTTTGTAGATGTGTGTGGTGTATTGTTATATGCAAACTGTAATAAATGCAAATGTGTGTCCCATGTCTGAGGTTTAGAGATAGTATATGCACGTAAAAGATCTAGAATTGTGCTGTTAGTGGCTTCTGTTTGTCCATTAGTTTCTAGATGAAATGCAGATGAGAAATCAATCTTTGTGCCTAGGTTAGCAAACAGAGTAATCCAAAAGTTGTAACAAAATCTAGAATCACGATATGAAATAATAACTTTTGGCAATCCATGGTTAGTAAAAACAGTTTTCAAAAACAATTGTGCTGCTTGTGATGATGTTAAAGTTTTCTTACATGGAATGAAATATGCTTGTTTACTAAATCTATCTACAACTGTCCAAATCATATCATGGTTAGATTTAGTATTAGGTAAACCAGTAATGAAATCCATAGAAATTTGTTCCCAAGATTTAGATGGAATAGACAAAGACATAAGTAATCCATACTGTTTACCATGATGTCTCTTAACTCTTTGACAAATCAAACATTCAGAAACAAAGTTAGATACATCAGCATCCATATGCGGCCAATAAAAATCTTCAGTTAATGTACATAAGGTAGATATGATACCTCTATAACCTTGGTATGGGGGACAATGAATTTCATTCAAAACAAAAGATCGGAATGGAATTGTAACACACAATCTCTTTTCATAAAACATAAATCCATCATTATATGACAATGAATCAATAGGAATCAAATTATTTTGAGTTAATTTATTCCAATCAGCATGAAAAGTAATATCCTGATGATATGTATCTTTCATAGCAATCAAAGAATCAAAAGATATGACCGAAATATTATGAATGGCAGGTCTTCTACTCAATGCATCAGCCACTACATTTTCTTTTCCAGGTTGGTATTGAATGATAGGATGAAAACTTTGAATAAAGGAGGCCCATTTGATATGACGGTCAGAGATTTGAGGTTGGCTAAGTAAATGTCTAATACTTTGCTGATCGGTCTTAATCATAAATTCTGAACCCATTAAGTAGTGTTTCCACTGTCTTAATGCTTGTACAACTGCTAATAGTTCTTTGTCATATGTGGAATATTTCAGTTCAGAAGGTTTCAACTTACAACTAGAATAGGCTATAGGATGGTTGTCTTGCATAAGTACAGCTCCTATTCCTGATCCACTAGCATCGGTCACTACTAGAAAGAATGGTCTATTAAAATCAGGCAACTGTAGAACAGGGGCATGGGTTAATGCATGTTTCAGTAAGTCAAAGGATTTCTGTTGATTTTTGGTCCAATGATAAACAATTCCTTTCTTGAGAAGTTTGGTTAATGGTAAAGTAAGTAATGAAAAATTACGTACAAACTTCTTATAGAAACTAGCAAGACCAAGGAATGAGCGTAACTCGTGCACGTTTTTAAGTACAGGCCAATTCAATATTGCATCAATTTTCTTAGGATCAACTTTAATTCCTTCAGATGATACAATATGACCTAAATACTCAATTTTTGTTTTAAAGAATTCACTATTTTCAGGATTTGCATGCAGTTGATTTTCTTTCAATAACTGAAAAACCAATGACAAATGCTCATAATGTTCTTTCTCATTTTGACTAAACACCAAAATACCATCAAAGAAGACAATTACACAATACTGATATTTCAGAAATATACGGTTCATCATTCTACTAAACGTAGCAGGTGCATTAGTCAATCCAAATGGCATGATTAAAAATTCGTAATGACCAAACTGTGTTCTAAATGCAGTTTTGAATATGTCTGACTTATCTAGTCTCACCTGATGATAACCAGACTTAAGGTCAATTTTACTAAATATAGCAGATCCTTGCAGTTTGTCCATAAGGTCATCAACTCTAGGAATAGGATACCTATTCTTTACAGTGATCTTATTTAAAGCTCGATAGTCAATGCACATACGATAGGTATTATTCTTTTTCTTGACTAACAGAACAGGTGCACCGAATGGAGAACTGCTAGGTCGAATCAATCCTCTATTTAGTAATTCCTCAACTTGACTCTGGATTTCTTTTTGCTCTATCTGGTTATGCCTATATGGTGCTTTGCAAGGTGGTTGTGTGCTAGGGATCAAATCTATCTTATGGCCTTCTGGACGTGAAGGAGGTAAACCAGGTGGTAGGTCTTCTGCAAAACAGTCCTTAAAATATGCAAGAAATTCTTTATGCCTAGGGTGCATATGATTTTCCTTTACTTGCAGTTCATTCACCCAAATGAGATAAGATTTACTACTCTTGCGTTAATGCACGTTTAGCTTGAGTATGCGAAAGCAGTGGAAAAACATTAGATGCATGCATATCATATAATGTAATAGATTTTCCTTGAAAATTAATATGCATTGAGTGTGTGGAATAGTCTATATCTGGATTATGCTGGTGTCGCCAAGGCATACCTAAAATAATGCCACTCGACTGTTGAGATATCGAGCTCCACTCGTGATACGCCACGGTGATCGTTGTGTATTTATGTCACCGACTTGTCAGTTGCAGACGCGGTTGGTACACCGCCCATGAATAATAGCTAGATGATAGCTATCCTTATCTACTCTAGTTCGTGGCTTGGTTAGTATGCCACCTTAGTTAGTTGAGTTTGGTTTGAAACCCATATATAGGGTTCTTCTATTTCTTTGTAATTGAGTTCTTTTGGCTTACACAACTAAGAAGAGGAAAACTGTTTTCAGCCTCCACCCTTGTGTGTCTTCCCCCATTGTGCAAGCAAGAAAGCTTCAAGCGAGACTCCTTCCTTCTCTCCCACAATCTTGACATGGTATCAGAGCCTTGTTCGTGGTAAGGAGCTCAAGAAAGCAAGCCAAGCTCGTGATGTTCTGGTAAGAGGAGCAGTGTTGCTTTCATTTTCTGTTTTGGGAGCAGATCTCTGCAGGTAGCACAGCCGGAAAGTGCAGGAGTGCATTGTCTCAGGTTGAGACGCCCTTCGCGGTGAAGCAAGAGGGCAGTATATGTAGCGGGGCAGAGCTTTAGCTCTTGGCGACCCTGTTTTTTTTATTTGAGGCCATTTCGGGGCCTGTTTTGGAGGCGGAAGTTTTCTGCACGCACTCAGGAAAAGGCCCAATTTTATGCTGTGCAGCCACTGTTCTACAGATCGGTGAATAGTTACTGTAAAAATTGCATTGTATGCTTGTGCGCAGAGACATTGGGAGTTACAGAATCATCCCTGTTGCCTGTTGATGCAAAATCGTCACTAGGAAGTGACTGTGTGGTCAAATACCACTTTCGCCAGTTTTGCAGATTTTTCCTTGTGAGGGTGAAGCTGTGGTTTTTGCAGTGACAGAATTTTTTGCAGTCTTCTGTAATGGCATCTGATTCTCTTTCACAGATTGTAACTGAAAAGCTTGACAAGAACAACTTCCAAGCATGGAAGTTTAGAATGACGAATTTCCTTATGGGAAAAGGATATTGGGAATTTGTTGCAGGAAATGAAGAAGAACCAGTTCTTCCTGATGTTCCCAATCAACAGCAAATGCAGGCATTTAAAACATGCCATGAGAGAGCCAGGAAAGTTATGTACTGGCTATCTATCAGCATTTCAGACTCTATGATTGTGCATATTCAGGATGCAAGTACGCCAAAGGAGGCATGGGATACTTTGTCAAAAATGTATAGCACAAATACGCAAGCCAGGAAAATGCAGCTCAAGCAAGAGTTGCATAATGTGCAAAGAGAAAATATGAGCATCAATGACTACCACATGAAGGTGAAGAAGATTGCAGATGCACTTGCTTCCATTGGGTCACCAGTGGAAGATGATGATTTAGTTTCTGTGACCTTGAATGGTCTAGGAAAGGATTATGCACAGTTTCGGATATCCATTTCAGTTCGTGAAAGATTTTCTGATTTTGAGGAGTTGATTGCTCTTCTAATTTCTGAGGAACAGAGAAATGGTGGTGCATCTTCTTCAGGAGGAACTTCAAAAGAAGCTATCTTCTACTCAAATGCTGGAAGAGGTAGAGGCAGAGGTAGAGGAGGCCGATTTGCAAGCCGTGGCAGAAATCAGAATATGCAGCAAACTCAAGAAAACCAGTCCTATGGAGGAGGACGTGGTAACTCTAGAAGCAGGGGGAGCCAAAGAGGTCGTGGTGGATGGCAAAGAGGTCAAAATGCAAACAGTAATGTTGAATGCTACTATTGTGGTAAAATGGGTCATATGGCTAAAGACTGCTATAAAAAGCAGAATGACATCATGAATGGAAAACTGCAATAAGGAAATTATGCATCCTCTAGTAGACAGGGTGATGACAGAAATGAGCATCTGTTTATGGTGCAGTACATGAACAATTCTGTGACAAGTGCAGAAGAAAGCAACGATGTATGGTATGTTGACTCAGGTGCATCAAACCACATGACAGGTCATGCAGAATGGATGGAGGATGCAAGGAAAATGAAAAAACCAGGATTTGTGGAGACTGGTGATGATACTGCACATCCTATTGTGCAGATTGGAAAAATTCCCTTGTCTATGCAGGATGGGAAAAAGAAATACCCGTCCGATGTATTTCATGTCCCGAATATCACCAAGAATCTGGTTTCTGTCGGTCAAATGGTTGAGCAGGGCTTGCAGGTCAGATTTAATCCTCATGGATGCTTTGTCGAGGATATGAAAAATAAAGGTCGCTTGATAGCAAAAGGAAAGAAGAAGGGCAGAATGTTTACATTGGATGCAGACATGTCTGAATTGAGTGCAGCAATGTTTGCACATGGGACCTGTGTAGTTGCAGATATTGATATCTGGCATAAACGCATTGGTCATGTTAATGTACAGCGACTTAAATCAATGCAGGCCCAAAATATTGTTGCAGGATTGCCCAATTTCAAGGTTGCAGAAATGCATAAGGTATGTGAAGCCTGTCAGTTTGGAAAACAGGCAACGAAACCATTTCCTAGACATGTTCAAGAGAGTAAGAAGCCATTGGAATTAATCCACTCTGATGTGTGGACAATTAAAGCTGCATCTCTTGGAGGCTGTCATTATTTTGTCAGTTTTATTGATGACTATAGCATAAAAGTTTGGGTGTATTTTATGAAAAAGAAAAGTGAAGTTTTTGGGCATTTCAAAACTCTTAAAGCTATGGTTGAAAAAGAAACAGGCTTGCAGATAAAATGCCTAAGGTCAGATGGAGGGGGAGAGTACCTCTCAAATGAGTTTGCAAGGTTCCTGCAGGAGCATGGCATAAAGCAGCAATATTCATGCAGTCATACCCCACAACAAAATGGAATTGCAAAAAGAAAAAACAGGCATATTGGAGAGGTATCTCATGCCATGCTCAATGAAAAAGACTTGCCAGATTTTTATTGGACTGAAGCAGTTGCTATAGCAGTCTACATAATGAACAGGACTCCCATTGCAGCAGTACATGGAATGACTCTAGAGGAGAGGTATACTGGTAGGAAACCAGATATCTCTCATTTGAAAATTTTTGGTTGCATTGCCTATGTACATGTGCCAGATGAGTTGAGATCCAAGTTGGATCCAAAAGCTGAGAAGTGCATCTTTATTGGTTACTCTCTGCAGCAAAAAGGGTATAGATGCTATAACCCTTCTACTCGTAAGTTTACAGTGAGCAGAGATGTTGTTTTTGATGAGATGAGTAGCTGGTATAAACCAGTAAATGTGATTGATGATGTAGATGCACAAAATGGTAATGCTGCACAAAATTCACAGCAGCAGTCACAAAATATTAGTGGACCTAGAGCATCCTCTAGCAGTGGTTCACATTCTTCGCCATGGACAGGCAGATTGAGATCAGGAGAATCTTCTCAAAGAAATACAGATAGTGGTATGCAGGTATAACGAAAAGGAAAAGAGAAGGTTGATCAGCCCATGTTTGATGTGAATGCAGGTCACTCTTATGTGGATGGTGAATCCAGTGGCTCAGAACAGAGCATTGATGATGAGTTGGGTATTCCTTCTATTGTTACACCTGGAGTAAGGAAGACCAGGGATGTTTTGAGAGCACCTGGGAGTGAACCTACTTTGCGCAGGTCTACGAGAGCTAGGTATCCTGTGGATAGACTGAAATATGATGGATTTACAGCCATTCACTATGCATATATGGTTAAAGTGATACAGGAACCAGAACCCACTTCTTTTGAGGAAGCCATGGGAAAAGAAAAATGGGAGAAAGCCATGGATGAAGAAATGGATGCCTTGGAAGCAAATGCTACATGGGAATTGGTACCTTTGCCTAAAGGTAAAAATGCAATTGGCTGTAAGTGGGTTTATAAGGTGAAGCACAATGCAGATGGTTCTGTGAATAGATACAAGGCAAGATTAGTAGTCAAGGGGTATGCACAAACATATGGTATTGACTATGAAGAAACATTCAGTCCGGTTGCAAGGATGGCAACCGTAAGAGCAGTCATTGCTATGGCTGCATCAAAGGGATGGTCTTTACATCAGATGGATGTAAAGAATGCCTTCTTGCATGGTGATTTGCAAGAAGAGGTCTATATGGAGCAGCTACCAGTTTATGTGCATGCTGTTCATCCTGAGTTTGTTTGCAGGTTGAAGAAAGCCCTGTATGGCTTGAAGCAAGCACCTAGAGCATGGTCTGACAAGATAGGACAGTATCTTGTCACTATTGGCTTTCAAATTTCCAAGGCAGATTTCTCACTTTATGTGAGAAAAACAGAGAAAGGTATTATGCTACTTGTCATTTATGTTGATGATTTGATTATGACAGGTGACAGTGATGAAGATATCCTTCATGTGAAAATGCTATTGAAGCAGAAGTTTGAGATGAAGGATTTGGGAGAGCTGCGATATTTCTTGGGCATTGAGGTGATTAGATCACCAAGTGGGATACAGCTCTTGCAGAGGCAGTATGGATTGGACATGCTGTCCAAATATGGGATGACAGGCTGTAAGCCTATTTCAGTTCCTTTGGAGTAGAATGTGAAGCTGAGCACATATACAGGTGAGCTTCTAGAAGACCCTACTATGTACAGACGCATAGTAGGAAGTTTGATTTATATGACTATTACCAGGCCAGATTTGAGCTATGCTGTTGGATTGGTAAGTCAGTTTATGCAGGCTCCAAGGAAACCACATTTGGATGCGGCTAGACGCATACTCAGGTATGTGAAGTCCACATTGCAGTATGGACTATTTTATGAGACTGGGATTCAGATACAGCTGCATGGATACACCGATGCTGATTGGGCTGGTAGTATTTTTGATAGACGATCTACCAGTGGATATGTGTTCTCTTTTGGGAGTGCTGCAGTCACTTGGAGCAGCAAGAAACAGCCTACAGTTGCCTTGTCGAGCACAGAGGCTGAGTACAGGGGTGCAGCAATGGCTGCATGTGAGGTAGCTTGGTTGCATAAGCTACTTTATGATATGCATCAGTCTACAGATGGACCAGTTGTCATTTATTGTGACAACATGAGTAGTATACACTTGGCAAATAACCCAGTCTATCATGCTAGAACAAAGCACATTGAGGTGCATTATCACTATGTGCGAGAGAGGGTTTTACTAGGTCTTATTGATCTAGTTTATGTCAGCACAGAGGATCAGGTAGCTGATATATTCACGAAGGCATTGGGCGCAGAGAAGCTGCGCAAGTTCAGAGACCTGCTTGGTGTGCAGGAATTGGGATTGAGCTCGAGGGGGAGTGTTGAGATATCGAGCTCCACTCGTGATATGCCAGGGTGATCGTTGTGTATTTATGTCACCGACTTGTCAGTTGCAGACGCGGTTGGTACACCGCCCATGAATAATAGCTAGATGACAGCTATCCTTATCTACTCTAGTTCGTGGCTTGGTTAGTATGCCACCTTAGTTAGTTGAGTTTGGTTTGAAACCCATATATAGGGTTCTTCTATTTCTTTGTAATTGAGTTCTTTTGGCTTACACAACTAAGAAGAGGAAAACTGTTTTCAGCCTCCACCCTTGTGTGTCTTCCCCCATTGTGCAAGCAAGAAAGCTTGAAGCGAGACTCCTTCCTTCTCTCCCACAATCTTGACATCGACTGTAATGGAACAACTAGAAATTTTCTTCTTTCAGTGTATTGACCAATTTGAATCTCTAAGTCTTGCACTTCCTATGTACCATTATACCTAGTGCCTAAGAATGCAGCTTTGATGCGATAATGCGTAGGTACAGTCTGTAATTTCAGTTCTTTTACTAATTTTGCTGAAATAAAATCATGAGTACTACCATCATCATGCAAAATAGTCTTTTCCTTTCCATGCACCAAGCATTTCATAGTCAATAATGACTGTGGAGTAGGCATACCTGGTAAAGTATCCGAAGTAGTAGTAGTAGTATCGTCCTCATCTTCAGTGAAATCAGGCATATCTTCATGTTCGTCTTCGTCCATTGCTCCAAGGTAGTTGATATGAGCTGGTGGCTTCTTTGAATGACAATTTGCTGTTAGATGTCCAGGCTGGTGGCATTTATAGCATACTATTGGCTTGGCTTTGGTTACATTGTTTGCAATAGCGGGAAGTCTAGGTACATTAGGATTTGGCTGTGGAATAGGCTTAGGGTTTTGATTGACATTGGATGGTAATGTAGGTGGTTTTGCCCAATTTTTGTGGAAAGATGATGAAGAGAAATGACCTGGATTAAATCTTCTAAAATTGGAATTGAATTACTTAGATCCATAATTACCATTGGCTTGGAATTGCTGTGGTCGTCTGTCTCTACCTCGTAGCTTATCTTCAGTGTCGTGAGCTAGTGAAATGGTGTCTTCAAGAGTAGCAGGCTTGAACATGTTAACTTCAGCGTAGTAATGCCCAAGGAGTCCAGACATATACTTGCGCTTATGTGTCGCTTCTGGTACGTCTTCAAGCATGCGTAACTAGAGTAGTGCATTCCAAAAACGCTCTATATACTGAGGTATAGGCTCACGATCCCGTTGTTGGAGAAGATCCCATTGCTTGATAGCTTTCTCATGAAATTGTGGTGGAAGGAAATTCTGCATGAACTTCTTCTTGAAATTCTCCCAAGTAGCAGGACA
The DNA here is from genome assembly GCF_053477565.2 of Lygodium microphyllum. Lineage (NCBI taxonomy): Eukaryota > Viridiplantae > Streptophyta > Polypodiopsida > Schizaeales > Lygodiaceae > Lygodium > Lygodium microphyllum. The sequence continues at coordinate 89,138,734 of NC_141137.1, forward strand.
ATCTATGCTCTTGCGTACTACAGTTTACCAAAGAGATGCTCTGTCTACTAAATGATTAGTAACACACTTGATTTTATCTTTTTCTGCATAGGTTTCCTCATGGAAATAATCATCAAACTGACTAATGAATGCTAGAACAGTTTTTCCTTCTCGCATGCTATTGAAAGTACGGAATTTGAAACTTCTTTTACTTATCTTTGATTCCTTGTAGATGGTTTGTGCTTCAAGAGTTGCGTCGATGGTACTTCGAATCAGGTCTTCAGCTTGAGGTTCTTCTTTATCGGTAGACGCTCTTTGTAAGTTTGCCAGTTGAGCTTGTAATGATTGCCTAGCCCTTCGTTCTTCTTCCAATTGCATCATGATTAAGTCCAGCTTTTGCTCCATCGTAGGCTCAGGTAGGTTGCCTTCAACCATAAGATCATCCATATGTGATTCAATCATCCTGCAAAACTAAAAAGACCTTTCTCACTCAAAATCAGGTTAGCGGGATGAGCGTAGCTTAAGTTCAGGAATACAAGGCTTATGTGTTTTTGGGTATAGCTTTCCCAATCTTCAGAAAATCTGCGATTTATCCTTCTTCGTATGCTGAAAATGCTTCAGCAAACCTGCATATGGGTAGAGTACCTTCCAACGAACAACTTTGCAGTTCGGAGTTTCTGCGCAGGAACAGTCCTTCTAGGAGTTTTGAGCACAAGTCAGTTCTGACTCCAGTTGACTTGTCTGACTTGCAGAGTTGCAGACTTGCAGAACTTATTCGATTTATGGGACTTGCAAAACTTGATAAAAAAATACTTGCTGAACTTGATTTTGTTGGGTGTGACCAGAAGTTAGTAGTAACTTGATTGATTAAGAAGCTTAAGTAATTAAGCTTGAAGCTTAATGATCAGTAAACGGCGAAATTCGTGGGGGGGGGGGGGCGTTTTTTTGAACGCGGCGGAAAAATTAGACATACTCAAACACCTCGCGATGAGAAATTGAAGCTTTTAGCTTCTTTAAAGCTTAAGCTAAGCTTCTTAAGCTTTAGTGTTTGAAGCTTGAAGATATTGAGTTATGGGGTTTATGACTTATCTCTCTGTTCTTGACGACTTGATGAAGGAGATGTAGGAGTGGTCCTCCGCCTCTGTAGCCCGGTCCTTCGCGATCCAATAACAGAAACAGGGGTTCTTGATCGCCAGAAGTCTGCTTGTATCGACGGTTCGCGACAAGATTGACCGTAGAGCCCGATCGTTCCAGGAGCTCCGCCTTCGCACGAGATGGGTAGCGATTGGAAGCTCTTGATCTCAGCTCCGCTCTGATACCACTGGTGCACAGATTGGACGCTGTATGCTCGCGTAGTGAATGCTGGAAGGTCCCCAAGAAGAATGAACTCTACTTTTTGCACAAGTTACAAGGTAAAAAGCATGAACGACAAGAGCAAGATGCCAATTGGGTGCAATCTCCCCCCATGCCTTGTGTGAGCGCTTCACAAAGCATGTATTTTATGTATATTTCATCTTCATGCTCAATAATAGCCCAATTTACAAAAATATATCAAGCTTTTAGCTTTTGAGTTTGCTTTTACACAAAAATAGGAATAAAGCTAATGGACGGTGCCCAAAGAGTCTGGCACGCTCAATACAATGTCCAAATAGAAATAACATAACTGTGCGCCCTTGCGCATACAAAATAATAATAAATAATCGATGCCTCAATAAATAGGCATGACAAAATATAGGCGTGGCGCCTATCAAAATATAATCCATAGATCGAATACTCTCTATCCTCCAATGCTTTCCTCCGCACTTGCTACTATCTCTACACATCAACTGAAGCATTCACAATCATTAGTAAAATAATACAATTAAACTGACAAAAGTGAATACCTAGCAGTCTTCAACTACATAAATAAATCAACTGGTTAGAAATAAATCCTAACCTTAAATTATTACGAGTGCGCACTCAAAACTCATAAACGTTTATTAATTTAATATGTATTTTGCGGAATCACCCGCTATGGAATCACCCATGTACACACTAAATTAATGAAACACCCGAAAAGGACAGGTGTCCCCATCAACTTCTCGCACAAAGAATCCACTTTGTGTATGAGCCCCGGTCATCAAAGTTTACGAAATCCACCGTAAAACCTCACAAAATCCACCGTGGCACGGAATCCACCGTGGAATATGCCTCTTGGCATCATTTCAGGCTCATCTAATAGATTCTAACTTGCCCTCTGAGTTAACTCCTCAAAGACATCACTAGCCCATTTTAAAAGGTTTCGCTCTTCATCACAAAGCCAGATTCCTTGTAAAGAAGTACAATGTTGTAGAGTCATAGCAAAATTCTTCCATGGATCTAGACAATCATCCTCAATGTCTTGAGCCAACTTAGAAATGGCCCCTTGCATCATATACTTGAAAGTAAACTGACAAAAATGCCTCTTGTTGATTACCAAATTCTTATGCTCTCCCTCCACAACACACGGCTGAATGGTAATGAGCTCTAAGAGGACCGGGACATGATCAGGGAGCAAACAATTGAAATGTGTTTTCAATTTTACCACTGTAGTGAGCCACTCATCGCCTCCTAGCATGTACCACCGATCTAATCTAGCCCAATAAGAATGGTGACTAAGTGAATGATATGTGAAAGGACAATGCCATACCTGCAATAATTCCTTCATGTCAAGCAAATTCAATTTACTGCATGTCTCCCACCATGCTTCCATTTCTTCTCCCACCATTAATGAGGAGGATGATGTTGCATCATCCAGATTAGTAATTGCATTAAAATCTCTACCAAGAAAACCTGGGGCAAGAGAGAGAGTAGTAAGCTTAGTCCAGAGATCTTGCATGTGCATGCTATCATTAAACCCATAAATATTAGTAATGGATATTCTAGAATCCTCCCAGTCCATTTTAGTTGGCAAGTTCATCCACTGTTGCTATTGCACATGTAGGCAAGATTATGACTAGATTTGATGGCCGTGAAGCATCTTGACTCGGCATCTTTGGTCCCAACAAAATAGCATTGATAATCCCCATAAGAAAAAGACAGGCCACTCCATTTATGCATTTTGTGTTCATGAACCATCACAACATCCAAATCCCAACTCCAAACCCATTTCCAAAATAGGCTACGCTTTACACATTCATTAAGCCCTTTGGCATTTATTGTAGCAATCTTCCCCTGTCAATTACCCCCATTCAGATTATGTGTTGTTTCATTAAGTTGTACTCCTGCCATACCAATGTCAGTATCTCCTGTGGGTTGAGCATCATTGTCCCATTGACTAGAAACCGACATCTTAAGAACCAAGCCACTCTTGGTCTTAGCTGTGAACCATTCTTGGTTATTAGAACCAAACCATTTCCTACCACCTGCCCAAGAGGTTGACTGAATCTTTGCATCCGTACCTAGGAACTCTTGATCCAAGTGCTCCAAAGGAACCCTATTAAGATATGTGAAGGAGCTGGCCTTGTTTCTATTAGACTGAGGTATAGCAACTTTGCTCTAGAAATTTCTAACCATGGAGGAGTAGTCGACTGCATTGTCCATTGGATGCTTTGGTGTTTTGCTTGTTTGGCCTTTACTTTTATTGTTATTAACCAGCTTCCATCCATCCTCTTTCTCCACAGAAATAACCTTTGTCTCATTCGGCTTCCCTCCTCGAGCTTGAGGTGTCTTTCCAGCTTCTGCCCATGTGGTTCCCTTTGGGCTCTATTTAATTTCAACAGATTCTGCATTTGAGTTTGGAAACTCCTTAAGGTAGTGACCCCACTGCTCACATCCAAAGTAGGCACCAGCAAAATGGCTCCACACCAATTTGAGCCTAAGTTGACCCACCTGAGGTATATCCAGCTTCACTGCATCTGGCTTAGGCTTACTAGTATTCCATAAAAGACACACCCTATTGTGAAATGGGCTAGCAAGCGGCGGCACATACGACGTTTTCCCCAAACCCTTGGCAATGTCAGGCAAGAAATTCCAAAGGTAAGCAGGCAGCTTAGGTATCTCCACCCATATAGGATACTCACGCTTAAACAAATCTTGTCATGCCTCAATCGATTGCCATGGCAAGACGTACACAAGTTCTAGCCCCTAGAAATAAATTCCCAGTGCCAAAATCTTCTTAGTGGCTTCTCTCTTGTTGAATACCACTTTGAAAAAGCCACATCCACCATAATAGATCTGCTCAACCGATCCATCATCCTTGAGAATAGCATTAAACTAGGAGGCGACATCCATTGCTTTTGGCACCCTACCCGTGAAAAAAGCCAACACCGCTCATGCATTGAACCGAAGGACATTGTGATAGACCTTCTCTCCATCCAAATTGATCTTCTTGGCCACCCTAAGGACCTGTTCTTCCATGTTGCACTGGAGAGTTGCAGCCAAGGTTTTCGATACCTTCTGAGGGTTGGCTTCCAATTGAAGGTTGTAGTCCTCACAAGAGCTAGGAAGTTTGCTGTCAGCCACCTTAAGACCTGGGCAACCTTGCATAGGGCAATTGGTATTTTCAACTTTCACATGCAGAGACCCTATCAAACTCTCCTCTCTCTTCCTCTTATGATTTACCACGGAGGCAGCACTCTCCTGTGACATAGGTTTTGTTGGAGCATTCTCATTGTCTTCCATGCGCGCATCCTCATCCCAAGCTTGACTTAGAATTGTTTGCGCGATGGACCACACTATATGCAGCATGCATAAGAAGATGGCGGAACATGTCCGTATGGACACATGGACAGGAATGCGGAGTAATGATACAAGAATTAATCGCCCCTTAATCAAGCTTGGCCGTCACTCTTTTTCCCTCTTGTGACTTAGGCTAGTTTTTGCACTCCTCTACACAATCGTATTCTTTTCAAGCTTCTCAGGAATGCGATGCCACGTGAAGGGGGGGTTCTCTGCATTGAAAACATTTTCGAAAATTTGCATGTAAATGCGATTTTATGCTGGAGCGAATTTCAAAATATTTATGGAAATTCTGCTGTTATCCATAAGAGGACTACCGCCCTCTTGTTGCTGATCAGAGAGCTACCCAAGCGAAGAGCCATGGCGATGGCGCAGTGCTGCCACGCTCCTGTGAACCTCCTAACGGACTCGGCCATGGCGGTCATCGAGGCCTCCTCGCCTTCTTCTCCCTGCTCCTCATCCTCGTCTCACTCCGCCGGTGCTGCAGCTCGGTTCTCCTCCTCGTTCCTGCCTAGGTCTTCCTTCCTGCGCTCGCAGAAGCAGCAGCGGTCTGCCCCTTGCACTCGCCTTCCTCCGATTCGAGCTATCGAGTTTGATCAAGATACTGTAAGTGCATGCATCGGTGCTGATCTTTATCCGGACATTGCCTTGCTCGTCGCATGGACACAAGTTTTCTACAGGAAATGTAGGTGAATTGATGGGCGCACTTGATCGTATTTCACAGATTGGTGTAAGAATGTGTCCCAATTTGAGGCTCTGAAATGAGACTCTGAATGATGTAATAATCTGCTTAGACTCGGGATGTAGGTAAATTAATGGTCACACCTGATGTTATTTCACAGAATGGTGTAAGAAACGTGTCTCAAACTGAGACTCTGAATGACGTAAAAATCTGCTGAGACTCTCAACGTAGGTAAATCGATGGACACATGTGATGTTTTTCTACAGAATGGCGTAAGAACGTGCCCCAATGTCAGACTCTGATATGGGGCTCTGAACTATGTAAGAATCTGCAGAGACTCTGAATGTGGGCAGATTGAGGGTCACATTTGATGTTTTTCTACAGACTGCTGTAAGAATGTGTCCGAATCTGAGACTTTGATATGCGGATCTGAATGATGTCTGTGAATGTGGGTAAATTGATGGACTCATTTGATGTCTTTCAACAGAATGGTCTAATGATGTGCCCCAATCTGAGACTGATATGAGAATCCACAATGTCATGCAATTGGCTCATTTGGTTTGCAGCCTTCACCACAAACCTGGTTTTTGCATCTCATCTTCTCAAACCTCATTTTGTCACAACTCAGGGGCATGGAGACTATCGTTTTTGTGTCTGCTCAAGTAGATGTGTATATCACAACATGCATATGTTGCTCAATGACATAAGCACATTATAGAACTCTGCAAGTAGTTAATTGCATTCACTCATCAGAGCATTCATACAATTTTTGTTGTCTTAATCTGAGCATCAAATGTACGCATCAAAATGTTCTGGGACCTGAGCCTTTTCTGGTTTTAATCATGGTGATGCTTGTCTTTGGTTTACTTGAGTATGGACGATTGTCGTCAAATGTTCTTGATTGTTGCAGTGGGTTTCTAGCTCTTGCAAACTGCTAACTTCTAATCTTTTTTGAGTGTATGTGATAATCAGCACCTGTGCATTGTTATGGTTCTAAATAGGCTGATCTTTTCATCTTCATAGGACCAAGTATGTTGCTATGCATGTCAGTGCTTTTACAAAGGAAGGGATCTGTTGTGCAGATGGTGGCCATTGGAGTGGGACTGGCTGGAATTGCATTTGGAATTGGTGTCCCTGTCTTCTACGAGAGTCAAATGAAAAGCGCGGTAATTTATGTGATCCTGTTTTTGTTTTTGTTTGAACATACTTGGGACCGAGAATATCAGGATATAGTACATCCAATCCCAGCATTCTTTGTATACTGGCAAGCAACATATGGAACTTGCACCTCTGACCTGCCAGTACACAAGCATTTCTCTAGTGTCATGTTAAAAATGCACAAGGCTAATTTGACCATGTTCAAGTGTCAGCACCTGGCTTCAAGTCTTCTTTCTATCACAGGTGCACACAGTGTTGTTTCAAGCACAGATGCACACAATTCCTCAAAGGATTGTAAACTGCAAAAAGTTTTAATAAACTGTGGACTTAACTGGATGCATTTTCTCATTTCTGATGGTCTTGTTTATGCAGTCAACTCGAGAGAATGATCAGCCATGCTTTCCATGTGCAGGAAGTGGAGCACGTCTGTAATCATCTCTCTTGCCTAATTGTACTGCAGAACTGCTAAGAAAAATCTCTTTGTTGGTTTGGTCAGTTGTATCAGTTTGCTAACAATTGATCATGTTGCAGAGACATGTAGATTCTGCCTGGGAGCGGGCAACTTAACTGTTGAGCTTGGTGGGGGTGAAAAGCAGGAATCAAAATGTGTAAACTGTGAGGGTGCTGGTTCTATCACTTGCACGACATGTCAGGGAACTGGCATTCAACCTCGTTACCTAGACAGAAGGCAAGTCTTGTGTTTCAATACTTGGAATATCTGCTTATTGAGTTATGCCAAAATTTGTATCAAAACAATGCAGGGTGGATTTGTGTTGTCACATGTGGCATATTCTCGTCCTAAAGCATTTCTGTTCTGTGATTTTACAGGGAATATAAAGACGATGACTGAACGCTGACATGATTGGACTCATGCTTCCATGACCTTCAAAGGCTGTGTGGAAGCTTCTGATGTACCACACATTCAAATTGTAACCTTAAGAAAAAAAGCATCGTGAAACCTGTACAAGCTGCTAGTTTTGCTGAAAGGAGAGCAATTTCATTTGATGTAGCTTCTGTGAAATTACCAAAGAAGCTGGTGTTTTGATGCTGAATTGAAAAATTGACATGTCTTTTGTCCTCCCATGGTCAAGTTCCTTGTAGACTTCTAGTTGAGAATGGAGTTTCTTACTAGGGATCAACTTAGCCATCTATTATCATCTTCAAGTGGCTTTTAGTGTGAAGTAGCAACTTTAGAGCCAAATTAATTGTCATGTTTTCCCATTGAAGTGACAGCGTGTGGACAAGGTTTAATGCTCAAATGTACACTCATGTACAATTTTTGTTAGATTACATGTTACTGAAATATTGGATCGAGTGCTTTTGGTAAGGCACATTGCTGCAATTTGAAGGGTGCCCCAGAATTTTAATTTGAAGGGCTCTATCAAAACCTCAATTGTAATGAAGAAATTAGAAGAGTATATATCTATTCTTATCCTGAATATATCCTTATATTGAAGCATACCTTCATTTCTTCCCTTGTGAAGGATAAGCCCCCCTGCAAAGGGTATTGAAACCTTCAAATTTGAGTTAAGGTAATGAATACAAAGGTAGGCACACTTCAGGATTCGAGAAAGTGAGAGGTGTTGCTATTAGAGAAGCAATATGACTTGATAAAATAAGAGAATAGTAGTTGGCTCGATGGCAATGCATGTTCGGTCCACTTACCATGCTTTGTACGGTTGGTATCATTGCGAAGCTCATGGGGTTATATCTTGTTTTGCGTTTTTTTGTGATGAAAGAGGATTTGTTGTGCTTGTTCATGAAAATAAAACAAACAGCACACTTTATGTGCAACAATTGGCATGCCTTGTGTGCAATAATGCATCTTTTTAAGCTTCTTGAATGTATGGCACAAATTCTTAGATAGTAAACACAAATTTTATGTGAATCAAAGAAATTATACTTTTTGTTATCTCCATTTTAGCCAAACTTCTAACAATGTTCGTGAGTGTTACATCCACAACAAATGGTATGCCTTCTACACAATAATACATATTTCGGAGCTTTTTGAATGTATGATACATTCTTAGATACTACAACATAAATTTTATGTGAATCAAACAAACTATATATTTGAAATCTCCATTTGAGTAAAACCTTCAAAAAATGTGTCCTCTAGTGTTACATCCACAATGTAGATATATCCTTTAGCTCATTTAAACTTACAATGTTAAATGAGTTGATCATGAATGTGGGTTTGCCATTATGTTGAATTAAATTTAATGGGTTATAAATGTATGAAAAATTATGTTATTGTTGGGATCTATGTTTGACATCCGCTCTGATATACAACACTACGAAATTTGTATATTAACCCCCATGGTCTTGCAACCATGAGTGATTGGGAGGCCAACTAAAATAGCATCTTACTAACCTATATATAGCATTGCGTTGTAATCCAATCACTAATAACTATCTAGTCTTGATCTTGAAGTAGGAGTTTTACCCATTGATTGGTGTTTATATGTCACATAGGTGTATACTTAGGCTCCTTGATAGAATGTTGTAACCTCTTAGAACAAGCCACTTAAATTGGTTACGGTTGAATCTTGTCGGTCCTTGTATCCAACTCTAGCTCACTTTTACCTAACTAGACTTGAATCTATGATAATTGGGTATTTTGTCACATACTTAGTTATAATGAAATAAATTGCCATGTAGTGGTGTATGTGAAAAAGTGCTTTTAATGTATCAAGTGTATATAGTGTGCACAACCAAGATTTATGGAAATTAATGTGTAGCGAACATTTTTTTATATAAATATGTATGCAAATTAATGAGATGCTTTGTTGCTTCATATACTTAAGGTATCACATCCTTTGTCTCATATTATGTTAGGTAAATACATCCCAAATTTGACTAAATATGTTAATGCATATAAGAACTAACTTATAGCATTCCTTCTTAACTTAGACACAAGAGATAACATTGAGGCAATCCTTGTGCTATTGAATGATTGTTTTTTTGTAATAAAATTGCATTTTTAGATATTTTTAAAATTTAAACTATTTATTCCATGAAAAATAGAGAACACTTGAAGGGGTTACAAAGCTTTGTTTTTATCCATCACTTATCTCTAGTTCGCAAATCTCCATGCTCCTCTCATATGAAAACCGTGTATGGCTATGGAGGAGAGAGAAAGGTTGGCTTTTGGAGGAGAGGGAAATATTGAAATATTGATTATTTGTTCCTTCATCATATAAAAAACTGAACAAATAGGCGTGCAAAGCATGGTAAGGAGGCTTCATTTCTTTGATCACATGTGATGAATGAGGCAAGATGCATGCAAGATGAATAAGAATACATGAAAATGGTATCCACAAATTGCACAACTGTTGCTTCTCCTTTAATTTCCCATGTTTTTCCAGCATACCCCTTTCTAACTTGGTTCATGTCTCTTAAGCCTTGGGCATGCCCATCTCAAATTTGGTCAAATTTTGATTCTTTTGGTTGCATGTGCTGCTTTTCTGTGCATGAAAGGTATTTTGACATGAAATCTTGCCTTAAATGTGTGAATTAATGAGAAAATGATAGTTTGACACTCTTTCAATGTCCAGGAAGTTGACTTTATGCTTTGTTTGACCTTCAACTTTTCAGTGCAATGTATTGTGCTTTGAATGCCTTGCAAAATAAATCACATTTGGCCTTGAATATTCATTTCCCGATTTAAATGGCTTGTGAATATGCCAAAACTCCTATAAATTGTGCAAATTCACCTTTGAATTCTCCTCTCATTGCCAACCACAGGAGAGGGCAACCCAGCTTGTTGAATCCATGATCATATCTTGCTAAAACAAAACAAAGAGTGAAAGTACACTAACAGAGAAAGATACATCTATAAATAATAAAAAAATTGAAATATGTAGCCTCACAAACATGGATCTAATAGCCAAGTTGAGACAAAAAATGACTCTTCTAAGACAATAGAACTTCATAACTGCCCTCACTCTACTAAATGAACTTAAGTTAACTTAGAGAACACCTTGAACTATCTAGAAAGACACCTAGGAGATGACTTGCTCCCAGCTAAGACTCACTAATCCCAAGGGAAATCCCATGCCAGCTCCTTGTCACTTAGGACTTGCTAGTGGAATTTATATAAAAAAAACCCCATGTTTAGGTCCATCCCAAGGAGGATATAGCATCAGTCTTGGACCTAACTTGAACCCAAGAACTTGCCAAGGCCTTGGGAGGCAAATATGTAGATTCTAGTGCACATTTTTTTCCATGATGGGACTCTAAACTAATTTTTAGCCCATAGGTCACACTTCGAACCTAGTTGCTGTTACCTATTGCCTATCAAGCAAGCTAGAATGATGCTCTTATTGGACTTATAAGTATGCTCAAGAAAGGAGAAAGCAATAGCGGCATTCCACTTAGGAAGGCCATTCAATCCCAAGCCTAATTCCTTGCTTCAAATCCATGTAATATAATGCACATAGTCCTTATCCCCTTCCCTAAAAAATAAAACAACAAAAAAGTCAAGGACAAGGTGATAGAGATAGCTAATGTTGAGAAGAATTTGCATTATAACTTGTAGAACCCTACTTGAGTATAAATCATCTGACCTACACAACAAAACTAGCCAATAGCCCATAGATTAAAGTATCCGCACTAAAGGAATGAAATGAAATGGCCCTCTTGGCCTAATGAAATATATTTGGAAAGCATAACATTTGGCAACACAATGCTAAATTTTTTTTCTTGACCCCTATGAGAATCACCTAAAGCATAATTTCTAGATTAAGGGACGAGCCATTGAGACCCCTAAAAAACTAGATGTATCACATTATTGACCAACCCTCTTGCAATGTGGGCATAATTTGCAAAGGAATCTAGAAATTGATTCCATTGATGGGGAATTAATTGACAAGTCACTAGCTCAAATGCCTCAACATGTTTAGACCAACATGATGGTGCATACAAAGAATGGGATCTCGTACATTGTAGGTCCTATTCAATTGATTGATCACTAGTTGCAGGCCACCTTTCACTAGCAATCAACGAATACTACTAGATTTGGCCAAATTTAGCACAATTAAAAAGGCATTCTATTCTGGCAGGTTGTTAGCAAAAGCAACACTAAGCTAAACTCCCATTGTCATGATGGCTTGATGATAGAGATCCTTGATGATAAGCCTAACACTCGCGTGTCTGGCCCTCTGGAAGCTCCATTAAAATACAATGTATAAACCAAATCTTCATCAATGTGCCACACCATCTAGCTTAATCTATTCATACTTATAATAATCAAAATCTAAACTAGAGAGAGGGTGTGCAATAGGCACAATATATCCTTCCATGTTGAACTCAATAGGGATGCTTGAAAGAAGCCTATGGCAATGGTGGTAGTAGATATTAATGTCCCACATAAAAGAGTCATTTGTCAGGTAGCATAGGGTGGTGCAAAGTGGTGGCGGCTCAATGTCAATGAAATATAATAGTAGTGGTGCAGTAATGAAAGGAAACAATATAGTCAAGGATAGCAGTGGAATGACTTCAAGGCATTGTTGGCAAAAGGCTATATAAGTAGCAGAGAGGAAGAGATGAGTATTATGTAGACATGGTTACCAAGTTATAGACCTACACACACACATAGATAGTTACATTGCAGCCATGGTTACCTAGCTTGAGCCTTGTACTTCTGAGTAATACCCCATATAGTCCTTATGCTCAATCCTTTTATGCATTCATTAGTCTTAGTCTTGTCCATTTCCTTACTATCTCCCAGAGAGACTATGACACATTATATGGACTTGTAAATTGAACTATTGGAATATACGAGCATTCTACTTATTGTCATTCTGTCTATGTTGTCTATTTAGATATGTTCTTTTTGATATAATGTGAGTGATGCATCTACAATGGTAGCATATCTTTATGTTGAGTTTGAGTATGTCAAGACTCTAGAGTCTTGCAAAGAGGGTAGTCAGATTGTACCTGGTAATCACAAATTGGACTTGGACTTGATTATGACACATGGTGACCACACTGATATTTCTCACACATGTAGGTTTGCATGTGCATGCATTCTTAGGGTATTTTCTAGAGAATGTCAAGCTTGTGCTCGCATGGCAGTTCACATGTGAGCAACAATGCTGGGTACCATCTCTTAAGGATACTTCATTTCTCAGTGAGGTGACAAAAGCTTAGGGGAGAAATCTGTAAAAATTACACGGCGCAGCGAACATAATCTGAGAAAGAGATAGAGATAGATAGTACACAACAGATAAGAGGAGAACTAGAAAATTTCTTTAGCTCCAAACAACTGATACAGAGATGGATCTGTCCACCCGTGCGCTTCCAAGTGAAGCTTAGATGGCGATCTAGACAGAAGATAGGTGAAGAGCTTAAGGCTAGTTGGAACAACTCTGACTGGGTGAAAGATAGATAATCGATGGCTGTGAAGGGGTTTAGCTTTTATAGCCTGTGAAGGCAGTTAGGTCGGCATGATTGACCTACCATATGAGCCTCCACTAGTCGTCCAAGGAATATTCCCTTTACCGTCGAGCTGGGGGTGCTACCCCCAGACCCCCGCTAGGGAGGCCACTAGCCCCCCTGGGACCCCTAGCCACAAGGGCCGCTTTGGCTGCCCCTGGACCCCAAAATAGGGGCCCCTTTTAACTCCCTTACCCCACAACTTGATGCAATGTGCCTTGAGTTGCTACTAGCATAACTACTCGGGCCAACCCAAAGATTAGACCCACAACGGTCACCTTTTTGCCATCCGGTCACATAGACCTCATTTGATACACAAGTCAAGACTCAACCAATGTCTGGGCTCACATTTGACTTCTCCTCATAATGGGGGCCTTACAACTTTAAGCACCATGGATCATTGGTGGCACCTTATGAGGATGGGGCATTGAGCATATCTAACACCCCCCTCAATATCCACCCATAGGTGAACTATCTCCTTGGCCCAATGCCGAGTCTCTGAAGATGAATTTGAAGCAGATCCTTTATAAGTGCTTTGGTGAAGATATGCGCTCCATTCTCCTCTGTTGGACAGTAGACAAGTTCCACGATCCCATCCTCCATCAAATCATGCACATAGTGATACTGGATCTCTATATGTTTGGTGTGTGCATGAAACACTGGTTTTTTGGCAATGGTGATGCAACTTTGATTGTCACATCTCAGCATAGTTGGTTCTTCATCCTGCACTCCCATATGCAATAGGATCCTTCTCAACCATACTGCTTCACATGCAGCAAAACGAAGTTGCCTTGTACTCTGCTTCGGTAGAAGACAATGCCATTGTTGGTTGCTTCTTATTAATCCAAGAGAAAATTCCTGAACCCAAAGAGAAACAATAACCAAAAACTAACTTCCTGGAATCACTGTCTCTTGCCCAATCGAGTCACAATTCCCCACAAGAGAAGTTTCGGAACTGTATGTGATACCATAGTCAAGAGTTTCCTTCAAGTATTTGAGCACCCGCATCCCAGCCTTCCAATGACTCTCATGAGGTTTGTTTGAGAACCTGCTCAAAACACCAATAGAAAAACTGATATCTGGTCTGGTATTACACAAGTAGATCAGACTGTCGACCATCCTCCTGTACCTCCCAATGTCTACCAGTGCTGATGTATCCTCAATGGATAATTTTGCATTCACCTCCATAGGTGTAGCTATCTCCTTGCACTCGGTCATGCCAAATGCCTTCAAGATCTCCCATGCATACTTCTTCTAAGAGATGAAGATCTTTTCCGACTCTTGCCAGACTTCAATTCCCAAACAATAGTGCAGCAAGCCCAAGTCTGTCATTTCAAACTCAAAACTCAAAGCCTTTCGAGTTTGGTTGATCATATCTTCATAGTCACCTATAATAAGAAGGTCGTCAACATATAGGACAATCACTACAGATTTTTCACATCCCTGTAAACATACAAGTTAGCATTTGAGGCACATCTTTTGAAGTTTAAGCTTAAAAAGAACTTATCTATCTGCTGGTACCATGCTCTGGGGGCTTGTTTCAGCCCATACAATGCCTTCTTCAGCTTACACACTTTGTTTACAAAATGGGGGGCCTCAAACCTTGGTGGCTAAGCCATGTACACCTCCTCCACTCTGTAGCACCACAAACACCACTCACACTTTGTTTCCCAATCTTGGGATGTGCTCCTAAGTCCACCAATCACTCCTATGATGCCTTTGAAGCTAGTAGGACAATTGTTTGCATGAGCAAAACCCGTTGTGGATTTACCCATTTCATCTTGTGGTATCCCAATTCATACCTAGATGACTACCTAGGCACAAGTTCCATTTTCTAAGTTTTTTGGTTCATTAGCCAAGGACATGAATGTTTTTCTTTGTCAATTTGATGTGGCATATACTATAAACTTTCTTGCCCAAGCGAGATCCTACGCATAAGATGGATGCAAAAGAAGACAGTAGCTTGGCTTGTAACATAAAATAATTGGGCAACTTTTACAACCTATTGATGAAATGTTGAACTCATTATATATGCAAGGGCTTAACCCAGATATCCACACAAAGCTTTGGATTTGGAAGATCTATCTAGTCATAATTTGAAATATTTTTATTAGTGCACTATATGCACTAGGATGTTTTTGGTAAGGAGAAGTTAGAAAAAATGGAAGAAATTGGCTAAATCTGTTGACAAAAGCCATTATTGGGAATCTAATGACAGATTTGGACACCTAGAGGAAGAGAGTAATAGTGAGGAAGAGGACTATGAGGATGAAGGATGGAAAATATTGCAAAGTTCAAGAGGAAGGACAAGGGTCACAAACCCTTAGAGGGCGATGGTAAACTTGCATTAAAAAACCCTTTGGTGTGCCATGTGAAACTATCCGATTCATTTGGCGAGACTCATTGTAGCCTCAATCAATGATGATGTGGTATTTGCCATATGGCTACTCACAACATGGAGGTTTACTAGTACAATGCCAAGAGTTAGATGGGACATGTTGGGATATAGCAAGGCATAGGAGGAGTGCAACTTGCAAAAAACTGGTAAGGCACAAGAGTGTAGCTTGCCAACTAGAATAACCCCAAGCATCTACAATAGTGGGAGTGATAGTTGCTTACACCCAACTAGATTATCTACCTCCTTGCATGGGCCACAGAAAATGAGGAAGGAATCAAGGATGTCAAAGAGGAAATTACCACTCCTCGTACAAACAATGTTTCTTGTGCATGTAGGAAGGACATTGGAGATTGGAGCGTTTGTAAGCCCAAGCATACAATGCTCAGAAGAGGCAAAGTTAGTATTAGAATCCCTTACATCCAATCAATATCACATGAGAAAGTTTGCAACCAAGTGGATAAGGGACAATAAAGGAAGTGGTGGTGATGAGGGATCCACAGCTAATTCCTACTATATTGGATTCAATACTCGTGAGAGCAGAAGGGACCACATGAGCATCAACAATAATTCAGAATTTGTGGCCAAATATTGATCCATATATAATACCCAGGAGAGTGGAAGAGGCAGTAGGAGTAGTGATAGCAATGTAGAATCCATAGTAGCCAACTCCTGGTCTAGAGTCAATACCTGTGAGGGTGGAAGAAAACCCTTCAGCACTAGAAGCTGAGGCCTAGTTTTCTTCATAAGAGGTTTCGACTAATTTTGAAACACAAATTGCATGGGGACCCATCTCTATCACTATTCCTTTGAGGGATTTGATAAATTTGATCCCAACATTCTAGGACTATTTCATGTTACAAATGATTCAACTAGATCAGCATGTACTATCGAAACTAGAAGAAGCAGCATTGTTTGCAACCACACTGGAGAAGGAAGTTTGCAAGGTGTAGTAGGAGCTGGTTCTACTAGGACCATTGTTAGACCCCACTATTTTGATGACTTCTCTTTGGTTCAAGGGTCAAGTAATTAACAAATTTTTGCTCGACAGTGGCTCAGGAGTCAACATTATCACAATGACCACTAGTTAGGATTTCGAGTTGATGAATTGGGAACTAGTTCACTTTTTGGGTTGCATGGCGCATCAATAGAGAGTGTGGCCTCTTAGAATTATCCATTCACTCCTGATGGAAGTAGCAAGTGATCCATTTTTGATTTCTTTGGCGATGCTGAATATGGAGCATGCAGATGAGGATTGGCCTTTCTTGCTTGGACCGCCTTGGTTGTGGCAAGCCTAAGTTAATTATAGCTAGGATTGTGATATGTTGACAATTTGCCAAGATTATAAAAAAATCAAGATCTTTTTAAATAGAATCTTGCATCCATTAGCAGCTTGCAAAAAAACAGGTGGCAGCTAAGACATCAATATGGTGGATGGCTTGGATGATGATGAGGAAGCTTCTTTCCTAGCATCAAACACAAATTTGGAACCCTTCTGTCTCATTGATGCCATGCAAATTAGTCATCAATTCTTGGATCTGCAATCCCCACTTTACCCTACCTAGGAGAGCTGACACCAATAATGAATGAGGTTTAGAGGAGAGAGAATAAGCAGAAGAGAGAGAAAGAGAGGAGGAAGAAGAGAGAGACAATAAAAGAGGAGAGAGAAACAAGAAAGAGGGAGAAGGAGGAAGGAAGCCATGTAAGCCAAAGGGAAAGGTGAAAAGTCAATTCTTGACTATGTTTGGATGCCCTAAACTGGGTCTCTTCCTTACTTGCTCTACTCAGTGTGACTGGGTATCTAACCCCTAGTTTCCATATATCCCACTTGTTACATTCCATCGCTACCCTGAAAGTTTTTGCCCTAAAAAATAGAATTCAACTGGAGGGACTTGATAGAGTGGCTAAGGAGTGGGGGTGCAGAGTACTACTCTGATCCACATTACAATGAAAAGATTGGGTGAAGACTATGGACAACATGTGTGATGTTTCGACTTTTTCAACTTCTTGTACACTAAATTTGAAAAGATTAGACTATCAAAAGTAGTGTCTCGAATAAAATAATCTATATCTTGTACCCCAACATCTTCCAAGATTGATAAGGTTGTGAATACCTGTACATGGAAAATGCCATGTGTATGGTCGTTATGGCTGGATAAGTCAAGTTTAGAGACTAAACATGCTTAATGACTTAGGCAAGTCAACACTTGACTTGAAAAAGATTAAGGCATAGGGAAAAAAAGCTTTAAGATTTTAAAAGATTAATATGAAGAAGAAAACGATGAATAGATTGCCCCCCCTCCCTTTTTCTTGGAATTTGTTGCTATATTCCTCCCCTCTCCAAAATTGGGAATTTGAAAGACGAAAAGAAAGCATCAAATCTCCCTTTCTTGTCTTAGCAAAAGACTTCAGTAATCTCCCCCTTTTCTCAGTTTAGCTAGAGGCCCAAATTGAAAAAACATCACTTGAAAGCCAGGCGAATCAGTCATGGCATCTTTGGTAGCCTCTATAGACCTCAAACAATAGATCACCAGCATTATATCACATATCAAAAGTGATGGATTGGCAAGATACCCTCCATAAAGAACTCCTCTTCTTGGCCACAAATCATGAGACCCCCTCCCTTCAATTAAATTATAAATATGGGGCATGAGAAGCCATAGAAGACATTAGCTTAAATCAAGGAAAGAGGCTCTTCTCGAATCAAGAGAGAAGAGCAAGAAAGAAAGGCAAGAGGAGAGTGAGAGAGATAATTCTTGTTGCGAAAACAAGAGGGATACTTTGCCGCCTTTGTAAATTGAATCCCATCTCTTCTACATTCATTCCCTTGTAGAATCGAGACTCTACTCGATTTCTTCTCAATTCCTATTGTTTCCATCTCCATTGATCAAATTGAGATGACCCATAGCTCTATTATCAAAGTCTTCTCTACAATTTCTTGATCGAAGACCATGGCCACGAAGAGAGAAATTACAAAGGGATGTCGTGACGCTGCGCATCCACCACTGCAAATTTGAGGGCGGAATTTTTTGCCAAGAATTTGATCACATTAGTCAACGTCATTAGGAATTTATTTTGCATTGTGTGTGTCTCTGTGTTTGCATTTGCATGACACACGAGCACTTGTAGTTAGGCTAGGCACAATTTCTTCAATGCATTCATAATTTTTTGTGTGGAAGCATTGTTTGAATGATTATGTCACAAAAAAAATAATTGCAAACCGCATGAATAATTGAGCATAAAATTCTCCTTCAAAAGCATATATTTTTTGATAGGCCGGAACACTGTAGAGATAGATTCATATAAAGAGAATGTCTATTTTGAAGATTCCAAGGATGATTATTCCATGCAAGAGAAGAAGGATGAATTTTCCATCTCACCTGAAAAGAATGTTCACAGTAGCACAAGTGCAAGGTTCTTACTTTACTTTTGTTAAGGGAGCTCCAGGAAATAATCAAGAAAGGCTTCTTGTCGTTCCTCCAAAATATGTGGAGTCTTATAATTGTCAAGGACCTTGGGAGTTGGCTAAGCTCACAAGCTACTGCCAAATTGTCAAACATGCCAGTCGGTGACTTATGCAATATGGACCATCAATTGATTGAAGCAGATCTTTCTTTTGCAAGAATTGTGATTGAAGCATTCTTCACATGACCTTGTGATGTTTACCAAGCTTTAACTACTTGCAATGTGCCATCTCAAGTACACATTGTTGAACTTTGTATTGATATCCTACCCTATTTGCATTTGTCCTCATCAAAAAGAGTTTTTATTTACAACCTTTAAATTGGTTAAGTGTACAACATTGGTATGTGGAGATGACACAAATGATGTTGGAGCCTTATAGCAATACCATGAAGGTGTTGTGCTGCTGTAAAGTATGCCTTAGTGTAACTAAATACTAACATTATTCTTCCTTGGGCTGAATTATTTTACAATGACATTATGGAACGAGAAGATGGCAATGGAAAAAGCTTCATATTCGTAACATGACTAACCTATTCAATGATGTCAGGCCAGTGATGTTTAAGAAAGCGTGTGATAAAAACGTAAGAAAAAAGCTGGAAAGCTGAAAAAAAAACCACGTGATAAATTAAGGTGGCGATGATTATAAAAAAGACGAGGAGGACGTGGACTGGGGACAGGCGTAGAAGAAGGAGAAGATGACGGCGATAGGGCGGATGGCGAAGACAAGATGACGACAAAGATGAAGAAGCAGACTGTCTTTTGGGCAATTACTCTTCAAAACTGACCGTGACCGTAGCCGCCAAGCGATGATCAACGTGTGGCAACATATTCTGATTGCCAAAGGGCAGCAACAACGACGACATTTTGCTCGGCAAGTTGGCGTTTTGATGGCAATCTGTTGATAAAGCAAGAAGATGGTGGGCAAAGATTCATACAAACTGCATTCTCGAGAAGGCAGACATTGTCGATTAGCTTATCATATGCCTTGAGAAGTCGAGCTTCATCATGCTGGTACTTAAGGATCATATCTGTCTTAAGGTCCTGGTAATCTTGGAGACTGATGAGCATGATATCGTTGGACGCAATCCAAACCCTCTTATGCATCTTACCATGGATGTGACAAAGCCATTTCTGGCTGTTGATGCAGAGAGCCTCGTAGCGGCCATTGCCAAGCATCCACAGTGTGACCTACGCTTGAAATATCTCAAACTGCCTATATAGCACAACACTCACTGATATAATATTGGACTACTACACTACTGGTGAAAAGCAGGAGAAAGGTGGTGTGAATCAACAAAGACGACTATCTCAATAGTTCATCATTGGAAAACTAGCAATTGCTTTTGCTATTGGTGCGAAGGTATACAAATAGGAGGATCATCTATCTCTCCCTTTTGAATCAACAAAGAACCTGCAAGAGCTTCCAACTTAATGCAGGTCAAAACCTGCCAATTGCTACAGTCGAATAGCCAGGAATTGAGAAGAGTTTTGTATTTAAATTCTAAGCTATAAATACTTGTGGGAAGTTTTCTTAATAGCAACTATGTCTTGTATCCATGCTCTTGCCCTTATACTACGTATGTTCTTATTATCCTTGAACATACTTCCCCACTTCCTCTTACCTTACCTCCAATGAAGAATTATGGCACGTGCTAAGGGCTCATATAGCATCTTCTCGTGAAAAGATTCTATGTGTTGAGTACTCTACTTCATCCCTTGTTCCCATCTCACAAAGCATCCCTATGGCAAGAGACTTAACATTCTTCTATGCAACATTTGCGCGACACCGAAGAGAGAAATTACAAAGGCGGTAGAAGCGGAAGCTGCTAATAACACTACGGGTACCATCACTACAAACAAAATGGAAAGTATTGGAATTACAAACAAAGCTGCGATACCAACAACAACCAAGCACTCGTCGTAAAGCCCTAGGTGCCATATTTGACTAATATCTTAAATATTAAATACAACAAATAGATCATCATCTCATGAATTGGCAAAGGAAAATTGCATCCATGATAGTAGTGAGAATATAATTTTAGAGAATTTTTTAATCCTGATAATCACAAATTCAAAAGAATTAATTTTGATTACACGAGATTTATTGAAAATTACTGTACTATCTAAAAAGAATTTATGATTTTATTGCATCAAATAGGAATTACCAAGAACTAGATTCAAGGACTATGATTTTTGCAATAAGAAATATTTAAGTAGTTTAAAATTTTGAATCAAATTTGTACTAAACTGATGGAACCTCTAATTGATAAAATGCGAATGCCAATTCTTAGAAAAATCTCAAGATAAAATTATTAGAATACTTTTGATAATAAAATATCCAAGGGTTTTGGATCTAGTGAGTTATCACTAGACAAGGATCAATAGAATTTCGTCAAAACAAAAGAAAAAAGAAGAAAAAGATAATCTGCATAGAAGTCTTTGCTTATAGAAGTCCTTTAGCAATCTTGGAAGGATTGATGAGTTGTTTGAACCCTCGAAGAGAGGGTAGATTTGAAAAATAAACTCCTTGTTAAAATTTAACTTGGACTAGATCCCAAGGGGAAGAATAATCCAAGAGGATCATTATAAGATATTGCCACTTACACTAAGTTTAGCTATGATATTCTAGGAAAAGGGTTATCTTGGAAGGAAATTCACTAAAATTGTTGTGTGTGATACATTTGAAGTAAGTTGTTTATGGGTGTAAATTAGATTTTAATTTCTCTTAAAATTGTTAGGATAAAGAACGGACAATAGGGCATAGATTGTCGACGGAGGTAGTGTTCCTAATGACACTAGACCTCCCCGTTAGTGTGAATAATATCTATTCCAAGGGGTTTTTGTTTTTGCATTGGTGAGTATGGACCGTGACCATGATGTGAAAGGTCATGTCGTAGGGAATTCTAGTTGGACAAGAGGAGTTGAGGATACCAAGGGGCTCTGGTCACAAGTTCCTTAGACTCTTATAAGGTGTCAAAATTACCCTTCAAACCTAGATAATATTCTAGAAGTCCCGATACTAGTCTAGGGTTTGAACTTGGTGGGAATAATGCCTTCGGGTTGATATTGTGTCCAATCAACATAGGATAGGAAACATTGTAAAAATATATTTTTCTTAAAGGAATTGTTTGAGAAATGATTACGTTATACTGTTTTTGTGTTGTGAAATAAAGACATGTAACGAATTTGTGTCAGGAGATAATCAAAGAAGATGTCTTTATATGTCAAATCTAAAGTGGTAGGTAATTAGATAATTAAAAATACTCTATTGAGGGAAGTAGATGGATGGGTCCCCAAGATAGGTCTAGACCTATGGTTGGGTGGTCTTAGCTAGCCGAGAGCTTTTCTAAAAAAGAAAAATTACGTTAGTAAATAGGAAAATTAATGGCCACTAGATATTAGGAAAAACTTGACTTCGTCTTCCATTTTCTTTGAACCAAGTGCAATGCAAGTCCACTTCAGTTTGAGTATTCTTTTGAGAAGAGAAAATTCAAAATACTGACACTAGTAGTAGCTGACCGATCGGTGGCTTGACCAATATTAGAAACCCAAAACTCAAGTTGATCCTCATGAGAACAACCGAAAACTTCCACTACAAGGTAAACTTAAGCGAGCCTAGATGGCAAAATTTGAGGTATTACACAGAGTCCTATAGACAACCTTGTCTAGGATATCTCTTGATGGACTACTAAGAATGTGTCCAACGAGGCAGTGGCTTGGGCGGGCATGCCACAGTTGGTATTAGAGCCCATGTTAATATATGATATGATGTAAGTATAAAAACTAGTAAAGATTTGTAATTACAGCTTAAGATATATTTCGTTAAGTTGTGAATTCTTCTCTTTGTTAATATATGCTTTTGATTCTTGACAAAAGGACAATCCTTGGGAATGATTCTTGATTTTCCAAGTCATGTTTATGTCAGCCATGCACTCATCTAGTTTTTAACTGGAGAAACCAGATTATGTGAATATAAGATCAAATATACAATCCTTCACCCTTGTATTGTGAAAGACGATGGATATTAAGCGGACGGTATTGTTACATTGTCACAAACCATCTCGCTTACCTCTAGAACAATTTAGAGAGGGTGAAATCGATGGAAACCCTTACGGTTTCCAAGATTGATCTATTCTTCTACAAGGCCAGAGTAAACTCAAACATTTTCACTGGAGGACGATAAGTCAAATTAAATAGATACATCTACGAGGAGGTCACAAAGATTATACCGGTTGATCGAGTGATGGTTGCAAGTCGCTCCGGTCTCCACGACTATGAAAAATATAAATTACATGATATTTTCCTAAAATATAGATTTCTGGATATCTATTCCTAGAACCCTAATTATTGTTTAATGGATGTATCACAGTGCTATGTTTAGAATGTAATAGGGAATCCTCTTCCAAAAGTAATATAAGCATCTAAGCTACTTAAATAATGTATTCCCTTCCTATTGACATAAGAAATTATTTTTGTCCCTCCGCTGTAATCAAGACTCACCTTAGAAACTAAGAATAATGGGAAAATACTATTTGTTTTGTTCCAATTTTTTGAATTTTTAAAAAGTCTAGATTTGTTAAACCCTAGTGGGAATAGGGTTATTACAAGCTAATAGCAATTTATTTCAGGGTAACAAAGTTGGAAGACATTCCTTGTATTTCAGGCCATGTGTGCATCTAGCAAGTGTTCATTGGATGG
Organism: Lygodium microphyllum; assembly: GCF_053477565.2. Classification (NCBI taxonomy): domain Eukaryota; kingdom Viridiplantae; phylum Streptophyta; class Polypodiopsida; order Schizaeales; family Lygodiaceae; genus Lygodium; species Lygodium microphyllum. The sequence goes on from NC_141137.1 coordinate 89,162,247, forward strand.
CAAAATAATTCTATGACTATCTTAGAGGGAATATATGGTCCTTATCCCTCCTATCTAGAATGGCATTGGGAGAAATATGGGGCAGATTGTTACATTGAGACTGATTGTATCAACTATATCAAGATCAACCTTAGTGAATCCAATGGATGGAGAGCTTAAAGCTCGTTGAACTATTTCTCTTCAATGACTTTGAACAGAATCCCATTCTTCATATTAATGGCTAACTAGATTGCCAAAATTATTATGTATATAAAGAACTAACTTAGCTCATCTTGATCAGTAGAATTGCCATTCTAGGGAGTGACCCTTGTCATAGCTACTACACAGAAGGATATCTAGACCTTCCCACTAAATACCAAAATGGGGATGTATACATTGCAACTCCAGGAGATGTTGATGTATGAAAGACCCATGGATAAGCCAAAATATAGAAACAAGTTCAAGCTTTAATTGAAACTCTATTTTTGATGTACAAACCTTGATTATTATCAAGAAGATTGAATAAAATATACTTTTTTTTCAAAATTAATGAGATCACACCAAGGAAGTTAACATCTTTCTTGAATATTATTATTGGAGAAAAATTTGATCATGAAAATTGTTTAAATTCCTAGGATGTTACTTCGAACCTCAATAGCATGGAAGCTTTCTTCTCAAGTAGTACAAGTTGCCAAAATTCAATGGTAAGGGGAAGGATGCTCCAACTGAGGTAGAAACATGGATAGAATCTATGGAAGATCATTTCATTATTGCAGGGACTGCATAATCAAATCAAGAGATGATCACAAAACTGAAATTGACAAGAGATCCCCGTCTTTGGTGGAAACAATTGTGCAAGGACCAAGGAGTGCCCAAAACAGCTATCACCAAGGACAAGCTTAAGGATGCTGTGTGTGGGAGATATCTTCCCCTACACATAGGGCCCAGAAGATGAGTAAAATTTTCAATTTGAAGCAACTAAGCCTAAGCCTAGAAGCTTACTACAAATTCATAACACTTCTAAAATAGGTACCATTGATGGATATTTCACAAGTATCCAAATTTTGTAATGGTCCAAATTCGTACTTGAATACGCGTCTTGAGTAAATGTTACCATTAGATTTATAAGATGCATTGATTCATGTAGCCCCAATAGTTCAAGAGATCAAAGGCTAAGAAATGCTAAAGTTTGGAATAAAAACTGTCAAAACAAGGGTAACTCCCAAGGCTATGTGAAAAGAGCCCGAGGCAGTATTAGCCAGACAGGGCAAAGAGAGCCAAGTCAAATGCAATGGGAAACTTTGTATCCACAGGAAAAGATAATGAGGCTCCAAGGTGCTTTTATTGCAAGGAACCTAGGACACTTCAAGAGACAATGTCCAAAGTTTGGCCCAAACAACCACCAAGGGAAGATTTGAGGGCATAACCAAGATAGTAGGGGGCAAGCTGCTGGAGTAACCATGAAGGAGATCAGTAAATGATAAAGATCCTACAATGGAAGTTGATATGGAAAGAGCAAGAGTACATACCACTCTCAACAAGAAGGGTTCGAATAGCCAATTCTCGATGATGTAGATACCAGAACGTTATCAAGGTAAACCCTTTTGAATTTTAATTGACTGTGGGAGTACCGATTCTTTCATATCACCAAGATGTGTGAAAAAGCTAGGCATACACACTATTCCTACATCTAGATTGGTCGTGGAGCTAGCAAATGGTAAATAAGTTCTTTCAACACAATAGACTAGCAAGGTAGAATCTAGTTTGGGTGGCAATTCTTCCAAAATGGGCTTTTGAATTATGAACCTCGGAGCTTATGAATGTTTGTTGGGTATGGATTTGTTAATTCCAAAAAACATCCATATCCATTGCAAAAAGGGCCAAATTACATTTCAAAACCTAGAAGGGAAACAAGTAACCACCTAGGGAGAAGTGGGAAAAGTTAAAGTTTAGCTGGCTAAAGCTTCATGAATAGTGAAAGGACTAAAGAAATGATTACTCTTCTATCTAATTAAGCTCAAAAACGCTGAGAAGGATAGTGAAGCCAAGGAGCAACCATCTTGGCTAAAAGATTATGTAGACATTTTTCCAAAAGATCTAATAGAGCTTCCACCAACAAGAGAGGTAGATCATGAGATCCAACTCATTCCAGGCACGGATTTTGTCCAAGAAACCTTAGCAGATGTTGATTCCTAAAGCCATTGAGCTAAAATAACAACTCAAACAATTATTAGACCAAGGATACATTAGGCCAAGTAATTCACCATAGGGAGCCAAGTATGGTTTGAACCAGGTGACAGTGAAAAATAAATATCAAATCCCAAGAATATATGAGTTGCCTGATTGACTCCAGGAAGCAAAGATCTTTACAAATATTTTCCTCAAATTAGGCTAGTATCAAATAAAAATCAAGGAGGAAGACATCCCTAAAACCGCCTTTAACACAAGGTATGGTCATTATAAATTTATTGCGATCTCATTTGGATTAATGAATGCTCTTGCCACCTTCAACATATTGATGCAAGACATTTTTCTTAATGCAGTCAAAAAAAGCTTCTTCTGGGAGAGACTCAAGGTTAATGTACTTAAGTATGTCACTGAATGCCTAAACTGCTAGCGAATTAAAGCTAAACATGTCAAGTTGCCAAGTAGCTTCAGCCACTTGACATCCCTAAAATGAAATTGAAATATATCAGAATGGACTTCATAGTTGGATTACCCCCAGTAGTACAAGGAGGATATAACTCAATTATGGTAGTCATTGATATGCTGACAAAGGTTATACATCTTATTCCAATAAAAACCAATTACAAGACTTACGATATCGCCAGACTTTTCATTAAGGAAATTTCTAGATTACATGGATTACCCCAAAGAATTATAAGTTTGACTGTGATTCTCTTGTCACATCAAACTTTTGGAAGAGTGAGTTTGAAGCTCTAGAAACCTAACTTTGCTTCAGTACTACTTACCATTCCCAAACTAATGGTGGTCAGACAGAGCAGGTTAATCAAGTTATTGAGGATATACTTAGATCTTATTGCAACTAAGAACCTAAGCGGTAGATCCAATCCCTACCCTTAGTTGGATTTTCCTACAATGCATCATATCATCAAAGTATTCAAATGACTCATTTCCAAACATTGTATGGGCAAGGTTGTCTTACACATTAAGTTTTTCTAATCCTACCATGTAGGTTGAAGCATCTAAACAAATGTTGGAAGAGATGGACCAGCAAGTAAAAGCTATCAAGCAAGATATTCAAGCTACCAAGGATTAATAGAAAGCATATGTTGATCAACAAAGACAAGAACACATTTTCAAAGAAGGTGAGATGGTTTTTATTCGAGTTTGCTCCAAAGAAAAGCTCCTTATCTCTAGGAGAATCCAAGAAGCTAAGTCCCAGATATTGTGGACCATATAAGGTGATAAAATGTCTAGGACCTAATGCTTATACGTTGCAACTCGAAAATTTGAAAGTGCATAATGTATTCCATGTTAGTCTATTGAAAGCCTATGTTCCTAACCTTGATCATATACTTAATGACCAACAACTTGTGATGCCAAGTCAAGGAGTGAACTTTAACTAGGTAGGATACTTGACATGAGAGAAAAGGTTCCAAGAAGTAAAACCCTTAGGGAGTACCTCATCCAGTGGAAAGACTATCTTGAAGAGGATGCCACTTGGGTTGATGAAAAATCGCTATATGTAACAAATACCCTTAGTTTCATTTGAGATGAGGATGTGATATTTCAACTTTTTCAACTTCCCATACATTAAATTTGAAGAGCTTAGACTATGAAGTGGTGTCTCGAATAAAATAATCTATATCTGATACCCTGACACCTTCCAAAATGGATATGATTGAGAATATCTCTATGCGGAAAATGCCATGTGTATGGCTATTATATGGCTAGATAAGTCCAATTTAGACTAAACATGTTTAATGACTTAGGCAAGTCGAGCAAGTCAAGACTTGACTTCTAAAAGATTAAGGCATAGGAAAAAAAGCTTTAAGCTTTTAAAAGCTTAATAGGAAGGAGAAGATAATGAATAGATTGATGGAACTTCTGATCGATAAATGTGAATGGTAATTCTTAGAAAAATCTCAAGATGGAATTATTAGAATACTTTTCGTAATAAAATATCAAAGGGTTTTGGATCTACTGAGTTATCAATAGACAAGGAACAATAGAATTTTGTTAAAAAAAAGAACATCATGGAAGTTTTTGCTTATAGAAGTCCTTTAGCAATCTTGGAAGGATTGATGGGTTGTCCGAACCCTCGAAGACGGAAGATTTGAAAAATAAACTCCTTGTTAAAATTTATCTTAGGCTAGATCCCAAGGGGAAGAGTAATTTGAGAGGATTATTGGAAGATATTGCCATTTATGCTAAGTTTAGCCCTAATACTGTCATTCTAGGAAAAGAGTTGTCTTGGAAGGAAATTCATTAAAATTGTTGTGTGTGATACATTTGAAGGTAGTTATTTGTGGTTGTAAATTAGATTCTAATTTTTCTTAAAATTGTCAGGATCAAGAATGGACAATAGGACTGAGATCGTCGATTGAGGTAGAGTTCCCTAATGACTCTAGGCCTGCCCAAGGTTAGCGTGAATAAGACCTACTCCAAGGGGTTTTTGTTTTTGCATTGGTGAGTATGGACCGGCCATGATGTGAAAGGTCTTGTTGTAGGGAATTCTAGTTAGACAGGAGGAGTGGAGGATACCAGGGTCCTCTAGTCACAAATTTCTTAGACTCTTATAAACTATCAATTACCCTTTGAACCCAAAGAGTATTGTGGAAGTCCTGATACTAGTCTAGGGTCTTGAACTTGGTGGGAATAATACCTTCGAGTTGATATTATGTATAGTCAGGGGACAGGGATCATTGTAAAATGATATTTTTCTTAAAGGAACTGTTTGAGAAAGGATTGCTTTATACTATTTTTATGTCATGAAATAAAGATGTGTAACGAATTTGTGTTAGGAGATAATCAAAGAAGATGTCTTTATATGCCAAACCTAAAGTGGTAGGGAATTAGCTAATTAAAAATACTCTATTGAGTGAGGGAAGCAGGTGGATGGGTCCTCAATGGCGGCTCCAGAACTACAGTTGGATGGTCTCAGTTAGCCCAGAGCTTTTCTCAAAAAGGAAAATTATGTTAGTAAATAAGCAAACGAATGGCTACTAGATATTAGGAAGAACATGACTTGCATCATTTTAGGGGGTTCGAATCGGATTTTTCCTTATAGGAAGAAGGGTCAACGTACATGTGTTGTACTCCCCTTTGTCTCCCATTCTCTTTGAAACAAGCGTAATGTAAGTCCACTTTAGTTCCAGTAATCTTGTGAGAAGAGGAAATACTGATGCTAGTTGACTAATAGGTGACTTGACTAATATTAGGAACTCAAAAATTAGGCTGATCCTTGTGGGAATGCATGACAACTTCCACTGCAAGGTGGACTCAAGCAAGCCTAGATGGAAAAATCTGAGGTATTCCATGGAGTCTTAGACAATGTTGTCTAGGATATCTCTTGATGGACTACTAAGAACGTGCCAATGAGGAAGCAACTCAGGTGGGCACATTGAAGCATGCTATCCACTATTATAGGCCTGTTGAGGTAAATCTATCATTACTTTTGATTGGCTACTCCAAATGTGGCATGCCACATGTCAAAATGGAGCTTATAATAGGCACTTTTAGCCCATGTAGAAAGCACATGGCTCTAATCAATAATGAATAAAATTGTTCTAAAATAGTATATAATGTATAGGTAGTGTGGGGTCAAAATGGGACATATTTAGCTATTCTTCATCCCATTGGGCCTCTTGGGGGTGGAAAAACTCTTCCACAATGGTGGTTGGGTGCCAGGAGGCTTCTTCAAAGGATAGACCTTGCCATTTGATAATGTATTTCTTCATGGATTGAGATCTAATGTTTATCTCTCTGCTCAATGATTGCCTCAGGGATATATTGAATGATGCCTTCTTCGTCTATGGAAGGTAGCTCTTTCATATAGTCTAATGAGGTGCCATTGAAAGGCTAACTGACTGACATGAAACACATTGTGAATCTTGGTGGTGGGGGGAAGCTCTAATCAGTAAGCCAAGTCACAAACTCTCTTGAGGATCCGATAGGGGCCGTAGAAACGGTGGGCCAACTTGTTACTCTGCTACCCTTCTTGAGAGTGAAGTAATGAGATCTAGACACTTTTAAGAGGACCAAATTACCCTCTTGGAATGACAAATGCCTTCTTTTCTCATCAATATAAAGCTTCATGTGGTCTTATGCCTTCTGAAGATTCACTTTTCATTGCTAAAGTAGGGCTTGCATGCACTCTAACTCCTCTTTACTTTGGGGATTGATCTTATCATTGAAGAAGATTGTAAGGAGAGGAACCTTTTACTCATATATTGCCTCAAAAGGAGAAACCCAATGCTAGAGTGGGTTGAGTTATTATATGCAAATTCAGCCAACCGTAGTAGGTAGGTCTCAAGCCATTTATTTACCCTTTCAGTTTGACCATCAGTTTGCAGGTGCTAGTGGATGGAGCAAGCTTGGTACCCATGGATATGAAAATCACATGTCAAAAGTTGTTCACAAACTTGGCATCCCGATCATGCACCTATGACTTGTGGTAACCCATGCAACTTAAATACATGCTCCATAAACTCAGTGGTCACCTGAGATGTAGTGTTTAGGTCTTAGTTGGGATAAAGTGGGAAATCTTAGTGAGGTGGTCAACTACCACATATATATTGTTCCATTCTTTCTTGGTGATGGGGAGGCTAGTAATGGAATCCACAGTGATATGTATCCATTTCCTTTAGGAATAGGTAGGGGCTATAAGAGACCAATGGGTCTAAGCATGTCGTCCTTGTTCTATTGGCATGGAACACAATTGGCCACAAAATCCTTGGCTTCCCTCCACAGGCCATTGTAATGAAAGCTCTTTAGCAATCCTATCATATGTTTTGAAAACACCCAAATTACTAGCAGTGGGGCCAGAATGCATCTCTTCCATGATCTTCCATGTGAAAGGAGAAGTGTAGGGGATGACAATCTTGCCATGAGACTAGATAAGGCCATGTTTGAGCAATATTGGGAGTTTTTATCCATTGCCCCATGTTGCAATTTCTAAAATATGTAGTTGAAGTCCTCATCCAACAAATAGGCTTCCTGAGGCTCCTCAATCCAATCACAAAGCAACTATGAAATGGAAGACACTCTACATGCCCACATCCATGAGAGTAAATAAGTCACTATGATATCTTTGCCCTTAGTGTGAGAGATATCAAAATCATAATTTTGCAAAGTTTTCACCCATCTCCTCTACTTAGGAGTCAAAGTAGACCGAGTTAGGATGTACTAGAGGACTTGATGGTTGCTCTTCACTCTAAACTATAGCTACCATATAGGTAATGGTGCCATTTCTTAATAGCATGGAGGATGGCCAATATCTCTTGGTCATAAACATTTATTTGCATCTCTTTTTCATTAATCTTATGGCTCTAAAAAGAAATTTCACCATGCTCTTGTAGCAATTAAATACTAACCCCTTGGCCACTAGCATTGCATTGAATAGTAAGCTCCTTTGAGAAGTTAGGGCACACAAGAATGGGACTGAAGTAAGCATTTCCTTCAATTGTGTAAAGCTGCAATTAACAATAGCATCCCAAAAGAATGATTCCTTCTTTAATAGATTAGTAAAAGAAGGGGATGCAATGTAGCATAATGCTTGATGAAGTGTTTATAAAATGACGATAGACCAAGGAAACCACATAACGAGGTAGTATTGGATGTTGTGGGCTAGTCCTCCACACATTGTACATTTTTAGGGTCGACATGTATGCCATTTTTTCTAACAATGTGTCCAAGTACTCCACTAATGTTTGCATGAAGATACCTTCACTTTCCTTAGCAAATAGACTATGCTCTCTCAAGACATACAACACCCTTCTGACATATACCAAGTGCTCCTCTTGTGATTTGTTGTAAATGAGAATGTCATCAAAGAAAATGAGCACAAACCTGACTAGGAATGGCTATTAGATTTTATTCATGAGGCTTTGACATGTGGTAGGGGAATTTGTCAATCCAAAAGGCATCATTATAAATTTATAAAGGCCACAATTAGTCTTGAAAGTCGTTTTGATCTCATCATCCTCCCTCATACGTATTTGATGATAGCTAGAGTGCATATCAATCTTAGTGAAAAACCATGCTTATTTCAACTCATCCAACAAGTCATCGATCCATGGGATGGGATACCAGTTCTTAACTATGATCTTATTCAAGTCCGTAGTCAATGCACATGTGAAAAGAGCCCTCTTTTTTCTTGACTAGTCAGACTAGAGATGCATAAGGTGAGAAACTCGGTTTAATAAATCCCATCTCAAGTAACTCTTTGACTTGCTTTTCAACTTCTTCACATTCACACTTGGAGAGTCTATGAGATGGCTTGTTCATTGGCTTGGAATGGGGATCTAGATCAAGTGGATGGTCCACTTGCCTCTTAGGGAGAAGGGATGCATGCATCTGAAATAAATCATTATACTCTTGAATTAAAGAATTCAAGGCTAAATTCTTAGATACTTTGGATAGATTATCTAAATTTTCCATATTCAAGTGCAAGACAAAGATCTATGGGCATTTCTTAAACTCCCTTTTAAGTTGCTTTGCTGTAATTAGCCAAAAATCAACATTATCTCCCTCTAAGCGGATGAGCTATCCATGCATCATAAACTCCATGTAGAGCTGAGAGAAGTCCATAGCAAATTTACCCAAATATTTTAGATGTTATGAAGGAATGGAAGGAAGAAGGCCTATGCTTAAATGTTGGGATAAGTACACTCCTGATCATGCCTCCAAGTGCTCGTACAAGACAAATAAGGTCAAGGTTCATAGTATGTATGCCATGGAAGATTGGCACAATGATGAAGATGACCTATGCACCAACCAGGTTGAGCTTGCAGAGGATGTTGATCACAAGCAATTCTATGACCCGGAGGATGGGTTTCCTTTTGATACGGGTGGTGATCCATCACGGATACTTGATTTGACATCCCATCCACCTACCACTTCCCTTTGCTCTATCTCCTTGGAAACTTGGACTGAATTCCCTAGCACATTTTGATGAGATTAGATCGCAAGCTTCATTACATTAGGAGGTAGGGAAGAAGAGAATGGAATCACTTCATGATTTGTGAGCTAAGAGAAAAACATTTTTCAAGGGTTAGTTTGTTCTCTACTATGATGCACGTTGAGAATTATATCTATGCAAACTAAATCCTAAATGGGATAATCCTTACAAATGTGAACTTTTAGGAAAAAATGGATCTACAATCCTTTTAGCAAATTTGCGAGGGGTAGAGCTTAAGAACTAAGTAAATTTCAATGAGCTCAAGCCCTATTATGTGTAGAGGGATGATGTGAAGCTTGGTTCCTTTACAATCTCATGATCCAATCTAAACTTGCAGAGAGTATGAGGGCTATGGAATGGGACAGTATCTCAAGCATTCCTATTTAGCGCAATGTTACCACTAAGGCAAAATCATTTGATATTAAGGGTTACCATGTCATTGAGTGGTTAGATGATGTAATCGAGTCCAAGTTTGGTTTGTGGTCACTAGAGGTGCAACCGAATCACTCCCTCTTTATGGGAGTGTAGAGTCTTAATATACTAAGACCTCAACATAGAGATGTGCTACCATTATAAATGCAACACTCACAACATATCAAATAGAACACATCTAAATAGACAACATAAACAAAATGAAAATGTTAAGAAAAATTCTCATATATTCCAATGGTTCAATTTACAAGTTCCATACAATGCGCCATTGTCTCTCTAGGAGACATTAATGGACAAGACTTGGACTAATGAATGCATCCAATGATTGACCATATTAAGGACTATATGGGGAATTACTCAAAAGTACAAGGCTCAAGCTAGAAAACCATGGCTACAACAATAGTGCAACAATGGCTATATGGGGTATCACTCAAAAGTACAAGGCTCAAGCTAGAAAACCATGGCTACAACAATAGTGCAACAATGTAACTATCAATGTCTGTGTAGGTATGTAACTTGGTAAACATTTGTGCATAACCCTCATCTCTTCCCCTCCGCTCCTTATATAGCCTTTTGCCATGGTGCCTTGAAGGCCTTTTGTCACTATCCTCTACTATACTACTGGCTTTCATTACTGCACCGCTTGCTATAATCTTTAATTGACACTAGCCACCACCAATCTCTACACTATCTTGCACCTACTAACACATGCCGTGAATGGTAGATTCAAACCTATAAGAGTTATTCCTCTATGGCTCCTCTATCTTCCAAAGTGGGCACATCCTAGGGTGCTACTAGTTGTGTTGGTAATGGGACCAGTTTGGGTGGAGCCAAAACTGGTAGATTTGGAGGAGTAGGCATAGTAATAGAAGGAGGAGGCCTAGGTGAGGAGGTGTCAATGGCAAGGGTGGGAAATAATTTTAGTTCATATGGTGCTACTAGAGCTAGAGATCCATGCTATTCTACTATAGGAGTTGGGGAATGTGGTAGAATAAGAGTTTTGTAGCCAGGGCTTCAAGGTAGTAGGCACCCATCCAAATTTTCTATTGAAGCTAATTCCACTCCACTCTTACCAATGGGAGTTACTGCTTGAGATGTTCAATGTGACAATTTTAGTGGGCGGAAACATCCTCAAGAGAGTGAATGCACATGACATGCTTGGAAGATAGGGCCTCTACTTGCATTAGTCTATCATTGAGTTGCTCCATCTCGAGTGTAGCTTAATGCCGGAATCAGGCACATTTGTCTTATGCTGCTACTAGCCTTTGTGATCCATAATAGGCTTTCTTTGCATAGTGTCTTTAGGCAATGATGCTTAGGCTAGTGCAAGGATTTGTTGGTGTAGGAGTTGATGGGACTTGGTGAGACAAAGCAAAGGAGGAAATGACATCATGTTGCATCGTCTAGTCCAAGGTATAGATGCCATGACATGGTCCCACAAATACTTAGCTTCCACCTCCGCATTTGCTAGAAGTTAGTGATGAATGTTCTAGAGCACATCAACTCGCTCCAGTGTAGCATCCCAATGTTGCTCAAGAGCTTGACAGTGTTTCACAAGTAAAAACCACTTGGGGTCCTAAGACAAATAAGTCTTGGGCATGGTGGTTTTGTAGTGCTTCATCATCATTGAGAGGGATGGGCTCCTCTTTGAGTGCTCCCTTCCCTTTATTTGATGATGCAGGCATTAGGGTTGTTCCTTCCTATGCCTTGGCTGTTCACAAGGTGTGCTACATCTCCTCTTGAGTCCAATATCTGTGGATTAAGATAGGCTTTAGGCCCACCCTACCACAAGCTACAACATTTGTGGGTGTTAAGGTTGTTGTTGCTTTGCCAAGCATCGTGGTCACATCTTCAGGAACACATGTTGTGGTTGGGGTCTTAGCCTCCTGTTAAAATTGGCTGCCAAGATTGCCAAAAAAGGAAAGATGGCCGAGGCCAAAGAAGAGGGAGTACCTACCTTGGGAGTATTGCTAACTTATACAATAGAATCCTTAGAACAAGATTCCAAAGGAAGCATGTGCACCATGTGCGTTGCTTTTTCTTTGTTCTTATTCTGGCTGGGGCCGAAGAAGAGGGAGTACCTGCTTATACAATCGAATATTTAGAATAAGCTTCCAAAGGAAGCATCTGCACCATGTGCATTTCTTTGTCTTTGTTCCTATTCTTATTAGGGTCATTGCCTTTTAGTTTTGGATAATCCTATTTTACATGAAGGCCTAAGCAATTGAAGCAACTTCTCCTTATGCGTTCTTGCAAGCTCTTTACTTGGGAGTGGCTCTCTAGCCCCTTTGGGTTTCTTATCATTCTTCTCTTTGGATGCTATCTTGAACTTTTTCTTTCCTATCTAGTTTTTAAACATGCAAATGCATATCCATATGTTTTTCTATTTCATTCCACTCTTGATGGCTTCTTCTAGTGTTTTAGGATATTGAGTTTTCACCTTGGCCTTGTACTCCCTATCCAAACCTTAAATGAATCCTCTAACCTTTCAAAAAACATAAAAGCCATCAAGTTTGAGAATGATTTCTCTATATGTGGAGATGTAGTGGGTTAACTTTAAACCCTCCATTTGACACTTATCATAGGCACCCCAATTTCGATCCTTTTCATTTGTAGTAAGAAATTCTTTTTGGAACACTTCCTCAAACTTGGCCCACATCTTAGGATGAGTAGTGGCATCAAGACTCACACACTACTTGTAGGGCTTGCCTTAAAGTGTGAATTGCCTCAGGGGCTCTAACCAAATATGGTGTATGACATAACTAATACAACTTACTCCACTTTTATAATTTTTTTTTTTTGGTTGCATTCTTACTACAATCTTGTTTCTCTCCTTGAAACACAAGTTACTTTATGTTCTTTAACATATTGTTAGCCTCAATCATACTGAGAGAGAGCTTGAGGCCTCAACACCTTGAGGTAGCCCTATTAACGGAGTACCTCCAAGAGCAAGCCTATCTTCAAGAGGTATGCCCAAGATGCTTGAACCTTGTTGTTGTACCAATTGCTTTAAAATTTTCGAGATCTATGTATCATTTTCATTGAGATTAGCAAATTTTTTCTGTAGGTCTACCATTGACAAGTCACTAAAGTACCTTATTCTTCCTTGTCCATCTAATCAAATGCATCTAAATAATTTAAATCATTCATAGTTTTATCCTCATGCACGTTTACAAGCTCATAATGTTGTGAATGTGAAGACGAGAACATATTGTGATGCTTGAAATTGAGATAGGAAAATTTCACTTACCCTTAAAATCTTCACAATGAAACTGTTAACCCTAACACGAAGGAAGCAAAAGAAAATAAAAAATATGCAGGGCAAAGGTAGAAAAAAGGTAGCTCAATTGAAGAAAGAAGAGGAGAAAAGGCCAAAAGCGTGAGGGCAATCTTAAAAGTCCAAGGCAGCTGCAAAAAGGAGAAAGGTGCATTTTTGAATACAAAGGTGCACCCTGAAATCTTGTAAAAAAGTGCAAGGCGGTGGAAAATTCGGAAAGCTAAAATTGAAGACAAAGACGAAGGCCAAGGCAAAGAGAAATGGAAGAAAAAGGCGCACAAGGAAAAGCGCAAGTCAAAAACCCTTGTAAAAGAGGGCAAGTGCATCATGGTTTAATTCAAGGAGCGCCGGACTCTTACCCATGCAATTTGTAAATGTAGATGGATGGGGGATAGGAAGCTAGGAAGATAGAATGACAATGAGAAAAAGGGCCTAGGCTATGGCCGGCCATGTAAAAAAGGGGAAAAGGGGAGGACCGCCCAAAAAGGGATTTAGGGTTTTGTATATAAAGTTGAAAAGTGAATGAGAAGCTCATTCTTGTGTGTGGCAAAAAGTGGCTCTCTTCTTCTTCTTCTTCTTGTTCTTGCTTGCTTGAGCTTGTGCTTCAGAGAGGGAGTGTGAGAGTGTGAGGGTGAGGAACTGTGGGGTGGAGAAGCTCTCCATCTTCTCCTCTCTTCTTCTCTCCTCTTCTCTTCTCTTGTCTTGCTTGCGGTGATGGAGCTTGGAGTGCAGAGCTTGAGGATGGAGCTTGCTTGAAGCTTACACTTGGATCGTGGAGCTACCGGAGTGCGCGGGAGAGGAGGTAACTCGAACGGCATGGAGGTAAGCTCACTACACCCGTAGATATGGATGGCGCATCGGCTATGTGAGAGGTAGCCATTAGTGCTCCACTTGGAACACTTGAAGCAATAAGCGGTCTGTGGGTCTTGGCGGTTGAGCGAAGGCTCCCACAGAAACAATTCATAAAACTACAAGAGTGATGTTGTAGAAGAGGGGTTGTATGCCAACAAGAGGTAATTGAGAGGTCCTTGAAAATCTATGTATCTCCTCCCAAATAGGTTTTTGAAAACTTTTTTAATTTCTTAGAGAACCTCCAAGGCTTAAATTGATTGTTAGTTTTACCTTGTAGTTCATTGTACTTGGGTGTAGATAATAGTGGGATGGGTGATATCTTGAAAATTTTTGTTTTTAAGCAAACACTTCCACCTCACGTACAACCAATGATGCCAATGAAGCCTTTGTAGCCTTGTTATGAAGTATACCAAAGGTCTATGCCTTAGTCTCGCTACCTTGGTTGTAAGCCACAGGAGGATGTTTTTGTGCGATTTGCAGTGTGGCAATCATGCGATTACGGGGCCAATGCTACTGTTGAATAGTGTCACACTCGATCTTTTGTTGTAGCCTCACTTTGACACATTGTTATGCATGTGTAGGTGCTTTGCCTTCAACGAACACAAAAGTTAGAAAGAGCTGGGTTAACCTTTGAGCCACTTAAGACGATAGCCTCTTTTACCACTACATTGGTATCTTTAGGAAGATCCATGGATTGTTTTTAGACTAATTTTTAGTAAGTCCATTCATACTAATTGCCTATCCTTTGACCCTTTGGTCCATATACCCTTGTGCCCTAATGTAGATGATCTCTTGACCTCTTAACCCCATCGATACCTTAGCATAATGGTCAATTACCTATACTATTAGGGCTACAGTCAAGCTATCGTATGGACCATGTCTACTCAAGACCCTTGTTCTAATGGAGAAAATACTTTTCATACATGGAGTGTATGTCATGGGAGTTCACTCTTTCTAGAGAAGATATTTGCCTATGAGCAAAAAATCATGGAAAATACACTATCTATGGCTTGTGCAAGAGTCATATGACTCCCCCTTTATACCCTTATAAAATATATTAAAAAATTTATAATGTACCCCCTTTTTTAGATATAAGATTTGTATTTTGTTTAGTTTCTCATATTGACTAAGCTTAAAAGACTAGAACATTTATGACACAAGAATTATATGTTGCAATGTTCCTTGTTTGGCATGAATCATCATTGAGGTCAAGGATAGGTTGATGGTTATACAATGCATAACAAATGGTGATGCCTATGAATTTGATAATATATAAGCTCCTAGACATTGAAAGAGAAAGGGCTATATTAAGTATGGAAATCTTTATACAATTGCCCCTCCCCCTCTCCACTTTTAAGTTAGAGGGGGAAATTAATGCATGTCTACCCCTAATGTACATGCTTATGCACTTTTTGGAAAAATCCCCCTTCCTTATACTTATGTGATTCCTTAAGTTACCCACGATGAACTCCTTGGGACCTGTGTTTATGTGATAATGTTCTTATATTGTTGTGTCTATTGGAAATCCCCAAACAAGCCACACACTAATAGAATAGGGAAAAATGTGAAAGGTGAGATTCACATTGGATTTTGCAAGTACCATGCTGCGATTAGAGGAATTTTCTTGTACTTTGTCCTTCCCTTTCTCTTTGTGCTTCTCCTTGCACCACACTGTGGGCGTATATGACCCTTCTTGCCACATTGATGAGTCACGCCCCATACCAACCTTTATGGCTTATGACCACTCTTTTCAATAATATACATATTCCACTTAGTTTAATTGGACTTAATCTAGTTAAAAATGGATAGAAGATGCATGCCTACTAACCTAACATCCATTGTGGGTCTCTTAACTTTCAAAATGTTACAATTTTTATGGAAGTGGATTTGGCTCTCAAAAAATATTGCAAATATTTTCTTCTCATTACAAATGCCTAAAATCATGTGTTGATAATCTTTGACTTTTTCTTTCTTTGCCTTTAACTAGTTCAAACTCTGTTGCTCACATTTTGCAACAATCAACAAATACAAAGTTTGGGATTTTCTAGACATCAAGATAGAAAATATATGGAAATGCAATTAACGATCAATGATAACACTAATATTTTTGAGAAAAAATCAAGACATCTTAGAACTTCTTTGCATTGTAATAGGTACTCTTGAAATATGTAAGAATTATAAGTAAACTTGTTTTTAAATATTTCGACAATATTAAGGGAAACTTGATACACTCCGAGTTTCCAAGTAATTTTTGTATATTGTGGGAAACTTGATGTAATGCATTGACTTGCCCACTACATTTCTTGGAAATTTGATGTAGTGCATTAAGTTTCTAAAAAAATTTGCATAAGTTTCTAGACAACTTGATGCACTTAGTTGATTTGCCTTGTAATTTATATGGTTCTCAAACAAATGTCTAGATCTTGTGGAAAGTTGATTCATTAATGCATCAAGTTACCATAAAATTGTACATATTTGTCTACATTTTGGATACTATCATGCTAACAAAAAAAAAAGAACTACTTGATTCCATCAAAGAAGGTAAATAAGCATCAAAGGAGGGATGGGACATCATCTAGGTTCTTGATATACATTCTAGACATTGTCATGCTTGTAGTAAAACAAGAGTTGCTTGATTCCACCATAGAAGATAAAGAAGCATCAAAGAATGGATGAGACATACATCATGTTAAAGCATATAGGAAAGGAGGAAAATGGTAGAAAAAGCATAGCACTATACAAGCATGAAATATGTGACTTTTTGGGAGGATTTTTTCAAGAGCAAAGTAAAATTATTGTAAATATATAGATTATTGATTGTTGGTAGCTAAGAGATATCTTTGTCTAGCCTAGAAATTAGTCTAGTAAAATCTTGCTTGTAAGAAACAAAGTGCGAGTATCTAAAGAGATCCAAAATGTATCACATCCCAAGAGGGAGAAATGCACTTGGGCAGCACAGAAGATCAAGAGCAACAATTGATAAGGTGCAAGAAGTATGGCAAGTTGCACCAAAATGACATAAAGGTGGGCTAATTTACAGCCACATTGATAGATGGTGGTGAGATAGGTAATCTATTCTAGGTAGTAAAAATCTTGGAAGTTAAGAAGGTTGATAGTTCAAGAAATATTTACTCTATAGGGATGCATTGGTTTCAAATAATGCATAAGGGTGCACTTGTAGGCAAGTATACATTATGATGAAAAAAAAAAAAA
Organism: Lygodium microphyllum; assembly: GCF_053477565.2. NCBI lineage: Eukaryota > Viridiplantae > Streptophyta > Polypodiopsida > Schizaeales > Lygodiaceae > Lygodium > Lygodium microphyllum. The sequence continues at coordinate 89,179,145 of NC_141137.1, forward strand.
TCAAAACCAAAAGAAGGCAAGTAAAGTCTAGCCAATGCACGAGCATATTGAAACTTGATGAGGTGGATATATTAAGATGTGCTTTCTCCTTTACAAATAGTAGACACATTAATATGTTATTTCTCCCTTAAAAACAATAGATATACTGGTCAAATCCTATACAAGAATATTCTTGGCACACAAAAATATGATAATGATACTAACACGATGAACTTAGGGAAAGTAGGTGAACTAATCTATGACTTGGAAAAGTAAGGCCTACATTTAGATGGTAGCAATGCTATTGTACATAGTAAGAGGAGCATGCATCATCTAGTTGAAGGAGTGAATGGATCAAAGTTAGTGATATACATGGTGCAACAAAAGAGGAAGCTAGATAAGCATTAATGTCTAGTAACAATGAGATATTACCATTTTTAGAAATATTTGGGGATTGAAATTTCCATTATTTTTACAATCGATACTTGTTCAGCTACTTTGTCCAAATCACTTTACCATGTAGGAGAATTATGTCAGAGTAATTAGAACAATTTATATGGCAAAACATGTAAAAATTTAAAAATAGCATTATTTAAAATTTTCTTCTAAAACTAGCCTACTTTTGAGATGAAAATTTTCATATAACATGAAAAACTAAAAATTTTTATATATTTTTTGAGAACATTGACTAAAAAATGTCAGTTTTAAAATATCATTTAAGGATAAGTAAATTTGAAGGGAATCTTTATAGATTCTAAATGTTTATCTGGAGATGAAATATTACCCAAAACGCTCACGACTATGTTTGGGGTCTTTCTTGGAAACATTTCTCTTAATATGAAATATCACCACAACATTCACAACTATGTTTGGGGTATTTCTAGGGGAATGTTACTTTTTTAAAAAATGTGCCCTTTGTACTCTCCTTTGCTTCTCTTTTGCTCTTCCCTCATTTGTATTCTTAGGGGCCTTTCTTGTCTTTAAAGGTCATATGGTAAAAATTCCAAATTTTGAGCAATATCCACATACTTGTCAATAAGAATCTTGAATATTTTTGCTCTTACAAGACAAACATGGCCACCTTTGCAATAATCTAATGTGAACTATATACACGAGGCCATGGATGATAAAAATAACCTGTAAAATTTCCCAAAACTAGATAGATTAGTTACAATCATCCTCTTCTAATGTGAACTATATACATGAGGCCATGGATGATAAAAATAACCTTTAAAATTTCCCAAAACTAGGTAGATTAGTCACAATCATCCTCTTCTTTAGTTACAATAACGGATTTTACTTTCAAAAATCTATTTCAAGTACCCTTCAACTTGAAGGGTGTATAAAGCTATTTCTTTAACTTCTTTAGTGTAGAATACTTCTCCTTAGATGTAACATAAAATCTTCTTGAGAGCCTATTTAGAAAAGTATTAGAATCCATTGAATTATAGTGGAGTTGCCATACTCTTCAAAAACAAGGATATGCACTTATAGTTTGATATCCCCATGAAATGTTGGAGCTGCAAGAGAGAGAGAGAGAGAGAGAGAGAGAGAGAGAGAGAGAGAGAGAGAGAGAGAGAGAGAGAGAGAGAGAGAGAGAGAGAGAGAGAGAGAGAGAGAGAGAGAGAGAGAGAGAGAGAGAGAGAGAGAGAGAGAGAGAGAGAGAGAGAGAGAGAGAGAGAGAGAGAGAGAGCTTGTGGTGTCTCCTAATAGCTCACTTGTGAGCAACACCTTATTGCCTTATCACACTTGAAAGAATAAAGAATGAGTGTGTATATATATAGTTAGGGTTAGTGTGAATAAGATGGGTGGATGACCACATTGGCATTTTCCCCAAAAAACTTCCACTTATTAAAGGCCAATGTGCCTTTAAGGGAGAGTAAAAAAAAAGAGAATGTGTGAGGTGTAATACATGTGAGTTACTCTCACCCAATGCCCATTAACTCCCTACAATGCGCAAACTTTTTAGAGGGCAGACTCTTGGTGAGAAAGTCTATAGGGTTATGATAAGTACAGACTTTGATAAGCCCAACTCATTTATCCTCAAGCACTTGACAAATGAAGTGATATCTCACTTCTATGTTCTTGGTTTTCACATGAAACATATGATTCTTTGCCAACACGCTAGCACTTTGACTATCACTATGCAATAATGGTATGTCTTAACTAAGGCCCAAGTCTTTCACTAGATGAGTAAGCCATATGGATTCTTTACACACCTCTATGGATGAAATATACTTGTTGGGGTAAAAGGCCTCTGGGCCTACCCATGTATACTGTGACCGCCCATTCTTTATTCATATATAATATGATAGTGCAATTAGGCTATCAGTTCAGTTGGACAGCACCTACATTGTGTGTGCTCTTCTCTCCCGCATCTTCATCTTCTCTTTCTCCACTGCCATTGCATCCTCTTCAACTGGTATCAGAGCGGGTCTTCAAGAGCTCATCCTGGCCTTCCACATGAGGTATGAGATCTTCATTCTCACTCAATTTTCAGCTCAACAGGGTTTTCACAGGTTGTGGGCAGCCATAGCTCACACCTCTTGGAGCTTCCTTCACTTGGATCTTGCTTCCAGCCTATCAAGGCTTGATGAGGCTTGGTGTAGGCCTTCTTTGGCCCCCATTTGTGCCCCCTTTGTGCCCCATTGTTGACACGTGGGACAGCAGACTACCCTAGCCACAACTCACGTTTTTTTTTGCGCTTATTTCAAAATCTGGCCCAAAAATCACTCTTTTTGTCATATTTCGGGCATTCGGAACCCGATTCAGGCAATGTAAGAGTCTAAGTTGGGATTTTGGCACGCTTCGGACGCGATGGTGATGTCGGATTTGCCAAATTATGATGACAAAATATTCTGCAACAGATTTTAGGTCTGAGACAGCATGTATTTGTATGCGTATGGCCTATGCGATGCTTCTACTGATGTTTATTGATACCGGATCACTTGTGGATGTTATGCCTCTTATGTGAGACACATTTGGGGCTGATTTAGCTCAGCCATTGACTGTTTTGAACAATCCAGATCTGTCCAAAACAGGGCAATCACATGTTACTTCAATTTTATGCTTACAGGTCTTGGCAATTGATGTCCGATTATGCCCAGTTGGTGCCTATACATACGGGAATGTATGCCTATGGTTAGCCTATGGATTTGAGCTTGGATTGAGCACTGATTTGCTCATTTTACAGAGGTTATATGCTGTTGGAATCTTCAGGGCTGAAGCTATTTATGCTACAGTTGGGTTATACCTATTGGTCACACGGGGTGCTCCCAGCTACTCGGTATGATGTCATGATGTATTTGGACTATGCCACATGTCTTGTTTATGCTCTGGAATGCTTTTGAGCTGAGATTAGAGCTCGATTTGGGTTTGACTGTCACTTCTTTGCAGCTGGCATTTCATCTATGACATGGTTTATGCCTAGGCTACCCAGTACGGGTTATGGTGTCTTGGTGAATGCTTTATGCTTTGGCTGTGGATGGTAGTTGTTTGAGCTCGTCTCGACATTCATTTGAGTATTCCATTGAGCAGTTGGACATTGACTTAGCTTTTTCCGTTACGACTTGGCTTTTTTCTATCACGACCTTGGATGCTATATGGGATTTGATGCTCCGATTATGGATCTTGGCTATTACTTGGATGCACTTGCAGGTATTGAGTAGTGAGCTGCTCCCTTGTTTTGGCAGTTGCCTATTGAGCTGTGATTGCTCGTTTGCATTTGATATGCAAGATACTTAACTGATCAGTGGACTTGGATAGTGCTTGGGATTTACAGTTATGGCTTTCTTGCTCCTTTGTTGTCTAGCTTCTATGCTAGTTGGGCTCCTGTTGCCCATCCATATTAGAGAGCAGATGCTATGTATGCTTACCCGTCTATGCACATGGTCTACTGTTGTATACCTTACAAAGCCACTTATTTGGATGTTGTTGTATAGATGTTTGGGCTTCACCTGGAGCTTGACTCTTGCAGGATACTTTGCCACTTGTCGGTCTTTACTTGACTTGGATGTTCCTTGGTGGCATGATGTACTGCGGAGCTATGCATATGCATATAGTTATGGACTGATTTCATGGCTGAATATCATATGCTCTTATGACAGATGTCTTATGCTTTACTGTACTGTGGTTGGTTATGTCATGCAGTTGGCTACGACTCTTCTTCATGTGGGAGCTTTTGCATCCTTGATTGATGCCTTTATGTCCTCCCATCCATTGAGGTTTCATGAGCATTTGTAGCATGCTTCTACCACTGATGTACTAGCAGATAATTGTCTTTATGAGCAGGTTCCCTATGTTGGGACAGCCCTCGAGTGCTTGAGCTCCGTGGATGCAATAGATAGCCCTATTCATGATGACTTGGATTCCTTGTCATCTTCTACAGGTTCTTCTACTTCAGATGTTGTTTGCTTCCATTGTGGGAAGCTTGGGCATGTTCAAAGAAAATGCTTTAGACGGATTAGAGAGCAGCAGAGACAAAGACGAACTTGACATGAGCAGAGAGTTAGCGATGTAGTAGACTCTTTCTAGTGGTGAGGTACATGCAGTTACCCATGATGATGCAGTTGAGCATGTCCTCCTATCATCTAGTTTCCCTACAGCTTCCTTGCTCAATGTTCAGGCCCATGCCTTTGATTGGCTTTTCGACTCTATGGCGTCTTGTCATGTTACCCCTCATAGAGCATGGTTCTCTTCTTATAGGGAGGTTGATGGATGTGTTGATTTGGGCCTTGAGTAGACTTATGCTATTGTTGGTACAAGGAACATACACCTAGCTTTGCCTAATGGAACTTCTCTTATGCTTAGGGATGTTCTACATGTTCCCATGCTTAGTAAAAGCCCGATTTCAGTTAGTCAGTTGCATGATGTAGGTTACTCTGTTTCTCTTCAGGATAGGTCATGGAAGATCTGTCATGGTTGCTTAGTTTTGGCCAGAGGTTCTCGAGTTGGTTCTTATTACCCAGTGCATGTCTCTCATGTGGGAGATTCTATGGCTGCAGTTATCCGGATACCATATGCATTGTTATGGCATTATCGCCTAGGCCATATGCACCATAGAGAGATGGAGATCTTGTCTCGTTCAGACTCATTGCTGCCTCCTATGTCACTTACAGATCTTGATGCTTGCCCTGATTGTACTCTTGGTCCTTGCAGAGCCCCCTTGGCTTATGGCGATCGTATGAGACATGCTCCTCTAGATCTTGTCGATTGTGCAGTATATGGACCTATGCATGCCCAGTCACTTGGTGGAGCGTCGTACTTTGTGACCTTTGTTGATCATGCTACGTGTAGATATTATGTGAGTGCTCGTGCATAGATATTACGTAGGTAGAAGACCGCGGGCTGGTTTCTCATAATGACGTGTGGATAAAGCAAAGTCATCCTTGGTGGGAAGAAGTACACGTGAAGGTGTATGCGACATCCAGCCAACCGTATGCTAGTCTTCCACTTCGCTGAGGCCACATGTAGTCTTAAGACCCCGTTGGACGAGTGTGCGTGATGTTGGCCCTCTTTCAGTGATTGACTCTAGAGAGTTTGACTGCTCTCCGTTGTCTTATATGCATCACGCTGATGCTATGTGCGACTCTGATGCTTTACAGCCGTGCACTGATGAGTTGTGCTTGCTTCATGAAAAGCATTCTTAGATTGCTCTATTGTATGGAGCTGCGGGATCACTTATCTCTTGGATGTCATGGACTCGTGGATGCTTGACTCTTCTTCTGCAGAGGTTCCCGACACTTCTTGCACAGCTCACTTTCCGATTCGGCGTTGGGTGAGATGTTATGATTCCTCACCTTGTCTTTTTTTTTTCTTTGTTTTCACTCCCTAGCCACATTGGCCTTTTAGTGGGAGGTTGTTGGGATAAAAGGCCTTTGGGCCTACCTGTGTATACTGTGACCGCCCATTCTTTATTCATATATAATATGATAGTGCAATAAGGCTATCAGTTCAGTTGGATAACACCTACATTGTGTGTGCTCTTCTCTCCCACATCTTCCTCTTCTCTTTCTCCACTGCCATTGCATCCCCTTCAATACTCAGCTTCAATGGTAGATAATGGCACACATTTTTGCAAGTGAGATATCCATGATATTGCACCACCATACAAGGTAAAAACGTGTCCTATGATTTTTGTTGTCAATGTTCCTTGCATAGTATGCATCTATGTATCCAAGTATACCACTATTGCTTCTCCCAAAGCATATACACATATCTCTTATACCACTCAAGTATTTCAAGATGCCTTTCACTACTTCCCAATGCTTCTTGCCACAATTCCTGGTGCAAATGCAATGTCCAAATAAGTGGCAATCATAGCATACACGAGACTGCCCAAACATGATGAATATGGAACCTTGACCATTTTATCCTTTTTCTCATCATATTTGGGATAATCATCAGCATTAAGTTTCATATATAGAGGCATTGAGTTACTAATTTCCTTTTCCCCCCCTTCATATTAAAACATTACAACTCTTTGTTGACATAATCCTTTTGGGACAGATAGAACAATCTCTTTTTCTATCCCTGAATATTCACATGCTAAGAATGTGATTTTCATGTCCCAAATCCTTCATTTCAAAGGTTTCCATTAACCTTCTCTTCAAGGCATCAATCTCATACTTATTTTTCCTAGCTAATAATGTATCCTCCACATAAAAAATCAACACTATCAAGCTACCATCTTTGGCCTTTCTAGTGTATAAGCAATGGTTTATTTAACTTCTCTTGTAGCTATGAGAGTGCATAAAGGCATTAAATTCATTATGCCAGTCTTGTGGGTTTGGCTTTAATTCATAGAGACTATTTTTTAGCTTGTAGACAATATTTTCTCTACCATATTCCACAAAACCCATTGGTTGTTGTATATAGATCATCCAATTATACAAGGTTCATATCATCCTTAGCCACTAAGGCAAGCACAATGCAAAGAGTAGTCAATTTCACCATAGGTGAAAAGATCTCATCAAAGTCCACATATTTTTCTTACTTAAAACCTTTGGCTACTAACCTTGCCTTGTACTTTGGTTTAACATTGCATGCAACCTTCAACTTATAGATCCACTTGGATGGCAAAGTACCTTTTTCCCTTTGGCAAAGGAACCAACTCCCAAGTCTGCATAATGGAATCCATTTCAGACTTCATAGCTAGCTCATGAGCCATGGCCTCTTTATAATGAGATGGCTTTCCACAACCTGTCAACATCACATAGTTTGAAGTCTCTCAGGGGGATGAGAGATATGAGTAGATCTACATAGCATAATGGGATGACTTAGGGTGGGAATTTTAGCCTCCACTCTTTCTTCATGAGGCACCACAAGGCTCTACACATGTTGCTCAACAAATCTCCTTGCTTTTTACTCAAGAGCTGAAGTATCACTTGTGTCCTCTACTTACACACTTGGTGTACCAGGACTTCCTCTACATGGCAAAATAATAGGTGGCACTGCATCCTAGAATGTAATTTTTCTTGTTTCCACTTCCTTAAGAGGCTGCATATGCATCTTATTCCTATTGAAGATCACATCATTATTGCAACCAATCTTTTTACCCTCTGGATCCCAAAGGTGATAACCCATCTCCCCACTTTGTCCATAGCACAAAAAGATGCACTTAGTAGATTTTTCTTCCAACTTATTGCAACTTTCCTTTGGCACATGCACATAAGCTTCACAACCAAACACTCTTAAGTGGTCACAATTATAGGGCTTCTTGGCCTACCATACCTTTCAAGAATGCCACAATCCAAAGTAGTATTAGGTAACATGTTTATCAAATTTATAGTTGTCACCATAGTCTCACCCCAATATCCTTGAGTAAGGAGCATCAGATAGTATACTCAAGCTCTTAGTAAGCCTAGATATATAGCTTATATTTCCAAGAGTAAAGGTAGATCCATGGTGAAAAGCAAACTACACATCACTTGCACCAACTATATCTCAAAAATAGTAATTACCAAGATTGACTAATCCATGCTTGCTACTATAATATGAACAAAATCTTTTCTTATTAGGAGTCATATGAAAAGTTGTGCTAGAATCAAGAATCCAATCTTGAGCTAGTTGTCTATTTACTATAATTAGCATTTGCATAAGAAGAGTAGAAGTAAATAGCATATCACCATCATCATTATGCACATTCATTGTGCAGTGATTTCTTCAATATTTACCTTCCATTTATCTTCTTTTTTGTTAGTAAGTATCCTTATCCTCCTCCTTTTTATTCTTCTTCTCTTGTTTCCCTTTGTAATAGTTCTTCTTAATATGACATGTTTTGTCACAATAGAAGGATTCAATGTCTTTCTTGGACCTGGATTTGCTATGTGACTATCCACAGTCTTGGTTCTTACCTTTGTATTTCTTTCGACCTCTTTCTTCATGAGTTTCCAATGCCTAGTCATTTTTACCTTGGTCTATGGATTTCCTTCATATCTCCTTAGCCAATAAACTACCCACAATGACATTAAACTTGAACTCACTATGTGGATTTGAATTATTGTGATGGCTCTTCTAAATGCATCCCATGGTGTAGGCAAGGAGCACAACAAAAAGATTGCATTAACCTTATCTTCAAACTTCCAACTTTTGAGCCTGCATTTGATTGAATATGATGTTGAATTCATTAAGGTGGGAGGCAATAGTAGAGCCCATCTTCATGTGCAACTGTTAACTTTTTCATGAGTTGCACCTTGTTAGAGGTAGTTTCTGTCATGTGTAGTGGTCTCATTCATAGTTGTAAAATATACAAATTTATCAAGTGTAGCCTAATCATGGATTTGACCAATGCATCAAAGCTCTAACCAATAATCTTTAGATATGTCTGTTGGTTTTCCATCTGTGTCTCTTGCAAGCCTTAAATACTTCTTCTAAATAGGAGCAACTTGGAACTACTCCTTCCACAAAGTGAAGTTGCTACCATCAAACTTTATGATATTCTATAGTTTCCTGTCTATTGTAGATGATGAAGTCACTAAAACAACAAGCCCAATTGTCAAGTGAGAGTAACTAGAAAATCAACAAACTTCATTATATATAGTTTGACATAATAAGCATCTTTCACATCTATTTCTTGAAACAAAAGCTTAAGAGAAGATGCATGCTTCTTGCTAAGACTTCGAATGTTTATTATTGGCAATTTTAGAAAAGATAACAAAATAGGTATAGATATGGAAAGTGTTCTCCATCCTCGAAGAGATCAAGAACATAACAAACTAACTTGTCTAAGCAAGATCTAAACCATCTCCAATAAGTAATGATGGAAAAATCAAGAAAGATGGAGCCTATAACGATATTTCATAAAGGAATTGATAATATTATAAGAATAGCCTTGCTATCGCTTCTCCATTGATACTCTTGGTTGTTTGGATAAAGTGTGCCATTTTTGTGAATCGATCAACTACCACTAAGATAGAATCATATCCTTTGGAATAAGGTAGTTCAACAATGGAAGTCCATGGATAAGGATGAACATGGGTTACTTGGAATAGGTAATGGTTAAATAAGGCCTTGAGGTTGATGATGATGGACTTTAGCTCCATTGCATGTCACAAGAATACCCAAAGTCCTTTAGTTTCCACATTTGCAACCACCAAAAATCCCTTGAAACTAGCTCAATTATCTTATTAACCCCAAAATGTTGTGCTGAGGGGAGATCATGTCTCTTGTTGATGAATATATTCGCCTTCAAAGGAGTAGGAGGAATGTAGAGGAGTCCTTTATAATATAGGAGGAGAAGTGGTTAGCAAGGTTTTCCAAAATTTGTAAGAGAATCGGGTCAATGTTAAGCAAGAGGAAGTGGAGGCTTAAGGGTGTATCATTCGGAGTTTGACACCAGTTTGTGGAAAGGATCTCTTGGTTACACACCAAGATTTTGGAATCAACGTATAAGAAATATCACAAGGGATGTCAATATTCTTGGGATCAATTGGGTGCCGATTTCTTGTGGGCAAAATAATAGCAATCTAACCAAGAGTGGTATGGTAAAGTACAAAACTTCCAATTTATCATTTTACATCATGCATTTTTTGCTTATTGTAATCAATGGTAAAACAGGGTTCCACCACACTTTTTGAAAAGAAAAGCTGGTTTCAAATGGCTTGATGATTCTTGTGCTTTTGATCAAGTGCAATTTCCTGCATCTGCTCAGTGCTCACACCATTCACTGGTTTTGGTGGAGAGTCGAGACCCTGCGCACCGCATTGCATACAAATTACAAAAGTCATGCTGGTTTTCCTTCAGTACCATTAATGGGTATTGGTTACGAGAGTATGTCTGCACGCCTCTCTTGCTCTTAAGTAGCCTCTGGTTAAAATGCATAGCGTCTACTAGTAAATCCCTGCTTCGTTTCTCGACTGCACAAATAGTTTGTTTCTCAGCCCCACAACACTCTTGTCAATTCGACTCAACATCCGTTGTATAAATCAGTTTAATCGGAAAATACACAGTCTATATCAAGATCACCGCGTCCTCTTAAACCGAAGCACCCATGAACTGCCATGGCATACTACCCATCACATGGGCAGTTGCATACCAACCATCACAGGGGCGATACTACTAATCACACTGGATGAAGGCATAAGCGAATGTAATCTTTTTAATTGGATATATTAAGAGTGCAAAAAAGAAGAAGAAAAAAAACAGTGGCATGTAAGTGGGTGAAATGTTTTATTTAAGAAGAAAGAAGGCCTTATGTCAGAGATTGGAAGGCCAGATTCACAACGGCAGGTAAAGCAATATCACAAAAAAAGGGCCATAATAAAGGATCACAGACTGGATTGAGGCACATATTCCACAATGTGGCGATAACAGTCAGTTGTCAAAAAATCATCCAACTTGGGAGCAGTGCATTGACGAGCAAACATGCGAGCTGCTTCCTTATACCGGCCCTTGTCGAATTTCTCAGCACCCACCTCGGCTCTTACACGAATCATCTCCTCCGTCAACACCTAATGGGCAAGAAATAGATAAATTGTCAGTCAGTAATGCATGATGATTTGATTACACTAGGAACTAGTTGCATTTTGCTTGTTATATATAACCACGCTGTGGTAGCAAAAGCTAGAAAATTTTTAGAATGAAGTGGCTGCAGTCATTCCAAACAATAACTAGCTAGGATTTTGAGGTGGCAGCAGTCATCCAATCTCTGCTTCCACTAAGGTGTGAAAAAGCAAGGGGGGGCTGGACCAATGCAGTTTGAATTAAACTGATTCAGAAGCTGTTTACCTGTGCAAATAGCTCCTTGGTAACCTTTATAGGAACTGGCTCACCATTTAGCACTGCCTCATATTTGATCCATTGCCAGTTCTGAACACGGCTTATCTCTGCCGTTGCAGCATCTTCCATTAGATTGTACAGTGGCACAGACCCTGTCCCAGAAAGCCACGCTGCAAGGTACTGTATCCCAACTCTGGTGTTCAGCCTGAGGCCTTCCAGTGTTCGTACTCCTTGCGGCATTTGCACAAGGTCATCCTCGGTTATTCTTACATCTCCTCTTTTCACATCCAACTGATTAGGTTTGGGCATATTCTGATCAAACACTTGAGTGACCAAACCAATGAGGCCTGGATGTGCTGCCCATGTGCCATCATGCCCAGCTTTTACTTCACGTAATTTGTCAGCTCTTACCAGGGCCATAGCTGCCTCGTTTGCTTTTGCATTATCCCTGATGGGAATTTGAGCAGCCTGCAATCCCATCCATGAGACAAACTGAAGATGAGCTGATAGACAAGTAATGGTTTTAAGCTTTAAGTTCTTTAAAACAATCGCATATAAATAAGCTAAGTTTAGCTCACACATACTTGCACGAAATGCATAAGATACAACAATTGCACAGATTTAAGGATTGGGGGAAGCACACTAGCATAAGATGTCTAGGAAAATCAGAATGACCTACAGTCCATGCATGGACAAAAAAGTGACCACAGCCAACTACAAGACTTGGTCCAAATGCTCCATGAGAAAGAAAAGAAGCAGAGTTGCACAGCTCACCATCCCTCCCATCGCATGCACTCCACGTCTATGGCATGTTTGAATCAGCAACTCAGTATAGCTCTTCATAAAGTGCTGGTTCATGCCGACAAGAACACGGTCAGGAAGGAGCCTGTCTGGATGTCCCTGGAAGGTTTTTACATAGCTGAAGATGTAATCCCAACGCCCACAGTTGAGCCCTGCGGAATGTTGCCTCAGTGCATACAAAATCTCATTCATCTGAAAAACTGCTGGAAGAGTCTCAATCAGCACGGTGGCTCTTATGCTGCCTCGAGGAACACCTAGCAGATCTTGTGCTCTTTCAAATACCGAGTTCCAAACTGCTGCTTCCCTACATTTACATTACATTCAAGAAAAAGGAGTCACAAAAGGAAAAATCTGATTGCATGCCTCACAAACTTGGAAAGTGTATAGTGAACAAAAAAGACAGACATAGAGAAGACCTTGAGTGTTGCACAATATGAGCTTCTGGAAGATGCCAGCCCCTTGGCCGCACAAAAAGCACTGCTGTTGAATCATTTAGTTTATAGAGCTTGTTCCGTGCCTTGTCTTCAAACTGAATGGTTCCGTTCACTGCATCTCTAAGATTAATATGACCCCTCATTGTATTACCCCATGAAGGAGCTAAAGAGTCCTCAAAGTCCGCCTGTAGAGTAAGAACAAATGAAAAGTCAGATCTGTGAAATAAGACAAAAATGCGGACGCGTAACAGAGACATAAACTAGTGAGAATCATGAAAGGATGATATTAAGATGGTTTTGCACAATGCCATAAAATCATGATCATTCAGAAGTCAATTAAGACTCCTGAGAAGCATTAAAAAATGATGTTAAGATGGTTTTGCATAATGTCATAACATCATCAGCAACTCAAAAGTTAATTACTGTAAACATTCACAAACATCTTGCTTCAGTTCTGATTGTAAACTGTATCGACCTTCTTTCAAACATGCACTCAATGAAAATATAATGTTTGACTACAGTATCTAAACTCCTAATAACTAGAGTGATCTGCTAAAGTGTTGCACCTGAACATTAGTATGGGTTACTGTAGCAAACAGCTTCTTAGATGCCATTATTAACTACTTTTACTTTCTTACTTCAATATTGCAAACTGTACCAAACCAGCCATTGCGGTACTAATATTACCATGAAGACTTTGGCTCCAGAATTCAATGCATTTATAACCATCTTCCGCTCCACAGGACCTGTAATTTCCACTCTCCGATCTGCAATGACAGTTGGTGTCTTGGCACACACCCAGTCACTATCACGAACGAGCCTGGTTGCTGGATCGAATGAAGGGACTTCTCCTGCATCATACTTGGCCTGCTGCTCTTTTCTGCATGAGAGGATGTATTTTACACGTGGCCTGAATGCCCTCTCCAGAGAGGCTACAAATTGTAGAGCCTCCTTTGTCAGGACAGTCTCATAACCTGCATCCACACGCCCACACACAAGTACACCTGCAGGAAGCTCCAGACTCCCTGGCTTTACTGAACGAAATTCCTGATGGGCAACCATTGGAACTATTCACAGGGATGCTGCATGACAATAAACATGATCAGACCAAGATTTCATCCCTCAGACAGCTTAGTAATCAACCATGTGGTAAAGTGGTAGGTGGTGCTTAATCAAATTAAGCCATTCAAACTCGATGACTAGATAGATCATTCAAATTAGCAAAATAGGAACAAGATGCTTACATATGAAGGTTGCTTATCAGTTAAAGCATGCAGAAAGTTTATTATTAGGTGTTAAGATGGCGTTTTGAAGTAAATAATGAGACTATACATCCAGATTTAATAATAAGATCACTGACATAATCAATATGAACAAGGGATCAGCCAAAATATGTAACCGTTAGGGGTAAAAAGACAGCACAGTCCCTTTAAATAGATGATTGAGTCAATTGGTGTTGGTTCCAAGAGAGGTTCAGACTTCGTTAGGCAGAAACAGATAAGATAGCCCCTTTGCAGAGGACCCGACAATAAACATGATCAGACCATCAATATTTAATCCCCTCCTCGTGAAAGATTAGGGACCAACCATGCGGTGAAGAATAGGTGGTGCTTAACTAAAATAAGCCATTCAAACTTGACAGCTTAGGCAGAAACAGATAAGATAGCCCCTCTGCAAAGGAGCGACAATAAACATGATCAGACCATCAAGATTTAATCCCCTCCTCATGAAAGAGTAGCAACCAACCATGCAGTGAAGTGTAGGTGGTGCTTAACTAAAACAAGCCATTCAAACTTGACAACTTAGTGATAGGACCAAGATATTAAGCAGCTTGCAGATCAGTTAAAATGCGCAGAAAACCAAGGTTGATATTTGGATTAGTCCTCGATCAGTCAAATCAACAAAAACAAGCTGATTTACACATTAAGCCGCTAGGATCAGTCAAAATTTATACAATTTAAAGGCACAAAAGGCCCCATGTAGCCCCTTTATGTAGATGATTGATTCAATTGTCTTGTGTCCACAAGAAGTTCAGAGTACAGAGCTGGCAATCTTTAGGCCAAAGCATGCCAGACAGTCCCTTTGTGAAGGGACAGCAATAAACATGATCAGTCCATCAAAATTTAATCCAGAGGCTCTAGAGAAATTAACAATCAACCATGAGATGAAACAGTAGGTGGTGCTAATTAATCAAGATAATTGATTAAAACTTGATAAACAGATCATTCCATGTAGCAATGGGAATATGAGACCTACATACTTAAGCTTGCTGATCAGTTAAGCTATGTAGAAAAATTATAGGGGTTAGCATGGGATTTTGAAGTAACATAAAGAGACTATATTATACATTCAACCCAATAGTCACGTCAGTCAAATGGTCAATAAGAACAAGATGCTTACATATTAAGCCTCAAAGATCAATCAAAATATACAATCATTAGGCACAAAAAGACCATGCAGCCCCTTTAAATAGTTGATGATCAAATTGATTGGTCTTCAGTCCACGAGAAGTTCACAGTGAGAGCTGGCAATCGTTAGTGCAAACAAACAACATGGTCCCTTTGTGAAGGGATGACAATAAACATGATCAGTGGATCATCAAAATTTAATGAGCTCAATAGGTAGATTAGCAATCAACCACGTGGTGAATGGTAATCGAACTAAATTGTTCAAGCTTGATAAGCACACCATTCAAATTACTATTAGCAACAAGATGCTGTCTTTTGAAGAAGAAGCACTTGTTTAAAAGATAGCAACATGCAGATACTCCCAAGAAGGATTGCTTACAAAGGGCTATATCTATAAGAATGCAGTCCCTTGAACTGTGGTAATAGATGGATCTGCCACCATAGGGGTTTTTAGCAAGCCATAAACTGCTTTGCATGATGCAAGTGGGGTACTACGCCAGGTAATATCACCTTTGAATGATTGGAATATCATAGGAGCAATTAAGAAGCATGACAATAAATTTCCCAAGGTCCATACCAGCCATTGGAAAGTAATGCAATTGTGCTCTAAAATGCCTTGGTAGACACTTACGCAATGACTGATGTGCTTCAAGTGCGTGACACAGTGACACAATTCCTTTGAATGTGTTGCTTGTTGTGGATACTGCCCAACAACAGGTCCAATCTGTGTGATGATGCTGTGAACTGTTTTGGATGAATACCTTTGTATGCATTGTGAAGCTTGCAGTAACATCCAAGCAATCAACAGGGCAAAGAGATACATGCGGAGGCCCATGTCTGAGGTCATTGTACAATCATGAGATTGTGCTTTTATAATACAATGCAATGGTAAACCTGTTTGCCGAGTGAATGCAAGATGAGGGGAAATGATGGTGAGAATTGTGCTCCAAATATGCATTGCAGAACGTGAATGCTAAGTGGGGCTTGATTGCCAAAGCACAAGCACTGGTGATGAGCCTCAATAAGAAAGACAGTTTGTGCAAATCTCCAGATTATCTGAGCACTCGCTCAGGGGTTAAGCCCCAAGGTACTACCCTAGATGGATGTACGATGCCCATAATCAGATGGAACCGACTTTGTCTAAAAGTCTGCTGCGACATATGTAGAACTGGCCAGCTGCATTTCAGGAGGCTGCCACTGCATTGGTTCAATATGTTGATAGGGTGTACGGAAGGGCATATCAGCCACCGATGCTCAGAAGTACTGACTGATAAATCCAAAACATGAGGTTTATTGTGACAATCTAGACTTGAGGGAATAACATTGCTTAAAGAGAATCATTTGATGGCGAGGAAGAAGGCGTCGCACCTGTACCTCACATAGAATCAAGGCCCGCATGCAAAGAAGGGGTTGGTATGGGATTTTGAAGTAACACAGTCAAATTAGTTCCTATTAACTAAGATGTTTGCATTATATAACGACTCCGGGATCGGCCAAAATGTACAATCATTAGGCACAAAAATACAATGCAGCCCGTTTAATAACATGATGATTGACTCGGTTGGTCTTGGGTCCGAGAGAATTAGTTCAGAGTGAAAGCCGGCAATCCATCATTAAACGCAAACTGATCACAAGACAAACCCCTCTGAACAGAGGATGGAATCAATATATATTTTGCCTTACTCAGAAGGTAAAAGCTGCAGATTTGTGCATTGCACAGAAGGATTGCATGCACCCGATAAGGCTTGCGGCAGAGACGAAGAACTTGTTTAAGAACAAAGCAACATGCATGCTGATCATACCTGCAAATCTATTTCCTCGATTAAAATCACAGGCTTGTTGAAAGAATAACAAACCTTTCCTGCACCTAATAAGGCAACCAGAGCAGCTTATTTGTGCGGCTTGTTCTATATAAACTGTTGCATGGACGTACAGTGATCAAGTTTCTGATGATTGAAAGGAGCTGATTGACCGAAGACGAAATTGCAAATCAGAAGCCTTGATTGATCTCACCTGATATTGATCGGAGAGAAGGATGAGAAGGGTGTGAAAGATCGAATCACAGAAGCCGCTGCAGGATTGATTCAGAGCACGCAGTAGTAGCTACTCAATGATCTGTTTTTTTTCTTTAAAGAGGGGGGAACAAGAAGATAGCGCTATACATGGCCGAGGCCTCTGCGGGAGAATCTGCTAAAAGAAGAATGCTCGGTTTTTCTGGGGGTCCTGCGAGCTCCACATTTAGCTTGATTCCCGCACAGTAGTTGGGACCTGTACGACAATATGCACTGCATGCTGTAGCTTTCATCATATAATGATCCATCATATCATTGATGATGATTGGCCGTTTTGTCCTGATCAGTCAAAAACTCCAGGTTTTTTTGGTATTGTTTTGTCATACGCATTCCTTGGCGGCATTGATGGCCTTTCCTATTTCGAGCTCATTGGCAGCGATCACGTCGCGATGGGCAGCCTTGCTGCCATCTATAATTTATAGTCTATATCTGTAATCTACTTCTATCTATCTTCTATCTATCTAATTATTATTAGATAGATTATCTATCCAATTATTAGATTGGGAGGACACCTGTCCTCCATAGCCCTCCCGGCGGCGCCAACGCACCTCCGATGGCCAAGCGCCGCCCGCCAAAGGGTGCCACCCCACCTCGAAATCACCCGTATGTTATATTATTAACGTATTATAAAAACGCTAATTTTATACATATAATATAGTTAACGTAATATAAATAATATGCACTGTATATCTAATATGGACTATTATAATTATTTATATATTTATAATATGCAGTACATAAAGTTAATATACTATGTAAATATAAATATAAAACATATTATTATAATTGTGAATAGACACGTATACATATAATATTTCTATGACATTGTCACATTGTAAATCTATTATATGTTATATATATATAATTAATGTATTTACAATACATACATACATACATACATACAATTATTACATTAATTATATTATGTGTGTATTTGTGTGTGTACAGTGTAACTCCCCATCTAAAAAGACTAAGTTTTGATGCCCTCTCCCTTATGCCACCAAAGCTCAAGTCCTGACGCACTAGCCCTCGATATACCAAACCAAACCCAAACTCTAGCTCTCCCTAAGTTTTGATGCCCTCTCCCATGTTCCACCAAAACTCCAACCATGACATGCTAACCCCCAAAGTACCAAAGTTCCCAACCCCCTAAGTTTTGATACCCTCTCCCATGTGCCACTAAAACTCAACGACCCCCTGGCCCTCGAAATACCATACCAAACCCAAACTTACCTCTCCCCAAAATGTTATCCCTCTCTCAAACCTAGCTATCCCATCCAACAACCCTAGCTTCCTTCCCGAATCAATTATAACCCCTCAGCTCGTAAAATGCGAGACCCCCTGACTTGACCTCTACATGAACCTTAGTCACTTGCCAAATACTTCATGCTCCCCCTTCTAAACAAATATAGAACACATAAAATTTAATGATGGTATTCAATCATTTTTATGGTAAAAAGATTTATGTTGTCAAACATGTTGCAATCAAGTATCATAGAGAATTGTTGATAAAGTAAAAAATATCTATGTGTTTGTTTCCAATAGCTGATGGCTAAATGTGTATATGCGTATGTGTGCGCACACGCGCACGTGTGTATGTTGATGTGAGGAGGAAGAAACACAAGTACCTCTCTATATAGTTTATGGGTTATCAAATTCATGTAACATTATAGGCTCAATGTGTGTGGATAATATGCATGCCAATATAGGCTCAATGTGAATAGAAATCACCGTTAGATGTGTATATCTTTGAGAAACTTTGAGAAATGGTCATAATGGTTCTCTACAGTTATAGTCAAGGCTTGATCCTATTGATGTTGATCTTCCACTTCCTATATATTAGTGAGTGCCACATCCTCATATAATGCATTTTCATGCATTCAACATCTCATTAGTCTAAGTTGCCAAAGCTTTCAAAGCTCGGATTATGTTCCTTATATCTGTGACCTCTCATGAACCCTTTTGCCACATGAAACATGCGCCATTTAAGGAGAAGGTTTTTAGGATAACATGAGGCATGTGCTCATCAATCCTCCAAAATCTTATTTTTTAAAACAAGTTTAAAATTAGATCTATATAATCTCATGTATAATTTGTTCTCTCTCTCTCTCTCTCTCTCTCTCTCTCTCTCTGTTTCTCTCTCTCTCTCTAGGCTTTGTGAGGTTGGGCATATGAATGCTACCAGCTAGGTCATATGTGCATTCACAAGTTCATCTACCTCTGCGGCATGCCAAAAGAGTGTCGCTGATTAGGCATTGGTTGTTGTTGGTGGAATTTTCCCCCAGTTGTGCCAATCAACAAAGGTTTGGATGGGTGCATTCTAAATTTTCTTAGAGTCTCACATAGCACACACTCGGCAATGGTCATGTTAAAAAGGTAGGTGAGTAGGAGGTAAAAGCTCTTGATTTCCTCTTTGCATGCAATCATTTTTAGCTTATTTCCATGCATACGAGCTAGTAGTCTATATATTTGCTCCTTTGGTTATAAATCTCCTATGCAAGCGAAATTCCCCTACTACTCTAGATGAACCTATGAATCACATTTTGAATCTACTACTAGTGAGGGATCCATGATCTGTAGGCTTCTCAAGCTTTACAAGTATAATGAACAAACCCTTACTTTTGCATGCAATCTTTTTTCTTAAAAGAAATCCATTTCATTTTTCTTGCAACAAATTGATTTAGGGTTAAGACCTCCATTAAGCTTACGTGCAATCATATGACTCTAATGTAGCAAGAGAAGCAACATAATTTCTATATTAATTTTACCTATTTGGGCACACTATAGTATGATCCATTATGCTTAGATGCAATCCGTTCTTCCATAACAATAGAAATGTTAGAATATTTATTAGTTTATGTTTTCCTATTTGGGTATACTATGTTGTTAAGTCATCCATTACTCTCTTGTAGTAGCAAAAACCTCATGAAATTTCTTATGTATGTCTCATAATTTACATGATTAATTTCATGTGGTAATTATTGCATGCACACATTGCTTATCAATGAATCAAAGCATCAAGATATTACTTATTGAAAATTTCTTGTTTAATTACAAATGTATCACTATGATTTCACATGCATACATGCGCTATCAGTGTATCGTTGCAATAATACATGCATGCATGTAGGATCTATTGCATGCATGCATGAATCATGAAATGAATTATCAATTCCAATTTTTTAAAACTAAATTGTATCATGTCATTGATGCATTCACATGTAAATGGATCGCTATGAATGACAATGGCATGCATGCATGTAGGAATTATTGCAATTCTTGCATGCATGCATGCCTCTTCAACGATTTGAAGGATATAGATTTTATTTGAAAATTTGCAACATGTGATCAATGGATTGAATTTGTATTAGAAGATGTTATTGTTAGGATATTGATAGTTTGTAATCTGATAACTGAATACCGATTGCACTACATGGCTGTTGTATTAATATATTGCATGTGCTTACATGTGAGGCCCTTCTCAACTGGTTGCACATTCTACTTGACATCTCCACTTGTTGCTTCTTTACTAGGAACCTACCAAATCCATCGATAATTAGATACTTTACTTTTTAATTTTCTTTATATTGTTTTGCTTCAGATTATATATGAAAGATATTGTTACATTTACAAGTGGTCATTAATTTGAAAACATGGAATATGAAGTGGTTTAGATTAAATCCCAAAAATGTCACATAGGTTTTATTAGGAACATAAATAGTAATTTAGCAAAATTTGAATAGTTCATGAAGGATTCAAAAAGTTTGCTTCTAGTCTACAATGCAATTTTGAAGTTAAATGGACATGTGACATCCTAAAAACATGAGGGCCATGTAAATAGAGTTACAAGATTGCTATGAAGAAAATCATTTATGCATGATGTCTTCAAATTATGATGGCAATTTGATTAATGGAGGAGAATGTTCTTGTTAATTTCTCTTTTTTTGCATCTTCCATAAAAGCACATGATTGTGTGTATGCCCAATAATACTTTGAGCTAAATGACTTTTTCACTATCTGAATGTGTAGGCTTACCCAACACTGAGTTGATTTAAGTTTCCAAAAGAAATGTGATTTACTCTTAAATCATCCCTACCTCAATCCTTTAAATGCATACGTATTTGTTGAACAACCTAAGGCTTGTCTAGTCCCATCCATGGGCCTTTTCATGAATGTAGTAATGTTTTCATAGACATAAATACTAAACTAATGGTTATCTTTATATTGAAGCTACACCACATTAGAGAACATGATTAACAAGCAAACACTTTTGTGGCTCAATAGCAAGAATACTTGAAGGAAACAATTTTGTGGCTTGATAATAGGAATACTTGAAGGAAACATTCCACTCTTTAGGCTGAATAACATAACCATAAGGCCAACATTGATGAAATGCTTATTTACCACAAAAATAACATGTGTTTCTTTATTGATTTGGCAAACAAAATCATTATTAGTCTCATAAAAAACAAGAAGCTTAAGTCTTGAAGTTTACACTTGTGAACAACTCATTATCTATGCTCACAACCATAAAGATAGGGCTAATGCTTCACACACAACCCTACTTTGACAAGCAACTTAGGCATAATGCTTTACACATAATCTTAGTTTAGTACTTGTACAAGGTTAGGATATCCACTTGGCCAGATGCCATTTGTGCTCAATCTAGATTACCAAAATGGCTAAAAATTTTCTAAATTTCTAAGCTTCAACACGCTTCATATAACAACTTATTTAGTGGATAGCTTACTTCATCCATAAATGTCTTGAATTAACTGTCTAGATGATGGAAACTATAATGTTTATGAGACATGCCAATTGGTCATGTAGTTGCATAAGAGTATTAGCTATCCTAGTTTTCAAATAGATTTTCACACATTATTTGGAAGTACTTTTCATTAAAAGATATACTCACCTATATGTGTGCTAACCCTAATGAAAATTGAAGTGTTCAAACTTTTTCTCTAGCATGTTGAAGGTTACTACTCATGTGTTGATAATAGATTGATGTGATTCTCTTGAAAAGATGGATGGCTTGAATTGCAACACGGTCCCATACGTGTCTTGTGCATCGATGTCACCAATGGTTGAAATCTAATAGATTAAGGATGTCACAATGGAGTTTGCTCCTTCAAACCAATATAATGTTTTACCTCCTAGTATCTCTTTTACATCCAAGTTACACACTCTATGGGGCATACTATCCACATATCCAATACCATATGATTCGTATTATTTCCATACCAATCTATTAGAAATGAAGCCTATGCATGTGCCACCATCCACAACACACTCCTCCTTGTTGTAGCATCATCTACAACACCTATCGAGCCATTTATATGCCCAAAGTACCACATACTCTACAATCTTTCTATACAATCCATTAGCTCCCTAGTCTATGCATGTGCCATCATCCACAACATCCCCCCCTTCATTTTAGCATCATCCAAGAGCTATGGATGTTGCGACTTTGGCTCATTGCATTGAATGTGTGATTGGTGGTTTTCTATTTATTTGCTTGTTGTTATCTTACTACTTATTGTCAGAGCTCTTGGGGAGAGGGGGGGATCACTCATGTATATGTGTATGTATCATGTGAGTTCAAAATAAGGGGTACCACTTTTATACATTTTTAAAATATAGAAGGGTGTCATATAAATGAATTACTTACAGATTGAATGAAAAAGGTTGTGCTTTATTCAAGAAAAATTCACAAACAAGGATATTTATAAATAGGCCTTGAACGCACGTGATATAGAGAATATATGCATAGTGAACCCCTTGTGTCATAATTGAGTCTGTTAGATTGGGTTCAAGTGGTGCTAGCGTGTTATTGAAGGCACTATCTTTTGATTGTGCCATGTCATGTTTGACTTGTCTAGGTTATTAATGAATTAGTTAGTGATATATGGCATTTTTATGCACAACTATCTTGTGCACGAGTACTCATTGTCATGTTTGAACATGCCAACATCTCCCTATGTAGTGTGTCACTAACGTGTCTTCTATTGTGTTTATTGATTGGCATACTGATACTACGCTAGCATGTTATTGTTTGGTCACTATTGCTTTGTATTTTTCCTAGTGTTGATGTTTCATTGGTGACATGTTGATGATTTGACAATGACATGCTTTGATTGGGGGGGGGGGGGGACTTCTAGTTGTTGACGTGCATATTTATGTGGTGTCATTGACTTAGACAATATTTGGCAGAGTTGATCAAAGTGTGATGGTGGCAATCGTGGACCTTAATCCTTGTATTAGCCTTCATGTGTTTATTCATATATGGATTCCTCTATGCATTTATTAATTTAAGCATTTCTTGTGTGCATGCGTCATTGGTTGATTATGCTCAAGTTTTCTATTGCAGGCTAACCATACTCCCTTTTCTACTCTCTCCTAATTGAGGTTACATGCAAATACTTTCTATTCTCATTTCACTTCATTATGATCATGTAATGTAGGAAAAATGATCGCAAGCCTTTGCAATAAGATTAGAAGAGAACCACTAATTTTGGTTCTTTAGGCATGTATTATAAAAGGGAACCTTGTGCCAATGTAAGGAAATTTTTGCTCAATTTTGACAAACATCTACTTCTCAGCTTAGCATTAGCATTAGCTAGATACTCTTGTACTTTCTTACAAAGGCCATGGCTTCCCTATGTTGTTGAAATAACAAAAGGATTTCCATGGGATGGCAATGATTTAGTAATCTTTTGTGAAATTTCTTAATTTCTAGGAGTAGTCAGCTAAAATGATTCTAATTACAGAAGGAATCTTTTACGTTGGTATCATTCTTGACTTAGGTCATGTTAATGGAGCCATTTTCATGTCATAGGATAGTTACAATCGTTAAGATAGGGAACTATAGTTAGATACTTAGTCACAAGACTTGCTTACACCTTGACCATGACTAAACAGGCTCCTCTATAGAAAACCATGGCTAGCCTTGAAGGACATGGCAAAGTTGCTACCATTTTAGTAGGTCATGACCATTTTTCAAAGCATTGTAGAGGTTCTTGGCCAAAAGGAGGAATATAAGGAGAAAAAGACAACTAAAAGTGTCTCTACTTTTGAGAAGTAGGGTTTCCTCTTTACCTTCACAAGCTATAATTGAACTTCCATGGATGGATCTGGCTGATCTCTCTCTCCTCGAGCATTTATAGCCTCAAACACCACTAAATCTCTCTCTACTTGCCATTTAAAGGCTATTGAGCACCATAATGTAGAGGATTTGAGCCACATGGTCTGCAGTTGATTAACATAATTTGCACAATTGCATTTGTTTGAACAACATCATAATACAACTTTGAGCATCATGGTTTCACCATAATATGGTCGCTAGGCTTTGCTATTACCCATGGCAAGTTTCCCTTAACAACGTTGAAGGATATATTCTACCCTTTAAGCACAGGAGCTTCATCCTTGAAGTTGAAATAGTAGGACAATACTAGTTCAACTCCAATATAATTGAGATTTCTAGCCATACACTCATTCTATCAGTGTTACTAGACATTTGGGGCTTTTGTAGCGAGCGTTGAAGGCTATTACATTGTCTTTGGGCCATAGCATTCAAGTGTCAAGCTGAAAGAAATAGAAAGCAACCATTATTCATAGTTTTGCTCACTTTTCTCTTCTATTTGTGGATTAATACCCTAGCAATGATCATTATAGATTTCCATGTTTAATATTGAAGGATACTTGATGACATTACTCTGACATTCTCTTCCCTATAAGCATTATGCTTATTCTTCCCCAAGCTTTTCAATAGGTCAGCCATTGATTCTTGGCAAAAGCTTTCAAGGACTTGAAAATTTCTTGAATCTTTGGTTCTGCATTCACTCATCCACATTCAATGCTAATCATTGGTTATGGACTCATAATTTCTCCTCTTGATTGGAGCCATTTTCTTCATCTACACTCAATGGAAAGTAGGGTACTTTCAAGCTATGCTTGAATGTTGGAGAAAATTGCAAGAAAGGCATTTGATCTTGATACGAGAAGCCTTCTATAGTAGTTACTTACAAGTGCCAGAGATCACTATGGAATGAATTTTCTTCTTTGAATGCTACCATGATTTAGAGATTCTTTTCTATGAAGCACGGCCTTTTGAATCTAAGAATCTTGGAGTATTGAGGACTATTGGAAAGTATTGGGAAAAAAATGAACAGAGAAATGGGGCTTTTAGCCCCTCTCTCCTCCTTAAAATAAGGAAAATATGAGAGAAGAATAGTAAAATAATCATATTCTCTTTTCGCTTTTGCAATCTTGTTTTGCCTTTTTTATATTATCCATAAAGGATTTACTGAAATTCCTTCTCTCTCCTCATTCAAGAACCCTTTTTAAATCAAATTTTATATTAAAAAATAGTTAATTACGGGAGTTTGGTGCTTGGTTTTCAATGCAAAATGATTAGTAGGTATGAAATGATTGATATTTTAATTAAAAACAAGAAAAATAAAAATTTGAAAGTTCATTTTAATATATTTTGGAAATTTTTTATATCATAGCTTTTGGTAAAAAAATAAACATGTTGGTCAAATTTTCCATTTTTTGGATATGTTTGTGGAGGTAAATTTGAATTTTTAAAATTATGAGAACTCTTGGGTACCCCTACTCTCTGAGCCATTTTCTACCATTTGTTTACTCTCTCATGGCTCTGCTATGACTTCTTCTTTGTGATTATGAAACCTTCATTAACACAGAGAACTACTTATATCTCTCTTGCTCACAATCACTCATCCATAACCATTGTATGCAATCTATGTATGTCTGTTTATTTATTCTCCCTTACTGCACTAAGCTACATCCTTACCTTAATACCTTTGTGTGCGCCTCCATGAATCTCTACTCTATCTCTAAAGACAACCAAGATTGGCTCTCCATTTCTATTAATATCTCTATGCATCCCCTCCAAGCTATCTCCATATAGACATAAAACCAACTATTTCCATTAACATCTTTATGTGTCTATCTTAGTGTCTCTACCTGTGCCTCTCTAGTTTATCATTGTGAATTCAATAGGCCTATACCTATTAACATATTAAGTGCGTCATTTGCCTTCTCTCTTGGCTAACTCTCTAAATACTAAACCTTATATTCTCATTGGCATCTGTATGCAATCAATTCATATATCTACAATTGGGGCACAAGTAATAAGTAAAATGTATAGAAGAAAGAAGGAGCTATATATTGTAGTAGAGACTGAATATGCCCCATTATTTAAAAGAACCTAGCATATCAATGACATCCCTCAAGTTCTACAGAGTTACAGGTAGATGGGATTGAAGCACATGAACTTATGGGTTGATGGGGGAATCTACCTAATTGATCCATTAACCAATAATGACACATCTAAATGAGACTATAGTTTAACAAAATAATTAGATTGTCACAATGCAGGATAGTATCCATGACATTAGTATCTCATATGAGGAGGTAAAGGCACAATTGGATGGCCTTAGAAAGATCAATAGCAAGCTAGTGCTGCAAGAGTGGAAACAAAAAAGGAGCCAATCAATGAGTTAATTATGAATAGTGGCTAGTGGAAGGGATGTATTAAAGCATACAAGGAAGCTTAGAATGAAAACCTAGGTGAGGGTGAGCTTGGATTATCTATTAGAATATTGCTAAAGGAGAGCACATTGGAAAACACTTTGAGAAATCCAAAGTTCAACATTGTGAAGGAGAAGGTGATCGAGTCCACATTGAAAGATGTATCAAACAAGTTCTTAGCTATGGATGCACAATCCATTTGTGATAGGGTTGGTATCAGTACAATGACTTACTCAAAAAAATTCAAGGGTGTGAAGGTTAGGTTTGGTCATGTGCTAAAGAGAAATAGAATCATGCCTTTTCCTAGACCTTCAAAGTGAATAGAGGCTCAACAACAATTTAATGCAAAGGTTTTGGAGCTGATAGTAGATGCCATGCATTCTCAAGGTGTGGAAATACTAAAGGTTGCGACAAAAAATGCATATGAGGCGAAGTTCACAAAACTCAACTGTAGACGACAATGGTAATATATTATAGTATATTGGTTGTTGAGGAATGTAATGGTAAACTACACTTTTTCATAAAATTAGATGAAAGTGAGGTCATCGAGGGAGTAAAGCTTGAAAGAGTTAGTGTAATTTTAGTGAACATAGCTTTACAATTTGATAAGAGCAACCTAGGAAACTTTAGTGTTCAATTAGAGTGCCATGTGTAGTGGCTTGATCCATTTGAGGTTCCAAGGAAACATTTGAGATGCTACATCTGTTCTTTATGCACACAAGCATTATAAACATCATTCATCATCATCAATAACATAGTGAGATGCTCTCAGTTAATAGTTATGGTCAATACTTAGTGGAATGGCATCTTGCAGGAGACTTGAAAACTTTAAAATGCTTATGTGGAATCTCCAATGGTACAGATGTAAAGCATCCATGCATATATTTCTTCTTGATAGCGAGGGTGGAACGAAAGGAGAGGAAGACGAACTAGCAAACGGTGATAAAAAGTGTTGGATTGACACGCAACAAAGAATATTTGACTTGGAAGCCTAGCTTTAATATTCCATTGGATTATGTTCATATTTGTTCATTGCATAATTTTATCAGAATCATGGAGGAAATTGTATATGAGTATATTTTATTTGCTTACAAGATGCAATCAGAAAAAGAGGCCATTACAACATGTAGGAATGTGGAGTGAGTGCTATTAGAAATTGGGCTATACAAGCATCAAGTAATGATTGAAAACGAAGAGAAGAAATCAAGAAAAAATGGCAACTTGCCAAAAAAACCTTACTTTGGAGGAGTGAAAGTTAGGAAGTTTCTTTGATCACCCATAAGTGAGGAAAAAAATGTCACAATTTATAGGCTATAAGATTATGATGGATGGAAAAAGTTGTATACTATGGTTCTTGATCAAAGTAATGGAGGCAAGGTTGGCCAAAGCCAAGGTTTGCATTAATCTCAATAAATTGGCTTCCTTGCTTCGAAAGATGGTATTTGATAATGGAGATAAGCAAGAGTTTATTGATGGTGTACATAGCTTTTATGAAAATATGGTGGAAGAATAGGGAAACCATTCTATCACACATTACATGGTGTGTACTAAGTCAATATTTTAAAAGTGTATAAATTTTATAAATTATTGATCAGAAATTTACTCGTGTGATACATGCCTTTGTAGCATATCCTTAAGGTGTATGGGCCATAGTTTGCAGAAAAGAGAAGCATCAACATTTGGTTCATGCAAGTGATAGAAAATTCACATTTGATAGCACATGGTGTATACCAAAGAAAAACCAATCATAGTGGAGAGGTGAGTGGCATTAATCCAATGGTCCAATTACTATCTTGGTGGTATAGGATCATAATAGGTAGATGAAACTCAACTCTCGCAGAAAAGAGCAAATAAAAGTGTTGATGAATCGGTTGCAGATGTGATTGAATCACTTTGCATCACTAAAAGAGCACGTTATGATGCCTCAAATGCCAAAGAAAACCATGTCGAGTGGTTAGAAACAAGGCTTCAAAAAGGTAGTAAATGGGTTCGAAAAGAGCTAAGATAGTAAGATGAAGAATGTGCTCAATGTGAATGCAATTCATTACTTAAGAGAGAAAGAGAGAGTGCATCTATGTAAATGAGACTTAAAGTTTAACTTGGGTCTATCATTGGTATATAAATCCTATATATCACGTTGTCGTTGTGTTGGGGTCAAAGGTCTACCACTGGGGTTTAGAGCAGAAGAGGAGTGAGAGATTCAAAGGGGAGAGAGAAAAAAGATTGGGGTTTGATGGATTCTCGGGTTATGGAGAGAGTAGATGAGATAGAGAGTAACCAATATCTTACATAGCCGTGTCATACAAGTTTACCATAATAAACTTGGATCCGATTACATCAATAACCATGAGGTTTATGCATAGATCTATATCAGATTTTTTTCCATTTCCTACAACAAATTCAAGCTCTAATGCCCTCCATTTCATGAAGATACATGTATTGAGACTTCAAGATACAAGGTATAGAGAGATAGAACTCATTACAACTGACATAGAGTCCAAAGGATGATAAAAATGCATCAATAAAACCACAAATGTACTTCAGCCCTGCATTAAAACAGTAATTTCTAGCCCTCAAACTTGACTCAAAAATGTATACAAACTCATGGGAAAGTCTCTCATTACAATCTCAACCAATGCCCTATTGTTTCAGGAGCATTTTCTACACCAGGAAGTGATTAGATTTTAAGAAACCCCTTTAAAAAAAATGAGTTTTAATGGCTGCCCTATTTATGACAGTTTTGGGAGAGCCTATTCAGGCCATACATTGGCAAAAATCACCTCTTGACTTTCCCCAAAGTCACTCAAGTACTTGGGCACAAGAAGGGCTTCAATGGTACACGAATATGGTAAGAGAATGGAAGAAGAAGCTCATAAGAGCAGGCTGAAAATTAAAACCCTATTTTTGCCTTGTTTGGGACAGCCACTTGTGGCTTGATTCATAGCCAATGCATGAAAAGAAAGAGCCCTTACTTGACAAGTGTTGGAGCATGATCATTGTCCAGCCTTTGCACTTGAGTTGCATGTTGATCTTCACCTTTGTGTGCTTGGAAATGCTTCCAGCCATTGTAGCCACGAACATGCCCTTCAAGTGCGCCGACAATTGCGGGACAACTCCTCTTTTGCTTCATACACTTCAAGTAAAACATATAGACTATAGACAAGTCTCTTAAGTCTTCTACAAAGTCCTATATCATGTCTCATGTAAACCAAGGATACTTTGGGCCTTCCACTGGACTTTGAAGTAAATGAACCTCATGAACCAATGTAATATAACCTGCTAACTGTCAAAGAACACCTGTAGTCCAAGCTAAAGGGCCTCATGGACTTTATTTTTATCAATTTGCATGATACAAACTGAAAATTACATGCCAAGTTACAAAGGAACTTATCAACTTAAATGACATCTAAGACTAATGTAGGGGTATAATAACTGAATGATGTATGAAAGTGTCTCATGTGTGTCCTAATGAATTTCATCTGCAATCATAACAACTCCATGTTTTATACCATGAACTGCAAACCCTTTGACATTCACCCCCTCCTAACCTGCACATCCTTTGGCATGTGCCACTTCATGAAATTGCAGGTTAAGGAGGCTCTTCTTTTGACATATTTTCATGTTCCTCCTCTAAGTCTTCTTCTTCTTCCTTGTCTTCAAGTAGATGGTTCACATCCAAGTCATCAAGATCATAAGTAGAAGACTCTCTTCATTTGAAGAGCTTGATACGTTTGTCGGTCATTGGTATCTTGATCATGGTCCCATCCATTTTAGCCAAAGTGTAAGTAGCATTATCATGTACTACCTTCACCACATATGGTCCAAACCATCGCTTGGCTAGCTTCCTATGAGCACTATTCTGATTGTCTAGGATGGTGTCATAGACAAGTACCCAATCATTCTCTTGGATAGCTCTTGGACGGAGTTGATGACACTTGTCAAACCTCTTCTTATTCTTCAACCTCGCTGCCTTTAGCCTTTCAATGGCTGTCTTGACATCCTCTGGCCTTCTTTCAAGCTGCCTTATGTGCAAAATCAGTAGCTCTTCTCTATTTATGCCTTCATCCCAAGGCAAGATACTCCATGTGATAATAGACTCCTCGATAGGCATAATAGGTGGCTGCCCATACATTAGTTCAGCCGGCATATAACCTGTCACTACACTATGGGTAGTTCTATCAGCCCATAATGCGAATGGAAGCATTTTAGGCCATTCTCTCATCTTCCCTCTGCAAGACTTTGCAAAAGCTTTGAGAATCGATTGATGACCTCTTTCACTCTTACCATTGCCTTCAGGATTGTAGGCTAATGTAAGAGAGAGCTTGATTCCCAATTGAGCAAAGAAATGGCGAGCCTCATTGGCATCCAATTCTCCTCTATCAGCAGTTACTTTGGCAACACACCCATACCTGCAAAACACTTCTTCAAGTAAAAATCTACAAACAGCTTGAGTGGTCTTTGTTGTCAAGGCTTTACCTTCCACCTGATTTGTGAGATCTTCTCTAGCAAGAACTAGATATCTCATGTTCCAAATTCCTATAGGCATGGTTACTAAATCAATAATCCATCTGTAATGAATGGATAAAGGAAAGGTAGGATGAAGCCCATCTCTATGCTTAACCATAGAGTACATTTGACAAACATGACAAGACTCAACAAAATGCTCAATGTCTTTATACATGTTTTGCCACCAAATTTTCTATTTTATTTTGGCAAAAGTGCCCCATATGCCTCTATGGCCAGCCAATAGGCTTTCATGAAATTCTTGCATGTCCTGTCTTTGAGTCTTCTTGTCTTCTAAGACACGAACAGGCGCTCCTCCTTTCTTCTTCGCATGCCTCCAAAGGTAGCCATCTTTGAGAAAGAAGCCATAAACCTTTCTCCTGATTCTCTTGAACTCTTCATCAATCCAATCTTCCTTCTTCGCCATAGTGCTCAAGTATTGGTCAATTTTCAGCCAATCATCTGCATAATATTCTTCCATAAAATGAGAACAAACTAAAATAAAGCATTGAGCATGCTGTCTTTCAGCTGCCCACCGTCTTTCCACGGTTGTTTCTTCATTGTCTGTTGCTGTAAATTCTGTTACAATAGCAGTACCTGTTGTACTTGTTGTAATTAATGATGTACCTGCATTTATGATAGCTGTACCATCATTAAGAATAGCTGTACTTGCTGTTTTCTGATTTGAACTTGCAATTACAACATCATTTTCAGCAAATATAGACTCTGTTACTTCCTCATCCATCATCTCTTCTTCATCTTTATATTTGGCACACGAAAGCATGTCAACAATTGGATTATCTCTTCTTGTAATATGTTTCAAATCAGGATTTAAGGATTTACTATAGGCTATCCATCTTAGCATAGCTATGTCAGGAGTGGAACAATTGGCAATCATGCCCAAGAGTGGAAGACAATCTGTTTCAACTACTACATGTGCACCCATGAAGTACTCCCGATCACACTTCAATGCAATTACAACTCCCCAAAGTTCTCTTTTAATTTGAGCATACCTTCTTTGACGTTCTTTAAGAACCTTCGCTCCAAAGCGGATTGCATACCTATTGCCCTCAAGATCATCTTGACCAACCGCCCATCCTATCCCAATAGGACTTATGTCTACCGTGAGTATGATAGGCTGTCCATTAGAGTAATTAGCCCTCTTCAAGGTGGGGACTGAAATAAGCAATTTCTTCAATTTTTGAACAGCTTGAGTATGCTCTTTTTCCCACATAAACCTTTAGCCTTTTCTTAATAGTTGATAAAGATTTTCAGCAACATGAGCAAAGTGTGGGATCCAAATAAGATAGAAAACACACGCTCCAAGAAATCTTCTCACCTCCGAAACATTTGTGCATATTTCTCACATTTTGCTGATGGCATCAATCTTGATTGGAGAAGGCTTTCGGCCATATGGGCCACACATATGCCCAACCACAAGAACTTGTTCAACTTCAAAAACAGATTTAGCTCCTGAAAGAGTAAGATGGACTTCTTCCAGTTTAGACAAGATTTGAGCACAATCATTAATATGATCAGAAACAAACTTGTGGCGTCTAAGCTCATTGAGCTCTTCATTCTTCTCATGAATTTCACATCCTTTGATTGGTACATCATCAAGGAAAGGAAGAGTAAGTTGGGGAATATAATCTCTCAATACTTTGTGCATGGCATTCATCATGTGAGCCATTGAATTTGTAGCTTCTTGGGGTAGAGTACACATACGGACTAAACCAAGAGGCATCTTCATTGTGGTAATGTCTTGGCTTTCCAAAGTAAGCTGAAATTGGTTATAGCCTGAATATAAATCACCCATGGAATAAATTGCTCTACCTGCAAAAGCCTCAGCAAATTCATCAACAATTGGACCCGAACCAACATTTCTAATAGTGACTTTATTGACAGGCTATAAATCTTAAATGAATTGCAAAGATCCATTCCTCTTAGGCACAGTAAACCATCAGTTAGAATATGGAGCTGAAGATGGCTCCAATATTCACATCTTTATCTTTTCATTTAAAAGCTCCAGTAACTTAGGCAAATGAGCCCTTGGTACCAGAATTGGTTTAAGATTCCAAGGGATGTGTGGGACCGGAAAATCACCATTGGTGCCACAACATTTGGATCCACACAGCCAATTTCATGAGACTGAAATGAAAAAGCTTTTCCATATTTCTTCAATATCTGCATAAAAGATTGCTTTTCAGCTGGCAAGAGAAAAGAGTCTTCACCAATTTTTAGCTCCCGTAAGCTTTCAACTATAAATTGGTGACCAATATCTTTGGGGTCATGAAGACTTGGTTGTTTGGATGCCCTTTTAGCCAGTCCCTTACTTTTGGGAGGTAGTGGAGTTGCCACCGGCTTGACCTTCTTGTCAACTATCTTGTACTTTGTTTCTACTCTTGTCTCATCCCTGTTTGGCTGTCCAAAAGCTTCATGATCAGCAAATTCTTGAATTATGTCATAAATATCCAATTTGCATACTTGTATGGACTGATTTTCAGCCCGATTCTCTGGATGAATAGGTATTTCAGCCAATGTATCATTATAAATCAACCCAAAAAACAGTCCTGAAATTTCATCATTTTCACCCAAAACATCAACTTGCTTCAGCTCCTGTTCCACGATATAAATGCTTTCTTTCAGCCCTATTCATGGTTGAAAACTGTTTATAATAGCCCACACTGTTGGCTGTAAATACATGCAAATCAGCCTTTGACATAGCCCCCTTTACATGTGGAGGCAAATTTTTATTACATGAAGCATTGCCATAGCCTCCACTTACAGCAGTGCAGCCCGAAAACCCTTAAATTCTCGGGCATTAGGAGGCACAGGATGATCTCTCAATCGATCTCTATTCTGGTGATGATTTACACAAACAGTCAGAAATTGGATAGCTTTGTCATTATCCTTACTTCTTATCCGAGCATAAGATGAACCATCATCAAGGGCCTTTGTCTCCAAACGAGACTCAGACATAAAAGGTTGACCAAGAATGATAGGATAGCTACAAGGATCTTGAACAAAGAAATGAAATTCATATTTTACATCACCAATAGTAACCCGTACATAAGGACATGCCACATAGAGATCACTAGAAGAATTATTGGCTACTCTCATGCGCCATCCCGGGTCCACATCTATGGGCCATCCGCCATTCTCATAGAGACTTCTTGGCATGACGTTGATCTCCAAACCATGGTCTATAAGGGCAATGCATGGAGTCTCTCTTTCTCCAATCTTGACGACGGTTTTGGTAGTCGCCCTTGGCCAATGGGTATGGGAGTAGTGACTACTTGGAATAAAATGAGCATCAATCTCTTTTTGCATGTTGTGAAGACGAGCTTCTTTCTTATGCATGGGCTGCTCTTTGGATTGAGAAGACCCACCATAACATTCTCTGTAATAGCTTCTTCAATTTCAGCTTCATAGATGTCTTCATCTTTGGTTTCTATGAATGCAATAAATTCTTTGATTGCCTCCAATCGAATCCCTTGAGTATTCAACTTCTCTTTATCCTGCAAATACACATGAAGAGCTTGCAAAAAAGCATGCACAGATTCTTCAATTTCTTCACCAATATATTGACTTTTTTGTTTAATTACATCATGAAATCCTCGTTTTGCAATTCCAAGAATTTCACCCAGTGTAAATTCAATTTTGCTTCCAAGAATCCTTTCTTCTAGGACCCACTTGAGATCCGTCGCAGTCTCTATGTCAGACTGCAGCTTGTAGCCGGGATGTTTGCCTTTTCTCTTTCCTTCTGTCTTCTTTGCTTGTGGGGCATCTTCCATGACATGATCTGGAGGTGGTAGTGGATTTTTAGCAGCCTTCTGTTGATCCGGTTTACTTCTTGTCACACGTTTGGTTGGCCCTGAAGAGGAGGGACCGGCAACATCTTCTTCTCTTCTTCTCTTTCTCTCTTTTCTTCTACCATAGCTTCTTGATTATTGATTTCAGCCAACCGAGCGAAAGCTGAAAATGAATCAACCGGCTCGGTCCATCCGGTTCTTCATCGGATGCATTGATTGGGAGTAGTCAAATCATCTTTGGATGCCTTGCCTCGCTCCATGTGATCTAAGGCCTGCATCCACACTTTAGATTTTACATTAGCTTTACATGCTTTAAAAATCTCATTGGTTGGCTCAATTTGCAACCCATAGGTAGTTGCATCAACAGCTGAATAGGCTGTTCTTATTGCCAAATCCTCCAGTCTTTTCTTCATGCCATCGTTACCAAAATTTGGCTCAAGAGAAAACCCATTTTCGGTCGCATGAATTTTACAATTCTTCCAAAAGACTAATTTTTGCGTCTCAGCTTCACGGAATGCATTGCACTCCCTTTTATCATGCTGTAGGTTGTCACACCATATACAACGTCTTTTGAAGCCTTCTTGTATGGATCTTTGGGCATATATCTGCCCTCTTTCTTCCACTTTCACATCAAGCCTTTCCACCTTGGAATTAATCT
The DNA here is from genome assembly GCF_053477565.2 of Lygodium microphyllum. NCBI lineage: Eukaryota > Viridiplantae > Streptophyta > Polypodiopsida > Schizaeales > Lygodiaceae > Lygodium > Lygodium microphyllum. The sequence goes on from NC_141137.1 coordinate 89,214,584, forward strand.
CCGTTAGATTAAGATGGAGATCCTGCATACTCTTGATCAACTTGACCATGACATCCTTCTTTGGAGGTGGAACACCATGATTTCTTGGTTGCTTGGCCATAGAAACAGGAGGTCGAGATACAGGAACATGCTCTTTTATGGACTCAGATGGTGCAAAGGTAGAACCCCACCTTAGATGCATCCGCTCTCTCCGAGCAATCATATTAACTGCTTCAGTGACATCACCCCAAGCAGTCTTCAATCCCGTCTCAAAGTCAAGATCTTCAAGCCGATCAGTCAGCTTCTCTTGAAGAAGAGGATCCACAGCCTTCAGAAACAATTCAATCTTCTGGCTCTCCATACTCTGCTCATCATCAGGATCTAGTTGAGCAAAATTGCTTTCAAATTCGCAGTGAAGAGCAGTGGTAGCTAGTCCCTTATTGGGCCTTTCAACCCATTCAGTGAAGATTTTCTTCTTCATGAGGCCAGAATCTTCAAGAAAGAATTCTTCTCGAAGAGCCTTCTTGAATCCAGACCATCCTGCATCTTTCTAGAAAAGACCATGAATCCGGCCTTAGAGGCCATGCATGGCCAAACGGGCAAAGTATCGGCTCCAAGCATGATGAGGGACCCCAAAGAAGACCATCTTGTCAGTATAGAGGCGAATAAAAGAGGACACATTTAGCCCATTAAATTGCTTGAGCTCCTGCCCAACTGTCTCCAAAGCTTTAATGGTAGTAGCATCACTCCGCTCTTCATCTTGCCCTCGTTGTTGCTGTAGTTGCATCTACTGCTAAAATTGCAATTGTTGTTGTTGGTTCTCTTGCATCAGACGAACCAACTGCTGCAAGGCATCTCCTCCTGAACGTGATGATTCTCCCATTGTGCTTTCTCTTCTGCAGCCGACCTTCACGTCGGGTTCACCACTGTTGTCGTGTTGGGGGTCGAAGGTCTACCACCGAGGTTTAGAGCAGAAGAGGAGTGAGAGATTCAAAGGGGAGAGGGAAAAAGATTGGGGTTTCATGGATTCTCGAGTTATGGAGAGAGTAGATGAGATAGAGAGTAACCAATGTCTTACAAAGCCGTGTCATACAAGTTTACCATAATAAAACTTGGATCCGATTACATCAATAACCATGAGGTTTATGCATAGATCTATATCAGATTTTGTTCCATTTCCTACAACAAATTCAAGCTCTAATGCCCTCCATTTCATGAAGATACATGTATTGATACTTCAAGATACAAGGTATAGAGAGATAGAACTCATTACAATTGACATAGAGTCCAAAGGATGATAAAAATGCATCAATAGAACCACAAATGTACTTCAGCCCTGCATTAAAACAGTAATTTCCAGCCCTCAGACTTGACTCAAAAATGTATACAAACTCATGGGAAAGTCTCTCATTACAATCTCAACCAATGCCCTATTTTTTCGGGAGCATTGTCTACACAAGGAAGTGATTAGATTTTTAGAAACCCCTTCAAAAAAATGAGTTTAATGGCTGCCCTGTTTATGACAGTTTTGGGAGAGCCTATTCAGCCCATACATTGGCAAAAATCACATCTTGAATTGCCCCAAAGTCACTCAAGTACTTGGGCACAAGAAGGGCTTCAATGGTACATGAATATGGTAAGAGAATGGAAGAAGAAGCTCATAAGAGCAGGCTGAAAATTAAAACCTTGTTTTGCCTTGTTTGGGACAGCCACTTGTGGCTTGATTCATAGCCAATGCATGAAAAGAAAGAGCCCTTACTTGACAAGTGTTGGAGCATGATCACTATCCAGCCTTTGCACTTGAGTTGCATGTTGATCTTCACCTTTGTGTGCTTGGAAATGCTTCATCCATTGCAGCCACAAACATGCCCTTCAAGTGCGCCAAAAATTGCGGGACAACTCCTCTTTTGCTTCATACACTTCAATTAAAACATATAGACTATAGACAAGTCTCTGAAGTCTTCTACAAAGTCCTATATCATGTCTCATGTAAACCAAGGATATTTTGGGCCTTCCACTTGACTTTGAAGTAAATGAACCTCATGAACCAATGTAACATAACATGTTAACTATCAAAGAACACCTGTAGTCCAAGCTGAAGGACCTCATAGAATTTATTTTTATCAATTTGCATGATACAAACTGAAAATAACATGCCAAGTTACAAAGGAACTTATGAACTTAAATGACATCTAAGACTAATGTAGGGGTATAATAATTGAATGATGTATGAAAGTGTCTCATGTGTGTCCTAATGAAGTTCATCTGCAATCATAAGAACTCCATGTTTTATACCATGAATTGCAAACCCTTTGACAACGTGCGTTCATGGCATGTTTTATATATCCCTATGTAACCTATTTTGCGATATTTTCTTGACCCTTCTGTGATTTTTTACCATAATTTATAAATCCCTTACTGTAAGTTTATTTTTTTCATAAAAGAATTAACAAATCCTTATGTAATAGATACAAAACTCTAGCTCTATCATAGAATTGATCACAAACTAGTTGAGGCATGACTTCAAGCTATTCTATGGAAGGGTACAAGCATATTAATGGTTCTCACCACTGAACGCCATGAAGGGCGCGTCCAAAGAAGATATGACAAGTGGACACAATGTGTGACTAGATGTTTGCTAAGCTAAAATTGCATTCTAAACTTGATCATCTCATTAAAACAGGCCCATAACATGTAAGATCCCAAAACTTCCAAGCTTTCATTAAAAAGAAAGTGATCCTAGAAAGTTTTAACACATTTTAGCATTGCCTAAAATTCACAAGCTATGGTGTACATGTGCTAGGAAGCTAGTTGCTCAAGCCTACTTCAAAGTGAGCGAGAAGTGAGCCTTGTGGGTTTTTAAACATGAAAATTAAAATAGAAATAAAAGAATATATAGTTTCACCCTCATAATACTATCTTTGAGCTCTCATACATTGCGATATTGATCTCAGTCTTGTCTTTTAGTGATAACATTGAGCTATATCATTGCATCTTTTGTATCTAGTTTATCTTAAATAATTGTCTCCACCATTTCTAGAAATCATATCAATAAAAAATTCACACACACATACAAATTCTAAAGATAACAAGAAATAAAAAGTAGCTAAAAAGATAACTATATTGGTGGGAAAAATATATTGTATTTTTATAGTCCACAACTAAATTCCAGAATTATTTTTGCATGAAGATGTAACTAAAAGAATGATGATTTATATTTGAATTTATACAAAATTTATCTCATTTTCTTTTATAAAGTAGATATGGCTATACAAAAAATGTGTATATACAAAATTTTCCTCTAGACCATGCATTCTACTCAACACCTCAACATTGTTGAAGCTAGAGTTCATTGTCATTTTCATATATGTAGATGCATCATCGTAATACACTAGTTATGTTCCTGAAGCAAAGATAAAAATATAAGAAATTAAAATCAAGGGAAATGCTAAGAATAAGCTTAATAAGACTTTATTTTTAGTAATTTTATGTAGCAAGCAACATTATTGGAGAGACAAAGTGATGTTCCTTTACCTATCTCAACGATTCTTTACAAATTCATTGAAGATCTTCCAATCATTTTCATCAAGTTCATATTTATTATTGTTACAATCATATGTGAGATTTGCAAGGGCAATTATACTTTCAATATCCACCATATTAAGGTGTGTCAAATCATATGTAAAACTCCTCGGTCCCTTTCAATTTTGATACCATACAAGTTGAACCTCCACCCCCCATGGTCTATTTGAGAGACTAAACCCTCTTTTGTACTCCACATAGGCACCGCTAACTTTTCTTCTCATCTTTTGAACTCATCACAAGTACCACACACTTTGACTTTTATTTTTTCTCATACCTTTTGAAGAGCCTGGCTTTGATGACCTTGTGATCTTCCCATTGGTATTCTCTTCTTGGAAGAATACAACACAATCTGAACCAATGCCAAATAGATTATTATTTTGTTTGAGTTTGATCTTTTCCTGGGAGAAGTTACTATATGTATATCCTCTACATCACGTGCATTCAAGGCTTATTTATAAATATCATTATTTGTGATTTTTTCCTAAATAAATCATAACCCTTTTCTATTCAATATGTAAATAAACCCATTATATTACACCCTTTTGTATGTAAAAAATGTATAAAAATGGTGTTTTAAAAATGCCTTATTTTGAATCCACGTGATGCACACACATATTCATGAGTAACTTACCCGAGTACTTTTCCTTATTGTAAAATACTCCTTGTTGTACCCTTGTAAGCCTATCTTTGGACAACACGGGATTGCCATTAAGTTGACTTATCGATGTAGACTTAAAAAGAAATATACTATTCTCAAGCTCCACTACTAGGTTCACTTTATCTTTTTTCTCATCATTTTCATCCAACATAGAATCTCCTACATGTCTTATCTCACTTGTAGATGCATCATCCTCTAACTCCATTCCATCATCTGTAAGAACTGAAGATTCCTCGTCTATATCAAATTCTTGCAAACTTGAATTGGCGTAAGCTTGAAAAAAGCCCTTAGACCAAGGCTCCAAGCACCATTTCTTATCCTCTTTACCCTTTGGCTTCATTTGCAAACCTTCATAGATATGTTGAGCACTTTGTAATCCCCTTTTCAAGGCATCAATGATATTTTCATCAGTTGAAACACATTTATATTAACCTAGATTTGCTTCTTTCATGTTCTCTTTGAGATTTCACTTTTTCCATATATGTTCTAGTTTCTTATGGGCTCGTGTAAATTTCACACCATCCTCCTTGCATTCAAAATGTGAAAGCCTATTCAAGATTCCTATACTATGTAACGTGTCCATCAAGTCATAAGTGCGCTCTTGCCCAACCATGCTGCCAACTTTACTGAAAAAGATTTCAACTACATCAGATCCAGTCAGATATATTGGAAGCATCTTATCTGGATGGAAGTCTCTAAAATATTTTATGAGCAGTACAATGAAGTGGCATGAGAGTTGTACATTTAAGAATTCCTCCTTACTAATAAAATTATTTGATAATGTATATGTGGCATGTTTTAAGATGCAAGATCTCCAAAGTTGGAAGAAGAATGCCACTTTTGCTGCTAAATGGACTCTCTCCACCAAGCTCAAGTATGGAGACAATAAAATATCAATGTAGTCTCCAGCAACTTCAAGATGACTTGTGTTCCAACCATGCTCCTCTCCTTTATATGCTTTCCATTATTTGCTAGCTCTCCCAAACACCATTGGACTTGCCTACTACATATCCTCTGTGCTGCATCCCAATTTTGACTATCATCTCGTATGATATCTATTTTCTTAAGCATATGCTTATCAACATAAAAAGAATCATAAACAATGGTAACATGATTCAAAGTAACCCAAACATTCCAAGAGCCAATTGATGCTTTGGTTTGTCGAGAATATTGACTAGCTTTTTTCCATTGCATGTAAAATCCTAATTCATGCATGCCTGGAACCTCTCCATTTAATAATTTGCTTGAAAGAGGCCATCCATCCCGTCCGATCTCATATTGAGCGCCATGCTTATTGACATAATCAGCTAACATTAATTTTCTTCATCGATTATCTTCATCTGATGCATGTTCAATAATAGGGCCTACTTTTGATTTGAGCTTCTCATCCCACAATGTCAAAATTTCAATCCACTCTCTATGAACGAAACTTGCATCAAATCGATTACAAGTACAATGAGCATCCACAACCAAGTGTGGAAATGCTTCATGAAGTGGATTTGTGACAAATACTCTTGCATAACTACCAAAACTTTCATAGAGACTCCCTGCCATGACGTTTATCTCCGAGCCGTGGTCTGAGCCGTGGTCTAAGAGTGCAATACATGGTGTTTCTTTTTCTCCAATTTTGATGACTATCTCCCTTGTTGCTCTTGCCCAATGCGCACGAGAGTAGTGACTGCTTGGAATGAACTAAGCCTCTTCTTCCTCATGCATGTGCTGTAGACGGCCTTCTTTTTGAGAGGTGGATTGCCCAACTAGTTTGGACCAGCCGACCATTACATTTTTAGCTTTTACTTCTTTAATTTTTGCATTCATGTTTTCTTTATCTTTAGCTTCAATTGCTACAATTAATTCTTTAATTGCTTCAAGTTGAATTCCTTATGAAGTCAGCTTCTCTTCATCTTGCACAAAAACTCGAAGAACTTGCAAAAAAGCATGCACTGTTTCTTCAGCTTCATCACCAACATATTGTATTTTCCTTTTGATTACATTAATAATTACATCATGGAATTCACATTTGGCAATTCCAAGAATTTTGCCTAAGGTGAATTCAATTTTGCTTCCTAGAATTCGTTCTTCAAGGACTCGTTTGAGATCTGTTGCAGATTCTATGTCAGACTGCAATTTGTATCCTGACTGCTTGCCTTTCTTCTTTCCTTTATTCTTCTTTGTTTGTGGCACATCTTCCATCTCTTGATCAGGTGTTATATTTTCAGCACGCTTTGGTTGTTTCAGGCATTCTTCTAGTTACCCGTTTCGAAGGGCCAGAAGAGGAAGGCCCTGGTTCATCTTCTCTTCTTCTCTTTCCTTCAATTAAGACTTCTTTATGATTGACGTCAGCCAAATGTGCAAAGGCAGAAAAAGAATCTACCGGTTCTTTCCAACTAGTTATTCCTCGAATATACTGACTGCTGTTAGTCAAATCTTCTTTGGTTTCTTTACCACGTTCCATTTGATCTAGTGCTTGCATCCATACTTTAGATTGCACATTAGCTTTACATGCTTTCAAACTTGATTTAATTGGATCAATTTGCAGCCCATAGGTAGCTGCATCAATTGCTACATAGGCATTCTTTATAGCTAAATCTTCTAATCTTTTCTTCATTCCACCATTGCCAAAATTAGGCTCCAGTGGAAGACCAGTTTCAGCTGCATGAATTTTTCCATCTTTCCAAAAGATGAGCTTTTGTGCTTTAGCCTCACGGAAGGCAGAACACTCCCTCTTGTCATGTTGTTGGCTATCTCACCAAATACAACGCCTCTTAAATCCTTCTCTTATGGGTCTCTGAGTTGATGCTCGTCCTTGCTCTTCGACTTTGATATCTAGCTTCTCTACTTTGGAACTAATTTTTGTAAGATTCATATGAAGGTCACGTATGCTTTTAATGAGTTCATCCACTACATCATTTTTAGAAGGAACAGAAGAAGAAAGAGTTGGTTGATTAGTCAAAGGAATAGGGGATTTTGAAGGTGAAACAAGATCCATCAATGGAGTTGTTGAAGTTGAAGTAGAGCCCAATCTTAATCACATCCGCTCTCTTCGAGCAATCATGTTAACTGCATCAATAACATCTATCCATGCAGTCTTGACTCCTAATTCAGAGGTAGCATCTTCTAGGCAATCAGCAAGCTTCTCTTACAGAATGGGATCTGCAGCCTTAAGGAATAATTCAATCTTCTGACCTTCCATACTTTGTTGGTCTTTAGCATCAAGTTGTCGAAATTTACTTTCAAACTCATGGCATAGAGCTGTTGCAGCTAAACCTTTGTTGGGTTTTTCAACCCATTCAGTGAAACTTTTCTTCGTCATTAGACCAGAGTCTTCTAAGAAGAATTCTTCATGTAGGGTTTTTTTGAATGCAGCCCAATCCACATCTTGTTGAAAAAGACCATAGATTCTTTCTTGAAGACCATGCTTGGCTAGTCTGGCAAAATAATGGCTCCATGCATATTGTGGTACACCAAAGAAGAGCATTTTTTTCAACATATAAGCGAAAAAAACAGAGACATTTTGACCATTAAATTGTTTTAATTCACGCCCAACTTCCTCTAGGGCCTTGATAGCTGTGGAATCAATCTTCTCTTCATCTTGCATTTGTTGTTGTTGTTGTTGTAACATTTGGATTTGTTGTTGCTGAGTCTGCTGCAGTATGCGTGCCAATTGTTGTAGAGTCTCCTAAAGAATCCCCCATCTTGGAGTTCTCTTACATTGACCATCACGTCGGGTTCACCAATGTCGCATCGCGTAGGGTTGAAGGTCACCACAGGGGTTTGGCAAGAGAAGAATGTATGGGGGTTCAAGAGCTTAGACTTCGGAGATGGTAGAGATAAGAGAAGGGTTGAAGGTTTCAAGCCAAGTTCTTGAAGATAAGAGACAATAGGGTGTAGGTAGATTCAAGAAGAGGAGTAGACGGAAGAGAAGGGGTTCGAAGAGAGAAGAGAAGGGGTTCGAAGAATATTCCCAAAAAGAATTAGAAAATATAGAAGAATACTAACAGAGATGAAGCCTTTCAGTTTCTTTCAGCATTATGAGAAAATATAACTCTAATAGACAAAAACGTGTACAAAATAATGCCTTCCTCTATGCTGCTCAGATTGCCAATCTGATGCCTCCAATGGCTTCGAAGGGGGGTTAAATACTAGGACACTTGGCTAGAATCCTACCAGATCACTCTTTCTTCATCTCCCACTTTTGAAGTGCTGTTCACTGCGTCAAAACAGTGATTGCACGTGGTGCGATTTCGCTAATCTCTTTTTTTTAAACATAAAATCCTCTCAAATTGGCTGAAAGCTACATGCTTTCTTTACATCTCCTTCTAATCTAGAAGTTATCTATAGTTTTATGGAATTTTACAAGAGATAATATCTAGAATATCAAAGATTGACAAAAAACTTGTCCAAAAAAATCTAATATTTTGAACCATGGACACTAATACCAATGCCTAAAGTGGCATTGGCTCTCTAAATCTAAAAGGAAGCCACACTCTAGATTTCTTTTACACGGTGTACGCGTAGCGGCATGACAATGTTAATAACTAAAAAAATTTATTTATTAAAAAAATTGAGGATCGTAACCTGATATTTTTTCGAATTGACAAGGACTGTAACCACCCATCACGGAAGTTACCATGTGAACGAGAGTTATGAGCCATATTAGTCACTAGTGCTAATGTGTATAGTATGGATGGTCCAAAAATATTAGATTTTTGGACAAGATTAGCATATTTTAGATATTATTTATTGTGAATATCCTAAAAAGATATGGAAATTTCTAGATTAGGATGTCAAGTAAAAAAAGCAAATAGTTTTTTTCAGCTAGTTTTGGAGATTTGATACAAAAAAAAGGATTGGTGAAATTGTGTGCATTGCGATCATAGTTTAAAGGCAGTGAACAACACTTCAAACATGGAGAAGAAGAAGGAGCGATTTGGAAGATTTTTAAGCAAGTGTCTTGGAAATTTACCCCCCTTTTGGAGCCAACAAAACCATCGGATTTGTGATTTGAGCATCGGATTGCATCTTAGAAGTTTCAAATAGTTAATTTTTAACACAATATTAGTGAGGTTGGGAATCTCCCAACTCCCATTTTTTGAATGCTAAAAAGGTGGCACCCGGATAACATGGCCATAAGTTTCTCAAATCTATATGATGTGACCTATCATTGGAAAGTGCTTGAAAAATGGAATCTATTGAGCTATAGATCACTCGATTTGGAGTTATAGTGTTCAAGTTATGACAAATCCAAAGATTTGACCACGTGTCCCAAACTTATGGGAAATTCCCATATTCCCAAATATGATGTTTTTTCCAAGATCCCCTCCATAAAGAGCTCTTCTTCTTAGCCACAACCTTTCTTCTCTAATTCAATTATAAATATGAGGCATGGGAAGCAGTTAGAAAAGCACAAGGAGGCCCCAAAAGGTTGTAAGAGAGGTAGAGAGAGGAAGGTAGAAGGATACCCCTCCAAGAGACTATGAGAAGGAGCTTGAGAGAGAGAGAGAGAGAGAGAGAGAGAGAGAGAGAGAGAGAGAGAGAGAGAGAGGCTGTGAGGGAGAGAGTTAGCTCAATTCCCCCAGTCTTTTTTTCCTTCTTTCTTTTTCTTTTTTCTTTCTCTCTCCTCCCCTCACTTCTCCCCTCCTAGGTCCCTCTTCCTTACAAAGAGAAGATGTGATTGCAAACATCTTAACACCCCTCCTCAATCACAACCAGAAGTACAAAGCATATAGAGACTTTAGTAAAAACAACACCTATAAAGTGTGGGCACACCATAAACATGGCAAAACACCAGAGGCTATCATGGAATAGGCTAAGTGTGGGTACCATAAACATGATGGACGTCCAGAGGCTATAACATAGTCCTCACAAAGTGTATAGAGGTTGTAGTACAAGGCTACATGATGAGTTTATAAGTCTATATACGAAGCATTAGGGCTAGGCAATACAAGGCTAAAAGATTCTATCTAAATAAAAGGACTGATAAGGTTTGTCCTTCTCTTGGTGGTCTTCTTCTTCTTCTTATTCTTATTTTGCTCCATGTTCTTCTTCTTCTTTAACAACAACTAGACAGGCCTTTTGGGACCTCTTTCCGGAGTGGCATAATTTCTCGGTGTATCCGATCCTTATGCAGAAGTCACAGAAGAGCTGATCCTTCTTGCCTTTGTACCTGTTGCCAACATATAATACTTGTTCGTCTCTAGAGATGCTTGGTTCTTCCTTAGTTTTTAGCTTATTTTCCTCCTCTAACAGTGATGCTTGGATATCAACAAGCTCAAGGTTTGGCATATTGATTAGAGTTGTTGATATATTATTATATTCAGGAGGTAAACTTTTAAGTAGAACACCAATGCAAGCATATTCTTCCATTTTAATGTTGATTCCTGTAAGTTGGGTTAGAAGTCCTTCCATGTAATTTAGATGTGTGGCAAGTTATGTGTTGGACTTAATTTCAAGCATGAAAAATTCAATCAAGAGACCATAATTTGATGACTTAGACTATGCACCAAACAAGGTGTCAAGTCTCTTCCATGTATCCTGTGAAGTATCATAGTTATCCACATGGTGGATATAGCTGTCGTCTAGCTCCAGTTTGATAATGGCCTGAGACTTATCATCATTCTTTTGCCAAGTGATTGCAAGGTCCACATCATGAGGCTTCTTTTCTTTTCGAGTGGTAATGGCCTAGAGGCCCTTCTTCATTAGGATGAGTTTGATGCAGGTTTACCAGGTGTGTGTAATGTGCTCGCCTATCAATTGTCCAATCACGTTTTAGTGGTTCATCAAGAAACAAATCTAAGCATCGTTACCTGGCAGTCCCATGGAATGTTTCGGGGTTTGTTGCCTAGGGTTTCGGGAGTCTACCTCGCAACGAAACGTTCGCGGCCAAACCCACTAGGATTGACCTAAAATGATGGGTTCCTAATGGTCAAGATCTCCTAACACAACATCCTAGTGTTGGGTCCTGGACATCCTACTTTATGCGGAGATACCCAATCCAAAGTAGATCCATCCCGCACTTAGTTCAAGGAGAATAGAAAACGAGAGGGATGTGCCACTCAACCTCTTTGCCCGTAGGGCATAGTCCCATTCTGGTCGCCTAAAATGGTATGAATCGGGTTCTAACTTAACAATACCCAAAGGTCGTCGAATGACGGTAAAACCTTGTGAGAAGCCTCCCAGTTCTCTAGGACTACCCTACCATAGGACGACAGACTCGTCGGGGTTCTGCCCACCTACTTCCCTTGATAGCTTTAGTTTTCTAATTAGGTTCTATCACATTTATGTTTAACATTCAAAATCAACTTCCTTAATTAGGCCTTTTAGGGAACATGGTTCGTTCGCATAATTTATGGCATAGACAGGAATACATAGCAATTTGACAAACAAGTTCAAACAAGTTTCTTAACTTCCTTCTATTGCAATGGGAGGGGTTAAGCTCATGGATAGGAGGGGGTAAACACATCTGGTCACCCTCTAAGAAGGGGAAAGGAAGGAGAACCCGCAGAGAGTCTCTCTCTCTCTCTCTCTTTCTCTCTCTCCCCCTCTTCTTCTTCTTCTTCTTATTCTTCTTCTCTTCTTCTTCTCTTCTCTCCCTCCCTCTCTCTTCTTCTCCCTCTCTCTCTCCCTCTTTTTCTTCTTTTTCTTCTTCTTCTTCTTCTTCTTCTTCTTCTCTCTCTCTCTTCTCTCTCTCTCTCTCTCTCTCTCTTCTTCTTCTTCTTCTTCTTCTTCTTCTTCTTCTTCTCTCTCTCTCTCTCTCTCTTCTTCTTCTTCTTCTTCTTCTTCCTCCTCCTCCTCCTCCTCCTCCTCCTCCTCCTCCTCCTCCTCCTCTCTCTCTCTCTCTCTCTCTCTCTCTCTCTCTCTCTCTCTCTCTCTCTCTCTCTCTCTCTCTCTCTCTCTCTCTCTCTCTCTCTCTCTCTCTTTCTTCGTGAGCAACATGTTGAGGTCTCCTCCAAAGCTTTTTCTTCTTGAGAATGGTGTGTGGGGGGGGGGACGCTTGACACGTGGCCCCTTACCCCCATCTGGAAGGTCAAGATGGCTGCAGCCATGCAATCTATTGTCAAGGGGGAGTGATAGGCCACGTGGCCCTCCGCCTCCATCAACATCATCACCTTCTTCTCCTGCATCTTTATCATCATCATCATCATGTCGTCATCGATCGTCACATGCTCCCTCCTCCTTGACAACATTACATCAACTCCCTTCCCTTTTTTCCCTCTCGCCACATTAATTTATTTCCCCTCACCACCTATCAACGACGGCAAGGGGGAGAGGGGTAATTTCTTTCCCCTCACCATATATCAACGACAGCAAGGGGGAGAGGGGTAATAAAAAGAAAAATTCTTCAATTTCCCTTAAAAAAAGGGGAGGGGGTTCCTATGCCCCGCGGGCAGGATGTTACAGTGTGAAACCTGACTCCTTTGAAGTGAGATGATGGAGAGTCTTTTCCCATATTGGATTTGTAGGAACAACATCAAATCAACTTTAGAATTCTCAGATTTTATCAATGGAAGAGCAGATTAAAGTGTGTCAAGAGACACAAATAATGACAGTGTGAAAACACACTATGTAAAGACTATGTCTGAGTTGATGTCGAACTTGAATCTTCTTAGTTTGGGGTAGTCGATCCTTATTCAATCTTTCCAAGTCCTTCCCCTTCTTAATTTGATGCTGGGACAGTAGATCAGAGTGGCAGTGGGTTGCTCCAAGTGTGGCAGGAGAGAGAAAATGATGAGATTTTTGAGCTTAGGTGAAAATGGCTATGGAGTCATAGCTAGGGTTTCTAGGGGAGACTTGGTTTTTTGGACATTGAAGGAGCTATACTTGATGATTTTCAAAAATGGTTTTATAACACAATATTATTAAGTTTGGGAATCTCCCAATTCCCATTTTTTGAATACTAAAAAGGTGGCACCTGGATAACATGCCCATAAGTTTCTCAAAACCATATGATATCACCTATCATTGGAAAGCGCTTGAGAAATGGAATCTATTGAGCTATAGAGTGCTCGATTGGGAGTTATAGTGTTTAAGTTATGACAAATCCAAAGATTTGACCATGTGTCCCAAACTTATGGGAAATTCCCATATTCCCCAATATGGTGTTTTGTGGAAATGTAACTGACTTGTTACTCTGTCAAAGCCCCATAATAATGATCAAGATCACTTGCAGATTCAGGCACGCAGAGTGGACGACGACAGTAGGTGCAATTTTGGACAGACCTTGATGTTTTGAATAATGCTAGGGGCAGAGAGCACTAATGTAAATGATTTATGAGCAAGGAGGGAGTGCCATAAGTGGAGGAAGAGATGTCTAGAAGAGATTTCATGAAGATATGCTTTGTATTGAGAGATCCAGGGACTCCAAGCAGGGTATGTCCTGTAGGTTATAGTTTTAGGCTATGGCAGTGACTGTAAATTTTCACAAAGTTGAAGCTATGCTTTCTCAATGTTAGTGATTGATGTGTTAAGAAGAAGCTCTAGAAGCAGGGAAACACTTTTCTAGAAGGAAGCTCCAAGATATTTGACTTGTGGAGTGAGATATAAGAGCTTCAAGCTTACAGGCTGCTGGCTATTTGGCTGCCATGGAAGCTCAAGTGAAGGTAGAGTTGAGAGATGAAGTCATGGGCTCAAACTGAGATGATCAAAGGTTCTATATTAATCACTAGTATTAATGTGTATAGTTTGGATGGTCCAAAAATATTAGATTTTGGGTAAAACTAATATATTTTAGATATTATCCTAAAAAAGATATGGAGATTTTTAGAACTGAATGTCATTTAAAAGAAAAGACAAGTGATGTTTTAGTTAGTTTTGGGGATTTTATAAAAATAAAAAATAAAGAGAGGGATTTGCAAAATCGTGTGCATTGCGATCGCAGTCTACAGATAGAAAACAACACTTCGAACAGAGAAAAGAAGAAGGAGTGAACTAAGAGCTTTCTAATCAAGTGTCTTGGAGTTTTACCCTCCTTTTGGAGCTAATGGAATCATCAAAGCATTAGATCATTGATCTTTCCAAGATCCCCCTCCACAAAGAGCTACACTTCTCAGCCACAAGCCCTCTTCTCTAATCCACCATAAATATGAGGCATGGGGGAGGCACAAGAAGCATAAGGAGACCCCGAGAGGCTGTGAGAGAGAGGTAGAGAGAGCGATATCTCTCCAAGAGATTGTGAGGAAGAGCTTGAAAGAGAGCTTGAAAGAGAGAGAGAGAGAGAGAGAGAGAGAGAGAGAGAGTCACCCTGAGAGACTGCAAGGAAGAGAGTTAGCTCAATTCTCTCTATTTTGATCCTCGACTTCCATATTCTATTACACTCTCCTATCTCGAATCTATTCCGCCTTCTTTATCTCTTGAGTCTACTTGCGGATGATGGCCCCCAAGCGAAGAATGTCATGTGCGGATTGCAATCCCACAACTATCAATGAAGCTTTGGGCAAAGGCATCACTATTAACCAAATCGTGGTACCTGTCGTAAGTAATACATTTCTAAATTGATAGATACTTGTTTTGATTTTCGTATGAGACACGGTAGGCCCCATACTATGATGCATGAGTATAGGTCATCGGAAGGGATAAATTTTATCTCACATATTCAAAAGCTCGAGCTTGCAAAGTGCATGTATTAAGGAAAGTTAATTGCCCCTAGGTGCATATGGCTTATTCGTTGATAGAGCAATTACAAGGAAGAATTAGTCAAGGGTTATGAAGGATATAGTCATTAAAAGAATGACATTAAAAGATTGTGCATACATGTGCTAGGTTAAGGCATAGTCAAGGGTTATAAATAGCATAATTGCTAAAATAATATGACATTAAGAATCATGAATAGAAAGTACTAGTTTAGATACTTCAAAAGTAATTAGCTTAAGAGCCCAAATATTAAGAAAAACTAGATTTTAGCTCAAGGCAAGGCCTGTTGGAGTCTAACTACATGAGATAATATTGCCCTTATCTTATCAAGTATTTACACGTTATGCCTATAACATATTTTGATATATGATGATAATTTCCTATTTGCCTCATGACTTGACTAAGAGCTAGTACAAGTAATTAATCATAAGGGTTAAAACTAAGATGTCTTGAGATCCGTCAAATAACAATGACTTTTGCCAATCCAAATTTAGGGTTGGGTTATCAATCAAGGTAAGTGACCTATAGAACTTACATCATGAATAGTATTTGAACCCTTAACATATACCCTAGCTGAAGGACGGAAGTGTTAAGAAACATTTTTGTATAGTATTTCTCTTAAATCCCAAGGGAGAGAGCAAATATATGATGGAAATGTTATATCATCTATTCTTACATTGTTTGGAAAGAATGCAACTGGTTTTGTTGGTTGATCGAACAACATCCTAAATGCTTTTACATTCAACTGGTAGTTAGTTGTTGTTTGGATGATTATTCCAAGTGCTTGTGATTTATGGTAAATACATGGCAAGAGTCTATGATGACAAAATGGCATGAGGATAAATGAACGTTTTCTTAGAAGATGATATTAGTTTTGACTACCTTGTTTGTGCTTGATTCCTCAAGGATTTAATTATGGAAGGATATATTGCACGGGTGGATCACCTCCATGATCGCACCACGGACCCAAAGAGGGCATTAGTCGATTCATGGGCCGAAGGTCGAGTGGTGAAAAGGCCAACCATGGGAATGATGTTTCGCTCCTAGATAGCTTGCAGGTCAGTTGGACCTCTCGACACCCCTTGCTAGGTCTAGAATGGTGTTGAAGACCTTCGTGGCCCCCAACGTCTGGGCATGTTGGGAGATTCTATTCTAGATAAAGGATTGAGTTTGTGGTGCCATGAGATTTGGACCAGTTACTTCTGTAGGGCACTTGTGTTGAACAAAAGGGATACATAATTTCTCTTGTATGGTCGGGAGACAAAGATTAACTTGAAGATAAGTTAAGCAGCTTGTTTGTCAATAGATTGCTTGCTTTGTTTTCGTGTCTCTACTATTATAAGTTATGCCAATGAACCATGTTCCCAAAAAGGCTTAATTAATGAAGATGACTTCAAGTATCACACATAAATGTGGTAGGACCTAATTAGAAAACTAAAGCTATTAAGGGAAGTGGGTGGGCGGAACCCCCGACGGGTCCGTCCTCTGGCAGGGTGGTCCCAGAGAATTGGGAGGCTTCTCAAAAGGTTTTATCATCTTTGACCTTAGAAATTGTTAGGATAGAACCTTGGTTCATGCCGTTTTAGGGGACTGGAATGAGACTATGCCCTACAAGCGCAGAGAGGTCGAGCATTGCAGCCCTCTCGTTTCCCATTCTCTTTGAACCAAGTGCGGCATGGGTCTGCTTCGGCTTGGGTATCTCTATGTAAAGTAGGATGTCCAAGATTCGACTCTAGAATGCTGTTAGGAGACCTTGGCCACTAGGATCCCAAATTTCAGGTTGATCCTAGTGGGTTCGGCCATGAACATTCCCTTGCAAGGTGGATTCGGGAAACCCTAGGCGACAAAACTTGAAACATTCCATGGGAGTGCCGGGTAGTGACACTTAGATTCATTTCTCGATAGACCGCTAAAAGCGTGCTTGGATAGCCAATGGGTGGGCACCTTACAGTTGGTATCAGAGCCAAACTTCATAATGATGCGTGATTGATTAATGTATAGTTCATAGACATATCCCAAACAAAATAATCTAAGTGGTATGGCTTGATTGTTAGGCACCTCCTACACCCATAAATGCTGACATGCAAGAGAAGAAATTTCTTCTCAGGCAAATTAAGGCACCCGAGTTTGATGGAGAAGCAATAGACGTCGCAGTTGAGGTAGAGATATAAATTGAGTCGATGGATGATTATTTCTTTGCTTCGGGAACTGCTTCTACCGATCAAGCAATGATAGCAAAACTTAAGCTAGTTGGCTAGGCTAAGTTATGGTGGAAGCAATGGTGCAAGGATCAAGGTATTTTCAAAGCTGCTATCACTTGGTGGGCTTAGCTGAAAGATGTTGTATGTGGACGATACCTTCCGCTAACCTACCAGACTTTGAGGATGAATGAATTTTTCAAGTTCAAGTGGCTAGAATTAACCTTGGAAGCTTATTGCGCAAAGTTTGTAACCCTACTAAAATATGTGCCACCTATGGATATTGCGCAAAGTATCCAAGTTTTTCCATGGCCTAAACACTCCTCTGAACCACTGTCTTGAAGCAATGCATCCAATGAACTTGAAGATGCATTACTCCGAGTAAATCCAAAAGTCCAAGAACTTAAATTAGGCAATTGTAGCAAAGATGATTCCCGAGATCTGGGTAAGAGATACCATATATGTGGAGAGATAGGGCACATCTGTAGGATTTGTCTCTATCTTCGATCTTTCCACTGTAATGAGCTAGGACACATCCAAGAAAACTGCCATGATCTAAGTCCAGAAGATATTGAGCCTTCAAAAAAATGAAGCTACATAGGTGCAGTCTATGGATATATAGAGGAATCAGATGAAGACGAAGACATAGAACCTACAACACCTCTTCAAGATGATTACAAATCCTAGAAATTTTATCGACATGCAATACAACTTTATTGGAATAAACTTTACTTTTGTAACTATAGTTAACTTGAGTAATATGAGTTGCATCTATTTTGAGCCTAGAACTTGCAAATGATTAGAGGTACTCTGGCAAGGAATGACAACTATAATGTGCAATGAATTTTTCTTAAGTTGTTTCTTTCCAACTAATATAGATTGGGTCTTACCAGAATGTCAAAACTTGGAAGTATTCTTTAGTATTACAAGCAAAGCCAATTATCCATGGAGCTCAGTCCTGAACTAAGAGGACAATCTGGGAACATAGTATCTGAGGTAGAAGACCACTTCGATCTGCTAAAAGGAACCTAGGACAATTTGATCTAAAAAAAAGAAACTCCTGCCAAGGACAACCAAGAACCTTGTGACCGCAAGTGATAAAGCTTCACGTTGTTTCTATTGCAGGGAGTTAGGTCATTTCAAAAGGAAATGTCCAAAGCACCCTAAACACCAATGCTCTGAGTGCCACAACATTGGACATAACTACATCAATTGTCCCAACAGAACTCGAAGAGAACTTGAGCTTACAAGAAATGAAGTTGTACAAGCTCCAGTGATCCAGAATATACCAGGATACTTAGGAAAAACCTAGAAGATATCCATGAGATGTAACTACAATAAATTTTCTATTGTAATCAAGACTCCGATATATCAAATACAATAGCTTGTTGTTTCACAAGACGGCATGCCTGGGAGTGATCAGAGTAGCGCAGTGAAAGCATGGTGGGCCCATAACCCACAGATTCCATAATGATACCCCCGATTTCTCTCAAGATGAGGACATCTCGATTTGTCTAAGGGGAGAAGGATGTAATATTTCCACACAATAAAAGTTAGTTGGTTAGTTTGAAAGTTAGTTAGTCAAATAATAAGTTGGTAAGATTACTAACTAAAGACTAACTAAGGTAAAAACTAACTAACATTAATAACTAATAATTTTTATTTAATTAAAAATATTTTATTTAGAAAAATTGACTCATAAATTTGATAATTTTCTCAGATTGACAAGGACCGTAGCTACCCTTCACATAAGTTACAATGTGAACGAGACTTATGAGCTATATTAATCGCTAGTATTAATGTTTATAGTTTGGATGGTCCAAAAATATTAGATTTTGGGCAAAACTAATATATTTTAGATATTTTAGATATTATCCTAAAAAAGATATGGAGATTTCTAGAATTGAATGTCATTTAAAAAAAAGACAAGTGATGTTTTAGTTAGTTTTGGGGATTTAATATAAAGAAAAAATAAAGAGAGGGATTTGCAAAATCGCGCGTGCTGCAATCATAGTCTATAGACAATAAACAACACTTCAAATAGAGAAAAGAAGAAGGAGTGAACTAAGAGCTTTCTAAGCAAGTATCTTGGAGTTTTACCCCCCTTTTGGAGCCAATGGAACCATCAAATTTATGATATGAGCATCAGATCACTAATCTTTTCAAGATCCCCCTCTACAAGGAGCTACACTTCTCAGCCCCACCACAAGCCCTCTTCTCTAATCCACCATAAATATGAGGCGTGGGGAAGGCACAAGAAGCATAAGGAGACCCCGAGAGGATGCAAGAGAGAGATAGAGAGAGGGATACCCCTCCAAGAGATTGTGAGGAAGAGGTTAAAAGAGAGAGAGAGAGAGAGAGAGAGAGAGAGAGAGAGAAGAGTCACCCAGAGAGGCTGCAAGGAAGAGAGTTAGCTCAATTCTCTCTATTTTGATCCTCGACTTACCCATCTTCTCTTACACTCTCCTATCTCGAATCTATTCCGCCTTCTTTATCTCTTGAGTCTACTTGCGGATGATGGCCCCCAAGCGAAGAATGTCATGTGCAGATTGCAATCCCACAACCAGCAACAAAGCTTCGGGCAAAGGCATCACTATCAATCAAATCATGGTATCGGTTGTAAGTAATGTATTTCTAAATTGATATATGCTTGTTTTGATTCTCGTATGAGATACGTTAGGCCCCATATTATGATGCACGAGTATAGGTCATCGGAAGGGATAAATTTTATCTCACGTATTCAAAAGATCGAGCTTGCAAAGTGCATGTATTAAGGAAAGTTAATTGCCCCTAGTTGCATATGGCTTATTCATTGATAGAGCAATTACAAGGAAGAATTAATCAACTTGGGTTATGAAGGATATAGTCATTAAAAGAATGACATTAAAAGATTGTGCATACATGTGCTAGGTTAAAGCATAGTCAAGGGTTATAAATATCATAATTGCTAAAAGAATATGGCATTAAGAATCATGAATAGAAAGTACTAGTTTAAATATTTCAAAAGTAATTAGCTTAAGAGCCCAAATATTAAGAAGAACTAGATTCTAGCTCAAGGCCTGTTGGAGTCTAATTACTTGAGATAATCTCACCCTTATCTTATCAAGAATTTACATGCTATGCCTATAACATATTATGATATATGAGGTTAATTTCCTATTTGCATCATGACTTGACTAAGAGCTAGTACAAGAAATTAATCATCAGGGTTAAAACTAAGATTTGTTGAGATTCGTCAGACATCTATCAGATCACTTTGAACGAGCCGATAGAGGCCCAAGATTGTACAAGAGATGCAGAGGTTATCGAGCTAGACCTTGGTACGCGTGATGAGTCGCGACCAATCAAATTAGGTTCTATGCTCAGTTCAGCAGAAAGGGAGGACTATGTGTCCCTAATTCAAGAATTCCGTGATATCTTCACTTGGAGTTATGATGAGCTAAGAGGCATTCCTCCCAGCCTGGCTGTTCATACTATTCCTGTAAAAGAGGGCAGTCGTCCTGTACGACAGAAAGTAAGGCGTATGCCTTTTGAATTGAGGGATGGGCTATTTGAGGAGTTACAGAAGCTAAGAAAAGCTGGTTTAATCTTCCCTGTTCAACACACAGAATGGTGTTCACCAGTTATTATCAGGAAGAAGAAAAATAATCAAATCCGATTGTGTGTAGATTTTAGAGAGTTGAATAAGCAGACGGTTAAGGATTACTACCCGTTGCCATTCATTGACCAAATTTTGGATCAATTAGCGGGTTGGGAGATATATTCGTTTATGGATTACTTTGTAGGATACAACCAGATGGCAATTGCAGAAGAGGACAAGTTAAAAATAACTTTTATTACTGTCTTTGGTACTTTTGTGTACCATGTGATGGCCTTTGGTTTATGCAATGCGCCTGGTTCGTGGCAACGAATAGTAGATAAGACATTCGGTGACATGTCCCCTGAAGAGTTAAAGGTGTTTATTGATGACTTAGGGGCCGCCACCATGAGAGAAAGACAGTTTTATATCGCTCTTAACCCACGGAAGTGCATTTTTGGTGTACCTTATAGGCTATTGCTGGGCCATGTGGTCAGTTCGGTAGGAATTGCGACAGATCCCGAGAAGGTCAAAGTCATAATTGCCATGGGTCCACCACCCACTCCGAAAGAAGTTCATAGCTTTCTGTCTTCGGTTGGTTATTACTGTAGATTCATAAACGCCTTGGCAGAAAGAACATTGCCACTTACAAATCTATTATCCTTTAGCTGTTCATTTGAATGGAGCGACCCTTGTAAGATAGCATTCGAGGATGTGAAGCAGGAGCTAGTAAAAGCTCCCGTTTTAAAAGCACCTAAAAGAGGTGAGGTGTTCTATATATTTTCAGCAGCCACCATGCATAGTATCAGCTACTGTTTAGCCCAAATTTGGGAGGAAAAGTGGCATCATCCGATAGCCTTTGCTAGTCGAAAATTGGGCATTTCAAAGATCAATTATACCTACATGGAGAAGTTGTGTCTTGCGATGGTCTTTGGGACTAAGAAATTTAGGCACTATATCCTCTATGAGAAAGTTGTGCTTTACATGAAGGCGGAGGGGCTTCGATTATTGATGAATAAGCTGCAGCCGCCCGATCGTCTAGCGAAGTGGTTAATCACTTTGCAGAAGTTTGATTATGAGATCAGGAGTAAGGCACC
Organism: Lygodium microphyllum; assembly: GCF_053477565.2. NCBI lineage: Eukaryota > Viridiplantae > Streptophyta > Polypodiopsida > Schizaeales > Lygodiaceae > Lygodium > Lygodium microphyllum. The sequence goes on from NC_141137.1 coordinate 89,236,307, forward strand.
AAGGTTACAGGGTATTGTGGAATGTCTTGTGGACTTTGGGGAGCCGAAAGAATCTGTGGCTGAAGGTAGTGACATGGAGCCGTTATTTAAGATAGATACGGTGTCTATTCCCTTGGTATGCTACAATAACGCATTATTTATCGACAGGAGAGGCTGGATCTGAACTATCTAAAGTTGAGAGAAGGAAAATTAAGCAGTAGACGTTAAAGTTAGCCTTGATTGCACGTACATTATATCAGCAAGGGGTTGATGACATCTATCGCTGATGTGTGATGCCTGGCGAGGTGCAATTCATTTTGGAAGAGTGCCATGATTCCGCTTGCGGAGGCCATTTTGCTGGACGGCTTACAGCACAAAAGGCTTTACGAGCAGGTTACTGGTGGCCTGCCATCTTCCAGGATGTGTTCGCGTATGTTAAGAGATGCGATATTTGTCAACGACATGATAGTCGAGAGAATAGGAAAATACCACTCACCCCTATTATGGCGATACTTCCATTTGAGAAGTGGGGAATAGACTTTGTGGGTCCTATTACTTTGTCGTCAACTACGCAAAAGAGATATATTATTGTAGCAACTGACTACTTCACAAAGTGGTCAGAAGCACGTGCAACAAGGAAAGATGATGCTAAAGAAACTGCTAGTTTTCTTTTAGAGCAGATAATATGCCGTTTTGGTCCCCTGAGAGAATTGGTATCGGACCGTGGAACCCATTTCCTGAATAAGGTGATCAAAAGCTTGACCGAGGCTTGGCAAATCAAGCACAATAAAATGACTCCTTATAATCCGCAAGCAAATGGGCAGGTTGAAAGTATCAATAAGTAGCTTGTGGGTATCCTATCGAAAGTCGTATCTGAAAAGAAACGCGACTGGGATAAGAAGCTATATGTGACAGTATGGGCATATAATACCACGTTCAAGCGAGCCACTGGCCACACGCTGTTCAAACTAGTTTATGGTGAGGAGTGCGTTTTACCCTTAGAAATTGAGTTACCGACCATTAGATTCACAATAAACCATTCTTTGGGTAATGAGGACGCCCTATTAGAGCGATTTACGACCTTAGCACACCTAGATGAAATTAAGTTGCAAAGCCTATTACACCAAGAGGTGGCTAAACGTCTCATGATCAGTTGCATGACCTAAAAGCGAAGAAATATACCTTTTAAAAAGGACAATTAGTCCTCTATTACGACGTGCATAGGGAGCTGTTCCCAGGGAAATTGGAACCTAAATGGGATGGCCCCTACAAGATTGTTAGATTAGGGAAGAATAGGTCTACAGCCCTATTAGCTGATCTACAGGGAGTAGAGTTTAAGAATAAGGTTAATCTTAATAAGATTAAACCTTATTATTTCTAAGTATGCTAATACAAAAGAAATGCATTGCAGGTCCATGCTGGGGATGATCTGAGACCTGCGGAAGAGCTTAAAGCTGGTGGATAGGTCGGTTAATCCCTTATTTGGAGCACCCATATTTGGAGCAAAGATACCATCAGGGGAAACTCATTTGGTGGAGCAAAGGATATAAAGTGATTGAGCAAGAAGACGGAACCTTTGTATGGGAGATCAAAGTCTTCTGTCATCATTGCTTACGACTGTTGTGACGAGCATCCCTGTTGAGTTCAATGAAGAAGATGGGATGGTGCCGTCAGTTCATCCTCTCAGCATGCTAAACTTTGATTACCATAATTACGAATAGAGGAGTTCATGATGGCCGGCTGTGTAAACCCATTGTGGATGTATACATTATACTTTGACAGAGCGTCCAGGGGCCCTAATAAAAAAGGGAGTATTGGAGTAGTAATCCGAGACCCCCGATGCAGAGTTGCGATGAAGTTAGCTGCTTATCTTGGGGTAGGATTCACTAACAATATGGCAGAGTATAAAGCCTTAATTATGGGACTGTATATTGCCAAACAAGGCGGTATTCGTCGGTTGTTAGTAAAAGGGGATTCCCAGTTGATCCTGAATCAGCTAGATGGGACATACACAGTGCGGAATTCCATCCTCTGTATGTATCATCGGATTGCTATGACCCTACTAGAGGAGTTTGAGAGAGTGTCTTTTTAGCTAATCCCACATTAGTGGAATCAGTTTACGGATTCATTAGCAAATCTTGCTTATGAAGAAGACTTTTTCTTTAATTGTGGTCCTAGTTTGGATATTGTCATCAACGATGAAACAGGACCCGGTCGCTTGTGGGGTATGTTATCAGAACATGCAATATATGGCAGACGATGGTTGATATGGGTGATGCAAAGAGTGGCCGAGACCAATCTACCATTATTATCTGGGACCCATAGGTTAATTAGACAACATATTATGCGTACGCCTCTTGCTATGTATGTAGGAGGGATGGATCATAACCTTATGCATTTAGTTTAGGGCTACGAGCCTATTGTGCTAGTGTCCGTGGCATAGATGGTCCAAAAATACTAGATTTTTGGATAATTTTAGTCTATTTTAGATATGTTGGAAATTATTTATTGTAAATATCCAAAAAATCTAAGAAAACTTCTAGATTAGCATGGCATGCAAAAAGCAAGTTACTTTTTCAGCCAGGAATGGGATTTTTCATAAAAAAGATAGATTGACAAAATTGTGTGCGTCGCGATTGCTGTTGACAGGCTGAAAACTGCAGTTTGAACTGGAAGAGGAAGAAGGAGCGATCCAGGAGATCCATGACCAAATGTCCTTAGGGTTTTACCCTCTTTTGAAGCCAACAGAGCCATCAGATTTGGGTTCCGAGAAACAGAGAAGGAGCTGGTATTTCTAATCTATGTTTTTCTTCTACGAGGAAGCTCTAGGAGATCTAATGCCTGGAGAGTGATTCTGAGTAGTGCTAGATAAAGGATTTTAGGTTCTGTCAACACATATTGATTTGATTCATTGTGCTTTGTCATTATTGTGTTTACCTCTTGTGTATTCTTTATCTTCTCTTCCATCCCCTATGTCTCCTTCCTTCTATCTCTGATCCTTGGTGGATTCGACCTTTTGACAAAAACCCCTCCGACAATGGCATAGTCTTGTTGTGCTTAATCTTTAAAGCTTCAATCAAGGCCACTATAACCTTGTTCAAGAAGTGTGTCCCTCGATCAAACACAATCTCCTTTGGTGGGTTGAAATGGCAAACAATTTTCTCCATAATGAAACTGGCCGTCTCCTTAGCAATTTTCTTCACCATTTCTCGAGCTTCAAACCACTTTGTAAAATAGTCCGTTGCTACAATAATATACCGCTTTCACATAGTAGATGAAGGGTATATTGGTCCCACAAAATCAATACCCCATTTTTGAAAGGGTAATGTAACCAAAATGGGATTTAGAGGTCGCCTACAATTTTCTCTCGCATTGTGTCTTTGACAAACATCACAACACTTGACATAACTCAAAGCATCTTGGAAAATCGATGGCCACTAATATCCTGCCATATGGAGAGCTTTTTGGGTGGTAAGTTGGCCAGCAAAATGTCCCCCACATACTGAATGATGGCACTCCTAAAGAATAAACGGTACCTCATCGAGTACTACACAGCAATGATATCTTCATCTACTCCTCTCCGATATAAGGCACTTGCTATAATCGAAAAGTGTAATGCTTGTTGCTTGATTTTTCTCTTTTCAGACTTCGATAACATAGCCCCAAATCCTCTTGTAGATAAATAATTGCAGCTTTTGAAACAATAGAAGTTCGTCCAAAGTCCCAATTGTTGGTGCATTTGGCTCAACATTTTAGTTCCATTGCTGGGACCTAAGACGGTGCAACCACCAAGGTTCTCACACTCCTACCATGTGGAAAAATAGGAGGCTTGTGCATGTGCATGGATGGGATCGATGGGGTTCCAATCATCCGTGTTTGTGGCTAGCATTCTAAAACCCATGTGGCTAGATTAGAAAGGTCAAATCAGAAGGAAACGATTCATTGGATTGAGATTGTGAAGATAGGCATTGCTAGGGTAGGAAAAAACACAAAACACAAACTTAAAAAAAACAAACACACACACACAAAAACTCAAAACTCAAATCTCAAACACAAAACACAAAACACAAAACAAAAATCATTTTTTCTTGGGCAACCCATGTGGCAACATTGCAAATGATAGTTTCTTTTTCTTTCCCTTGTGGTCAATTCCATATGTATTCATGATTGACAAATAACCAAATGCATAGCTCACTTTTATGGTTATCTCTTGAAGCCTTTGTTTCATCGACATGCAAAGGAAGCCCAACCCCTACACACCCCACACCCCATTCCCACTACCCTCCAAACATGCACACAACCACCACACTTTTTACCCACCCCCTTTTCACACGTCACTCACACCCATCACCCTTACTTTCATATGCCTATTTTTCTTTCACATCCAAACCCTAACTCCCACAAGTTCCTAACTCCCACACATATAAACCCTAACTTCCACACATCCATCCATCTCACTTCCAACATAAGCACTTAGCTCTCATACATCAAACCCTAATACCTCACTCTCACACCTCTCTTCACTCCCACACTAAAGCACTCTTGGATCTTAGCACTCACACACTACCACCACACTCACTTGCACCACCTCACTCCTAGCTCATTCACTCTCACTACTCATTCACACACTCACTTGCACCACCTCACTCCCTTGAATGACCACACTCCCTCAAACTACCTTGATCCTAGATCACTCCTTTGCGCCACTCTCACTCAAACCACCTTGACCCTAGACCCCTCACTTGTACCACCAGACTCACTTGAACCACCCCTCACTTGCACCACCTCACTCACTTAAACCACCTCTCACTCACTCAAACCACCCCTCACTTGCACCACCTCTCACTCACTTGAACTACCCCTCACTCACTTGAACTACCCCTCACTCGAACCACCCCTCACTTGCACAACCTCACTCACTCAAACCACCTCTCACTCACTCGAACCACCCCTCACTTGCAACACCTCTCACTCACTCAAACCACCTCTCACTCACTTGAACTACCCCTCATTCATACTACCTCACTCACTCGAACCATCTTACTCACTCAAATCGCCCCTCACTCTCACCACCTCCATCCTAGCCACTCACTCACACCACCTCCTTTGCCCCACCACACTCACTTGAACTACCTCACTTGTACCATCTCAACCCTAGCCACTCACTCATACCACCCCACTCACTCAAACCACTTTGACCCTAGATGACTCATTCAAACCACCTCACTCGCACCACCTCACTCCTAGCCACTCACTCGTACCACTCTCACTCAAACCACATCTCTCATTCGCATCACTTCCTTTGCACCACTCACTTGACCCACCTCATTCGCACCACCTCACTCATTAAAACCACTCATTTACACCATCCCAACCCTAATCCCTCACCCTCACACCCATAAACCCTAACTATCACTTGAACCACTCAACTCTCACTGGCACTCCCAGTTACACACACTACACCTCAAGGCTCACTACTCACATTCTAAATTTGAACCTCTTACTTTATGTATTTGCATCAAAGTGTCGTCCTTACTTGCCATAATGTTAGCATGACATGGTTGTGATACTTTGAGGAGTTGCTTGCACCCATGCACATTGCATTGGAAAGAAAGAAAGCATAATCACTCTTGCGAGTTCTTGAATCAAAGTGTTGCAAATTGCCTTGATAACTTGTAGGTTTTCAAGTCAAGAATTTGAAGTAAATGTCTTAATGGCTTAAGAACTCAACAAGGAGCTTGTTAGACTAAGTAACCACCTCATCATATTGCAAGGACTTGGCACACGTTGCACTTAGCACCTAGGCAACCTTGCCAACCAACCCACACTGGGCTAGCATTACCGTAGGTCATTTAGGATAATAGTACACAACCACAACAATCACTTTCACATCTACATAGGACACACTACAAGTCATTTAGGGGGGAAATCATCCAACCAAGTTGCCACCATCATGTGCTCCATTCTAATCATTACAAGGGATTGATAAGTAAAATATTGTCAACCAAGCTACCACAAGTCCTAAATTGACAAGTCTAGAGAGTTGAACGAGAACACCCACACCAAGAACCACACAAGACCATTGCAAGAAGAGTTGAAGAGTTTGTCATCTATCTATTAAGAGCCTTACACTCTATTGATGTGCCTTGTAGTTGAATCAACCTTAGGTATCAAAGTCCTAAACCCTGATGAGTCAACACAAATGAGTGAATATTTCCATCCATTTATCCATTCACATATTGCCAGAGCTAGCAACACAAGAGCCTAGGCCAAAGCTAGCAGATCAGATGGTGATAGATAAATTTCCAAGGGCTGAACTTAGATGAATTGAGTGCAACATCACTCACTTGTATCATGATTGTCCAACATGCAAGGTTTCATGTAGTACCCTAACTAGGTCTACCATGCCTAATATCCAAAAGTTCCAAGTAACAAACATTGACCCAAAAGATGAAGAGCTAATCCCTCCTACATATCTTAGGGTCAAACTAACTTCCAAGCAAGAGTTCATTATTAATGCTCTCATAGAAAAATGTTCATATTACAACATCTTGACCTATGAGGTATGGACTAAGAACAGCAGACAACCTAAACTTGTCCCAACCAATGCAACTATCAAGCCGTATGGAGGATCAGCCTATTCCCTCTTAGGATGATGCAAAACTCTCTTGACTATTGAGACTGAAAGCATGCCCACAGTGTTTTATGTGCTTCCAAATTGAGAAGATATGGGAAATGAAGTCTTGCTTGTAAGACCTTTCAAGCTTGCAACTGCATGCATTGTGGACTATGAAGCACATTGTATACATCCAAGCTTATGAGATGTGGAGATAGTCACTACTTTCAGCAAAGGGGACATTGTCTCCTCTCTAGAGAAAAGAAAGAAGCTTGTCTCAAAGTCAGATCAAACACCTAGAGAGGAAAACCAGAGAGTTCTTAATGAACTACTCAATGCACAATGAGAACAAGAGAGAACCACTCAATAGGAATCCTTCTGGAACCAAAGGAAAGACCATAGCTACTAGAAACACTACCATAACTTCTCAAACTATTGGGAATAGAACTACATCTAGAAGGGGGAAGATATTTAGGGAAAGCAATCAAAAATGCTCAAGGGTTTTATGTGGGAAATTGTTGGATTTGGTTACCAAAACCACCCGCAAAGCCACCTCGAGTGACCACAAACCAAATCGCATCCAAATCCAAGAGAAAGCGAAAGAGACCCACACACAAATCTATGTCGTGGACTAAGATACTTGAGGAGAAAACACCAGATAAGTTTGTGACTGATGAGCTAGTTCCTATAGCACTGGAGCCCACAATTCCAAAAGAGCATCCACTTGAATTTGTTGCTACTCCAGAAGAGGAACTGGTAGTGTCTAAAAAGTCATCAAGTAAGGAGGAAAAGCTAGAGCCAAAGTAGCCACTTCCATGGAGGCTGCTTAAGAATGGAAAGTCCAAGGATAGATAAAATAAAGCCCTCGTCTTGATAAGCAACAACCCCAAGTTGTTGATGGTTCTTTAAAACAACTAATGTCTCCTCGAAACCAAGAACCTTTGTCACCCAAATCAAAATAGAAAATCTAGTAGTAGTAGCCTAATGTAGCTGCTCAATCTAAGGAAAGGGATCCACAAGGGACAACTTCGAAAACATCAAAAGAGCGACGATCTCCCCCTACAAGTGTTATCACAAATAAATCTAGAAATACCATGACCATGAATACTTCTACTCAATCTGAGGATCCAACTGCACAGTCATCTTTGACTGTCATAATTGACCACTCCCCTGAATTGAAAGTTACCACTTCCAATTCTGAGATGAAACCCATAAAATCGTAGTCCTTAGTTGTGACCAAGATTGTCACTTTAGCTGAAGAACTAGTCTCTAGTACTTTAGTCTCACACAAGGATATAGAATCTAGTGCAGAGAGCATAATGAATCCATTGATTCACAAGTCATGTTCTTCTGACCAAAAGCTCCAATACACTTGAAACCAACTAAACGATCAATCATGGATATGTTAGAAAAGAGGGGGCAACACAAAGATCAATCAGAAGCTATGAGTTCTCAAGAACTAGATGAAACACTCTTGACTTCACTTGCTCATGAATATGTTCATACCGTCCTTGGAATTTAGAGTGATGAGCATCATGAACTCTTGGAAAAGCCTTTGACATGGTCAGAGCAATCATAAATTTGTTGGATTGACCCAGTAGTCATGGGAGAAGTTATAAAGGAAATGACGAAGACAGAGCAGGAGAAGCATCGCTTAATTCTTGTGTTCTACACTAAGAAGGACACACCAAGTAGGGAAGACATTGTAGCATGCCAAGAAAGCAGAAGGACAAAATGAGTTTGAATGGAAATGGTATTCTAGTCAAGGGTTAGTTGCACAATATGGTAGCCACCTAATGACTATTGCTGAGCAAAGAAAGGCACTTTGGACTTCAATGCATGATCCTACATATGTTGCTCCTACATCTCTCTGAGTGCTTGCACTTGTCTATGGTGTCAAGATTTCTAAATTGGCTAAACTTGATCCTTGTGTGACAAAAATTCCTTTAGAGGAAGAGCTACACATTGCAAGTTGATTAGGACAACGAGACATGATGATTGATGTCACTAGATATATCTTTTGTCTCACCCATGACCCACAACTTCTTGATGACCATGCTTCATTAGAGTACAATCCTAATTTCTATGAATGGTTTATTCCAAGGCTGAGTGCCACAACACCAAATCTTACCTCTCCTTCTATTACTACAATGATTGAATATTCATCAAATGATGTGAAGCAAGTCCCAATTGAGCCAGTTGCTCTAGAGGAGGCTATTGAGACACATCTCTAGATCAGGCCTACTAAATCTAACCCTCCATCTATCATCAAGCCTTTTCTAGTACGCCAATCATTAAGTGCCATGGCTTCTCATTTGGAAAATAAATTCAATTCCTCTAAAATAAAATGCCTACTCCAATTTGAGGCCATATGCACTACTTATGCCAAGTTATTTGCAATGATTGAACTAGGCCATCTTGCTGATGATGAGGCAATTCAAGTTGCTTCTAAATGGCATTCCACTTGGGAGGACAATGAACATCTTTTCAATAAAAGCCTCTTGATTCAAAATGAATATATTAAGACTCTCCCTCAGGAGCACTTGCTATCATGCCAATTTATTCCTTCTTATGCTTCTATGACCAAAATCCAAGACCAATTAGTGCTTGATGACCTTGAGCAAAATTATCATTCCTCAAGTTCGTTCTTGCAAAAGTGGTTTTCTCATTGACTTGAGATTGCTTGCAATGGTACTTGATGACCTTGAGAAAAATTGTCATTCCTCAAGTCTGTTCTTGTAAAAGTGGTTTTCTCATCGACTTGAGATTGCTTGCAATGGTAATCATCTTAAGCAACATTGTACAATCAATATACTGCAAGCTGACCCAACTTACTGTGAGACCACTTTACAATGCCCTATCATCCTAGCTCAGAATCTCGCCTTGCCACGAAAGTTAATATATCACCCATTATTTGGCAAGATTCTAATCAAAGAGGAACTCCACATTTCTAGTCGCTTTGCAAGACCCTCTTTGGTTGGTGATCTGATTACTTACATTTTTGGACTAGTTACCAAACCACCTAACTTGGATGCTTTTGCTGAATTGGAGTACAATCTGAATTTCTATGACTAGTGGATCCCAAAAACTACATAATACTAACTCTTTTTCCTTTTTAGTCTTAGTTTCTTTGTACATATTTTTCTTTAGCTCACTTTCTTGCACTAAAAAGAGCACGAGTCCCTCTGACTTAGAAACAATGCTATGTCTTATGTGAGGGGAAAAAAAAAACAAGAGTTACAAGCTCAAACCCTTTCACTCCTCGTGTGATGGTGAAATTCAAAGAAGAAAAAAAGTTGTTCATAAGTATATATTTTTCCCTTGAATCCAGTGCATGTTACTCTCAAAATTTCACCAAGGGAATGTAGGAACACACTAGGTGACAAAGTTATGCGATGAACCTCAAGGCTTGAAGACAATATCTTCAGAAATAGAAGCTTTCCATGAATATCCTACATTGCAACAATATTAAAGACTTGAAGTTGACACTAGCATCAGAACCTTCCTGAAGATCTTAAGCTCAAGAGGCATCACGTTAAGACATCAAAAGCCATTTAAGACAACAAGTTTGCCTTGTAGTCTTTATGAAGAAACATCAAACTTAAAGAACCATCAACAATGAGGTTCTTCTTTCTTCAATGACACCATACCTTTACTACAACATCTAATGTTCATTTACTTCCTTAGTAGTTGTTGAAAATTGCTTCATCAATGAGCATACAAGTCTTCATTGACAAGTTCAGGTTCTTCTTCAACAACAGCTTCATCAACAATGTGGCAATGTGCTTCAAAATGCTAAGGGAGATCCCCATCAAGGATCAAGACCCGAAGCTAAAGATGAAGTACCAAGAATTCTCCATCAGTAGTGGACTTGTTTACTTTAGGACAAGATTATGTATCCCTACAAGCCAAACTCTCAAGTAGAAGATACTTTGGGAAGCCCATGACTCCCCTTTCTCAGGACATCCTGGTTATGCCAAGACCCTTAATGCTGTTAGAAAGAGCTATTATTGGGAAAGGCTCAAGGGAGATGTACTCAAATATGTCACGGAATGTTTGTCTTGTCAACGCATTAAGGCAGAACATGTTAAAATGCCTGGGAAATTGCAACCACTTGACATTCCACAAATGAAATGGGAGTTCATTAGTATGGACTTCATTGTTGGCTTACCCCAAGTTCAGGGAGGATATAACTCTATTATGGTTGTAGTAGATATGCTCACCAAGGTCGCACATCTCATCCCTGTCAAGACGAACTATAAAGCTTTAGACATTGCAAGATTATTCATCAAGGAAATATTCAAACTTCATGGGTTACCCAGAAGAATCATTAGTGATCGTGACACTCTCTTCACATCTCACTTTTGGAGGGTTATCTTTGAGGCTATTGGAACTCAACTCTGTTTCAGTATAGCTTACCATCCCCAAACTGATGGTCAAACAGAACGAGTCAATCAATTCATTGAAGATATGCTTAGGGAATACTTCTGTCGCGAACCCAAAAAGTGGATTCAATATTTACCACTGGTTGAGTTGGCCTACAATGCTTCTTACCAATAGAGTATTCAGATGACCCCTTTCCAAGCATTGTATGGGCATGATTGTCGTACCCCTTTGAACTTCTCGGATCCAACTTTGAGGGTAGAAGCTTCAAGACAAATGCTTGAAGATATGGATGATCAAATCAAATCAATAAGACAAGACATTTAAGCTGCCAAGGATAGACAGAAGTCTTACGCTGACTTGAAATGGCAAAATAGATTCTTCATCGAAGGAGATATGGTCTTCATCCGTGTATGCCCTAAAAAGAGTTCACTATCCTTGGGAGAGTACAAGAAGCTAAGTCCAAGGTATTGTGGACCTTATAAGATCACCAAGTTCCTAGGGCCTAATGCTTACACACTATAGCTGTCCACAACCCTAAAGATTCATAATGTATTCCACGTTAGCCTATTGAAAAAGTATCTACCTAATGTGAATCATGTACTTGATGATCAGCAAATTGTAATGCCTAGCCAAGGAGTCCTTGAGCTATGACTTGATAGAATCCTAGATGTTAGGGAGAGGCATTTGAGATCAAGGACCTTGAGAGAATACCTCATCCAGTGGAAAGATTATCTAGAAGAGGATGCTACCTGGATGGACAAAAATACTCTCAACCAACAATACCCCCAGGTCTTCTCGAGATGAGGACATCTCGATTCATCTAAGGGGGAGAGGATGTAATATCCCCTCTGCCCTCCCCCCCCCCCCCCCCCCCCCCCCCCCCCGTGCCTCCCCCCCCATGAGAACCCCCCCTTTAAATTAAAAAAAAACACAAAATTTTTTACTCCCTCTTTCTCCCCCTATCGATTGCATGGCAGGGAGAGAGAGAGAGAGAGAGAGAGAGAGAGAGAGAGAGAGAGAAGGAGTTAATGAAAAGATGGGGCATGCAGCCCCCCAGGTGGAGGGTGGAGGCCGTTAACGACCATCTCCCTCCCCTCGTGAAGCCCCCCTCCCCACCATATAAGGCAGCACTCCCCCCTCCTCCTTGGTCGTCAATCCGCAGCCCCCTTCTCCTTGGTCATCATCATGCCCCCCCTCCATCTTCGACGGCAGTGCCCTTCCCCCTGGTGGTCGTCAACTTGCCACAGTACACCCCCCCTATGGCCATTGTCAGTAGCGCCCCGCCTCCCCCCCGTGATCAGCGGCAACACAGAGAGAGAGAGAGAGAGAGAGAGAGAGAGAGAGAGAGAGAGAGAGAGAGAGAGAGAGAGAGAGAGAGATATAAAGAAGAGAGGTTAATAGAGAGAGAAGAAGAAGAAGAAGAAGAAGAAGAAGAAGAAGAAGAAGAAGAAGAAGAAGAAGAAGAAGAAGAGGGAGGGAGAGAGAGGAGAAGAAGAGCAGAAGAAGAAGAAGAAGAAGAAGAAGAAGAAGAGGGAGAGAGAGAAGGAGAAGAAGAGTAGAAGAAGAAGAAGAGGGAGAGAGAAGAAGAAGAAGAAGAAGAAGAAGAAGAAGAAGAAGAAGAAGAAGAAGAAGAAGAGGGAGAGAGAGAAGGAGAAGAAGAGTAGAAGAAGAAAAAGAGGGAGAGAGAGAGAGGAGAAGAAGAAGAAGAAGAAGAAGAAGAAGAAGAAGAAGAACAAGAACAAGAAGAAGAAGAAGAAGAAGAGGGAGAGAGAGAAGGAGAAGAAGGGAAGAAGAAGAAGAGGGAGAGAGAAGAAGAAGAAGAAGAAGAAGAAGAAGAAGAGAGAAGAAGAAGAAGAAGAAGAGAGAGAGAGAGAGAGGAGAGAGAAGATTTTGGAAGCTTCTTCACCCCCCCTTAAAGAGAGGTCACACACCCCTCTCGACATCTCCAGAAATACGCCCCTCCCCCTTCAATCTCTTTCTCCACTCAAGGAGAGGCGGCAAGAATTTTGCATAGGAGACTGCGGGAATTCTATCTCTCGTACATGCGTCTTCGAGTATGGCCCCGAAGCGTAGTTCCACAAAGATGGCCGAAAACCTTGCAAGCGTGGATGGAGGTTCGAAACAAGGTGGCACCGCAACCGCGAACGGCTCATCAGGCATCAATACCACTGGAATCATGACATCACTCCAAACCCAGGTTGCTCTATTATTAAATCATAGGTTATAACTATCACGATCAAAAATCATATTCACATGCATCACATTAATTGCGTGTTTGATAATTTCCTAGGTATGAACATAATTGTGATGTATGCAATGAGCAAGATAATTTCCGTTGTAAGATGACATCATAATAGGTGAAATTGATTAGATAATTGCATTGTAAACTACCAAAAATGTCTTGCAAGAATTCTTGCATAAAGTGCATTGTTCCTTGCACAAATTCTTGTTTAAAATGCATTTCAGAGGACATTGAAAGAAACAAAGTGCATATTGCAAGAAGGATTCTAAGGTACATGTAGTAAACTACAGAAAAGATTAAAGTGCAGTTAGACTCATACAATCACCATATAAAGTTAGATCATTTAAGAAGGTTATAGCTTGTGTAAATAATTATAGAGAGGATAATGTTAAGATTGCATCATAGAAAGTACCTTCGCATGTGTGGCATAAAATATTGTATGGATTATATCAAAATTGTAAGCGTTGAAATGAAGGCATGGCATTACGTTGCGTGCCTTAAAGTCGTTGGGAAAATTCAACGTTGTTTGTAATTTACCAAATGGGACTGAGATCCATGAATCCCATGACAAAGTCCTTGGTGACTTCAAGAGGGATAGGTAAAAGCTTAAGTGCCTATGAGTATTATTAAGAGGGCTTAAGAAGATTATACTCAAGGCGAGTAGGACTCTTCTAAACAGAACCATCTTGACCAACCATGGTCAAGGGGATAGACAATCTTGATCAATTAAGATCAAAGATAAAGGTACATAGGTACTTCAAGGGATCTAGGAGATAACCAGCAAGTTGACCAACTGAGGACGACGGGGTTGTCCATGACCTATTTTTACTAGGAGATCTAAGGTAAGGATAATTAGGGTCGACAGGGTACAAACCCTGACCCGAAGATAAAGGGGAAACAAGAGACCTAGCTTGCCAAGCCCTTGGAATCTCGCCAAGTCACGAACGATCTAGGATCGAATATTGGGAGCATTCGGAAAGAAGGAATCACACCTTGGTAGTTGGTCGTACGAACGACAACCGTAATGATCGTGATTGTACACTTAGGTACATTGTTTGAACTTCTTTGCTCAAGGAACTAATTCAAGGAAAAAACACTTAATGCTTCAGGTAAAAATCGTGGAGGGAGAGGCAAGTTCAGCTACATCTGACTACCTGCCTGGCCCTATCCAAGGGGGTTGTTAGCCATGCCGGATCTATGGACCGAACTCACTGCGAGAGGTCTTTCCGTGGGTGCTGCTTGGAGCGAGAGGATGATTGGGTGCGAGGGGAGGCTCTGGCTGTAAATTCCTTGCCTTCGAATCCAGCACAAGAGGCCGACGTGACTCGAGATGGGATCTTGAGGCCTGTGTACTAGTCTAATGGGCGAAAACTTGGAGCAGCAATCCTGTTGATTGTTGGGATAGCCTTCGGCATGATACTTGATGTATTCCAGGACTATGATAAATAAAGATTAGATATATTTGAAAAAGGAACTTGCTTGACATTGTTTTTGTGTCAGTGCCTAAGTTACGTGAAGGAACTTGTGTTTAAATTAATCAATTAAGGAAGTTGCTTTTGCATATCAAACATAATGTGGTAGGTAATTAGATAACTAAGCAAACAGAGGAAAGTGCGGTGGACGTGACTTGGGTCCGTCCTATGGAAGGGTGGTCCCGGTTAGCTGGGAACTTTTCTCAAAAGATGTGAAAACGATACTGTGAAGACCCTAGAGTCAGTAGAGTTAGAACCCTGATTTATGCAGTTTTAGGGGAGCGGAATGGGACTACGCCTTATGGGCAGAGAGGTCGAGCTTCACATCCCTCTCGTTTCCCATTCTCCATGAACCAAGTGCAGCATAAATCTGCTTTGACTCTGTTGTTCCTACTCAAAGTGGGTCATTTGGAGCTCGACGCTACATACTTCCTAGAGAGTTTGCTGATATGAAAGAAACCCTGACTTTAGGTCGATCGTAAGTGGGAACGGTCGGATACTTTTGCTTAGGGCAGACTCAAGAAGACCTAGATCGCAAACCCTGTGACATTCCTTGCGAGTGCTAGGCAATGCTTTCTAGACTCTCTTCCCGATTGGCTACTAAGATGCATCCCATAAGTGGACGAGCAGACACGTTACAGTACTATACATCATCAAGTCCCTCTTTCTTGTAGCCACATTCATCATATGCTACATAATAACCAAACAATGATTTTTGCCATCATTATAGCTTGAAGATGATGCATAATTTTCATACTACAATTTTCCACTATGAATGTTATCCCTATTATCTAAACAATGAGTTGCAATATGACATATGTAAATGTACTCCTTCTATGACAAGTAGAGGAGTCTCTTAGAGAGGCTATGGATAATAAGCATATCAAGTATGTGAGTAGCATGCTCCATGTAATTCATCTCAAAGCTCTTCTTGAACTAAGTCTTCAAAACATATGGCTTATCATAAGAACTCCTAGAAATCAACATGCCATTAATATATAGTATCAAAATGATAAGGCTACCATTACAAGCCTTCTTCATGTAAAGACATGGATCTATATCACTGCAAGAATATGATTATGAATGCATAGAAGAATCAAACATATAATACCATTTCTTAGGTGCCTACTAAAGTCCATAAAGACTCTTCCTCAACTTGCACACCAGGTGTTCCCTTCCCTTTTTCACAAAGCCCTTGGACTACTGCATATAGATATCCTCATGCAAGTCCCCATGTAAGAAATGTTTTTTCACATCCATCTAGTACATGTCTAGATCTATCTACACAACAAGGCCAAAACCAACAAGCAAAGGATAGTCATCTTAACCATAGGAGAGAGTATCTCATCAAAATCAAATTCCTTTTCTCATTTTAAATCCTTAGAAACCAATGTGCTTTATATGTTGGTTTAGAGTAACTAGAGATGCTCTTTAACTTATACACCCACTTGCATGGCAATGCATGTTTTCCATTGGGCAATAAAACCAAATCACACTTCTTTGATAGTGAATCAAACTCAAACTACACAGCTCTCTCCCAAGAGTGATTATCATCTTTGTGTATAGCCTCCTCATAAGTAAGAGACTCATTAGAATTTGTTGGGGATAAAGACACTACTGCTTACTTGCTCACATCTACTCACTATAAACTATACCTGCACACTTGTATACTTTAGGTAGTCGGTGCCCATCACTATCACTTTATTCTTTATTCTTTCACTAAACGTATTGAATAAGGGAAGAATAATCATACATTGTGATTGTTAGAGTTCCCACATATGACATCTCTCTCTCTCTTGCACTCTTGCTTAATCCACCATGCTCTTGGTTTTCTCTTACTTTCACTGTGTGCTTCCACATAGTCTAAGTCATAACTTTTGGATATGATATCATATAGTGATGTATAGTTAGAAATGAAGAGTGTGAGAAGAACTATAGATTTGAAAACTTGAGAAGTTGATTCTTAGTAGTTTCTAGTTCTCTATTTTACACAGAATAGAATAATTTTAGTTTGGATAATAAGCATTTGATCAATTTATACTCTACTAATGCTTATGGGGAATGCTTGCAATGCTCGGATAATGCATTGATGCTTCAAAAAGGATTTTGGGATGATTAGATCTTGATTAGCTTAGCCACTGAAGTATTTATTCCTATAATAATAGATTGGTAGTAAGCATACAATCGTGAGCTTCATGCTTTGAATGCTTATTGTGCCTATATGGTATTTCGGGTACAGTACATATCTAGGGTGATTTCTAACATTGATGTATGAGAATAAATACAGGTATAGCATGCTTTGGCACTTGAATTTGAGCTATATTTGATGTACTTTGGCTTTATCAATTGCTTTGAGGTTCAGACTTACTCACTTACATGTATTGACGCTTCATTGGACAAGTATGCTCTCGGATGTATTTGTTATATGCTTGGAATTCTTGAATGATTTGATGTGCATGTCTTTAGCTTTTCTTTCTCACTTTGCATTTTAGATTTTCTTCCAGTGGGAGACACTTATACTTAGTAAATCTTGGTTCTTTGAGACAATGGGACTCATGGTTCATGTATATGCTATTGGACATAGTTACCTCTATGCCTTGTGGGCTGATTTGATTTTGTATGGTGTGGAAACTAGCACTTAACTCTATTAGCACTTTTTGAGTGATGTATATATGCATATTGGTTATGTATTGAGCATGATTTCTCTTTATAAATCTCTGCAGACTATTCTTGAGATCTTCTACATGCATGATATATATACTTATGAGACATATAGTGTCCTAACACTTTGAATTCATGATAATCTTTGGTACTGGTAGTCTATATCCAATCACTGATACTTGCATTCTTTGTATCCCAATCGCTACCTAGATATCCCTAGAAATGGAAGCTTGATTTCTTGTCTATTTCCCCACTGCTGGATTGATATATACTATGATTTTTATTTCAGTATTGCTATAGCGTGGACAACTATTCTGTCATTTTTTCTTCCCTTGTTTCCATCCTTTTGCATAAGCTTTGGGGCTATATTTCTAAATTTACAATGGCCTATCCTCTTATCATTTGCAAACATTTATAGTCATGGCAATAACCTCCAATATTGGAAGACATAGATATGGCAAGTCTTGGTGCAAAAGAAGTAGGTTAATCCATTGAATTTAGAGGATATAAATCTTGAGCTTTATGATGTAAAGGATTGGGTAGAACTTGATGAGCTATGCAAGTCCAATATCATTTTTTCATTTTTAAAGGAGGTGTATTTTCATGTCATTGACACTAAGGGTGGTACTTATGCATTATGGAAAAAGATTTGTAATATTTATGATAAGAAAAGTTATGCATCTTAGTTATATTGGTTGAAGAAGCTTATGGACCTTTGCATGAAAGAGTGTATGCCTATGTCTACTCATTTAAATAAGTTTCATTCTATTTTCAACCAGCTCAATAATAGGGCATTCAATTTGAAGTAAATATCAAGTTTTATTACTTCTTACACTACATGAGTCATGGGATGCCTTTCGTATTGCTACGAGTGCTCATTTCCTTGAGAGTAGTTTTAAATGCAATTATGTAGAGAGTATTTATTGAGAGGAGAGAAGAATAAGAATAATATTGTTGTAGCACATACTTCTCATGCATTGGCTATTAGAGGTAGAAATGGTGGTAATGGTAATAATAACCATGGTAGAGATTCACAGCTCAATAGGGGAAAGTCTCAGTCTCATAGACAATCTCCCAGTAAGTCCCATGAACATAACTCCTCTTTAACATGCCATTATTGTGGATAGTAGGGCTATATTAGGTTGCAATGCCATAAAATATGCAATGAGAAAGACAAAGGAAAAATTAGGATAATTCAAAGTTTGATGATTATTTCATTTTCCATAGTAAGTCCAACATGAAATTTGAAGAAATGCATGTAGTGCATGCAACCTGAGTCTGATGATGACTATATCTTAGCTACTTCATCTCCTCTTGATGCTACTCAATTGATTGATCCTTGACCTACTTACTCTTAGTGTTTCTTGCCTGATTTAGGGGTTTCTTTCCATTGGATATCATTGGCATTGGGGATGTTAGACTGTAATTTTCTTTAGGAAGCACTTTTGTTTTGCATCATGTACATCATGTACCATCTTTGACCAAAAGCCTACTCTCTATTAGATCGTTCGATGATACAGGTTATCATGTCTCTTTTGGTGCCTTTTCATGGAAGATTACCTATGGTTGCCTTGTTTTTGCTTGAGGTGCTAAGGCTGGTAGCCTCTATCCTTTGTTTGTATGTTGGTCTATTGACCATGTATTAACCCTCAAACGAACAAGACGAAAAACCTAGAAAATCTAAAGAAGAAGAAAAGCCAAGGTAAAAGCGGAATGGAGAACAAAGGCACACCAAGAAAAATCAAGAAACATAAGAAGTGTGGAAAAGTCCTAAATGAGGGAGAGGTACTCAAGAAAAAGCACGAGTCAATACTTTTGCAAAAGAGCACAAGGCTCACCGTGATTTATTTTAAAAAAAGTGCCGGGCCTTGACCCGCGTGAAAATTGTAAATGTAGATGCATAGTAGGAGGGAAACTAGGAAGATAAGAGGACAATGAAAAAAGGGCCTAGGCTATGACCGACCTACCCAAATGCAATTTAGGGATTTGTATATAAAGTTCAAAAAGTGAATGAGAGCTCATTCTTTGGGGTGTGGCAAAGTGGACTCTTCTTCTTCTCTCCTTCTCTTCTTTTGCTTGCTTGCTTGTGAGTGCTTGAGGGAGGGAGTGTGAGGAAGTGAGGGAGTGAGCTTGTGAGAGTAAGGGATCTTGGAGGTGAAGATCTCCATCATCTCCTCTCTTCTTCTTCTCTTATCTACTCTTCCTTCGTCTTGCGCATAGCTATGGAGGATGGAGCTTGGAGGAAGAGGCTTGAGGATGCTTGAGCTTGCACCAAGAGTCGTGGAGCTACTGGGGTGCTTGAGAGAGGAGGTAACTCGGTTGAGCATCAAGGTAATCTCACTACACCCGTAGAGAGATAAGGCGTGTCGGCTATGTGAGAGGTAGCCATTGGCGCTTACTTGAAACACTTGAATGATAAGGGGTCCATAGGTCCTGGAGGTAGAGCTTGTGCTCGTCTCTACATTTTGGTTTTGTTGCTAGGACAAACGGATTCAAGCTTGAGCACTTGTGTGCTTTGAATCGAGCATCGAAGTAAGGGTTTCATCCACAAACTAGAGCTTGAGGTAGATAGGAGGTTTTGGGTCTTTAATCCGTGCTACAAGTAAGTACTTTTTATCTTTGATGGTTAGTTAGTAGGAGAAATTAGTCTAGTACCTTGCTTTTGATTCTTGTTGCATTTAGGGTAGGTTAAGGTTAGAAAATTGTTTGGAAAAGTGTAGGGTTTGCTGCTATAAAATAGGCCAAACAAGACACAGATCTGTGAAAAATAGAAGGAAGGAGAGCTGAAGGTGACTGAGACCGACTAGCGCGGGGAAAAAGTGGTAAGAACTTGGTGAAGGAGGGGTTTAATAGCTAGGAGACACAGGGGAAGTTCATTTGAAACCCTGGTTGCCTGAGAGAGAGTGAGAGAGAGCTTCATTGCATGGACTTGATTCAATCTTGTCACCGATGAGCTCATTGCCCCCACTACAGGTATTCCCACACCTTCTCGTGCATGTGTAGTTAGGGTCTAGACGTGCTCGAGTAGTGTGAAGGCTTCAATCACTTGATGCAGTGAATTTTGTGTCAGCTCGGCAAAAATGCATCGTGCTCAGCCTGTCCAACTGACGACAACTCTGGGCTGAGCCCCAAAATTGGCCCCCAAACCACCTAACTCGAACCATTTGACTCGGACCACTCATTGCTCGGCCCGCCATCCGAGTCAACCATTTAAACCAACTTGATATTCGGCCCTCGACCCTATTGTTGACTCTGACCACCCGACTCAGCCCTTGAACCAGTAAATTTGACCCACTATCATTCAGCCATTCAGCCCTCCGACAACCCTAGTCAAAGTGTCCAAATTTGACACTCGGACCAATTGCATTCGGCCCTTTTTTGCTTGAGCCCTCAGCCATTCGGATGGGCCAAAACATACATTCAGCCCCTTCAATTCGAACATGTTGGGCTGAGTCTGATTTTTCAAAATTCTTTAAAAATTTGGACCAGTCCACCTAACCATCGACTGTTCGAACATTCGAAGACCATATAGACGCTAGAGAAGCCTTTCTGGCACAAGAAACAAAAGCATCAAGGAGATCAAGCATAGAGACAACGCTAGTCGACCACCTAGCGATTCAATTAGACAATGGTATCAAGTGGAGTATTCGAGCACTATCAGATCATGGTAGGGCAAAGAGAGTAGTAGAGAACCCTACAAATCAGCAGAGATGGCCAAAACCCAAGCATATAGGCCTATCAAGCTAAACCCATGACAAGAGCAATAGAGTCGTTTAGGCACTCGTCTTCTCCTTCACTCTAAATTCTAGTCCACAAAGCACGAGGGAGAAAAGCTAAAAGCCTAATTTTACACCATGCACAAAAAAGAGCACACACATGCACACTCGCACAAAGTGAGGGTAAATTGAGGACTAGTTGTAGCTAATAAGGAACTCACCCATACGTAAGAACTTGAAGGAACCCTCCAGTAAGAAAAGACCCAAGGACATAGAAGGGAGATTGAATCCCAAAGGGTAGGACCAAGCCAAGGGCACAGCCTAAAATCCAAATGCAACAAGGGCACGTAACATCAAGGAAGTGGATCTACTCGGCCTTATCAGCTTCATCAACAACTTGGCAGAACAAGAAGCCCTAGACATGGAAGGAGGCAGCTCATGCCGTAGAAGCAACAAGGAGCTTAAGCTAGGGGAATTTTGTGAGGTTGTCTAACATTTAATGAATCAATACGATGCTCAAACCTAGATAGAACACACGGTAGGCTGATAGAGGACATCATAGCAGACCTAGAGGAAGAAAGGCCTAGCTACATATAACCAGGATCAGCAAACCAAGAACTTGCGCCAAAGTTTAGAAATGCGAAAGATCTAGAGAGTGCTAGCCCTAGCAGGCAGGAATCGGTCAAAGAGCGAGAGAGCACTAGAAGAATATCTCACACTGAGCGAGCTCCGAACAAAGTGGCTGCTAGATAACACAACCACTAAATAGAGCATTGCAACATTGGCATCATCGCTACTGACGAGGTTAGGAGTAAAGCAAGGCTCTAAGAGCGAATAAAAAATCCATGTGGTAGCAAAACAACTGGACAAATATAAAGCTACCGATGACCCATACAGCTTTGTGGAACAATTTGAGTAGGTTTGCAAGGCCAATGGCCTAACTAATCCTACTCAATGCTCCCAAGCCTTCAAATTTTTCTTAGGTGACAAGGGTCAAATCTGATACACAAGTCTAGATGCTACAGAGCGTGCCAATTTCAATGGCTTGAAAAATCTATTCATTAAGAGATTTTCCAAACCTTGATACTCCGATAACCTATTAGTGCAGCTTATGAACGTCAAGTAGAAAGAGAAAGAGGATATCTGGGATTATGTGACCCATGTAAGGAGCCTCTTCAAGAGGATTCCCATGGTGAGAGACCATCCAAAAGGGTGGTATCCACTGTATTCATCAATGGAATATGAAGCGAGGAGCTCTACAAAGCCTTGGCTGGTAACTCAAGCTTGCAGTGAGATGCACTGGCGAGGGTCTTTGAGAAAGCTATTAGAGTGGATGACCAGCTTAAGAAAAGAAGCTCCAGAGGCTCAAATCAGGAAGAGTCTAGTGCGAGGAGCTTTGAGAGAGCCTCAATACCAAGTGAGAGAGTAGACTCAAGCCCTCAAGTCAAAGGGAAGGGCAGTCAGTCGAGACAAGAGCTGGCTGAGATTAGGATGGACACAGCCAAACTGCAAGAGATGATGAGATGATCAACGTGCCCACACGTCCAATGTGTGCCTTGTGACAAAAACCACTTGCCATCTGAGTGTCAAGACCCTAGGTCACGACCTTGTGCTAATTGTGGTAGGTTCGGCCATGACACCATGCATTGTTGATTACCTCAGAGCCTCCCATACCCACAGCCTTACGGTCAACCCTACCTTGCAAATAGGCCACCGAACTACTTTGGAAGGGGAGTCCCACTGGCTCTTCCAATACCAAATGATGCTAAACCTTTCAGCCTTGGGATGGAAATTAATCCTATGGGTATCCCTAGACCGCATGGACCCTATGTGACCCATCCACCAAGTGACACCCCAGTCCACTATGTGGACAAGCCTAGCAATGATGAACCTTATGTAAACCCATACGCATCATACAATGAGGAAGGCAATGCTATCTTCATGGAGTATAGACCAGTACTGGTGATGGCGTTGGGAAAAGGGAGAGGCAAGGGCATAGAAGGGCAAGCCCAAGAGGACCTGCGGCCACCCGGGACATATTTCTTTGCGTTGCCCCAAACGGGAGCAAGCAAACAGAGATAAGAATGACCTAAGATGTGCCGAGTGTGGAATCATTCATGTCTTTGTTGATTTCCCTAGGAAGAGACCATCCTCTAGTTTGGCAAACAAGCCATCAGTTCCATTGGGGTTGTTTGGTGTCGAGATGCTCGACAGAGAGGCCACACCTATCCCGTTGCATGTCATGACCCGTGTGCAAACAAAGCAGGCTGCCATCTCACTGCTAGGGCCCAACAACCTTGATGCAACCTCAGTAGGAAAGAAGAGTCGGAGATGAAGGAGGAAGTGATTAGATGCTGAGGTCACCCTTAAAACCAAAAGTTCCATGACTCTGCCGGTTGAAGGAAAAGCCACTGACATAGAAGAAGAGACGTCGGCACCTCGAACGACTAAAAAGGGAAGTGCTAAGGTCGAAAAATATCCCAACATGAAGCGCCAACTCGAAGCCATCAATAAGGCGAAAGAGTGGGTGAAGGAGGCCCAGGAACACCTAAAGGACGCTGAGCCCATATTAGAAGACGAGATCGATGGTATCTCAAGCATAGGCACCCTAGTCTCTCTCCCACAACCAAAATAAAGAGAAATGAGGGCACCACAAGCAGGGCTGCTAACTGCTCCAGGCTAGCAAACCAATCTAGGCCATTGGCCAAGAACTGTAGACTTAGGAGGGAGGCAAGTGACTAGCAACCTCCTCAACACACTGGTGACCACCCCTGTAACTCTAAGCTTGGGCAACATGCTTATGCAGTATCCTACACTATGGCTAGAGCTAAAACATTGGCTCGAAGAATCAAATGAGCCAATTATCATGGACTTGCCTGAGCATGACGCAGAAACTCAAATACCGAGTCTAACACTGCACTCTGATCCGGGTTTTTTACAAACTAGATTTCGACCACAAAATTTGGCCAAAACCCCTATCAAGAGCCTTATCCATATCTTAAACCCTACATCTTATCACTTTGGGTTTACTCTTCAAGCACTAGGTATGTTACATTGCTTCTTGGTTATGATAACTCTAGCAAGTGGGGAAGAAGTTCTTAGGAGGGATGTCAATGTAAAGGGTAAAAGGGATGGGTTATCTTAGTGAAAGTGGAAATGGATTACACCTAGGGGTTGAGTGAGTACATAGATTTTTTCAAAGGACTAGCCTCCAACTACTCGTGGGTTCCACCTGCATCACCAAGATTTGGGGTCTATCACCATCATTAGAGGACACCTCACCCTTGTACACAAGTCAATGTCCACATTACAGTGTCATTTGGATCTTACAAAACAGTTTACAAGCATGGATCCCCTCTGTCACATGCTTATATATATATATATATATATATATATATATATATAAAAGGAACTAAAGTCAAAGTAGCTTTTGGAAGCCATTTTTTATAATTTCAATACATCCTAGAGGAAATCAAATTTCAGAAAAAATCTCGCATTTCCCAACCAGTTTCGACTTGCTGGTCTACAAAGTTGCAGAAGAAACTTTTTTCAGATTCCTCACCGATTTGAAGTTATGAAGGCACAGACTGTTGGCCTTCTTGTAAATATACCATAAATCATCTAGGATTATACCATACATCATCTAGGATTATGTGCTTTTGGCACTCACCTCTTATAATCTAGCTCCCTTTCTCTAGCTTGTCTACCACCACCCTTGGCTTCTTGCATGATGACCAAGGTGGGGACTTGTCCCATCTACTATTCTCCATATTTTCAAAGATACCATACATCATCTAGGATTATGTTAATCAAGAAGATTAGCTTAATCTTATCCCTCATGGAGACTATATAAGGTACCCACGACGATGTAAAGAAAGAGAATGACAAGCACATGAGAGCACTCTAGAACACCCTCATGCTAGTCCATCTCTTTGAGGTAAGCTATGAGTGAGTCTCTTTTATTATATAGCATTCCATGAATACATAATGGCAAGCTTCCTCTACCTCTTCTCCTCATGTTTCCCTCTCTTCTCATCTCTCTCTCTCTCTCTCTCTCTCTCTCTCTCTCTCTCTCTCTCTCTCTCTCTATATTCTAATATGGTGTCTAGATCATATGTACTCTCTTCTCATTCTCCCTCTACATTCATACTTAAACTTATTAAGTAAGACTTACCATATGCTCTATTGGTGGGAAATCCTTATTTCCTCATGTTATATATATGTTCATGGGAGAAATTAGGCGCCATCATCTCTCAACCTTCCATCATCTTCATTTTCCTTAAAATGGGCTACAAATTTTCTCTCGTAAAGTTGTGTTTTGGTTCTTTCCATTCTATTTGAGGAAAGGGATGTCCTAGACCATCCTCCCTTTGGCTAGATGGTGCCCTTGTTTAGCTCTCTTAGAGGATTGGAGGCTGGGTGGGTAAGAGGCAACCCACTCATCTTTTTAGCTCTCACATTCCATGCCTAAAGCCTTGCACGTCAATGCTTTTTGGAAAGAAATAGAAATTCATGCAATCCTCCGATTCCTAGCTGTAAAATATTACACGGCGCAGCAAACAGAATCTGAGAAAGAGATAGAGAGTACACAACAGATAAGAGGAGAATGAGTAAATTCTTTAACTCCAAACAACTGATACAAAGATGGCTCTGTCCACCCATGCGCTTCCACTGTGTGAAGCTTAGATGGCGATCTAGATAGAAGATAGGTGAAGAGCTTAAGGCTAGCTGGAACAACAACTCTGACTGGGTGAAAGATGAGTGAGTGATGGATGCGAAGGGGTTTAGCTTTTATAGCCCGCGAAGGTCGTTAGGTCGCCGACCTACCATATGAGCCTCCACTAGTTGGCCAGGGAATATTCTAGGGAATATTCCCTTTACCATCGGGCCGGGGGCAGCGTCCCCGGACCCCTACCAGGGGGGCCGCTGGCCCCCTTGGGACCCCCCAGCCAGGGGCCGCTTTCGCGGCCCCCGGACCCCACAATAGGGGCCCCTTTTAACTCCCTTACACCGCAACTAGATGCAATGCGCCTTGAGTTGCTACCAGCTTAACCACTCCATCTAACCCAAAGATTAGACCCACAATGGTCACCTTTTTGCCATCCGGTCACATAGACCTCATCTGATATACAAGTCAGGACTCCACCAATGTCGGGGCTCACACTTGGCTTCTCCTCATAATGGGGGCCTTACAACTTTGAGCACCATGGATCATTGGTAGCACCTAATGAGGGTGGGGCATTGATCATATCTAACACCCCCCCTCAATGTCCACCCATAGGTGAACTATCTCCTCGGTGCCGAGTCTCTGAAGATGAACTTGAAGCAGATCCTTCGTAAGTGCTTTGGTGAAGATATCTGCTCCATTCTCCTTTGTTGGATAGTAGACCAATTCCACTATCCCATCCTCCATCAAATCATGCACATAGTGATACTGGATCTCTATATGTTTGGTGCGTGCATGAAACACTGGATTTTTGGCAATGGCGATGCAACTCTGATTGTCACATCTCAGCACAGTTGGATCTTCATCTTGCACTCCCATATGCCATAGAATCCTTCTCAACCATATGGCCTCACATGCAGCAAAACAAGCTGCCTTGTACTCTGCTTCGGTAGAAGACAATGTCACTGTTTGTTGCTTCTTACTAATCCAAGAGAAAATTCCTAAACCCAAAGAGAAACAATAACCAGAAACTGACTTCCTGGAATCAATGTCTCCTGCCCAATCTGAGTCACAGTTCCCCACAAGAGAAGTTCCGAAACTGTATGTGATA
This sequence comes from Lygodium microphyllum, assembly GCF_053477565.2. Lineage (NCBI taxonomy): Eukaryota > Viridiplantae > Streptophyta > Polypodiopsida > Schizaeales > Lygodiaceae > Lygodium > Lygodium microphyllum. The sequence continues at coordinate 89,263,156 of NC_141137.1, forward strand.
CCATAGTCAAGAGTTTTCTTCAAGTATCTGAGCACCCGCATACCAGCCTTCCAATGACTCTCATGAGGTTTGTTTGAGAGTTTGCTAAAAAAACCAACAGCAAAGCTGATATCTGGTCTGGTGTTACACAAGTAGATCAGACTGCTGACCAACCTTCTATACCTCCCAATGTCTGCTAGTGCTGATGTATCCTCGACAGATAACTTTGCATTCACTTCCATAGGTGTAGCTATCTCCTTGCACTCGGTCATGCCAAATGCCTTCAAGATCTCCCATGCATACTTCTTCTGAGAGATGAAGATCTTTCCTGGCTCTTGCCAGACTTCAATCCCCAAACAATAGTGCAGCAAGCCCAAGTTTGTCATTTCAAACTCAAAACTCAAAACCTTTCGAGTTTGGTTGATCATATATTCATAGTCACCTGTAATAAGAAGGTCGTCCACATATAGGACAATCACTACAGACTTTTTACCATCCCTGCAAACATACAAGTTAGCATCTGAGGCACATCTTTTGAAGTTTAGGTTTAAAAAGAACCTATCTATCCTCTGGTACCATGCTCTGGGGGCTTGTTTCAGCCCATACAATGCCTTCTTCAGTTTACACACTTTGTTCTCAGAATGGGGGGCCTCAAACCCTGGTGGCTGAGCCACGTATACCTCCTCCTCGAGGTCACCATTTAAGAACGCTGTCTTAACATCCATTTGGTACACTGACCACTTCTCATGGGCAGCCACTGCAAGTACCGTGCGAATAGTGGTCATTCTGGCAGTTGGGGCAAATGACCCTTGAAAATCAAACCCTTCAACTTGTGAAAATCCTTGGGCAACCAGTCTAGCTTTGTACTTTTCTAAGGTACCATCAGCCTTGTACTTTACCTTCTAGATCCACTTGGTGCCAATAACCTTCCGCTTTGCTGGTCGATCCACTAGCTCCCAAGTGTCATTCTTCATTATGCTGTCATACTCCGCCTGCATAGCAGCCTTCCATGATGGATCTGCAAGTGCTTCTTCTAAGTCAGTTGGCTCCTTTACTTCTCTCATAATCTCAACCATCAAGGCCATATTGACTATGTGAGCAGAAGCCCTCCTTTGCTCCTCTATTCTCTAAGACCTCCTTGGTCCGTCTGTCTTCTCCTCAACAGATGTAGGCATAGGATTATTGTGGTCATAGAGCTGCTTCACCCAGCGTGGCAATGGCTTTTCCGATGGGGTGATGTCAGGTTGGTGAACTTTTTCCTCATCATCTGAAGATGATGCTTCCTCCTCCTTAAGGATAGGGATAGCTCTCGGGACAGGTTCATAGTGGACTACTTCTTCTCTTGATGATAAAGTGGAAGAACTTGCCTTCTCCTCCTCCATTGTATGCGGCTCCTCCTTGAACACCACATCACGGCTCACGATGATATTCTTTGCCTCTTGGTCATATAATTTGTAAGCCTTCTGCTCATCACTATAACCCAAGAAGATACATTTTCTGCTTTTTGGTTGTAACTTGTTTCTCTTCTCATCTGGAACATGTGCATAACATTCACATCCAAAAATTCTGAAATGTGAGACAGATGGTTTCTTACCAGTGTAAGCCTCATGAGGTGTTTTTCCCTTGAGAGCCTTTGTATAGCTCCGATTTAGAATGTAGACTGCAGTATTAACAGCTTCAGCCCAAAAATGGTTAGGCAATCCCTTGCCCTTTAGCATGCATCTTGCCATCTCCACAATGGTGCGATTCCTACGTTCCACAACACCGTTCTGCTGAGGTGTGTGAGGCATCGTCAATTGACGCTTGATCCCTTTGCTCTTGCAAAAGCCTTCAAACTCCTTTGAGTTAAACTCACCACCACCATATGTTCTAAATTTCTTCACATTTTTCCCTGTTTCATTCTCAACAAGTATTAGCCATTCTTTAAACTTACCAAAAGCTTGAGCCTTATCACGAAGGAAGTACACCCACATCTTCCTACTGTAGTCGTCGACAATCGACATAAAATAAGAAGATCCCCCCAAGGCCTGTGTAGGCATCTTACCACACAAGTCAGCATGCACCAACTCTAGAGGAGCCTATGCTCTATTCTTGCTTTCTTGTGGAAATGCCTTTCTTTGTTGCTTGCCCATCATACAAGCTTCACATGGTTCCTTCAATTCAGTTATTGTAGGTAGGTGAGCAACCATACCTTGCTTTTGCATCTCCTTCAATACTGCAAATCCGATGTGTCCAAACCTTTCATGCCAAAGCTTACTTGTGCCCACTCCAGCGGTGGCTGTAAGAGCACTTAGCTCATACAGGTTGTTCCTTCTTTCTCCTTTGCCAACAATTGTGCCAGCACTATCAATAATTTCTGCACCTATCTTCTTGAACCTCACTTCATGACCAAGATCAGTTATGGCAGCACAACTGATAAGAGATTTCTCTTGATTTCGGAAACATACAACACATTTGAAAGCTTTTTGACTTCACCATTTGCAGCAACAAAAGAAATAGTACCTGTGCCCGCAACAGGGCATTTAGCATCATTTCCAACTATCACAGTGATGGATTCTTGTAGAGGCTGCATAGAACTGTATAGACCTTTCTTGTTGGTCATGTTACGGGAGGCTCCACTATCCAACACCCAAGAGTCAGTGGTAGATTCTTCTTGCACCGAGGAGCACACTTCCTCAATGGTCGCCATGAATAATTCCAACTCTGCTTCAGCCGTATTGGCTGTCTCTTTCCCTTTACTTTTAAGGGTACCATTCTTTTCATCTGCCTTCTTGTCATCTGCCTTCTTGACACGATAATCTGCAATTGCATGTCCTTTCTTCTTACAGTAGAAGCACTCTCCTTGAAACTTCTTCTTGCCGCCCTTCTTCTTTTTGTCGCCATCATTTTTGGTGGAGGAAACACCTTTGCCTTTTGCATTGGCAGAGAATGCAGCATCTCCATTGTTGCTTCCTTCTCGGGCTTTCAGCCTCAACTCCTCCTCCATTAATAATGCACAAAACTCCTCAAAAGTCAAAGCTTGAGGTCTCACCTGAGTATTAAGGGCAGTTACTAGTCCATCAAACTTTTGTGGACAAATCTGAAGACACCTCCGAGCTAGCTCTTCACTAGTCTTTTGTATCCCAGCGCCAGCCATCTGGTCGCGTAGATTCTTAATCCGAGTGATGAATGCTTCAACCGTCTCTCCTTCAGCAAACTTCTCCGCTGCTAGTTGATTCTCCAAGTTTTGAATCCTTGTTTGGTTTCGTGTTTCATACTGACTCCTTAGTACATTCCAAGCATCCGACACTTTGGTTGTATGCTGAATCAGAGTCAAAACACTGTCAGAATAGCTTGTAACTAAGGCACACAATGCATCTGCATTCCTTCGTTTCCAAGCTCGTAGAAGATCTGCATTCGGAGGAATCATCACACTAGGATTTGATGGGTCGGGGGTAGGCTGTGGTTCTGCGTCAGTCCCTAGCACAATCTCCAGAAGCTCATAAGAATCAAGGATAGTTGTAATTTTGAACTTCCACAAGGTGTAGTTTGTACCATCTAACTTGCCTTCGTTGAAGGTTGGTGGACGAATCCTCAGTGTTTGAATAGCCGGTACAGCAGCACCACCTCTTGCACCGCTTCCTGATGTGCCAAAACCACTTCCCGGAGTCGACATAGTTTCTCTTTGCTGTTGAAGCCTTTGCCTCTTGCATGCTCTCCGATCTCTAGAGCCCCCTGGGCTCTGATACCATGTAAAATATTACACGGCGCAGTGAACAGAATCTGAGAAAGAGATAGAGAGTACACAACAGATAAGAGGAGAATCAGTAAATTCTTTAACTCCAAACAACTGATACAAAGATGGCTCTGTCCACCTGTGCGCTTCCACTGTGTGAAGCTTAGATGGCGATCTAGACAGAAGATAGGTGAAGAGCTTAAGGCTAGCTGGAACAACAACTCTGATTGGGTGAAAGATGAGTGAGTGATGGCTGCGAAGGGGTTTAGCTTTTATAGCCCGCGAAGGTCGTTAGGTCGGCCTGCTGACCCGACCTACCATATGAGCCTCCACTAGTCGGCCAGGGAATATTCAAGGGAATATTCAAGGGAATATTCCCTTTACTATCGGGCTGGGGGCACTGCCCCTGGACCCCCGCCAGGGGGGCCGCTGGCCCCCCTGGGACCCCCCAGCCAGGGGCCTCTTCCGCGGGCCCCGGACCCCACAATAGGGGCCCCTTTTAACTCCCTTACACCGCAACTCGATGCAATGCGCCTCGAGTTGCTACCAGCTTAACCACTCCATCTAACCCAAAGATTAGACCCACAATGGTCACCTTTTTGCCATTCGGTCACATAGACCTCATCTGATATACAAGTCAGGACTCCACCAATGCCCGGGCTCACACTTGGCTTCTCCTCATAATGGGGGCCTTACAACTTTGAGCACCATGGATCATTGGTAGCACCTAATGAGGGTGGGGCATTGATCATATCTAACACTAGCTCTAAGGGATGTCATAAGAAAGGGAATTGTAGACACAGGGGTAGGAGTGAGTGTGCTAAGTCATGCCATACTCCAAACTTGGGGTAACCCACCAATCAAGACTACTAAGTTCAACATCACTCTAGCTAACAGAATGAAGGTGAAACTGTGTGGAGTGTTAAAAAATTGGCCAGTAAAGATTGTAGGAATCCAATTATCGATTGACTTTATAGTCATGAAAGAAGTGGACTATGACATCTTACTAGGCCAACCCTAGATGCGCAATGTGAGAGTCATAGAAGACTGGGGCAACAGTATTATCTTCTTAGGCAATCAAACAGAGGCTATAAGAGTAGAGATGGATACTTGGAAGACTACACCAGTCGACCTAGATGCCATCTCCACCATGCTAAAGGGCGATGGATAGTAGACTAAGGGATCTTATGGGGCTCTTACCAAGTATATCCCGTGCCTTGAGGACGAGCAAGACTGGATGCATATTCTTGCTACCATTGACTTACCATTCTTGGATGTTGAGGAATATAAACAAACAATCAAGGAAACTCATATGTTCAAGGACACACCCTCAGTGTCAGTCTGCATGATAACCGAGAGCGTATCTGGAAGACCCACTCATGTTGCAATCCAAGTCCCAAGCAATAGATGCGAGATCCAAGAGATCCTAGGATACTTGACTAATAAGTTGGCTGGCAATCCAGCAACGAACCTTAAGCCACTCCAAGATCTCTTGGAGGAGCCTGAATGGAGATGGTCCAAGGTGCATGATTTGAACCTAAAGTACAATTGGGCCTTACTTCTTGACCAACAAGAAGGGAATAGTCAGAACTAGGAGAATCAGGAGTAACTGGACAAAGACATCTTCGACGAAAAATATGAGGATTGTTATTCCTTCAGTGATGAGAGCGAAAAGGAAATCAATACCCTAGACTACGACATTAGGGGGCATATAATCAAACAAATACAAGTAGACCCTAGACCATGCAAGTAGAGTGCACTTAGAGGTGGAGTCAGACATAAGGACTATGAGGAGCACATAGGTGCAATCGATTACGAGCGGGCAAGCCTAGCCCACCAACCAAGTGATGCACCGCTGCTACAAATGGACTCAGCTTTTGAGCTATGACCACCAGGAGAAAGCCCCTCTTCTAGCGAAGATAGAGAGTTTGATTCCAAATCAAAGGTTAGCTCAAATAGTGACCTTGAAATACCTCAACCTCCCAAGACTAGACACACTAAGGGGAACCTACCCATCCACCTATGGCGCCAATGATTAAAAGATGAACGACACGTGCGAAACTAGAAAACACATGCAAACGAACAACGAAAACCACAAGACCTACCAAAATGATTCACAAAGTTCAAAAAGGGAGATAGGGTGGTGATCTTGTTGAGAGCCAAACAACAAGGGTAGACAAGTGAACCAATTGAGGGACCCACCAAGATCAAGGAGGTTAATTCAACTAGAGAAGGGGAGACCCCATGACCTATCTTTATAGCAGATGACTTGGTGGAGCAAGATGAAGCAAGTCTCATTACTCTCTTGCGAGAGTATGTAGATGTCTTTGCTTGGTCCCTAGAAGAGCTCAAAGGAGTCAGACCCGAGTGTGGTGACTCACAACATACCCATGACACCTGATGCTACGTTGGCCAAGCAACGACCGTATCCCATGAATCCAAAGCATGTCCATGCTGTCAAGGAAGAAATGGAAAAGGTAATGAGAGCAATATTCATCTAGAAAATTGAATACATAGACTCGGTCTCGCCCATAGTCATCGTTCTAAAGAAAAATGGGAAGATTCGAGTGTGTGTCAATTACAAGAAGGTAAATGCAGCTACAAAAAGAGATAATTACCCATTGCCGTACACCAAGCACATGTTAGAGAGAGTGGCTAGCAAAGAGGCCTACAGTTTCCTAGACAGCTTCTTAGGATACAATCAAGTGCAAATGTATCCTAATGATAGGCATAAGACAGCATTCGCCACTAAATGGGAAGTCTTTGCCTACACAGTCATACCTTTTGGATTGACTAATGCACTGGCCACTTTCCAATGAATAATGTGTATAATATTCAAAGACATGCTGAGGAAGGAGTTAGAAGTCTTCGTGGAAGACTTGTGCATTCACTCTACTTGTTAGCAAGAACGTTTAAATATGCTTCAAGCGGTCTTTGAACGATGTGGGCTATACCGTTTCTCATTGAACCCATTGAAATGCCAGTTCTTGGTGAAGCATGGATGTATCCTAGGATACATGGTGTCAAAGAATGACATTTCCATAGATTTCTCAAAGATCAAGATCATTGTCAACCTTCCACCCCTAGCTGATTACAAGGTGTTCAGTGCTTCTTAGGACACACAGGGTACTATCGACACTTTGTGTTAAACTACGTATTGAGTGCTAGAGCTCTATACAAGCTGTTGATTGTATTCAAATGGATTGCAGAGTATCAATACGCTTATGAGGAAATAAAAAAGGCTTTGACCACTTCCTCAATATTACGAGCCCTAGATTGGACACTCACGTTCCACGTGTACATCGACGCTTTGAAATTCACCGTAGGAGTTGTATTGTGTCAACCTGGTGAGCACAACCTCGATTATCCAGTGAGCTTTGCTAGTAGACAACTCACTGAGATTGAAATGAATTACTCAACAATAGAGAGAGAGGGCTTGGCCATGGTGTTTGCTGTAAAGAAATTTCAACACTATCTTTTGGCTATGCCTTTTACCTTCCTCGTTGACCATGAAGCCTTGTTGTATCTGGTTAATAAACCATGTGCTACAAGATGCATTGCTAGATGGCTTCTTCTGCTTTTGGAATTTGACTTCTCCGTGGTAGTATGTAAGGGAAGGCAGCAATACATGGCTGGCCATCTGTCTTGCATCCCTAGAGGAGATGTGGTTGGCCAAGGCATTGTGGATGAACTGCTAGACACACATCTATTCCACTTATCCAGCAAAAAAGATTTGTTTAGAGCTAATGTGACACCATATTGGGCAGATGACATAGTTCAAGTGCTTGGGCACAGATTTTCGAAGCAACTAATAGACAAATCATGACTTAGGCGGCTCATCCTAAAGCTCCAACCATACCAGTTGCCAACTTTATAGGCCAAGACAAGACCGCTTACTACGCAGATGCATGTGTGAACATGAAATGCATGACGTGCTAATAGAGGCACATGGCAGAATCACCGAAGGACATTTCTACGGAGAAGCAACAACTCGCAAAGTATTGCAGTCCTAACTATGGTGGCCTATCCTTTTCGGAGATGCTACACGCTTCGTGAAACATTGTGACGAATGCCAAAGGAGTAGATTCCCGATTCATAAGGATCACATGGAGCTAACCCAATTATTGCATGACAACCCTTTGAGAAATGGGGATTTGACTTCATCGGATCCATTAGTCCTACAACACAATATTCGCAAGCCAAATATATTATTGACAAAATGGGTAGAAGTGCAAGCTACAAGAAAGAATGACGCTCAGACCATCACTAAGTTCCTATGGGAGCAAGTGATCTCATGATTTGGTTGCTCCATCAAACTAGTTAGCAATCAAGGCACCCACTTCATCAACGAAGTGATAGCTCACCTCCTGTCCTCCTTCCTAATCATCCATTGGAACTCCTCACCTTATTACCTACAGGCAAACAATCAAGCCGAATCAACAAATAAAATCTTAATCAATGTCCTTATGGGCTTATGGGCCTACTGCACGGCTTACAAGACAACATATCCCCTTCAGATTGACATAAAGGCACAGAGGCAATCCTCCCCTTGGAATGCTTCATACCAAGCCTCAAGATCACCCTTCAAGAAAGATGGGATGGGAAGGGGGCATGGACGGAATGCTTGATTGAGCTCGAACGCTTAATAGAAACCTAGCTTCTCGCCATCCATGCGCTCATATGCAAGAAGGTGAGACACAAAAGCTAGTTTGACAAGCATGTCAAGCAGTGTTGCTTCAAACTAGGTGACTTAGTACTACTATACTCAGTGAAAGGACATAAAAAAAAGCTAAAGCTTCGGGGGCTAGGACCTTTTAAGGTTTGGACCATCAGTCGGACTGGCAACCTAGAACTCGAGACCCTAGAGGGTGAAGGCATAGGCTTCTTCAATGGTAGCCGCATAAAGAAGTACTTCCCTCCCACCCACCCATTGCACGATCCTCCAATGCCAGCATCCCCTATCCACGTACAAGTAGCCACTATCACTGAAATCGATGGTAAATATGAGGAAGCAGTACCACCAGCTTACCTACGTGTGACGGTCACCGCTAAACACACATGCACCATCAATGCATTCATTGATGAGGGAACTGATTTTAGTATCTTGACTCATGACCATTGGAGCCAAATCGGCAAACTGCAATTGCAGCCCACTAATGCTAGCCTTACCTCTTATGGAGGCCAACCATACATACTGTTAGGAAAGTGCAAGGTTGCAGTTTCTATCGAATTTGAAATCATGTTGATAATCTTCGATGTGTTTCCCAACACTAAGAATGCAAGCACAAAATCACCATTAGGATGGAATTTCAAGAAGCAAACTCGTTGCATTGTCAACTACGAATTGCAGCATATCCACCTAGCCATAGACACCATTCGCATTGTTATAACTTTCAGCAAGGGTGGTGTAAATCCTTTCCAAGTCCGCAGATCCATTGACACGGTGACTCACAGTTGCACTTAAGGAGGAAGGTCCTGAGTTGTCACAACCTATCCAGCCTCAAGGCCAGTGACCCACTAGAACCACTACTGAAGCCCATGAACCCCAGTTTAAATGGGTACCTAAACAAGGAGTGTGTAAACCCTTTCCAAGTCCGCAGATCCATTGACACGGTGACTCGCAGTTGCACTTAAGGAGGAAGGTCCTGAGTGTCAAGATTGTGGGAGAGAAGGAAGGAGTCTCACTTGTAGCTTTCTTGCTTGCACAATGGGGGAATACACACAAGGGTGGAGGCTGAAAACAGTTTTCCTCTTCTTAGTTGTGTAAGCCAAAAAAACTCTCATACAAAGAAATAGAAGAACCCTATATATGGGTCTCAAACCAAACTCAACTAACTAAGGTGGCATACTAACTGAGCCATGAACTAGAGTAGATAAGGATAGCTGTCATGTAGCTATTATTCATGGGCGGTGTACCAACCGCGTCTGCAACTGACAAGTCGGTGACATAAATACACAACGGTCACCCTGGCGTATCACGAGTAGAGCTCGATATCTCAACACTGAGTTGTCACAACCTATCCAGCCTCAAGGCCAATGACCCACTAGAACCACTACTGAAGCCCATGAACCCCAGTTTAAATGGGTACCTAAACAAGGAGTGCCACCTACGAAGAGAAACCCATGGCCTCACAAGGCTAAAGATCCGCACCCACAACCTAGGAGACCAAGGCAAAACCATAAACGTCAATGCACGATCAAGCTGCGATGGGTCCCTAAGACCTTATTGCGGACAAGAGGCTATTATGAGGGTAACACCTAGATTTGGATGCGTAAAACCAAAGTGACCAAAGGCTCTATGCAAGCGCCACCCTCAAGCTTGACCACCCACCGCATCATGCCAAAAACACTCAAACTGCAAGTGAATCAAGCTGCTAAGCCCATAGAACCTCTAAAGCCTAGCTCCACAAGGCCTGAACCAATCTATTGGCCACAATTGCCGACTACCACTAACAAAATGCCTAGTTCTAGCTCACACGATGCCACTCAGATCTCACATGCATCTAGTGGCCCGACAACCACAACCACCACCAAAACCACCAAACGAGAAACCCAACTTCAACCTAAAAAGCAAACCACGCCATGACCATTACCAGCTGAACTATCTAGCCCTATCAAGCCTCAACCACCCCCCAACCTTTGACCCTCTTATGAATAACGATCAATCCTAACTTTGGCTGCAGACTTAGCTAAAAATATGAGGGACGACTTGGTTGCTTGCCTGTGATGCTTGGATGCTACCTTCATGACCTTGGCTAAAAGCTATGCACAACTAGACTTAGGCCTCTTGGAAGAACCTATAGCAATGGAAGTCCAAACACTCCCTTTCTCTTGGGAGGAGTTGGAATTTGTATTCGTCAAGGCTCCCGAAGTAGCTCAAGAATTAATTGCAACTGAGATATCCCAGGTGCAAACCATCAAGCAGCGTCTCATTATGTCGTATAACAAGATTACAATCCCAGCCACAAAGCAAGAAATCACAGAGTTGAAGGAGTTTACCAACAACGACGCCGGCTTCTTGCAAAAATGGTACACTCTACTCCTGTAATGGGAGCAAGAGGGATACCAAATAATGACCAACGTTGAATGGTGACGCACAATCAAGGCATCTGAATACAATCCAACCTATGTCGCTCCAACTTCCTATAGGGTGTTGACTTCTATTCGTAACCGGACCCTAAAAGGACACATTGAGGGCCATCCATATTTAGATTGCATCATCACTGAGGAGGAGTTTCACGTCACTAGTCGAATGGACTTTGGTGAATTCTTACTTGATGTCCTCACTTATATTATGCACATAGGTATCCACCCTTTTGACATGGATATCTATGCTAACCTCAAGTATAATATGAATTTCTATGCCTGGCTCATGCGAAGGTAAAACCCTCACATTGTGCATTGAATGGCCGTCACCCTCTAACCCTTTAGTCCTAGGAAGGATTCTTCTATATTCAAAGAGGGGGAGGCATGTGACAATAAAACTTGAAAGCAATGGACTTAGACTCTTAAAGGAAAAAGTCTAATCATGTACTAAAAATGGATTTATCTACCTAGCATGAAGTCTTGTTTTTTAGTAAAGTTAGGTGGAAAAGCACTAATGGTAAAACATGGCTTATTGCACGAGCGGAAGATGTTGCAGTAGGACTGAGCCCATCGCCTACCTTTCATGGAAGAGGAAAGGGAAAAGTATGGCCCATCCCTTGAAAATCGGGCATACAACCAGCTGAGGTTTAGGAGCATCCACAATATAGAAAGAGTGGTGACTAGCGAAGAAGCTATCAAGAGGATTGTGGATCAGTGCAACCTCGCCAAGTATATCAAAAAGTTCAGCACTAGGTGTGTGGAATTCCTGAGGACATATGACCCTGACAAGGAGAGTGGGACAATGTCCTTGGCGAGCAAGGAAGGAACTAAGCAAGTGTAGGTCTCGCTCAGCAAGACCCTAGTGGAAAAGGCATTGGGATTGGAACCAAAGGTGGAGAAGCGGCACAAAAGAGATGTCTATGCCATGCTAGGGATGAAGAAGGAAAGTTTCTTAACAAATGATGGCATAAGCATCCAGGACATCCCTGATGCAGAGATTAGATTCCAAGAAAATGTGATCCACACCCTCTTTTCCTGCCTAAGGTACAATTCACTCATGCATAGAATCAACATACCCATGTTGGAGAAGGAGATGGCTCAATCGTTGTATGAAGTGGATTGGAATGGCTATGTTAGGAAAACCATAGACCAATCAACCAAGATGCTCGACCTCAGAAGTAGACCGCGGTGGATGGGGAATCCCTAGCATCAAAGCGAACTGATAGGAAGAAGCCCTCGACTAAGGCCGCATTCATAGGGTATGGAGGAGTCTTGACTAACCTTATCTAAGAGGCTATAAAAGAGGCACAAGAAGGAGAAGAGGGATCAGACGAAATGCCTAAGAAGCCACCTCGCTGTCATGACAAAGAACCATCAAGTGAAAGGATGATTAGCGAAGAAGAGGAAGAGCAAGAGGCTTAATCCAGCAGACGAAAGGTGAAGACACCTAAAAAGAGGGCATCAAAGAAGAAGCAGGAGAAAGAGATAGAGAGAAAAGAAGAAGTAGACCTACTTAAAGCCAAGATTGAGTCAAAAAGAGCTGTGGAATAAGAAGAGGAGGACCTAGCACAAGTTGTACACATGTCCATTGAACATCAATGTAGACAGGAGGAACTAGCAGCAATGAGCCCGCCTAGGCAAGGAAGAGGCGAACCAATGCCCAAGCGACACAAGACTTACCTCCACCCATCCCTGAAGGAAAGGGCAAAGCCACACTCTACCCGACCCCGCCTACCCTTGAAAAATGATTTTTTATGCTGAGAAGTACTTAAAAATAGCCAAAAATTACGAATATCTGGGGAAAAATAGACTTCGTCGAAGGCGGCGGTGGCAATCAGTACGATTTTAAGTGACAATGCCCCAGAAATGCTTAAAAGAGCCACTGTATGGCAGTCGGAGAATTTTCATAAATTTTTTGACATGACAGAAAAGACCTTGGGAGACGCCCGAAAGTGGAGGACTTCAAGATGGACGCCCAGGATTTTTCAAACCAAGAATTGGACATCGGACGTGGAAGAGGGAGTGCCTGGGAGGCCAAGCCCAAAATGCCAAGTGTGGAAATGGACTTTAGGAGAGTCCAAAGGGTGTGACCCTTTGGGGATCCCTTTGCCAAAAAAATTCAAAAACGTGGGGGGGGAGGGGGGGGGGGGGGGGTGCATTTGTTTCACCGCCTAATCAAGAAGAAGGCGCCATGGCTAGATTTGGTGGAGAGATGGAATGTGGCACCTACAAACAACCCCCCCAACTGATCTCATGGATGTTCTTCTTCCTATCTTCGCTCTCCATCGCCGGTCTCAACTCCTCAATTGGCTACCTAGTTGTGGAGAACAAAAACCAAGTTTTCTCTTTGCTCCCTCTCTCTCCTGCATAGAGGTAATTCATGTGCAAGAAATCAAGAAGAAGAGGGGCTGAAGAATGCTTGTCCGGTTGTGATCGGATTGCTTCAAGATGAAGTGGAGGCTGAGAAAAGAGATTCAACACTAAAGAATGGTTGTTGATCGGTCTGTGGACTACCCAGAATAATTATTTAAAAACCCGCAACACGCAAGACACGCGGTGCTCCAATTTTATGAAGAAATTTGCTTGTTTTTGTTGTCTCATGGTCCAAATATTGTTCATATGCGATGGATTTTTGTTTGAACCTTGTTTTCATCATGTTTGAGGGCTATAACTACAGAAATCCAGAACTCGTAATGATTTAGAGCCGTTATTAATTCTTTAAAACCCACAAAATGTCATTTTTAATGGAAATTAGTAGTTTTTTTCGATTTTGAGTTGGAGAAAAGGAATGGAAATGGGAAAAAATTAGAGAAAATGTTAAGTTTCAATAAAAATAATAATCCAATACAAATAAATCAGAGAATACCTATTTTCCATGAATAATAAATAGGGAAAAACAATAAAAAATAGAGAAAATTGGGATTTTTACGCTCAAAAAATATGGAAAATAAGATTTATGTGCGTGAATGTTTGGAGAGGTTGAAGCATGAGATTAAGCCTCAATTTGGCCTCATCCTTTATGTTATAATATGTGTTTATTGTTTTTTACATACAAAAATGATACAAAACAACCATTTACACCTATGCACCGCAGCAACACTTAAACGGTGGGGGGGAGGAAGTTTGTGCAACAATCTAATTACTGAAAAGATACAAATTCTGATTTCCATCTTTGTGCATAGCATTTAGGGATCATTCCATAATTAAATATAGATTACTAGTAGCACGGAAGTTCCAGTGCTAGTCCCTAAAGCAGCGTAGCACGTAACGCTTAGTAAAAATTCATGAAAGGGCTGTTTTTCGCACCTCACATGGCTGGTTTTTTTAATCATAAAATGGTTGTGCACAATTTTCATACACCTTGCATCAAGCATGCCACATGGTATCTCATGGAATGCATTGCAATTGATTGATAAACTTGGACCAACGGTGAGAGGACAGGAAACCTAAGTTGTAGGGTTAGACGGGTGTATCAGTTGGAGAAAGTTTTGTGAGGAAAATCAAAATCTCCTGGAACGCTGAATTATGAAAGAGTGGAGTTTGTGTGAATCTTATATATGTTGGAGCGACGCATCTTGGGGCCAATCCCTGAGGTGTAGGAGAGTTGCAGTGGAGCCGCGGCAATCAGCTGAGAGGTGCTTCCCTATGTGTGTATTATGAGGCATTATGCCTATATGTTATGGGGTCTCCCTCTAAGGAGAAGGGAAGGTGAATGTTGGACTATATATTGGATACAAATGCAAAATCGTCATAAGCATTTAGTGCAAAGTGAGTTTTAGACGCTCCTAGCCCGTCAGGCTGTGTGGTGGGGTTGTCTATCGTATGCATGAGGTCCGGCTAGTGCCATAGCTAGTGCCGGCCCATTTTAAGTCCCATCAGTGGTGCGTCTACCGGGAGCCATCAACAAGTGGTGGTTCTCGAATCTAGGGTTTTTTAGGGACCAAATAGTTTGTTTATGTCCTCTGACAAGGACCGGCAAGCCGAAATACAAAAAGCAAAACATGTTGAAGGGCTAGATGGCGATTGGAGATTGTAAGACGCTATTCTCCTCAAAGAAGCAGCCCGTTACGCATAAGTGGCAGTGGTTCTAATAACCTAGGTGTTACGAGTAGCTCTTTGAGTGCAAGTGGAAGTCTTGGTACTTCCCTATTTCCAGTTAATCAACCCACAACAAGTGGGGGTGCAGTGTTGCCTACACAAACTCTTGTTGTCAATCTGGTTGTAGCCATTACACAACCTATCGCAATTCCAACAGGTACATCGGATTTACCGGCATTAGGAGCTCCATTGCCCATTTTCCATGGGTTAGCAGAAGAAGATGGAGAACTCCACATTAAGGAGTTTCAAATGCTCATGTTCAACTATCCAATCCAAGACGAAGGACACCTAATGATGTTCTTCAACATGACACTAAAAGGAAGAGCGGCAGTGTGGTATCACGGTCTAGAAGCCGGAACCATAGCTAGCAGTGCCCAAATCTTTATGGTTTTCTGTAGAGAGTTTGCCCCTGAGAAGGGTAGGCAATATTGGTTGTGTGTTCTGAATGTAACAGGCCAAGAGCCAAATGAGAATGTCCATGCATATGCCAAGAAACTAAAGCAAGTTCTTTGCAAACTTAACGCTTATATTCCCATTCCAGCAGCTGCACAGTTGCAATATTTCCTGCATGCATTTGATTTTAATATCCAGGTGTAGTTGAGTAGTGTTGCTTTGGCCGATATTGACACTGCCATTACCCAAGCAGAAGGAATAGAGTCGTGCTTGCAAGCGGCTTATGCAGCAAGGATAAATTGGAATGGTAATAATTTGGCCTTGACCAATGGGCATCAAGGGGACCCCATGTTAAATACGAGTGGTAGAGGGAGTATTATGTCAAATTTTCCTATGTTACCAGCTCCTCCTAGCATGACTGTGCCTATGGCTAGTCAAGCAGCCTCACTAAATAGTGGTGGAAACCAAACAATGAATCCTAATGTTTTCCCAATTGGTCAACAGCTAATTCCTAATCAAGTGGTTAGGCCCATGGGATGACAAACTGACGATCGAGGCTATGAGTCGAGTGCTTCTAATGTCCTTGGTGAAGTTAAGGACATGATGAAGCACTACACCGATATGATCTCTGAACAGTATCGACAAATAGTTGTGGATGTCAATTTTCTTAAGAAGCAACAGAATTTGATAGGGAGTCGATGCCCTGAAGAGGGTGGCCCCTCAAGATTCAGTTGTAAGTGGTGTGGGGGCCAACATTTCCCTAGGAATTTCCCGAATGTCAAATGTGATATTTGCGGGAAGTCTGGCCACTTAGCTGCTACCTGTTGGAGTAAGATCAGTTCTCTCCAACAAGGGAGTAAACAACCAGGTCCAGTTAACCATCGTGCACAAGGGGATAATCTCTAGCAAGACGATGGACCAAGGCAAATACTGCAAAGAGGAAAGGCTATTGTAGAGGAGTTATCTTATGGCAGTGGAGTCAGCCTTATTGAGACTGTACATGTCAATGATGCTTAAACTTCTAATCTACAAGCCGTAACAAGAGGTGAATAGATTAAAGAGGGTGACAAAAGAATTGTAAAACCTATCGAGGGAAGCCCTAAACAAGATAACTAGGGAAAAGCAAGTCCCAAATCCTGATATGGAAGGTGGACCGTCAAGACCTGTTGGTAGTAAAGCCAATCATGAGGAGGATAAAGGATTGCCAAGAAAGAAGGTAAAGGCTAAAAAAGAGGCACCAAAGCCGATGGAAAGACCAAAGGAGAGAAGAGAACTTTGGCTAATTACCACGACTTTGATCTAGCAAGTTCCCTTTGCGAAGTCAAACCAGACGTGAATCTCCTGCAATTGATTAAACTTTCTCTAGGAGTACGCAAGGAATTCAAGAAAATCCTGCGTATAGGATATATAATAGAACCTTTGGGCATAGCTAGAGTGGGGGAAGATTGGTTCAATCATGCTCAAAAGCATTGCCCTAGGGTTCTAGCATATGTGGATGGAATATTAGTGGAGCATGCTATCGTGGACACTGGATCCTCCGTCAATATCATAAGTTCAGACTTGATGGAGAGGTTAGGTCTAGAGATCCAAAAAGATGGCTCCACACATCTTAGGATGGATGATGATAGTCTAAGACAACTAGAAGGTTGCATTACTAAGGTCCACGTTACGGTTGCGAGCATGGAATGCTATCTGGACTTTAGGGTGATAAGGTTTGCAGGACGTCCTAGCTATCGAGTTTTTTTAGGCAGTCCATGTATTCTACGGATAGACTGTCAAGTCGATATACACCCACTGGTCAAGTGATTCTAGGTCGAGGTTCCCATCATGTAATAGTGGATACTTACCCTGAGTCTCCTCAGAGTGAGAGAGCTCCACTATCCTCCACTAAACTAGAAATAGTAGATGATCCATCTGGTAGTGAGACGTCATTGAGCAATGGATCTAAGGAAGGGTCCACTACAGAGGATATTTATCAGATAACCTTGAATGAACCGATAGAGCCTCATGATTGAATAAGAGACGCGGACGTTATTGAGCTGGATCTTGGTACGCTAAATGATTCGCGGCCAATTAAATTAGGTTCCATGCTTAGTTCAGAAGAAAGAGAGGATTATGTGTCCTTATTAATTCAAGAGTTCTGTGATATCTTTGCTTGGAGCTATAACAAAATTTAGGGAATTCCTCCCAGTCTAGCTATGCATACTATTCCTGTAAAGGAAGGTACCTGCCCTGTACATCAGAAAGTAAGGTGTATGCCTTTTGAATTAAGGGATGGGTTGTATGAGAAACTACAGAAGTTGTGTAAAGCAAGTTTGATCTTCCATGTTCATCATACTGAATGGTGCTCACCAGTTGTGATCAGGAAGACGAAGAATAATTAGATCCAGCTTTGTGTAGATTTTAGAGAGTTGAATAAGCAGACTGTTTAAGATTACTACCTATTGCCGTTTATCGACCAAATTTTGGATCAACTAGTGGGTACAGAAATCTATTTGTTTATGGACTACTTTGCAGGGTATAGCAAATGGCGATCGTGTTGAGATATCGAGCTCCACTCCTGATATGCCAGGGTGACCGTTGTGCATTTATGTCACCGACTTGTTAGTTGTAGATGCGGTTGGTACACCGCCCATGAATAATAGCTAGATGATAGCTATCCTTATCTACTCTAGTCTGTGGCTCAGTTAGTATGCCACCTTAGTTAGTTTAGTTTGGTTTGAGACCCATATATAGGGTTCTTCTATTTCTATGTACTAGAGTTCTTTTTGGCTTACACAACTAAGAAGAGAAAAACTATTTTCAGCCTCCACCTGTGTGTGTATTCCCCCATTCTGCAAGCAAGAAAGCTACAAGTGAGACTGCTTCCTTCTCTCCCACAATCTTGACATGGTATCAGAGCCTGGTTCATGGTAAGGAGCTCAAGAAAGCAAACCAAGTTCGCAGTGTTCTAGTAAAAGGACCAGTGTTGCTTTCATTTTTCGAGTTTGAGAGCAAGTCTCTGCAGGTAGCACAGCCGGAAAGTGCAAGAGTGCATTGTCTCAGATTGAGACGCCCTTCGCTCTATTTTTTTTATTCGAGGCCATTTCGGGTCTTGTTTTGGAGGCGGAAGTTTTCCGCACGCACTCAGGAAAAGGCCCTGTTTTATGCTATGTGACCATTGTTCTACAGGTTGGTGAAAAGTTGCTGTAGAAATTGCATCATATGCCTGTGCGCAGAGACATTGGGAGTTATAGAATCATCCTTGTTGCCTGTTGATGCAAAATCGTCACTAGGAAGTGATTGTGTGGTCAAATACCACTTTCGTCAGTTTTGTAGATTTGCCCTTGTGAGGCTAAAGCTGTGTTCTTTGCAGTGACAGAATTTTTTGCAGTGTTCTGTAATGGCGTCTGATTCTCTTTCATAGATTGTCACTGAAAAGCTTGACAAGAACAACTTCCAAGCATGGAAGTTTAGAATGACGAATTTCCTTATAGGAAAAGGATATTGGGAATTCGTTGCAGGAAACGAAGAAGAACCAGTTTTTCCTGATGTTCCCAATCAACAGCAAATGCAGGCATTTAAAGGATGGCATGAGAGAGCCAGAAAAGTTATGTATTAGCTGTCTATCAGTATTTCAGACTCTATGATTGTGCATATTCACGATGCAAGTACGCCAAAGGAGGCATGGGATACTTTGTCAAAAATGTATAGCACAAATATGCAAGCTAGGAAAATGCAGCTCAAGCAAGAGTTGCATAATGTGCAAAGAGAAAGTATGAGCATCAATGACTACCACATGAAGGTGAAGAAGATTGCAGATGCACTTGCTTCCATTGGGTTGCCAGTGGAAGATGATGATTTAGTTTCTGTGACCTTGAATGGTCTATGAAAGGATTATGCACAGTTCGGAACATCCATTTCCGTCCGTGAAAGATTTCCTGATTTTGAGGAGTTGATTGCTCTTCTAATTTCTGAGGAGCAAAGAAATGGTGGTGCATCTTCTTCAAGAGGAACTTCAAAAGAAGATGTCTTCTACTCAAATGCTGGAAGAGGTAGAGGCAGAGGTAGAGGACGCCGATCTGGAGGCCATGGTAGAAATTAGAATATGCAGCAAACTCAAGAAAACCAGTCCTATGGAGGAGGACGTGGTAACTCTAGAGGCAGGGGGAGCCAAGGAGGTTGTGGTGGATGGCAAAGAGACCAAAATGCAAACAACAATGTTGAATGCTACTACTGTGGTAAAATGGGTCATATGGCTAAAGACTGCTATAAAAAGCAGAATGACATCATGAATGGAAAATTCCAACAAGGGAATTATGCATCTTCTAGTAGACAGGGTGATGACAGAAATGAGCATTTGTTTATGGTATAACACATGACCAATTCTGTGACAAAGTGCAAAAGAAAGCAACGATGTGTGGTATGTTGACTCAGGTGCATCAAACCACATGACAGGTCATGCAGAATGGATGCAGGATGCAAGGAAAATGGAAAAACCAGGATTTGTGGAGACTGGTGATGATATTGCACATCCTATTGTGCAGATTGGAAAAATTCCTTTGTTTATGCACGATGGGAAAAAAAAAACCTGTCGGATGTATTTCATGTCCCGAATATTACCAAGAACCTGGTTTCTATTGGTCAAATGGTTGAGCAGGGCTTGCAGGTCAGATTTAATTCTCATGGATGCTTTGTTGAGGATATGAAAAATAAAGGTCGCTTGATAGCAAAAGGAAAGAAGAAGGGCAAAATGTTTACGTTGGATGCAGACATGCCTGAATTGAGTGCAACAATGTTTGCACATGGGACCGGTGTAGTTGCAGATATTGATATTTGGCATAAACGCATTGGTCATGTTAATGTACAACGACTTAAATCAATGCATGCCCAAAATATTGTTGCAGGATTGCCTAAATTCAAGGTTGCAGAAATGCATAAGGTATGTGAAGCCTGTCAATTTGGAAAACAGGCAAGGAAACCATTTCCTAGACATGTTCAAGAGAGTAACAAGCCATTGGAATTAATCCACTCTGATGTGTGGACTACTAAAGCTGCATCTATTGGAGGCTGTCATTATTTTGTCACTTTTATTGATGACTATAGCAGAAAATTTTGGGTGTATTTTATGAAAAAGAAAAGTGAAGTGTTTGGGCATTTCAAAACTCTTAAAGCTATGGTTGAAAAAGAAACAGGCCTGCAAATAAAATGCCTAAGGTCAGATGGAGGGGGAGAGTACCTCTCAAATGAGTTTGCAAGGTTCTTGCAGGAGCATGGCATACAGTAGCAATATTCATGCAGTCATATCCCACAACAAAATGGAATTGCAGAAAGGAAAAACAGGTATATTGGAGAAGTATCTCGTGCCATGCTCAACGAAAAACACTTGCCAGATTTTTACTGGGCTGAAGCAATTGCTACAGCAGTCTACATAATGAATAGGACTCCCACTGCAGCAATACATGGGATGACTCCAGAGGAGAGGTATATTGGTAGGAAACCAGATATTTCTCATTTGAAGATTTTTGGTTGCATTGCCTATGTTCATGTACCAGATGAGTTGAGATCCAAGTTGGATCCAAAAGCTGAGAAGTGCATCTTTATTGGTTACTCTCTGCACAGCAGAAAGGGTAAAGATGCTATAACCCTTCTACTCGTAAGTTTACAGTGAGCAGAGATGTTGTTTTTGATGAGATGAGTAGCTGGTATAAACCAGTAAATGTGATTGATGATGTAGATGTACAAAATGGTAATGCTGCACAGAATTCACAGCAGCAGTCACAAAATATTAGTGGACCTGGAGTGTCCTCTAGCAGTGGTTCACATTCTTCGCCATGGACAAGCAGATTGAGATTAGGAGAATCTCCTCAAAACAATGCAGATAGTGGTATGTAGGTTTCATGAAAAGGAAAAGAGAAGGTAGATCAGCCTATGTTTGATGTGAATGCAGGTCATTCTTATGTGGATGGTGAATCCAGTGGCTCAGAATAGAGCATTGATGATGAGTTGGGTATTCCTTTTGTTGTTACACCTGGAGTAAGGAAGACCAAGGATGTTTTGAGAGCATCTGGAAGTGAGCCTACTTTGCGCAGGTCTACCAGAGCTAGGTATCTTGTGGATAGGCTGAAATATGATGGATTTACAGCCATTCACTATACCTATATAGTCAAAGTGATACAGGAACCAGAACCCACTTCTTTTGAGCAAAGCCATGGGAAAAGAAAAATGGGAGAAAACCATGGATGAAGAAATGGATACTTTGGAAGCAAATGCTACATGGGAATTGGTACGTTTGCCTAAAGATAAGAATGCAATTGGTTGTAAGTGGATTTATAAGGTGAAGCACAATGCAGATGGCTCTGTGAACAGATACAAGGCAAGATTAGTAGTCAAGGGGTATGCACAAACATATGGCATTGATTATGAAGAAACATTCATTCCGATTGCAAGGATGGCAACCGTAAGAGCAGTCATTGCTATGGCTGCATCAAAGGGATGGTCTTTACATCAGATGGATGTAAAGAATGCCTTCTTGCATGGTGATTTGCAAGAAGAGGTATATATGGAGCAGCCACCAAGTTATGTGCATGTTGTTCATCCTGAGTTTGTTTGCAGGTTGAAGAAAGCCTTGTATGGCTTGAAGCAAGCACCTAGAGCATGGTCTGACAAGATAGGATAGTATCTTGTCACTATTGGCTTTCAGATTTCCAAGGCAGATTTCTCACTTTATGTGAGAAAAACAGAGAAATGTATTATGCTCCTTGTCATTTATGTTGATGATTTGATTATCACAGGTGATAGTGATGAAGATATCCTTCATGTGAAAATGCTATTGAAGCAGAAGTTTGAGATGAAGGATTTGGGAGAGCTGCGTTATTTCTTGGGCATTGAGGTGATTAGATCACCAAGTGGGATACGGCTCTTGCAAAAGCAGTATGGATTGGACATGCTGTCCAAATATGGGATGACAGGCTGTAAGCCTATTTTAGTTCCTTTGGAGCAGAATGTGAAGCTGAGTACAAATGCAGGTGAGCTTCTCGAAGACCCTACTATGTACAGACGCATAGTAGGAAGTTTGATTTATATGACTATTACCGATTTGAGCTATGCTGTTGGATTGGTAAGTCAGTTTATGCAGGCTCCAAGGAAACCACATTTGGATGCGGCTAGACACATAATCAGGTATGTGAAGTCCACATTGCAGTATGGACTATTTTATGAGACTGGGGTTCAGATACAGTTGCATGGATACACTGATGCTGATTGGGCTGGTAGTATTTCTGATAGACGATCTACCAGTGGATATGTGTTCTCTTTTGGGAGTGCTGCAGTCACTTGGAGCAGCAAGAAACAGCCTACAGTTTCCTTGTCGAGCACAGAGGCTGAGTACAGGGGTGCAGCAATGGCTGCATGTGAGGTAGCTTGGTTTCATAAGCTACTTTATGATATGCATCAACCTACAGATGGGCCAATTGTCATTTATTGTGACAATCTGAGCAGTATACACTTGGCAAATAACCCAGTCTATCATGCTAAAACAAAGCACATTGAGGTGCATTATCACTGTGTGCGGGAGAGGATTTTACTAGGTCTTATTGATCTAGTTTATGTCAGCATAGAGGATCAGGTAGCTGACATATTCACGAAGGCATTGGGTGCAAAGAAGCTATGCAAGTTCAAAGACTTGCTTGGTGTGCAGGAATTGGGATTGAGCTCGAGGGGGAGTGTTGAGATATCGAGCTCGACTCGTGATATGCCAAGGTGACCGTTGTGCATTTATGTCACCGACTTGTTAGTTGTAGATGCAGTTGGTACACCGCCCATGAATAATAGCTAGATGACAGCTATCCTTATCTACTCTAGTTCATGGCTCAATTAGCATGCCACCTTAGTTAGTTGAGTTTGGTTTGAGACCCATATATAGGGTTCTTCTATTTCTATGTACTAGAATTCTTTTTGTCTTACACAACTAAGAAGAGAAAAAGTGTTTTCAGCCTTCACCTATGTGTGTATTCCCCCATTGTGCAAGCAAGAAAGCTACAAGTGAGACTCCTTCCTTCTCTCCCACAATCTTGACAGATCGCTGAGCAAGACAAGCTAAAAATGATGTTTATTACAGTCTTCGGTACCTTTGCATACTATGTGATGGCATTTGGGTTGTGTAATGCACCTGGTTCATGGCAAAGAACACCCGAGAAGACCTTTGGTGGCATCTCCCTAGAGGAGCTGAAAGTATTCATTGAAAATCTGGAGGCAGCCACCGTAAGGGATAGGCAGTTGATCATTTTGCGCAAGTGTTTTGAGTGTTGCATATAATTTTGCATAGCTCTTAACCCACGGAAGTGCATCTTTGGAGTCCCTTATGGGCTCTTGTTAGGCCATGTGATTAGTTCCATAGGGATTGAAACTAATCGTGAAAAGATCAAGGTCATAGTCGCAATGAGTCCGCCACATACTCCAAAGGAAGTGCATAGCTTTCTGTCATCAGTAGGGTATTATCGGAGGTTTATCAATGCCTTGGCAGAAAGAACATTGCCGATGACAAACCTACTGTCCTTTAATTGTCACTTTACATGGAGTGATGCTTGCAAAGTATCTTTTGACGATGTGAAGCAAGAGCTTGCCAAAGCACTTGTTTTAAAAGCATCAAAAAGGGGTGAAATGTTCTATATATTTTCAGCAGCAACTATGTATAGTATCAGCTGTTGTTTGGCCCAAATTTGGGCGGAAAAGTGGTACCATCCGATAGCTTTTTCTAGTCGGAAGTTGGGCATATCAAAAATTAACTATACCTATATGGAGAAGTTGTGCCTTGCAATGGTATTTGTGACCAAAAAGTTCAGGCACTACATTCTTTATGAGAGGGTGGTTTTTTATACGAAGGCGGAAGCTGCCTGACTATTTAGCAAAGTGGTTAATCACTTTGCAGGAATTTGATTATGAGATTAAGAGCAAGCGGCTGAAGCTTCAGGGCATTGTAGAGTGTCTTATGGATTTCGGAGAACCAAAAGAGGTCTTAGCTGAAGGAAGTGACATGGAGACTTTGTTCAACATTGATAGGGCATTTATTCCCTCTTGGTATGCTACTATAATGCACTATCTTTCTATGAGAGATACTGGAGCTACTTTATCAAAATTGGAGAAGAGGAAAATTAAACAGCATGCATTAAAATTTTTCTTGATTGTAGGAACATTATATCGGCAGGGTGTTGATGATATTTATTGCCGATGTGTGATGCTTGACGAGGTTCCCTTTATTTTGGAAGAGTGCCATGACTCCGCTTGTGGAGGGCACTTTGTTGGGCGGTTAACGGCACAAAAAGCTTTAAGAGCTGGATATTGGTGGACGTCCATCTTCCAGGATTCATTTGACTATGTCAAGAGATGTGATACATGTCAAAGACATGACATCAGAGAGAACATGAAGCATCCACTTACGCTTATCATGGCTATCCTTCCATTTGAGAATTGGGGCATCGACTTTGTGGGTCCTATCACCCCGTCGTCTACTACTCAGAAGAGGTACATTATAGTAGTAACTGATTACTTTACAAAATGGTTAAATGCACGGGCGATGAGGCATGACAATGCAAAAGAGACTGCCAGTTTCCTACTTGAGAAAATTATCTACTATTTTGGTCCATCAAAAGAAATAGTATCAGACCGTGGAACCCATTTTTTAAATAAAGTGATTAAAAGTCTAACTAAAGCATGGAAAATTACGCATAACAAGACGACCCCCTATAACCCCATTCAAATTAGTTTATGGGGAGGAGTGACTTGCCCTTGGAAATTGAGTTGCTGACCATTAGATTCACAATCAATCATTCTCTGGGGGATGAAGATGCCCTATTTGAGTGGTTTACGACTATAGCCCACTTAGACAAGCTCAAATTGCAAAGTTTGTTACACCAGGAGGTAGCTAAATGTCAGATGAAACGGTTGCATGATCTGAAAGCGAAGTAATGTACTTTTAAAAAGGGAAAGTTAGTTCTATATTATGATGTGCGTAGGGAGATATTTCCAGGAAAGTTGGAACCTCGATGGGATGGCCCTTACAAGATAGTTCAAATAGGTTAAAATAAGTCCATTAGTTGATCTACAAGGGGTGGAATTTAAGAAGAAGGTTAATCTTAATAAGATTAAACCTTATTATTTCTAAGCATGCTAATGCCCTAAATGCATTGTAGGTTTATGCTGGGGTTGATTTGAGACCTGCAAGAGAGCTTAAATTGGTTGATGGGGTGGTTAATTCCTTATTTGGAGCACCCATATCTCGAGCAAAGATATCATCAGGGGAGGCTTATCTGGTGGAGCAAGGGATATAAAGTGATTGAGCAAGAAGGCGGTATCTTTGTGTGGGGGATTAAAGTTTTCTGCCCATCACTGCTTAGACAAGCATCCCTATTGAGTTTAATGAAGAAGGTGCGATGGAGCCGTCAATTCATCCTCTTAATATGTTAAATGTTGACTATCATAATTACAAATAGGGGAGTTCTTGATGGCTAGCTGTGTAAACCCATCATGGATGTATACATTATACTTTGATGGAGCATCCCCAGGGGCCCTAATAGAAAAGGAATTGTTGGAGTAGTTATCCGAGATCCCCAACGTAGAGTTGCAATGAAATTAGCCGCTTACCTCGAGGTAGGATCATGGTGGAGTATAAAACCCTGATTATGGGATTGAATATTGCTAAGAAAGGTGAGACCACGCATTATATGGCAGGTGATGGTTGATATGGGTGATGCAAAGAGTAGCCGAAACCCATCTACCACTATTATCTTGGACCCATAGGTTGTTCAGATGACATGTTATGCGTACGCCTCTTGCTATATATATAGGAGGTATGGACCATAATTTGATGCATTTAGTTTAGGGCTGAGAGCCCTATTTTTTCCCCTTGGAATGGAGCATATTTGCGTATATCTGCCTTCTTTCAAGGAGGGATCTCTATGAGCTGTTTTATTTGATTCCATTAGGCCAAGAGGGCTAGTTGCTTTAATTAGTTAATGTTTAATTTCTTTAGGCCAAGAGAGCCAATTTTTTTTGGGTTTTAATAATCTATCTCTTTAGGCCAAGAGGGCCAGTTAGTTTGCAGTGAAATGTGCTATTTCTTTAGGCCAAGAGGGCCCTATCTCTGTTTGGTGCAAGTACCTTTAATGCTTTGTTGTTTTAGTGATTGCGCCATACAGGTTGATGAAGTCGCTGGAGGGAGCCTTTGCTACACAGAAGCTTCTTGTGGCCATTCTAGGTGGTTTCGTCCCCTTTTCGAGTTTTTTCCCTTAAGAAATTAATGATATATGTGCAGGTGAGGATTATTTTCTTTTGTTTGTTGGGGACTGGCAATCAAGGCATGAAGTCTCAGGTTTAGGTTAGGTATATCTGGGGGAGGTCTGAGTAGTCATTGCCTCCTACAAGGCATTGTCAGGAATTGAAAGACCTATTTTAGATGGGAGTTCTAGTGAACTTGTCCTGCTGACCTACTAGGTGGCCATTCTAGGAGTTCCTGTTAGTTGTGAGGCAGTTAGAGAAGCCTCCTAAAATAATGATGGAAAGAGACACAACCCTAAAGATCTGAAAGACAATATATGAATATATGGAGGTGTGTAAAAAGGGGTTTAACCCCTATAAAAATAGAAAAGGAAAGAACGAAAAAAGTCTTGAGCTGTTTTTTATTGCCTTGCGAAGGCTTGGTAGGTTCCTGGGGATGAGACAAGATCCGGGGCCGATGCCTTGCCCTTCCTTGAGGTGACATCTTGCCATACAATAAGAAAATAAAAGAAGGTTGGAGTGAAAATAAAAGTGAGCGTTAGAAAAGGATTAAGTGTCACCTCGCGAGGGCTTGGTAGGTTCTTGGGTACAGAGACAGGACCTGAAGCCGATGCCTTGTTCTCCTTAGGTCACTACGCTCAACTCCTTGTCAAGATTGTGGGAGAGAAGGAAGGAGTCTCACTTGTAGCTTTCTCTCTTCTCTTCTCTTCTCTTCTCTTGCGTGCGCGACTATGGAGGATGGAGCTTGGAGATGGAGGAGGCTTGAGGATGCTTGAGCTAGCATCAAGAATCATGGAGCTACCGGAGTGCAAGAGAGAGGAGGGTACTCGATCGAGCAGCAAGGTAAGCTCACTACACTTGTAGGATCGACAGCGTGTTGGCTAGGTGAGAGATAGCCATTAGAGCTTGCTTGGAATGCTTGAAACAATAAGCGGTTCGTGGGTCTTGGCGATTGAGCGAAAGCTCCCACATTTTGGTTTCGATGGTGGGACCAACAGATTCAAGCTTGAGCATTTGCGCACCTCATATCGAGCATCGAAGTAGGGTACTCATCCCCGAAACGGAGCTTGAGATAGGTAGGAAGTTGGGTGGTTTTAATCTTCAAAACAAGTAAGTATTCTGGGATATTTTGGTTGTTTGATGATTGGAAATCATGGAGGATCTATTTCAATTTGTTATCGAACTGGAAAAGGGTAGGGTTTACTGTTTTAAAATAGAGCAAAACAAGGAAAAATCGTGCAAAACGCGCAAAATGCTCGTTAATGAGGCCTAAGATCGACAAGAGAGAGATTGGGGGCGTCAATGCCGCATTTGGGAAGGTATATAAGAGCCGGGAGACCAACAGAGAGCTCATTTGTGCCATTTCAGTGAGAGAGAGAGAGAGAGAGAGAGCTAGAGAGCCCCAGCCCGTGTGATTCGATCGCATCACCGATGCACTTATTGACCCATTCAGGTATACAAACCTCTCTCTCTACTTCTCTATATAGGATCTGGAAGTGCCTGACCATGGCGCCGGCCTACGTTGTGTGAAACGATTGAATTCACATTCGCATGGGTTGCGTGCCCCACGTTCGGCCCGTTCGAGTGGCCTCTCCTGGGCCGAGTCAACCCACTTGGCCATCCAAGTCAAAGGTCTTTGCCATGTGGCACATCCGTCCCTCGGGCCATCCGAGCGACCTATTTGAGTCTCAAATTCGACCCTCGACCACACCCGGGATTCGGCCCTCGGCCAAGTGTTGTTTGGCCCATCCGAATTACCCTATCCGAACCTACTATTTGGCCCGCCCGAATAAAAATCGTCCGAGTCCAATCCGGAAATTCGGATCTCAACCCCGTGCTTCGGCCCATCCGAGTGACTCACTCGGACCCTGCAATTCAAACCAGTTGGTCCAAGTGCAACTTTTTGTCAAATCTGTCAGAAATTTGACCCGACTCGGCAAACACGCATTAGCGCAACTTGTCGAAACCCTTCGGGCGCTCAGAACTTGATTCTAGCACATGTGATAAGAGAAATTGTAGTACACAACCGCTTAGCGGTTGGCAGTAGACAGTTGAGGGACCCAAGGACTCGGACGCTAGCTGCTGAACCATAAAATCTGATCGACTGAAAGTGAACAAGGCAACGTACAAGGAAACCCTAAACCCTAACTAAATGGCCAGAAAATGGACCTACAAGCCTATCAGGCCCAAAATGAGCAAGAGTGAGTAAGACGCCAGGGAATTGCTTGCGGCACTCACATTGCATTTCCGCACTTGAAGTACACTTAAGAAAGCTGAAAGCTTGATTGGGCACAAGTGCACGAGAAACAACACACTCATCGAGTGACCATAAATTGAGGTTTGTATTCAATAATCAAAGGAACTCACTCAGATAAATCGCTTAAGGAACCCACTAGTAGGAGAAGACCCCAAGACTTAGACAGGTGCCTGAGTGCCCTACTAGTAGGACCTGGAGAAGACACGAAGACATGGAAAGCAACAACATAGAGGATTGGACGCTACCAGAGCTGCTTGGATTGATTGACAACCTCGTGGAGCTGGAAGCAGAAACAATGTTGGGATCAAGAGGCGAACGAGGAGAGGACCAATTAGACTTAGGAGAATTTCCAACCTCAGTCTAGGAACTGGTCCACGACTACGATCTACTCACCAGGACCGTGATCCAGGGCAGACCTGTAGAGGAAGTGTTACCTAACCTGGAAGAAGAGAGAAGAGCTATCAAGAGAGCACTAGAAGGCATAATTGCCTACAACCATGAGCAAAGGGCTAGAAGGCTGTAGCAAGACGTAGATATGTACGAGGCTAGATGAGTGCTAGACCTAGCTGGAGCGGCCAAATCCGGACCGAATGTAGAGAGGGAACGGGTAGTAGAGGCTGACATGACATTGAGTGAACAGGTAGCAAAGCGACTCTTGGACAACACGTCCGTTGAACAGAGCGCTACTGCCCTAGCCACCGCGCTACTATCGAGATTGGGAGTCACGCAAGGGGCTAAAGGGAAGGCTAGAATCCCCATAGTAGCAAAACAACTAACTAGATACAAACCTAGCAATGACCCACACAGCTTCATGGAGCACTTCGAGCAAGTATGTGAGGCAAATGGTCTTAGTGACCCTACGCAGTGAGCTCAAGCTTTTGGCCTGTGCTTAGGCGATAAGGGGAGGACCTGGTATTCTAGTCTGGATGACACAGAACGTACAAAATTTGCTTGCCTTAAAGGCCTCTTCATCAAGAGGTTTTCGGAGGCTGGATATTCGGATAACCTCATTGTTAGGTTGATGAATATCAATCAAAGGGAGAAGGAGGACATTAGGGATTACATCACTCAAGTGCGTAGCCTCTACAAGAGAATCCCTGCCAATGAGCAACCTACCAAGAGGGCAGTGTCTACAGTGTTCATGAACGGGATTCAGAGCGAGGAGTTCTACAAGGCTTTGGCCAGTAACTCCACTTTGCAACGAGATGTGCTAGCTAGAGTTTTCGAGGAGGCAATACGCGTAGATGATCAACTCAGGGAACGCTGCATGAGGACTACCAACCGAGAAAGTGCAAGCCAGAGGGACCCTGAGAGATCAACCACTTCGGGGGAAAAAGCAACTACTAGTGTGCAGGATAAGGGAAAGAGTGTAGACCATGACCAGGGGATGGCAGAGATGAGAATGGAGATTGCACGGTTATAAGAGCTCGTAAGGAAGCCTGTGAGATCGCATGTACAATGTATATACTGCAGCGGCAATCACCTCCCAGTTGAGTGCCAAGATCCTAGATCTCGGCCGTGCTCAAATTGCGGTAGATTCGGGCATGATGCAGTGCATTGCAAAATGCCGAGGAGATTCCCATATGCACAGCAGTACAACCCTCCATACTTAGGTAATAGGCCATCCAGTTTCTTTGGGAGGGGAGCCCAGTTAGCTCTTCCAGCACCGACTGACTCAAGACCTACCGTGCCTAGGCTGGAGATGAACCCAACTGGTATACCCAGGCCACCAGGGCCTTTTGTAACCCACCCATCTAGCGATGCTCCTATTCACTTTGTGGAGGAGCCTAATGAGGAAGAAACATATGTCAACCCATACATATCCTATGACGAGGAGGGCAACCCAATCCAACTATCGGCCAATGCCGGTGTTGGCTTTAGGAAGAGGAAGAGGTAGAGGCTTTGGAGGGCCCAGCCAGGATCCAGTCACATGCTGGACTTGCGGCCACCCAGGCCACATTTCATCACGCTACCTAGAACGAGAATAAGCTAACAAGGACAAAGCGGATCTCCGATGCACAGAGTGTGGAATCACACATCCGTTTCCTGACTATCCTAGGCGGAAGCCATCAACCAGCTCTGCCAACATGCCATCGGTGCCTTTGGGGCTCTTTGGAGTGGAAACCTTTGATAGTGAGGATACGCCCATCCCACTACGTGCTATGATGCGAGCTCAAACAAAATAGGCAAGCATCTCCTTGCCAGGGCCAAGTAACATTGACGCAACCTCAATAGGAAAAAAAAGCCGGAGGAGACGAAAAAAGAGAACCGATGCAAAGATAACTATTAAAACCGAGGAAGCAACTACGTTAGTAACGAGAAAGAAGGTCACACACACAGAGGCGGAGACCTCAGCTCCTAAGACAGCCGAGCTAGGGAGTGCCAAGGTAGGGGAATATCCCCACCCCAAACGGCAGCTCGAGGCTATAGCCAAGGTCAAGGAGTGGGTCAAGGACGTCCAAAAGCACCTCAAGGATGCTGAACCTATACTAGAAGATCCTATTGATGATTTCTCCAGCGTGAGCACACCAGTCTCACCTTCAAAACCACAAGCTGCGAGCATACCTGCACCACTGGGAGCAACTCAGCATCAAGGCTAGGGGAAAATTTGCCAGGGCTGACAGAATGCATGGCCTAGAAGTGCTAGCCTCATGGGAAGACAAGAGCCTAGTAGCCTCCTCACAACCTTGTTGTCTACTCCAGTAACTCTAAGCTTGGAAGATCTGCTTAGGCAAAATCATTCCTTATGGTAGGAGTTAAAAGACTTGATGGAGGAATTGAGAGCGGAATTTTGATGCCAAGAAGTACTTAAAAATAGCCAAAAATTACGAATATCAAGGGAAAAATATTCAACGTCGATGGCGGCAACTCTATCTAGGACGATTTTAAGCGGCAAAGTGCTTTAAAGGAGCTCGAGTGGCACTTGTTGATTTTTCATAAATTTTCAGACTGTCGTGCAAATTGACAAGAGTTACTGGCCAATGCGGGATACCGAGTCGGACGCCCAGGATTTTTCAGAGCTCAATTCGGAGTCCGGATGGGGAAATGGCCACAAAATGGTCAAGATATGAAAAGGTGGACACTTGGGAGGCCAAAATTGGGCATGCCTTTTGAGTTTGGACCCCCTCCCCCCCCCCTAAAATTTTATGCACCTTATAAAGCAAAAAATGTGGAGAGAGAATGAGGGATGAAAAAAAAACGTGGAGCAACATGGCAGCCATTTTTTGCGCCCTCTCATGATGGAGATGGAGTATGCAGGCTTAAAGCAATCCATACAATCGATCATGGGACTGATCTTCCCTCTCTTGGCTGGTCTTATCGCCTGTCTTCGCCCATCAAATGGTGGCCTCAATGGAAATCTTTGATTTCAGTCTTTCTCTCTCCTCCCTCTCTCTCCTCTAAGGGCAGATTCATGTGGTGAAGAAGAAGAAGAAGAATGGATGACGGATGCTTGTCCAATGAAGATCGGATTGCTCCGTGGTTCAAGAGGAATGAAGATTGCTGATTGTGGACTGTCATGAGCATTAATGGCCGCTGGAAATCAGTCCCGAGATATGGCAAATAAAAACCCGCAACCCGCAAAGAACGGTAATTTCATTTTTACAAAGAAAATTGATGTTTTATGCAATTTGCTTCATGAATACTTGTTCCCATGGGATGATTATGCATTATGATGTTGCTTGCTATGAGTTTGATCAGTTTATGCTAAGAAAATCAGAAAGTCATAAGTGTTATGATTGAAATTAATGGTGTAAAACCTGTAACATACGCGAAATATGGGAAAATTGAGTGTTTTTGATATATCAATGGAAAATATAATAAGACACACCAACTAAATTTGTGTTTTTGCTGCAAATGAACCTAAGGGCCATAGCCCACAACTCATTTTGTATTTTCAGTTATTTAATATTACAAAAAATACAAGAAAAATAGGAAAAATGGGTAAAAATAAGGAAAAAATGGATTTTGAGTGCCCAAAATTAAGGAAAAATAAGAATCATGTTCGTGTATGTATGTGGGATCTGAAGTATGAGGTTTAGTCTCAGTTCAGCCCTACCTTTATGTTTTAGTGAGTGTTTATTGTCTTTATACAACAAACAAAATGTGGAAAATGAACCCTAAACCGATCAATAATGCACAACCCAAATGGGTGAGGGGGTAGAGTGTATAAAAGGTTTTTAAATGCCGAATGAAATGATGAAAAGCTTGCTAGTTTTTATGCATACCATTTAGGTTGGTCGATAATTAAAGATTAAGAACCTAGTAGCACGAGGGTTTCTCGGTGCTAGGTTCATGCAACGCCGTATACGAGCGATAGTTAAATTCATTGAAAGAAATGTTTTCCACATGTGCACAAATGCTGATTTTCTTAATTGTTTGAGCACATGGACATTCATAATTTGCATGAAGCATAAAATGATAAAAGGTGTCAGACAATACCTCCTGGATGCATTGCACCTATATTCTCTAGATCGTGACCAACGTTGAGTGAGTAAGGTTGTCCCAAGCTGTAGGTAGGCGTTCGGGCCTAGGGGAAAGAAAGTGAGGAAAATGGTACATTCCTGGATACGATCAATTGGTACCTTGAGTGGAACTATGTACGATATAGTGTTATATATGTTTAGCAACGCATCGAGGGGCTAATCCCCAAGATGTAGGAGAGTCGCAGTGAGGTAGCGGCAGTCAGCCGTGGGAGGACCTTCTATATTTGTACTTCGTGCTATTTGGCAATGTGCTAGGGACTCCCTCTGAGGAGTATTAATTAGGTTAGAGTTGGACTACGAGACGTGATACAAATGCAAGATGTTTAGGAAGATGATGTATGTGTCATCCACACTCCTAGCCGCGAGGCCGTGGGGTTGATGAGCGCATGATAGAGGTCCGGCTAGTACATGAGCCAGTACCGGCCCGTTTTAGGTCCCATTAGTGGTGTGTTTTCTGGGAGCTGCCTATAAGTGGTGGTTTTCGAATCTAGGGTTTCAAGGGACCCTAAATTATCCATAAAATGGGGTTTGTTCAATGATGTTAGAAGCCCTAGCTGTCAAGGGAAAATCGTTGCTTAAAAGGCACGGTTCCCAAGTTTTAAGAAGTGGTAATGATAAATCGGTTGTAGATAAGGACCAAAAGGTCTTATATAAACCCTTTATGGACTTTCCTTTTAAAGGGAAAGGTATGGAAGGCCCTCTAAGAGGGAATCAAAAGGACATGTTGAAATTTATAGGACTCCCTAGACCACTCAGTGAGTTGGCAGAAAGGGATGTCAATGAGGATATTAACTCCCCTACACCGAAAAGGGTGGGGATGGAAGAGGTTAAAGATCCTAAGAGGCTGGACCCAGATCATGATGAATATGAAGATTTTAATGACCCGGTGTTGATCCCAAAAGGGAGGACTAAATGTCCTCCTCTTTATAGGGATCTCCCAGTGTTTTATGGGTTGCCAAATGAGGATCCGATGATTCATTTAAGAGAATATAACCTAACTTGCATTGCAAGTGGGTTCGACGATATACATCGGATGCTCGTATTCCCAAGTACCCTAAAGGGAGAGGCAAGGAAATGGTACTGGAGCCCCCCAAGAGGATAGATCAGATCATTTGAGGAGTCTTGTGATAGATTTCTAGATGAGTATGAAAAACAGCTTCCTATGATTCAGGTCTTAGGGCAGTTTATGCAGTTTAGACAGGAGTCTTATCTTTCTGTTAAAGAGTATGCTAGAGCCTTTGATATACTCTTAGGCTTTGGCCAAGAAGAGCCATTGCATTAGCAGATGATATGCTATGTGAGCTCTTTCTGAATGGCTTAGAGATTAATACACAAATCCAAGTGGGACTGCGGAATCCTAAGTCGTTAAGGGAAGCAAAAATGCATGCCATTGATTATGAGGGTCACATTCAGAGATGTTGGGAAAACTTTTGGAGTTTTCCCCGCTCAGTACAAGTGCATCCTAGTTTCCAACCATTTTTGCAAGAAGACAGCTCACTTGTTGATACCAAGATAGCTTATGAGGGGAACCTTGGTGGCCAAAATCTCAAAGCAGAAAATGGCCATCCTATGAGTAGTAATGATATGCCTCTCAGTGAATAGGTTCCAAGCCATGTAAGTCCCATTAGGGCTTGCAACACTTCCACGAGAGATAGTTGTGATGGAAATATGGATCGCACCAATGGGCCTATGAGTGTTGATAAGAATTCTATGTGTGGTTCTAATTTTGTTGCTAGTAAGGCTCTTGAGAGACCTTTGGTGTTGGAATCATGCTTCCGGGTGGATGTTGTTTCCTCCAGTGAAAGCATGGTTCTTATGGAAGAAAATTTGCAGTATGGACGTAAACAAGTAAAGACATCTTTTGTAAAGAGGATCCAAAATGCTAAAAGTCCACCTATGCTTCACAAAGTTCATAAGGATGTGAGGCCATTTGGCCATAGGGATAAGTTTACATTGAGTTCGTTAGACCAGTGCAGCAAATTGAGGGAGTGCAAGAATATTAAGGGAAATGTGAGATGGGTTTGGAGACCCAAAATCTCCAAAAGTGTGGCAAGAATGTCAAATGCAAGGCCAAGGATCCCATATGGATATATTCTGTTGAACCCCCAAGAGGATAAGACTGGATATACATCTAACAATATACACTGCCTTGGGATACACCCATGTGATGTGCCTAGGCTTGAAGCTCTACCTAATTTGGGTCGCAGCACTGATTTATGTGAAAACCCAAATAGAGGAGGTTCGAATGAGTACAAAGCTATGATTATTTCTCCCAAAGGGGCCACTCAGCCGCTTGAATGACCAGTTTATTCGGATTACAATAAATGTAGGACATGCGAGCCCACTGAGGCCGTTCATTTAGCTCATAGTGCCCAAGAAGGGATCGGCCTTATTGATGAGTTATTTGTGGAAAGGCTTGGACTTGTAGCTCTACAAGAAGAAAACCCTAAGATAAAAAAAAGAAAAAAAATACAAGATCAAGCTTTTAGCTAACTTGCATGAGTAGCATGGGGTTAGTCGACCTATGATATGCTATTCTTGGCACCCTGGGTAGTCTGATAGGGTGTGATGTATATGCCAAGGACATTAGTATTACGTGGACTAAAATGACCTATCTAGTTTTAAGCTAGGAAGGCTAGCTGCTTTGGAGATTACATCCAGATCTCGTTAGGCCAAGAGGGCCGTTTTTTTTTTTTTGTAGTGAAGTGCTTTATTTCATTAGGCCAAGAGGGCCAATTGTCTGTTTAGTGCAGGTGCGGTTAATGGTTTCTTGTTTTAGTTCTGTGCTAGACAGGTTCAAAGAAGAGCTTGGAATGAGCCTTTTGTTGCATGGAAGCTTCTCGTGGCCCTGTCCAGGTGATATCTATCCTTTATGAGTACTGTGGTTTTTACGCTATATGTGTTCGTGTACTTGTTAAGGGGGGTTTTTCGTTTCTTATTGGGGACTGAGTTCCAAGGCATGAAGTCCCGAGGTTTAGGTTTAGTATGTTTGAGGGAGGTATGCGTAGTCGTTGCCTCTTGTAACGACATTGTCAAGCATCAAAAGACCTGTTTTAGACAGAAGTCCTAGTGACCCTGTTCTGCTAGCCTGCTAGGTGGCTGTTCTAGGAGTTCTTGTTAGTTGTGAGGCAGTTAGAGAAGCCTACCAAAAGAAAATAATGATAATGGGAAAACCCTGAATATCTTAAAGACAATAAAGATATACAAAGGTGTGTAAAAAGGGGTTCTAACCCCTATAAAAATTGAAGAAGGAAAGAAAGGAAAATTTATAAGTAGTTGATCATTTCCTAGCGAAGGCTTGGTAGGTTCCTGGGGATGAGTCAGACCCGGGGCCGATGCCTTGTCTTCCTAGGGGTGGCATCTTGCTAGAAAAGAAGAAAATAAGGAAGGTTGGAGTGAAAATAAAAGTGAGCATCAAAAAAGGATTAAGTGTCACCTTGCGAGGGCTTGGTAGGTTCTTAGGTATCGAGACAGGACCTGAGGTCGATGCCTTGTTCTCCTTGGGTCACTACGCTCAGCTCCCTCCTTTTTACATGCCCGAGTATGTCACTAAAATTTAAATAAAACTTGGAAGAAGAAATGTGCTAAAAGGAAATACTTCTTGATCAGGCTATAGGAGTCCTTGCCTAATAGGAGCTCCTAGTTGTGTTCTCCTTAGTTAGGTAGGTAGTTCAGACCACCACGTAGGGCAACCTCTTTGACAGTTCTTTTTAGTTTGGCCGTGTTGGAGCAATTGGTTAGTGACTAGCTTTGGACCTTTTATCAGATTATGCTAGGCCTACTCCTTGTGGATGTCATGCCTTGGTTCTGTCAGGGGGTAGGGTGAGCATTGTGTTGTGTTTAATATGTATCTATTTTGTATTAGCTTGATGCTTCCTTTGATTGTTTTGTGCAGATCTGGTGTGGGATTCAACGGGTTGAGTCGCCCTATCCCATGGTCGCCAATGAGAGTGAAATTTTGATGCCAAGAAGTACTTAAAAATAGCCAAAAATTACGAATATCAAGGGAAAAATATTCAACGTCGAAGGCGGCGGCTCGATCTAGGATGATTTTAAGCGGCAAAGTGCTTTAAAGGTGCCCGAGCAACACTTGTTGATTTTTCATAAATTTTCAGACTATCGTGAGGGTTGACAAGAGTTACCGGCCAATGCGGGATGCTGAGCCAGATGCCCAGGATTTTTCAGAACTCAATTCGGAGTCCGGATGGGGAAATGGCCACAAAATGGTCAAGATATGAAAAGGTGGACACTTGGGAGGCCAAAATTGGGCATGCCTTTTGAGTTTGGACCCCCCTCTAAAATTTTATGCACCTTATGAAGGAAAAAACATGGAGAGAGAATGAGGGATGAAGAAAAAACGTGGAGCAACATGGCGGCCGTTTTTTATGCCCTCTCATGATGGAGATGGAGTGTGCAGGCTGAAAGCAACCCATACAATCGATCATGGGGCTGATCTTCTCTCTCTTGGCTGGTCTTATCGCCTGTCTTCACCCGTCAAATGGTGGCCTCAATGGAAATCTCTGATTTCAGTCTTTCTCTCTCCTCCCTCCCTCTCCTCTAAGGGCAGATTCATATGGTGAAGAAGAAGAAGAAGAATGGATGACGGATGCTTGTCCAATGAAGACCGGATTGCTCCGTGGTTCAAGAGGAATGAAGATTGCTGATTGTGGACTATCATGAGCATTAATGGCCGCTGGAAATCAGTCCCGAGATATGGCAAATAAAAACCCGCAACCCGCAAAGAACGGCAATTTCATTTTTACAAAGGAAATTGATGTTTTATGCAATTTGCTTCATGAATACTTGTTCCCATGGGACGATTATACATTATGATGTTGCTTGCTATGAGTTTGATCAGTTTATGCTCAGAAAATCAGAAAATCATAAGTGTTATGATTGAAATTAATGGTGTAAAACCCGTAAAACACGCGAAATATGGGAAAATTGGGTGTTTATGATATATCAATGGAAAATATAATAAGACACACCAACTAAATTTGTGTTTTTGCTGCAAATGAACCTAAGGGACACAACCCACAACTCATTTTGTATTTTTAGTTATTTAATATTGCAAAAAATACAAGAAAAATAGGAAAAATGGGTAAAAATAAGAGAAATATAGATTTTGAGTGCCGAAAATTAAGGAAAAATAAGAATCATGTTTGTGTATGTATGGAGGGTCTGAAGTATGAGGTTTAGCCTCATTTCAGCCCTACCTTTATGTTTTAGTGAGTGTTTATTGTCTTTATACAATTAAAAAAATGTGGAAAATGAACCCTAAACCGATCAATAATGCACAACCCAAACGGGTGAGGGGGTAGAGTGTATAAAAGATGTTTAAATGCCGAATGAAATGATGAAAAGCTTGCTAGTTTTTATGCATACCATTTAGGTTGGTCGATAATTAAAGATTAAGAACCTAGTAGCACGAGGGTTTCTCGGTGCTAGGTTCATGCAACACCGTATACGAGCGATAGTTAAATTCATTGAAAGAAATATTTTCCACATGTGCACAAATGCTAATTTTCTTAATTGTTTGAGCACATGGACATTCACAATTTGCATGAAGCATAAAATGATAAAAGGTATCAGATAATACCTCCTGGATGCATTGCACATGTAATCTCTAGATCATGACCAACGTTGAGTGAGTAAGGTTGTCCCAAGCTGTAGGTAGGCGTTGGGTCCTAGAGGAAAGAAAGTGAGAAAAATGGTACATTCCTGGATACGATCAATTGGTACCTTGAGTGGAACTATGTGGGATATAGTGTTATATATGTTTAGCGACACATCGAGGGGCCAATCCCCAAGATGTAGGAGAGTCACAGTGAGGTAGCGGTAGTCAGCCGTGGGAGGACCTCCTATGTTTGTACTTCATGCGATTTGGCAATGTGCTGGGGACTCCCTCTGAGGAGTGTTAATTGGGTTAGAGTTGGACTACGAGACGTGATACAAGTGCAAGATGTTTAGGAAGATGATGTATGTGTCATCCACGCTCCTGGCCGTGAGGCCATGGGGTTGTTGAGCGCATGATAGAGGTCTAGCTAGTGCATGAGCTAGTGCCGGCCCGTTTTAGGTCCCATTAGGGACACACAGGACTTGCGGGTGCTAATCCGCAAGATCATGATGTAGTTAGATAGATTCCAAGTCTAACTCTACACTCAAATCCTAAGTCTTTGCACATCAATACTTTTTGGGAAGGCACTGAAATGCACGCAGTTTTGCCCGTCCTAGCCTTAGGAGATATGATGCAAAAAGGAATTGTAGACACAAGCGCAGGTGTTAGCGTACTAAACCATGTAGTCTTAGAGGCATGGGAAAATCCTCCTGTAGAGACTGCCAGGTTTAACATCATGTTAGCGAATGGAATGAAGGTAAGACTATTCGGGGTCTTAAAGAATTGGCCAGTAAAGATTGTCGGTGTGCAATTTTCAGTAAACTTCATTGTCATGAAGGGAGTGGACTACGATGTACTTTTAGGCCGACCTTGGATGAGGAATGCACGTGTCATTGAGGACTGGGGCAATGGTTTGATTTTCCTAGGGAACAGAACTAGTGCAGTAAGGGTAGAGATGGACACTTGGAAGATGACCCCTATTGACCTAGATGCCATCTCAGCTATCCTGAAAGGCGGTACTCAAATGACCAAACCCTATGGATCACTCACTAAATATATTCCTTGCCCTGAGGATGAGAGGGATTGGATGCACGTTTTGGCAACCATTGACCTACCAATCTCGGATGAGGAAGAACTATATCGGCAGGCTGCTAGAGCCGCAACCATGCCAATTGAGGAGCCAATTGTGCCACTCTGCATGATGGCAAAGAGCTCACTCAGCCCATGCAAACCAGCCTCGTTCCATATCCCCAACAACAAACTAGAGCTTCAGTAAATCGTAGAGTATCTGACCAATAAACTGGAAGGCAATTCAGCTGTTAACTTAAAACCTCTACGTGATCTATTAGCTAAGCCAGAATGGAAATGGACCAAGGTCCACGACCTGAATTTGTTATATAACTGGGCTTTAGTTATTGATGACACGGAGACTGCAGAGGAAAGCTTAGGTGATGATGAGCAGTCAGAAGGATAGAACTCTAATGATGAGGAGTATGAGGACTGTCGCTCTATGGGAGAGGAGAGTGAAGAAGAGATGGATACAATAGAGTACGACACGGAAGGAAAAGCGATAGAACAAATCAGGGTAGACTCCAGGCCTAGGAGAGGAAGGACTAGTCAGAACAAAAAGGGAGTCATGCGAATGGAGTGTGACAGATCCTGGCTAGAATGCATAGAAGCCGTGGATTACGAGCAGGCCGGAGTGGCACGACCATGGGTAATCCCAATGCTCAAGACGGATGCACCTACTGAACTACGACCCCCTAGGGAAACACCTTCCTCAAGTGAGGGATGTGAGTTTAACTCAGAGTTGGAAGTCAGCACTGAGAGTGGTCCCGAGATACCACAACCTTCTAAAGTCAAACGCACCAAGGGAGACTTGCCAGTCCACCTGAGTAACAAGAGGCTAAAAGAGGAGGACAGGAAGCAAGCAAAGGACTCTGAAGCAAAAAGGCAAAAGAAACCGCAGGATCTACCCAAACGGTTTACAAAATTTAAAAAGGGTGACAGAGTGGTGATTCTACTAGGTGTGAAAAGACAAGGCCAAACTAATGAACCGATCGAGGGACCTACCAAAGTCAAGGAAGTTAACTTGGCTATAGGGAAGGTGAAAAGCCAAGACCTGTGTTCATTGCAAATGACTTGACGGAGGATGAGGAGACCAAACTCGTTGTGCTCTTGCAGGAGTACATTGACGTATTTGCCAAGACATTGGATGAACTTAAGGGAGTCGACCCTAGGGTTGTGACTCATAATATCCCAATGGTCCCTGATGCAGTGCCAACGAAACAACGACCTTACCCCATGAATCCCAAACAAACCCATGCAGTAAAAGAGGAGATTGATAAACTCATGAGGACAAGATTCATATATGAGATCGAGCACACAGACTGGGTATCACCTATCGTGATTGTCATGAAGAAAAAGTGAAAAATCTGAGTGTGCGTGAACTACAAGAAAGTGAATGCCGCTACAAAGAGGGATAAATATCCTTTACCTTACACCGAGCACATGCTTGAGAGGGTAGCAGATAAAGAAGCCTACAATTTTCTGGATGGTTTCTCGGACTATAATCAAGTGCAAGTGCACCCCGACGACAGGCACAAGACTGCCTTTGCCACGGAATGGGGTGTATTCACCTACATTGTCATACCTTTTGGGCTAATGAACGCACCTGTAACTTTTCAATGCCTAATGTGCACTATCTTTAAGGACATGCTTAGGCGCAAACTGGAAGTGTTTGTAGACGACTTATGCTTACACTGTAGTTGGGCCCAACACTTAGAGAAATTGAGAGCTGTCTTTGAAAGGTGTAGGTTGTACCACCTCTCATTGAACCCCTTAAAGTGCCAGTTCTGGGTGAAACACGAATGCATCTTAGGGCACGTAGTGTCAAGGAAGGGCATTGCCACTGACTTTTCTAAAGTCAGAGTCATTGTTGACTTACCGCCACCCGATAACTACAAGGAGTTCAATGCTTCTTAGGACACACTGGATACTATCGACGCTTTGTACTAAATTACGCACTAGTCGTTAGACCATTGTACAAGCTGTTGATAGTGTTTGAGTGGACTGAGGAATGCCAGCGCGCATATGAGGAGTTGAAAAAGGCTCTTACGATTGCACCAATCTTACAGCCCCAGACTGGAACATAACGTTTCATGTACACATAGACGCCTCTAAGTTCACTATTGGAGCCGTGCTGTGCCAGCCTAGTGAACATAACTTAGATTACCTAGTGAGTTTTGCCAGCAGGCAGCTCACAGAGACCGAGATGAACTATTCCACGACAGAAAGGGAGGGGTTGGCCATGGTATTTGCGGTAAAGAAATT
Organism: Lygodium microphyllum; assembly: GCF_053477565.2. NCBI lineage: Eukaryota > Viridiplantae > Streptophyta > Polypodiopsida > Schizaeales > Lygodiaceae > Lygodium > Lygodium microphyllum. The sequence continues at coordinate 89,305,371 of NC_141137.1, forward strand.
TAGGCATTACCTGTTGGCTACTCCCTTTGTCTTCTTTGTTGACCATCAAGCCTTGATGTATCTTGTGAACAAGCCTTGCGCTACAAGATGCATAGCTAGATGGTTACTCCTTCTATTGGAGTTTGACTTCTCTGTGGTTGTACGCAAAGGAAAGCAGCATTACATGGCTGACCACATGTCCCGCATACCCATAGGAGAAGCCGCTGGACAAGGTATACCTGACGATTTACCGGATGCTCATCTCTTTAACTTGTTGAGAGAGTTGTTCAAAGCTGATCTGACGCCGTATTGGGCCGATGACATAGTGCAAGTGCTAGAGAGCGGACTACCTGAGTGACCCATTGAGAAGGCCAGGCCGAGAAGACTTATCCTGAAAATTCAGCCATACCAACTGATAGCCGGCCAACTCTACAGGTTGGGACAAGACGGTTTATTGCGTAGATGCGTATGTGAGCACGAGATGCATGATGCATTGAAAGAAGCACATGGCGGAATCGCTAGAGGACACCTTAGCGAAGACACAACAGCCTGAAAGGTGCTACAATCCCAACTATGGTGGCCCACCCTCTTCCGTGATGCAGTTAAATTCGTAAAGCACTGCGACGAGTGCCAAAGGACCAAAGTGCCTGTGCGAAAAGACAAGATGGGGTTGACCCCTGTCATAGCCCGACAACCCTTTGAGAAATGGGGCATTGATTTTATTGGACCTATCAATCCTGCGGCACAATATTCCCAAGCTTGCTACATCATAGTGGCAACCAATTATCTAACAAAGTGGGCAGAGGCACGAGCCACGAGGAAGAATGATGCTAGGATCATTGCAAAGTTCTTGTGGGAGCAAGTCATTTCACGGTTTGGTTGTCCAATCGAACTTGTAAGCGACCAAGGCATGCACTTCGTTAATGAGGTGATTGCCCACCTGCTCTCTACCTTCCTAATAATTCATCGAAAGTCATTTCCCTATTACCCTTAGGCTAATGGCGAAGTCGAATCCACAAATAAAATCTTAGTCAATGTGCTTACAAAGGTAGTGTCTACCTCAAGAAGTGACTGGGACAACAAGCTAATGGCGGCCTTGTGGGCCTATCGCACAGCTTATAAAACGGCTGTCGGACAGACGCCTTTTAGGCTGATGTACGGAACTGAAGCCATTTTACCCTTAGAATTCTTCATCCCTAGCTTAAGGATAGCAGTCCAGGAGCATTGGGAGGGAAGAGAGGCTTGGACCAATCACTTAGTGGAGCTCGAGCGCCTAACGGAGACCCAACTCCTCGCCACTCACTCTCTGATTTGTGAGAAGGCTCGACAAAAGATGTGATTTGACAAGCATGTCAAACAGCGAGACTTTGAACAAGGGGACCTTGTTCTGCTATACTCTCTAAAAGGACATAAGTAGAAGATGAAGTTTCTGGGGCTAGGGCCTTTCAGAGTACGCATGATTGGTAGAACAAGGAATGTTGAGTTAGAGACACTTGAAGGCGAAGGAATAGGCTTTTTTAATGGCAGCCGCATAAAGAAGTACTATCCTCCTTCCCATCCATTACATGAGCCACCCATGCTAGAACCCCTAGTGAACGTCTGCATGGCTACTATAACTGACCTTACAAATTAGGATGAAGAAGCAGTGGCACCGGCGTATCTACGAATCACAGTCGCAGCAGGAGCGACGTATTCTTTCGATGCCTTGATTGATGAAGGTGCCAACTAAAACATCTTGACGCATGACCATTGGACACGCATTGGTCAACTGAAACTACAGCCCCACTAATGCCAAACTCACCCCGTTTAGGGGTACTGCTTATTCACTTCTAGGGAAGTGCAAGGTAGTCATTTCTATTGAGTCTGAAAGTTTACCAACTTTCTTCTATGTGTTGTGTGACACTAAAGGAGTCGGTAATGTGTCATTATTGGGTCATACTTTCAAGAAGCAAACGAACTGTAATGTGGATTACAACCTAAACTGCATTCATCTTGCTATAGGCAATGTGCGTATAGTGACCACTTTCAGCAAGGGCTGTATTGATTCCTCCACCATTATGAAGCCACTGGTAGAAACCCCTACGACCACTCTCCAGCCCAAGTCTAAACAGAAGAAAACTACGATCTCGTGCCAAGCTCTCGACCCTAGGCCCAAACCCACCAAGAGTGCTCACAAGGCCAAGGAGTCCAAGCTTATATGGGTGCCAAAATGGCAAAGACCACATCCGAGTAGACCACCCAAACGTGATCCTAAACGCCAAAATCATTAGGCATCATGGCCTAAGAGGCAGTTCAGATGCTATCAATGTAGACACATAACCACGCTGCGATGGATCCCCAAAGATCTCTTCCGAGCACAAGGATACTACGAGGGCAACCCCTGGATTTGGGTGCCTAAAAATGGCCAGTTAAAAAGCTCATCTACAAGAAATCTCACCCTAGTGAGGCAGGCTTGCACACGTGGCGCCCAGGGCATAGTCAGCAAACCATTGCCCGCTATGGCTAGTAAGCCCCATCTCATCTATCGACCAAGGCAAATGCCACAAGCCTTAACCTTACCTAATCCAAAGAACTTAAAAACCCCCATGACTGCTCACTCAGAACCCAGCACAACTCCCATGCCCCCAGAGCTTCCTACAGCACCTCAAAGTTCTTCGGAGTGCAAAGCCCAACCTGTGACACCCATGATGGAGTCACCACTATCCAACCCATTTGCACCATCCCCACCAGCAGGTCTTAAGCCTTCCTACGCGGTATGACCTTTCGTCTCCTTGGCTAAAGACCTCGCCGCGACTTCTGGGGATGACTTAATAACCTACATCAAGATATTGGACAAAACTTTCACTACATTCGCTAGAAGTTATGAGAGGCTAGACCTAGGTCTTCTTGACAAAACACTTGCTTCGGATGTTCGTGCATTACCATGCACTTGGGAAGAATATGAACTTATGACCACTAAATTCCCTAAAATTGCTGCCAAACTGATAGCAAATGACAAAATCTCAAAGGAGCAAGCCGCCCTCAGAAGACTAATCACTTCATATCGTAAGCCTCCTCGTTCTGTTCCTAAACACGAGTTGCAAGAGCTCACGCAGATGGCAAGCTCGCCTTCCATGTTCTTGCAGCAGTGGTTTGCTCTGAGAATCCAATGGGAGAAAAAAGGTTGCCGGATAATGACCAATGTTGAACAACACAGGGCAGTTAAAACCATCGAATATGACCCTACTTATGTGGCACCTATCTCATTTAGGGTTTTGACCACCACCCGTAACCAGCATTTAGACGACCATGTGCTCGCTCACACCTACATTGACCAATTCCTCACAGAAGAGGAATTACATGTTGTCAGCCACCTTAATACTGGAGATCTCTTTCACAATGTGTTGACCTACATCTCCCAAGTCTCCATCCAACCGTCTGCTCTTGATTGTCATGCTCAAATGGCATGCAATCCAAAATTCTACACGTGGCTTCTTCACACGTAACTCCTACCCCAAACAGGCCCAAAGCCCTTCACCTTTTAACCCCCAATCCTAGGAAGGATTCTTTTCTAAGCCGGAAGGGGAGGGGGTATATGGGTAAAGGGGAGGGGGTATATGGGTATGTGGTGAAGGAGAAAAGAATCAGATAGGAAATGAATAAAAAGGGGGTATAGTAAAGTAATGGTAGTGAAAAGCATAAGCATATAGTATGAAAAAAAGGGCTTCCTAAGAGATTCATTCAAGAGTTTTTATTCTCACATAAACAGCAAAGTGATATGTGGAAAATGCTAACGAAAGTTACGAATTATGGCAGGAGCAGAAAATGTCGCAGCAAGACCGTGCCCATTGACTCCCATTCACAGACGAGGAAAGGGAGCAGTATCGCATCCATCTAGAGAACCGAGCCTTCGGCCAGCTCAAGTTCCAAACCATCCACAACATCGAAGTCATGGTGGCCAAGGAGGAAGCAGCGAGGAGGGTAGTGGAACAATGAAACCTTACAAAGTATATTGAAAAATTCTCGCAGGAGCCAGATCACTTAAAATGCATAGAATTCCTCAGAACATACAACCCGGACCAAGAAGGTGGCATTGTAACAGTGGGCCAAGGAGAGGGTGCAAAGCAGGTGCAAGTTCGGTTGGATCCAGCCTTGGTGGAGAAGGCTTTGGGATTGGTACCAAGGACATAAAAGAGACAAAAAAGGGATGTTTATGCCTTACTGAAAATGAAGAAGGAAGAGGTGCTCACGAACGACGGCATAAGCATCTAGGACATCCCTAACACAGAAGCCAGGTTGTAGGCCAAGTTGGTGCACGTGCTTTCTCTAGCCAACGTTACAATTCCATAATGCATCGAATTAGTGTGCTAGTGCTGGAGAACGTAGCAAGCCACACCCTAGACAAAGTAGATTGGAATGGGTACGTGCGGAAAATGATTGATCAAGCGGCCAAAGCACTAGCCCTAGAAAGTGCACCAACAGGAGGAGAATCTCCGGCTTCTAAGGTTACGGAAAGGAAGAAAGCCTCCTCCAAGGCCTCTTTCATCGGATATAGAGGAGTCTTGATTGCACTCATTCAGGAGGTAGTAAAGGAAGCACGAGAGGCAGAGGAGGGAGAAGGAGAAACGCCGGAGAGGTTGCCTCCTTGCCAGGATAGAGACAGGTCCACCGACAGAATAGAAACAGAAGAAGAAGGGGAGGGACAGACTAGCAAAAAGACAATCAGGACAACAAAGAAGAAGGCAACGCAGAGGAGGAAGAAGAATGACAAAGGCAAGAAGAAGGAAAGGGAAGATTTGGAAAGGGCGAAGAAGGAATCCCTGAGAGAAGCAAAGAAGAGAGAGAGAACAAAGAGACAGGAGGAGGAGAGGGAAAAAGAGGAGTTAGAGAAAGCAAAGGAGGCGTCAAAACAAGAAGCTGAAGAGGAGAAAAGGAGGAAAAAAGAACAGAAAGGGAAAAAGGAGGAGCAGAAAAAAGGGAGGAGGAAAGGAAGAGAAAAGCGGATGAGGAAGAGGAGGAGCTACGAAGAAAGGAGGAAGAGGACCTAGCGGAGGCCACCCGCCGGTCCATTGAACAACAGTGCCGAGCAGATGAACTAAGGAACCTGAGCCCGCGCAGAGAAGAGGGGCCAGGGTCTAGCACATAGGTGCCAAAGTTTGTGCCACCTCCAGTCCCTGAAGGCAAGGGCAAGGCCCCGCTCCATCCGATCCCTACCCTCCTGGTGCCTTCCGCGGAACTCATCACCATCACCCCCAGCATCCCGACTAGCACAGATGTGTCAAACTTCGTGGCGTGGATGCAGTATTTCATCAACAAGGAGATAGGCCAGGGGCAGAGCACGGAGACTACAACCACAAGACAGAAGAGGCCAGCCACGGATGCGGAGTCCAGGCAAGAGCCCAAAAAGTAAAAAGTCAAAGCCTCAACCTCGCCCATTCACACAACGATGTTGCCACCGGCTAATTACAATGAATACGTCGTCAAGCTGCTCTCCCAATTGGAGAAAGTGAAGGAGGAACGCAAGATAGCTGTGGCTGAGTTGGCAGCCAAGAAGGAAACAGTGGCCGCCTTCCAGCTGGATAAGACAAGAATGATAGCCTTGCAGCAGCGGGAGATTGCATATCTAAGACAAGAACTAAAGGCTAGGGATGAGAGGGAGGAACACTGGAGGCAACTGCTTGAAAACAAGACTCAAGTGTTAGTAAACATGCAAAGAGAGCACAAGCTCCTAATAGTGTAGTACCAAGAGCTTCTGCGCAATCTGCTTAGATTGATGCACTCGTGACAGAGTTGAATGCCAGGGACGACGAAAGAAAATGAGGCATGGAGGAACAGTAGGAGGAACTCAAGTGCCTTACAGATCAGCTTACCTCTGAAAGAGGAGAACAAGAGAGGCTAGTAAGGGAACTAGAGGATTATGAGCAGAAAATCATGATGCTGACCTTAAGACACGGAGAGGGCTTGGAAGTAATGAACAAAAGGGCAGAGGAGTGGGCTGCGCACAACGAAAAGAGGGTGAAGACACTAGCGCGGCGCCTTGCTCTGACAGAAAAGAAGAAAATCATTGCAGAGAGCAAGGCGGAGGCAGCCCAAGTGGCCTTCAGCACTCAACAGAAGGCCTTCCTCGGCACTATCTTGGACGCCACGCACGCAGCGCAAGGAGAGCCACTGGAGGCAATGCAAAGAAAGCTCGGCATGGCAAGAAGAGCCCTACACGCTGGACTACAGATGCCACCATTACCTGCGGAGGTTCGGCTGAGTTTGGATGAACATCAAAAATACCTAATGCTGGCCAGTCTAACCCCCCAAGAGATAGATGCACTCGGATTTGAGGAAGAAGCAGCATACGTAGAATGGCAGGGGGAAGAAGTAGAGCTGGAAATCGATGTGAATCAATTGAGGAAAGACGTAGTCCCACAACCCCCCTTGTCGTAGGCCCAAGAGCCGCCACAAGGGGATCCAACTTGCATAAAGAAAAGCCGTCTCTAAAGAAAGACACAAAAAGCTGGTGGAGGAGGCCAGACAAAAACTGAGAGCGAAGCCAGCCGTGCTACCATCCGTGCCTCTCCCTCCATGCCTAGATGATCTTCTCGCAGGATTCCACGTAGAACTGGTAGTGTGGGAGGTACAGGAACTAGGAAAGGATTCATTCCCCTTCAGTTTCCTCCTACCCAACAGTCTGCGGAGGGTCCTACCACTCAAAGTGATGGACGAGGTAATCGCGGTCGGTGGCCGGTTGGGGAAAAATAGTTGGAAGAGTGGGAAAAGACCCCAACCTCTTGGGGCACAGAAGCGGTCGACTACTGGCAAGATAAGGTTTTTGAAATCCCCCACACTGTACAAAACTACAAGAGCCAACCCCTGTGGAGGAGGCGAGTATGCAACATAAGCATGCTCGCCTGGATGGTGTTTTGTAATACCCTGCCATTTGAACGGAATGACCCCACCTACATGGCATACCCTCGAAGGGTAGGGGTAGATTTTGATGCCACCCTCCACGGGCGGTATGACTTTCCCATTATTTATAACTTCATTGTAGTATCCTTTGAGCACGCCCTTCTTTTTACCGCAGAAAGCCTAGACAAGTCTATGATGCACTTCCTTGCGGACTTCTCCTCATGTCTTGACCCCACTTTTATAACCACTTGTAATTATCTTAGGTTACTTAGGCTACTTCTTAAGCAGGACCTGACTCCACAAGAGCGCGACCTGCCTCCCCTATTCTTTGACCCTAATGCCATAGATAACTGGGCCATGGCTCGTCTCATGATGAGGGCTAGTCTCCTTCCCTCTTTTTGCCTAGCCCTCCTAGAAGACATGAACGACAGCCAATTCACTAGATGCAACCACTCCTTCCTCTCCACCACCTCCCTTCATGTATGCATGAATCTGAAAGATTACATGCACACTCCCTGTTTTTGAGCAAGTCTATCCGACCTCCTTCTCCTCCTCATTCTGATCAAGACAATTAGGCCTATGTATCATTTCAAAAAAAAAAAAAAAAAAAGAGGAAGCACCATAGTCACTACACCTAGGGTTCTCCCTAGCCCCCTCCCCCACTTCGCGCTTAGGGCACATCAAGGGCAGGACTTTCAGACCTGTCACCCTAAGACTCGCACCGCACCTCCAACGAAGCACGAACTGGGTCCTCAAGTGTGGGATGTTACCAAGGGCTTACCCAAGGTTAGACCCATCTCCCAGTTCCACTGCCACGAGCACCACCCACTACACAGCGAGCAGACACACCCCTTAGGGAGTGCACAACTTTTCTTGCAGGCTATGTTTGACTCTCAAGAAATGGCTACCTGCAGAAGAAGATCACCCATGGTACCCTTTAATGACCCAAACTCCTTTAATGGCCACCATGATCGAACCAAGTCAAGGTAGAACCACCATTGGCATAGATCTTGGAACCTCATCATCCGAAGATCCATGCCCAATGCCTCAAGATCCACGGATTGCTTATTGATTCCACAAGCCTGAAGACCTTCAACTCAAACTGAAGACTTTCAACTCAAAGACAAGGATCTTCAATCAAAGCCACGGGTTTTCAAGACAAACAGCGTTCGGGGGGTTTCTCCAGAATAAATCCCTCCAATACCATCCTCCTAAGGGATTGCTTATTGCTTCAAGCATTTCTGATACTCAAAAGACGTCTAGCTACATAAGGGGTGCCACAACAAGGTGAAAGATGCCGAATATCTTCATGGAGCCTAAAGCACGCCGCAATCTTTCATGGTCATCATCCCCAACCTCCATCACCTATCATTCCCCCAACCACCCCCCTATCTGTTCCGCTTAACAGCCGACCTAACTAGCCACTATGTCCCACCGCAGTGCCATGGAACTGGCACTTGGCTAGGAGGGGGGTAATGTTACCATGTTCCCGCAGCACAGAGGAGCGGAAAATGGAAAAAATAGAAATAGCAAAAAAGGCGTAGGATAAAAGCAGAAAAAGGCGCCTTGACCGGTAGCCAGTCCCTAAAAAATTCAAATGTTCTGTCACGACCCTCAAAAAGCTTCGGTGTCAACCCGAGGCAACAAAAGAATTAAAATGCGGAAGCGCCCCCGAATCTTTGTAAAAGAGTGCCAGGCTCGCTCCTGTGCAAAGTATATGCATTAGCCAGGAATAGGATAAATTAGAATAGTGGGAAATGGAAAAAAGGGCCTCGGCCATGTAAAAGAGGGAAAAGGGGATAACTGCCCAAGAAGGATTTAGGGCTTTGTATATAAAGTTGAAAAGTGAATGAGAAGCTCATTCTTTGGTGTGTGGCAAAAAGAGTCTTCTTCTTCCTCTCTTCTTCTCTCCTTCTTGCTTGTGTGTGCTCTTGAGAGAGGGAGTGTGAGAGTGTGAAGGAGTGAGTGTGTGTGAGAGTGAGGGATTAAGAGGGTGAAGCCCTTCATCATCTCCTCTTCTCTTCTTCTCTTCTCTTCTCTTCTCTTCTCTTCTCTTGTGCGTGTGGCTATGGAGGATGGAGCTTGGAGATGGAGGAGGCTTGAGGATGCTTGAGCTAGCATCAAGAATCATGGAGCTACCGGAGTGCAAGAGAGAGGAGGGTACTCGATCGGGCATCAAGGTAAGCTCACTACACTTGTAGGATTGACGACGCGTCAGCTAAATGAGAGATAGCCATTAGAGCTCGCTTGGAACGCTTGAAACAATAAGCGGTCCGTGGTTCTTGGCAGTTGAGCAAAAGCTCCCACATTTGCATATTCCAATGTATGTGATCCCATGCCTTGTCAATCATTGGGTAGCAAGAATTACTTTGTAAAATTTATTGATGATTGTTCACATAAGGTCTTAGCTTATCCTATTAAGTAAAAATGAGATGTTTTGGCTACATTTCAGTGCTTTGTTATTCTTATTGAGAACTAGTCTCAATATAGGTTGAAATATCTAAGGTTTGACAATGGGATGAATATGTCTCTCAGGAATTTGAACCTTTTGCAATGAATGAGATATTAAGTGTTAGTTGACTATCCCATACGCCCCACCCCAAAACAATATTGTGTCAAGATTGTGGGAGAGAAGGAAGGAGTCTCGCTTGAAGCTTTCTTGCTTGCACAATGGGGGAAGACACACAAGGGTGGAGGCTGAAAACAGTTTTCCTCTTCTTAGTTGTGTAAGCCAAAAGAACTCAAGTACAAAGAAATAGAAGAACCCTCTATATGGGTCTCAAACCAAACTCAACTAACTAAGGTGGCATACTAACTGAGCCACGAACTAGAGTAGATAAGGATAGCTATCATGTGGCTATTATTCATGGGCGGTGTACCAACCGCATCTGCAACTGACAAGTCGGTGACATAAATACACAATGGTCACCCTGGCGTATCACGAGTGGAGCTCGATATCTCAACACTCCCCCTCGAGCTCAATCCCAATTCCTGCACACCAAGCAGGTCTCTGAACTTGCGCAGCTTCTCTGCGCCCAATGCCTTCGTGAATATGTCAGCTACCTGATCCTCTGTGCTGACATAAACTAGATCAATAAGACCTAGTAAAACCCTCTCTCGCACATAGTGATAATGCACCTCAATGTGCTTTGTTCTAGCATGATAGACTGGGTTATTTGCCAAGTGTATACTACTCATGTTGTCACAATAAATGACAACTGGCCCATCTGTAGACTGATGCATATCATAAAGTAGCTTATGCAACCAAGCTACCTCACATGCAGCCATTGCTGCACCCCTGTACTCAGCCTCTGTGCTCGACAAGGCAACTGTAGGCTGTTTCTTGCTGCTCCAAGTGACTGCAGCACTCCCAAAAGAGAATACATATCCACTGGTAGATCGTCTATCAGAAATACTACCAGCCCAATCAGCATCAGTGTATCCATGCAACTGTATCTGAACCCCAGTCTCATAAAATAGTCCATACTGCAATGTGGACTTCACATACCTAAGTATGCGTCTAGCCGCATCCAAATGTGGTTTCCTTGGAGCCTGCATAAACTGACTTACCAATCCAACAGCATAGCTCAAATCTGGCCTGGTAATAGTCATATAAATCAAACTTCCTACTATGCGTCTGTACATAGTAGGGTCTTCTAGAAGCTCACCTGCATCTGTGCTCAGCTTCACATTTTGCTCCAAAGGAACTGAAATAGGCTTACAGCCTGTCATCCCATATTTGGACAGCATGTCCAATCCATACTGCCTCTGCAAGAGCTGTATCCCACTTGGTGATCTAATCACCTCAATGCCCAAGAAATAACGCAGCTCTCCCAAATCCTTCATCTCAAACTTCTGCTTCAATAGCATTTTCACATGAAGGATATCTTCATCACTGTCACCTGTCATAATCAAATCATCAACATAAATGACAAGTAGCATAATACCTTTCTCTGTTTTTCTCACATAAAGTGAGAAATCTGCCTTGGAAATCTGAAAGCCAATAGTGACAAGATACTGTCCTATCTTGTCAGACCATGCTCTAGGTGCTTGCTTCAAGCCATACAAGGCTTTCTTCAACCTGCAAACAAACTCAGGATGAACAGCATGCACATAACCTGGTGGCTGCTCCATATAGACCTCTTCTTGCAAATCACCATGCAAGAAGGCATTCTTTACATCCATCTGATGTAAAGACCATCCCTTTGATGCAGCCATAGCAATGACTGCTCTTACGGTTGCCATCCTTGCAACCGGACTAAATGTTTCTTCATAGTCAATGCCATATGTTTGTGCATACCCCTTGACTACTAATCTTGCCTTGTATCTGTTCACAGAACCATCTGCATTGTGCTTCACCTTATAAACCCACTTACAGCCAATTGCATTCTTACCTTTAGGCAAAGGTACTAACTCCCATGTAGCATTTGCTTCCAAGGCATCCATTTCTTCATCCATGGCTTTCTCCCATTTTTCTTTTCCCATGGCTTGCTCAAAAGAAGTGGGTTCTGGTTCCTGTATCACCTTCACCATATATGCATAGTGAGTGGCTGTAAATCCATCATATTTCAGCCTATCCACAGGATACCTAGTTCTCGTAGACCTGCGCAAAGTAGGTTCACTCCCAGGTGCTCTCAAAACATCCCTAGTCTTCCTTACTCCAGGTGTAACAATAGAAGGAATACCCAACTCATCATCAATGCTGTGTTCTGAGCCACTGGATTCACCATCCACATAAGAGTGACCTGCATTCACATCAAACATGGGCTGATCAACCTTCTCTTTTCCTTTTCGTGATACCTGCATACCACTATCTGCATTACTTTGAGAAGATTCTCTTGATCTCAATCTGCCTGTCCATGGCGAAGAATGTGAACCAATACTAGAGGACGCTCCAGGTCCACTAATATTTTGTGACTGCTGCTGTGAATTTTGTGCAACATTACCATTTTGTGCATCTACATCATCAATCACATTTACTGGTTTATACCAGCTACTCATCTCATCAAAAACAACATCTCTGCTCACTGTAAACTTACGAGTAGAAGGGTTATAGCATCTATACCCTTTTTGCTGCAGAGAGTAACCAATAAAGATGCACTTCTCAGCTTTTGGATCCAACTTGGATCTCAACTCATCTGGCACATGTACATAGGCAATGCAACCAAAAATTTTCAAATGAGAAATATCTGGTTTCCTACCAGTATACCTCTCCTCTGGAGTCATCCCATGTATTGCTGCAGTGGGAGTCCTGTTCATTATATAGACTGCTGTAGCAACTGCTTCAGCCCAATAAAAATCTGGCAAGTCTTTTTCATTGAGCATGGCACGAGATACCTCTCCAATATGCCTGTTTTTCCTTTCTGCAATTCCATTTTGTTGTGGGGTATAACTGCATGAATATTGCTGCTTTATGCCATGCTCCTGCAAGAACTTTGCAAACTCATTTGAGAGGTACTCTCCCCCTCCATCTGACCTTAGGCATTTTATTTGCAGACCTGTTTCTTTTTCAGCCATAGCTTTAAGGGTTTTGAAATGCCCAAACACTTCACTTTTCTTTTTCATAAAATACACCCAAACTTTTCTGCTATAGTCATCAATAAACGTGACAAAATAATGACAGCCTCCAAGAGATTCAGCTTTCGTAGTCCACACATCAGAGTGGATTAATTCCAATGGCTTCTTACTCTCTTGAACATGTCTAGGAAATGGTTTCCTTGCCTGTTTTCCAAACTGACAGGCTTCACATACCTTATGCATTTCTGCAACCTTGAATTTTGGCAAACCTGCAACAATATTTTGGGCCTGCATTGATTTAAGTCGCTGTACATTAACATGACCAATGCGTTTATGCCAGATATCAATATCTGCAACTACACCGGTCCCATGTGCAAACATTGCTGCACTCAATTCAGACATGTCTGCATCCAGTGTAAACATTCTGCCCTTCTTCTTTCCTTTTGCTATCAAGCGACCTTTATTTTTCATATCCTCAACAAAGCATCCATGAGGATTAAATCTGACCTGCAAGCCCTGCTCAACCATTTGACCGACAGAAACCAGATTCTTGGTGATATTCGGGACATGAAATACATCGGACAAGTATTTCTTTTTTCCATCCTGCATAGACAATGGAATTTTTCCAATCTGCACAATAGGATGTGCAGTATCATCACCAGTCTCCACAAATCCTGGTTTTTCCATTTCCCTTGCATCCTCCATCCATTCTGCATGACCTGTCATGTGGTTTGATGCACCTGAGTCAACATACCATACATCATTTCTTTCTTTTGCACTTGTCACAGAATTGTTCATGTGCTGCACCATGAACAAATGCTCATTTCTGTCATCACCCTGTCTGCTAGAAGATGCATAATTCCCTTGTTGCAGTTTTCCATTCATGATGTCATTCTGCTTTTTATAGCAGTCTTTAGCCATATGACCCATTTTACCACAATAGTAGCATTCAACATTACTGTTTGCATTTTGGCCTCTTTGCCATCCACCACGACCTCTTTGGCTCCCCCTGCCTCTAGAGTTACCACGTCCTCCTCCATAGGACTGGTTTTCTTGAGTTTGCTGCATACTCTGATTTCTACCACGGCCTCCAAATCGGCCTCCTCTACCTCTGCCTCTACCTCTTCCAGCATTTGAGTAGAAGACAGCTTCTTTTGAAGTTCCTCCTGAAGAAGATGCACCACCATTTCTCTGCTCCTCAGAAATTAGAAGAGCAATCAACTCCTCAAAATCAGGAAATCTTTCACGAACTGAAATGGATGTCCGAAACTGTGCATAATCCTTTCCTAGACCATTCAAGGTCACGGAAACTAAATCATCATCTTCCACTGGCGACCCAATGGAAGCAAGTGCATCTGCAATCTTCTTCACCTTCATGTGGTAGTCGTTGATGCTCATACTTTCTCTCTGCACATTATGCAACTCTTGCTTGAGCTGCATTTTCCTGGCTTGCGTATTTGTGCTATACATTTTTGACAAAGTATCCCATGCCTCCTTTGGCGTACTTGCATCCTGAATATGCACAATCATAGAGTCCGAAATACTGATAGACAGCCAGTACATAACTTTCCTGGCTCTCTCATGCCATGCTTTGAATGCCTGCATTTGCTGTTGATTGGGAACATCAGGAAGAATTGGTTCTTCTTCATTTCCTGCAACAAATTCCCAATATCCTTTTCCCATAAGGAAATTCGTCATTCTAAACTTCCATGCTTGGAAGTTGTTCTTGTCAAGTTTTTCAGTGACAATCTGGGAAAGAGAATCAGATGCCATTACAGAAGACTGCAAAAAATTCTGTCACTGCAAAAACCACAGCTTCACCCTCACAAGGGAAAAACTGTAAAACTGGCGAAAGTGGTATTTGACCACACAGTCACTTCCTAGTGACGATTTTGCATAAACAGGAACCAAGGATGATTCTGTAACCCAATGTCTTTGCACACAAGCATACGATGCAATTTCTGTGGTAACTTTTCACGAACCTGTAGAGCAGTGGTTGCAAAGCATAAAACAGGGCTTTCTTCTGAGTGCGTGCAGAAAACTTCCGCCTCCAAAACAGGCCCCGAAATGGCCTCAAATCAAAAAAACTACCCTCTTGCTTCACCGCGAAGGGCGTCTCAACCTGAGACAATGCACTCCTGCAATTTCCGGTTGTGCTGCCTGCACAGATTTGCTCCCAAAACAGAAAATGAAAGCAACACTGCTCCTCTTACCAGAACACCGCGAGCTTGGCTTGCTTTCTTGAGCTCCTTACCACGAACAAGGCTCTGATACCATGTCAAGATTGTGGGAGAGAAGGAAGGAGTCTCGCTTGAAGCTTTCTTGCTTGCACAATGGGGGAAGACACACAAGGGTGGAGGCTGAAAACAGTTTTCCTCTTCTTAGTTGTGTAAGCCAAAAGAACTCAAGTACAAAGAAATAGAAGAACCCTCTATATGGGTCTCAAACCAAACTCAACTAACTAAGGTGGCATACTAACTGAGCCACGAACTAGAGTAGATAAGGATAGCTATCATGTGGCTATTATTCATGGGCGGTGTACCAACCGCATCTGCAACTGACAAGTCGGTGACATAAATACACAATGGTCACCCTGGCGTATCACGAGTGGAGCTCGATATCTCAACATATTGTAGAGTGTATGAACATGACTATTTAAGAAAGAGATGATAGTATGCTTAGTTAGGTAGGCTTACCATAGAAATTTCGGATTGAGGTAGTTACTATTGTTGTGCATCTCATTAATAGATGCCCGTACAGTGCTCCTGGTTATTAAGTTGCAAAAGAGATTTGGTTTGGAAAACCTCCATCATATGCTCATTTAAGGGTTTGGACTTGAGTTTTTCTACAATGTTTTCAAGGATAAGAGTAATAAGTTGGATCCAAAGTCTACCAAATGCATCATTGGATATAGTGATGCAAGTGAGATGCACTATCACCTTTAGGATTCGCAAGCTCGAAAGGTTATCCATAGCCATGACGTTGTGTTTCATAAAGAGAGGATGTGTAAGCAGTGTTTGAGCAGGTAGTTGAGCTACATAGGGTAGTCTTTCAAGAGAAGCCTTATGTTACCATACAACCAGTCTTAGTGAGATAGCCTGTTGCATTTATTGATGATGTAATGGGCCACTATCTTCCTATTGTACAAGATCATGTTGTTAGACAAAGAGAAAAGACCATATAGGCCCCACATCTAGCTTTCAAGAGCTCTACTAGATCTTCATGTCCTCCTGATCACTATGAGCCCTCTATGGATTATGTCATGGTAGCAGAATCTACCGAGCCAATTACCTATGAGGAGACATTGCATAGAGTTATTTCTCATTCTTGGGAGAGGGATGAGTTTAATTTTTTGTAGAAGAATTGTACATAAGACTTAGTTTTCTTGCCTAATGGAAAATCCGCATTGCCATGCAAATGAGTGTATGTTCATAAATGAGCCAGAGATAGAGAAGAGGAACCAAGAGTTCAACCATGCTCTCTATCTTCCATTCATTATTCCATTATTTTTTCTTCACTTACTAAAGAGTAAGTTAAACACTAGATTTAACTAACCATGACAAACTCTAGTTAGGTCACACTGATTAACCCGACTTATTGAATGTCCCACACTTTTGCTGATACAACTAGACATAGCTAAGACACTGTCAGTCACACACGAGCTTGAAGTCTTAACACTCCCCCTCAAGCTCAAGATAAAACATGTACACCAAGTAGCTATTGGAATCAACTAAACTTATATTTACCGAGAGACTTGGTAAAGATATCTACTACCTGCTTGTCCATCTTCACATGCATAAGATCCTGTTTCTCTGTAAGAACCATCTCTCTGATAAAATGGTAGTGCACCTCAATGTGTTTAGTCTTGTCATGGTATACTGTATTCATTGCCAGGAGTACGCTACTGAGACTGTCTCATAACAAGATCACTGGAGTATCCACATGTATGTCCAAATCAGTGATGGGTAAGTTCTTCTTCTTGCCATAATGGATTATCAAAGACACTTTTCCTTTATGTTCAATGCTATGTTGCATGTCATCCCCTATGCATACATAGCCATTCCTCTTGGGAATCATGTCAATAAACCAGTCACCATGAGGCATCATATGATTCGATGCCCCCAAATCAGTATACCAAACAACATCCTCAGTAGATTTCTCAACAGCCTTCTCTTTCACATATGTCATGGCAAATGGTCTATCCCTAGAAGCATCATCTATCTGACTGGATGATGCATAATGTCCATGCTGCTTGCCCTTTTGATTGCTCTGCTTCTTCTAGTAGTCCTTGGCAATATGACCGTACTTTCCACAGTAGTGACAATCCTTATCCTTTTTGAATTGTCAGATGGACGCTGTTGTTGCCAAGAACCTCTACCTCTAGGGCTAGATCTCCCCATGCCTCTGAAATTTCCACCTCCTCTTGCATTTGAACCCTACTGGTTATTATTACCATAAGATACACTTTGTTGGCTTCCTCTACCAAAACCATAACCTCTATCACGGCTGCCAGAGCCATGTTGACTCGAATAGAAGAAAACATCCTTACTCTTAGAACTGCTAGAGCCTATAGCCAAGCCAAGTTTAACTTCCTTGTGAATAAGAAATGCAACCAACTCATTGAAATCTGGCATTTCAGCGCGCACAGAGATGGAAGTATCAAATGACGTATATTGAGATCCCAAACCATTTTATGTCACTGCAACCATATCTTCATCCTCAACCTATGTGCCAATGAATACCAACTAATCTGCAATAGTTTTTTTTTCTATGACATAATCTTGTATAGATCTTCATTTTCTCTCCATGTTGTTGAATTTCTACTTTAAATGCATCTTCCTTGCACTAGTAGTTGTGCCATAGTACATGATCAATATGTTCCATGCATTACTGGTGACTTATAGTTCATGATCTGCATTACCATAGCATTCGAGATACACAAGGATAACTAGTGTAGCACCCTGTGAGCTCTTTCCAACCAAACTCGGTGCACTCGTCTTTGATCAACTATAGGATTCCTCTATGAGATTTTAGGTTCAGCTTCAACACCTATCACCAAGTCCCAATATCCTTTACCTATCAAGAAGTTCTCCATGTAGAGCTTCCATATGGTATAATTATTACTGTCAAGCTTTTCCCCCACTATCTGGGTTATGTTGTCGGTCATGTCTGCATTTGCCATATTGTAACAAACAATGGCTAGTCAATGCCTAACTTCCTACAAGCCAACAAGTCTAACTAGCCAATTGTAGTCTTTGAATATTAATGACAATTTTCTACAATTAGTTGTCTATTTTAATTAGGGTATTTCATCCCATTAACATCTCAAAACCATCCACAAGCATGTGGCATAACCCGTAGATACATCGATCAGCACATAGACCATGTAGTTATTGAAACTCTGTATCATGCAACCTTACTACAATCAACTAAACATGCAGTCTAAAATCTACAAACTATCAATGACCAGCAGCTCTTTCAAGGCTAAAAGTGAGATGTACACATGTCAAACATGCTTTAAAACATCCAAGACATTTAGTATTTCATGCAGGAGTCCATACATAATTATATGGGCATAGTTTAGTTAATGTACAGTAAGTACACGTATCAAATATCCTACTTGTAGATTGGAGTCACCCAGTGCTCAGTCAAAATAGGTTTATTTAGATCTAAAATGTCCTCAAAGTACTTCATACATGTACTATCAAATGTAGGGGTCAATACATGACCATATAGGCAACCATAAACACTCTGTCTTCAACAAACAATGTCATAAAATGCATTTCTTGTTTGTAACTAGCCAATATAGCATCACTACATTTGTTTCCAGATTCAAATATTAGCATACAATCCATTTCTTAGTCCACAAGACATTTACCAAGAAAATGCCAAATCATACATATCACAGGAGGCCAATCAAAGTCATGTTGTCTTTCAATATAAACCAATGCTTGCTGCCAACAGCTTATGACAGTTTTTTAGCGTGTCACACACTCTCAAAACTGTATGTTACATCACATAAATCTCTATTCAAACTGAGAAAATGAAGCACTTGAATCAGCTCAAAGTCATCTCACATCATAGGCACAACAACATCCTCAAAGTGTCCAACATCAATCATAGTCATTCGGCCATCAAATGAGAATAGCAAAGGAGCTTGAATCACCAAGACAAGGGGTTGCCCTATTTTACATAGCCTGTAGATTATTCTTCAAAATCCAGAACTGAATATATGGTGGTCAATCTCAATACCAAGTGTTAACAATTGATGTTAGGGTTCATTTCCACTAAGTACGGGTGTCACCAAGTAGAATAGGTTGCCATTGAGCTGAAGTTGAAGTGGAAGAAGACTGAATTGCTGAACTATGAAGGATTAGATCTAGGTAGTTGGTGTGAATTTGCGTCAGCTGTTCCTCGGATTGGGCAGTAGCAAATGATGAATCATAAGCCTTAATCAAGTCTATATGCAGGCTAGGATAAGTCTAGACCAAGTCTAGAGCAAGCTTCCATTGCAGACCAAGAGAAAAAAAGGTTGCCAATCTCCATTTCAAACTAAGGTGAAGCTGCCCTATAAACTGAGTTGAAAGCTTACTGTCCTGAGCTTAACACAAGCTCAGTGAAGCCCTACAAGGCATCCACAAAACCTGCTATGATACCATGTTCATAAATGAGACACAAATAGAGGAGAGGAATCGAGAGCTTAGTCATGCTCTCTATCTTCCATTCATTATTCCATTGTTTTTTCTTCACTTACTAAAGAGTAAGTTATACACTAGATTTAACCAACTATGACTAACTCTAGTTAGATCACACTGACTAACCCAACTTATTAAATGTCCCACACTTGCTGATACAGTTGGACATAGCTAAGAAACTATCGGTCACACACAAGAGCTTGAAGTCTCAACAGTGTACAAGTAGAAGAGTACCCTAGGTCAACCCTAATTTGACATATAAGGTTAGATTGGTTGCAAAGGGTTTTAAGTAGAAGTATGGTGTTGACTTTAATGAAGTCTTTTCTCTTGTAGTTAAGATGACTATCCTATGTTAGTCTTGGTCTTGGTTGCTTGGTTGGATTTGGATCTTTATCAAATGGATGTGAAGATGACTTTCTTACATGGGGAGTTGCATGATTAAGAGCTAAATTTTAGAGCCAAATTCAAAGCACAAAAGTGGCTTGAGAGCCATAGAAGAGGCATTTTTAGCAAAAATGTGTCAATCATAGATCAAGGAGTTGGAATTTTTTAAGATGCACTTTCAGGGATCCAATGCAAGTGTCCATTTGTCGATTGTAGTCTGTTTAACCCCCCATTTAATGGCCTCAAGATTTAGCATTATGAGATAGCTACTTGATCCGAAAGCTAGAAAGCAAGTGATGGAGGCCAATATAATAGATTTTGATGCCAGAAAGCTATCTGTTCAATTGGATCGTGAATCCAAGGTCATTCTCCTCTTCCATTCAAACTGAAATGATTAAAAGAAGCATAAAATTCATGAAACTTGACAAATGGAGAGGGGGTCCCATTTTTTCGGTGCTCCTCCATTCCATTAAAAAGTTGCTTTTGTGCCTACCAACATCAAGCATTCTCCTCTTGGCCATAGAGTCCCTAAATTCTATACTTCATATCACAAGAAATGGCGAATGATTTGATACATTGAATGAAAAGTTCATATTTCAATATTTCTCTCTCCTCTTTCTCTCTAGTGCAAAGGAGGTATTAGTGGGGCTATAAAAGAGTATCAGCAACTTCTTGTTTTCAAAATACGATATATGCATATGTAGATTATAGCATAATCGGCCTTTTATTGAATTTTATAATCTTTCATTCTTATAATGAAAAATCATTGGAAATGGTTGAATATGTCTAAAATTATAGAATAATAAATACTTTCTAGCAATTTGCATAATAGGAATCAAAACCCTAATATTTGCATTGTGAGATTTAGTAGAAAAATGATAATTTCATGGATTTTTATGGTTCAAATAGTATTCCTATGGAGTCATATTGAATCACAATCCACACAAGCTTCATATATTTTAAAAATATAAAAAAATAGTAATTAATATTAAAATAACTTATAAGAATATTAAAAATGAAAATTTTGGTGAAAAAAACTAGTTTTCATGTGGAAAATTTACTGTAAATTAGGTATATATATGGATGTATGGTGAAGATAGGGCATGGAGATTTACCTCAACCTACCTCCATCTTTATCCAAAAGTATATATTTATCACTTTCTATATGGAAAATTTGACATGAAATACCCTTTTAAACCAATGCACAATTGGAAAATCTAAATGGTAGGGGAAAAGAGATTGTGAAAAGTTAAGTATCAATTGAATTCTAATTTCCATGCATATCATGGCATATAGGACTTTCTTTATTTAAGTTTAAAGGGACTTCGTTAGAAATAAATTCATTGAAAGAATATTCTTTTCACATGACACATTGGCTGATTTGTGATTAATTTTTTTGAGCAATATATGCCATTACGCCTTGCATTTACATTATTAGATATGGTATCAAGCAAGAGGAAGTCCCCTGGATACATTGCAATTGGTTTCAAAGTGTTGACCAACGATGAGAGTGTGAGGATCCCTGAGCTATATGATAGTACAACTTTCTTTGGGGATTTATTAAGTGAGAAAATAGAATTATCTCCTCAAATGCTTTATCAAAAGAGTGGACAATGTTATGATAGTACTTTATATATTTGGGACGCTACATCCAGGGGCCAATCCTCAAGCTAAATAAGAGCCATAGGAGCTAGATTGGTGGTCAGCTAGGGGGTGCTTTGTATATATGTGAAATGAGGTGTTAGTCACTTGTATGTGTGCGATACTCCTTTTGTTGGAGTTGGGATGGAAAATTTCATTGGACTACAAATCAATACAAATGCATGATTTATTTAGATCAATATATAGCATTTAGATGCTCTTGGGAGTGCGAGGCCATGAGGGTGGTTTGGGGAGTATAGGAGCCTAGGTAGACGCTCTTGAGGTCATGAGGCCATGAGGGTAGTTTGATGAGCATAGGATCCTAGCTAGAGCCTTAGAGCTAGTGTCAGGCCCATTTTAGATCCCGACAAGTGGTGCATTTGCTGGGAACCATTGATGAGTGGTGGTTTTCAAATCTTGGTTAATAGGAATCAATTTTTCAATACATGACAAAGAGCATTGAAATAGATCCATTAATTCCTGATAGACATTGTCAAGTTGAGATCCAATGTCAAGAAAGAGACAAAAGGGGTAGACAATGAGCTAAGGTCGTTAGGATATATTCTTTTAAGCATAGTAGTCTGATATCCTTGAGAAAGAGATATCTAGTTGATTCTATTATCCCAGCTAGCCCATTAGGAGAAGGGGAAGCTCTACTATGCCTCTTATCCTAACAAGTTAGCCAACTTTGAGTAGGGGTATAGTCCCACCGATATATACCCCTATAGAAAATTCGTTCATTGTTATGGTGCAACCCATTGCAATATCTATAGGGAAGTCAGATTTGCCAACCCTAGGTTTCCCTCCACCCATTTTTAATGGGTTAGTAGAGGAAGATGCAGAGCTCCACAATGAGTTCCAAAAACTAATTGTCGAATTAAGGAGGAAGAACATCTCATGATGTTTTTCAACATGACTCTGAAAGGAAGAGCTACAATGTGGTATCATGGCTTGGAAGTCGGCAAGACCATAACCACAATCAACTTATTCTTTATGGGCTTCTAAATAGGGTTTGTCTCTAAGAGAGGTGGTCAGTATTGGTCATGTTCTGAATGTGACACGTCAAGAGCCCTATGAGAATGCTCGTGTATGCCAAGAAACTGAAAGAGATGTTTCACAAATTGAAAACCTCTATTCATATTCCACCTACTACCCAACTATAGTACTTTTTACATAGATTAGACTACAATATCCAAGTGCAGTTGAGCAGTGTTGCTCTTGCTCATATAAACACTACTATTACACAAGCAAAGGAGGTAGATTCATGCTTATAAGCAGTCTCTGTATCTAGGGCTACCTAAATTTGAGTCTAGATCTTGGAAATAATTTGGCATTGATCAATGGAAGTCAAAGCACGACTAAAATACCTATTGACCAATTCGAATGGAAGAGAAAGCATAATGAAAAATGTGTCCACGCTGTCGACTCCTCTTAATGTTGCTATGCCAATGGCTAGCCAAATGGTTCCACTAAATAATTGAACCCAAATGATGACCCCTAATGTCATGCTAACTAATCAATGGTGGTTGATTCTTAATCAAGTGGTTCACTAGTTAGGCCAATTGAATGGCAAGCAGATGATCACGGTTATGAGTCTAGGGCATCAAATGTTCTTAGTGAAGTCAAGGACATAATGAAGCATTATACTGATATGATAATGGAATAGTATATACAAATAGCCATAGATATTAATTTTCTAAAGAATGAACAAAATTTGATAGGGAGTCCATATTCTGAAGAGGGTGGTCTATCAAGATTTATAGTAGTAAGTGGTGTGGTGGTCACCACTTTCCGAGAAACTATCCTAATGTCAAATGTGATATCTCAGGTAAGTTACTCATGAATATATGTGTCCATCATGTGGGTTCAAAATAAGGTATTTTTAAAATACCATTTCTATACATTTTTTACATATAAAAGGGTGTAATATACATGCATTATTTACGTATTGAATAGAAAGGATTATGTTTTATTCATGAGAAATTCACATATAAGGATATTCATAAATAGGCCTTGAACACACGTGATGTAGAGGATATACATATAGTAATTTCCCTCAATGTGATATATGTGGAAAGTTTGGCCACCTAGCTAGTACTTGTTGGAGTAAAATCAACTCTCTTTAGCAAGTAAGCAGCCATGTCCAAATAATCATTGAGCACAAGGGAATAACTTTCAGTAGGATGAGGGGTCAATGCAAATATTTCAAAGAGGAAAAGCTATCATAGAATAGCTGCCTAGTAGTAATGGTATCAGCCTTATCGAAGCTATGCATGTCAATACCATTGAGGCTTCTAATTTACGAACCATTAGGAGAGGATAGAGAAGGTGATAGGGATAATGTAAAACCTATTGAGGCAAGCACTAAATAGGATGATAAGGGAATGCAAGTTCTTAACCTTGATGTGAAAGCTTGTCCTCTGAAAGCTACCGATGGCAAAGCTGACTCCAATAAGAAGCTGCCAAAGAAGAAGGTGAAAGCCAAGAAAGAGGCACCTAAGCATGTCCTAGTGACCAAGAGAAAGAATAGCCTGGTAGGAGAATAGAACTATTGCTAATTATCATAAATTTGACTTAGCCAATTCTCTTTGCAAGGTAAAGCTTAATGTGAATCTCATGTAGTAGCTGATCAAGTTATCTCCAAGAGTATATAATGAGTTTAAGAAAATCATTCACATTGGGTATATCATCAAATCCTTGGGAATAGCGCATGTGGGAAATGACTGGTTTGAATATGTTGAAAAGCATTGTCCGAGTGTGGTAGGCACGGTACATTGAATGAGCCACGGCTGATTAAATTAGGATGTATGCTTAGTCTAGAAGAGAGGAAGGAATGCATATCCTTGATCCAATAATTTTATGATGTTTTTTTTTAGAGCTTTGATGAGCTAAGGGGTATTCCTCCTAGTTTAGTTGTGCATACTATTCCGTTGAAGGAGGGTAGTTGTACTATTTGACAAAAAGTGAGGTGTATACCTTTTGAGCTAAGAGATAGACTATTTGAGAAGCTACAAAAATTGCACAAGGCTGGCAACACCATATTAGAGAATTTGGAAAATTTCCAAGTCCCAATTTCAAATAAGTGATAAATATTTGACTACGTGGCTAAATCTTGATCCATATATGAAAGTAGGATTTAGGAAGGTAGCTTATATAGTATTTGGGATAGATTCCATCTTTAAGTAAGACAACAAGATTTGACCATGTGGCCAAATAATAAAGGTATTGGGGGTTCCCAAAGTGCATGGAAATTTTCAAATCACCTAATATAGTGTTTGCCCTCAATAAGGTATATATGGGGACCAAGGGTTTGTTTTCAACAATAGGTTGTTGAATGGTGTACTCTATGGTTATATTTCTTTAGGCCAAGGAGGCCATTTGTTTGTTTGGTGTGGGTGTGGTTAATGGGTACTTTTTTACTGCTGCAGTAAACAAATTCGATGAAGAAGTTGGAGGGAGCCTCTTGCTATGCAGAAGCTTCTTATGGCCAAGTCCGGGTGATATCCTTCCTTCATGAGTTTTTTTCATTTATGCTGTATATAGGGTATCTTTCTATTGTTGCTAGGGATTGACATACAAGGCATGAAGTCCTACGATTAGGTTAGGTATGTTTGGGGAGGTTTGAAGTAGTCCTAGTGGTCCTATTCTACTAGCCTGCTAGGCATTTGTTTGTAGGAATCCCTGTTAGTTATGAGGCAGCTAGGAAAGCCTACCAAATAAAGAAAAATATCAAAGAGCCAATTTTCATTGTCTTGCAAAGGTCTAGTAGGTTCCTAGGGATGAGTCATCGATGCCTTATCTTCCTAGGGGTGGCATTTAGTCAAAAAATCAATAAGCATGGTTGGAGTGAAAACAAAAGTGAGTAGAAGAAAAAGGAAACTCGTAATGCCTGATGAGATCTTGGTAGGTTCTTGGGTACCAAGTCTGGACATGAGGTCAATGCCCTATTCTCCTTGAGTCACAATGTGCTCAGCTCCCTCCTTTTCACATGCCTGAGTATAAAAAACTAAAGAAAAAAACCTGTAGTCAAATGAAAAAATATGTGACTTTTTATAGACTAGGCTATAGGAGTCCTCACTTAGGAGGAGTTTCTAATCCACTTGTCTTAGGTTAGGTAGGTAGGTCAGACCATCATTTAGGATGACCTTTTTGGCAGTCTTTTTAGCTGGCGGTTTATGTTGAAGCAATTGGCTAGCAACTAGCTTCGGATCTCTATCAAAATGGGCTAGGCCTATCCCTTGTGGACTGTTGTGTATTTTATTTATAGTAGCTTGATGCTCTTTATGGTTTATGTTTGTGCAGATCAAATCATGGCTTTGATGGGCTAAGTTGCCCTATCTTGTGGTTTGAGAGTCATAAAAGAAGTGTTTTTGGTGAAAAATATGTCGATCACAGATCAAGGAGCTAGAGTTTTCCTAGATGTATTTCGATGCCAAGAATCCAACGCAAGTGTTCGTTTGTTAATCGGAGTCCATTTAACCTTCAATTTAATGGCCGCAAAGTTTGGCATTATAAAGCAGCTACTTCATCCAAAAGCCAAAAAGTAAGTGAGGAAGACCAAGTAATAGATTTCAATATCAGAAATCCGCCCATCTAGTCAAATTGCAAATCCAATGTCGTTTGTCCCTTTGTTCAACTGAAACTACTTATGGAATACTGTGAAAGCACTGGAGTGAACTTGTTTTTGCAAGTTAAATCTTAATCTTGATTAAAAGAAGTATAAACTTCATGAAACTAGACAAATGGGAAAGGACGGAGGGAGGGTCTACTAAAAATGTAGTTGTCATCCCTCTCTGCATCAAGCATTCTTCTCCTGGCCATGGAATCCCTAAATTCTATGGTTTAGACTACAAGAAATGGTGCATGATTTGATGCACTAAATAAAATGTTTAGACTTCAGTCTTTCTCTCTTACCATAAACGCTATTCATATCGGCTAAGAGGATGAGGGGAAATGGGTGCCAAATTGTGCAAGATGCAAGGAATGGCACAAGGAAGCACAAAGGAGGCATCAATGGCTATAAAAGAGTGTTAGCGGTTTCTTGTTTTTGAAATAGGATGCGCGCATTGAATTTTATGATGAATCTTTCGTTCTTATGATGGAAAATGTTTGAAAATGATTGAATATGCTTAAATGCATCTAAAATTATAAAATAATTAGTAATTTCTAGCAATTCATGTAATCAAAATCAAAATCATAAAACCCACAATGTGAAATTTAGTAAAAAAATGATAATTTTATGGTTCAAATAGTATTCTTATAGAGTTATATTAAATATAATGTTGAATCACAATCCACATAAGCTTCATAAACTTGAAAATTAAACAAATTAATAATTAATATAAAAATAAGTGTCAAAATAATAAAAATAGAGTTTTTGATAGAAAAATTTAGTTTTCATGCAAAACAATTACAATAAAGTACATTTATGTGTGTGGATATATGGTGAAGGTAGGGCATGGGATTTTCCTAAGCCTACCTCCATCTTTATGTGAAAGTGTGTGTTTAGTGCTTTTCTACATGGAAAATTTGATACGAAGAAACACCCTTTTAAATCGGTGCATGATTGCAAAACCTAAACTGTAGGAAAAAAGGGGTTGTGGAAAGTTAAGTATCAATTGAAATTTTATTTTCATGTATATCATGATACATATGAGTCGCTTCATTTAAGTTTAAAGGAAGAATAGTACGACTTAGTCTGATGTTGTTTCTAAGCAACGTAGCACTTCATTAGAAAGAAATTCATTGAAATAATGCTTTTTTCACACACAACATGTTGAATGATTTGTGGTTAATTTATTTGAGCACTATATGGCATTACAACTTACATTTTCATTCTTAGACATGGTATCAAGAAAGAGGAAGTCTCCCTAGATGCATTGTAATCGATTGTTTAAATTGTTGACTAGCAATGAGAGTGTTAGGATCCTTGAGTTGTAGGATAGCATGATTTTCTTTAGGGACTGATTAAGTGAGGAAACAAAATTATCTCCTCAAACTCTTTATCAAAACAGTGGAAAATGTTACAATTGTGCTTTATGTTTGAGACGACGCATCCTAGGGCCAATCCCCAAGGTATAGGAGCCATAAGAGCCACAATAGTTGAATGGAGGATACTTTGTATGTGTGTGCAATGAGGTGTTAGTCACTTGTATGTTTGTGGGATACTCCCTTTGTTGGAGTTGGAATGGGAAAAATCATTGGACTACAAATTGATACATATGCATGATTTATTTAGATCAGTATATAGCCTCTAGATGCTCCTAGTGGGCCGTGAGGCCGTTAGGGTGGTTTGGTGAGCATGGGAGATGGCTAGAGCCTTAGAGTTAGTGTCGGGCCCATTTTATGTCTGGACAATAATGAAATCTATATGCAATTATTTACTAGGACCTAAAACGAGCCCGACATTGGCTCTAAGGCTCTAGCTAGGCTCCTATACTCTCCAAACAATCCCCACAGTCTTCGAGGCAAGAGTGTCTAGATAATGCAAAATGATCTATCTACAAAATGTATTTACAGACATGAATTTCAAACTGTAATCCAACGTATGGTCCACCTTGACTCCAAGCAAAGGGAGTATCCCATACATGTAGGTGACTCACACCTTGTTATACACACAAATAGAGCATCCTCTAGTTGATTTCTATGACTCCTACATCTCTCCTATATCCCAAGGATTGGGCTCAAGATGCATAATCTCAAACATAAAGAACAAACGTGACGAGATCTTCTCATGATACATATAACGATCCACAAATATTTCAACCTACACAACATCTTCCCAAAGATCAATGTGCTATCCTACAGCGAAGAAACCCCAATCCTCTGCGTAGGACACAACTAGATATATAAGTACTATGCATCTAGGAGGTTCCATTTTGATACCATGTTCAAATGTGAATGCAACATGTATGACTCATTGTGCTCAAACAATTTCAACTATAAATTAGCCATGTGTCATGCAAAAATAGTATTTCCATGATTCCATTTCTCTAATGTCATGCTGCATTGCAAAGGGATAGCACACTAGACTAACCTCTGCTACCATTTCTCTTTAGACTTAAACAAATCAAAGCCTATCTGCCATAATGTGCGATGAAATCAGAATTCATTCAAATCCTATTTTTTGTATGTATAAGTAATAAATATACACTTTTTGCACATAAATAAAGGTAGACTAAGATAAATCCTCATAGCCTATCCTCATTATACATTCATATACACTCTCTTAATTTTTGAGATTTTTTTGCTCATTGAAACTAAATTTTTTACATTTTTCTTTTTTTTAAAGGCTATTTTAATTAATTAATTAATTATTTAAATATAAATTACTAAATTTTCTTGATTTTTTTATTTATGTGACTAGTATGGAATCTGACTCATTAGCATATCCATTAATATTCTATGTGAACAACATTGAGCCCTCAAAATTAAAAAATCCCATTTTCGCATTAAATCTCGCATCTCGACTTTTGCGATTTGAATCTTATTATATAAATGGCTGAAAGTGACTGATTTTTTAATGATTTTAGACATTAGTAAACATGATTCAAGAATTACGAAACATATTCCATGATAGACACAAGAGATATGACATAATATACAATAAATTGACACTTACGTTAAATCCCACACACATGATGCACCATATTTTCAAAAATAGAGCCACTCACGCTCACCTTTGTGCTTTCTCATTCCAATCTATCATAAACTAGTACACATTCCCCCTCGTCCTCTCAACCCTACGAACAACAATTATGGTGAGAGAGAGAAAGAGGAGAGAGAAAGACTGAAATCCGAAATTTTTTGTAGAGTGCATTGTATTTGTGTATAGTTGTCTTCTTCCAAGGAGGAATCTCTATGAGCTATTTTTGTTGATTTCGTTAGGCCAAGAGGGCCTGTTGCTTTAAGTAGTTAATGTCTGATTTCTTTAGGCCAAGAGGGCGAGTTGTTTTTAGGTTTTAATAATCTATCTCTTTGGGCCAAGAGGGCCAGT